>NC_136916.1:113206270-113837071 GCF_949752795.1 Hyperoodon ampullatus | reverse complement strand
CTTAGCAAGATTTCAGACTTTTCGCCCTTTTCCTCTTTTTACAACGAATTATCCCAAATCGAGGAGGTGGACTTGGAGAGCAAGATTTTTGATTTTTCCCCCTGCTCTCTTTTTGTGAATGTGTATGTGTAATCTTCTGTGTAAGATTCTCTCTGTATAGCTTTGCTTCCACCATATGTCCCAGGGTTCTTTCGGTCCGTGTTTTTTTTCAATAATTACTTTTTAATTTTAATAACGCTACTATATTTCATACTTTATTCTATTTTACTTTACCTGCTCTTTCTTTTTTTCCTCCCTTCCCTTCCTCCCTCCCTCCCTCCTCTCCTCCTTTCCTTCTTTCTTTTTCTTTCCTCCATCCCTCCCTCCCTCCCACCCTTCTTCTTTCCACTTTCTTTTTCTTTCCTTCCTCCCTCCCTCCCTCCCTTCTGTCTTTCTTTCTTTCTTTCCTTCCTCCCTCCCTCCCTCTCTTCTTCCATTCACTCTTCCTTTTGCTTTCATTCCTCCCTCCCTCCCTCCTTTCTTTCTTTCTTCCTTCCTTCCTTACTTCCCTTCTTCCTTTCTTTCAATCTCTCTTTCTTTCTTCTACTAATTATTTCTTTCTGCTTTTTCTCACTGTTATTCTGAGCCGGGTGGATGAAAGGCTCTTGGTGCTGCAGCCAGGAGTTAGTGCTGTGCCTCTGAAGTGGGAGAGCCAACTTCAGGACACGGGTCCACAAGAGACCTCCCAGCTCCACATAATATCAAGCAGCAAAAATCTCCCAGGGATCTCCATCTCAACACCAGCACCCAGCTTCAGTCAACGACCAGCAAGCTACAGTGCTGGTCACCCTATGCCAAGCAACTAGCAAGGCAGGAACACAACCCCACCCATTAGCAGAGAGGATACCTAAAAACATAATAAGGCCACAGGCACCCCAAAACACACCACCAGACGTGGACCTGTCCACCAGAAAGACAAGATCAAGCTTCAACCACCAGAACACAGGCATTAGTCCCCCCCACCAGGAAGCCTACACAACCTACTGAAACAACCTTAGCCACGGGGGACAGACACCAAAAACAACGGGAACTACGAATCTGCAGCCTGCAAAAAGAAGACCCCAAACACAGTAACATAAGCAAAATGAGAAAGCAGAAAAACACACAGCAGGTGAAGGAGCAAGATAAAAACCTACCAGACCTAACAAATGAAGAGGTAATAGGCAGTCTACCTGAAAAAGAATTCAGAATAATGATAGTAAAGCTGATCCAAGATTCTATTTCCCAGATCCAAAATCTTGGAAATAGAGTAGACAATATGCAAGAAACAGTTAACAAGGACCTAGAAGAACTAAAGATGAATCAAGCATCGATTAAAAACACAATAAATGAAATGAAAAATACTCTAGATGGGATCAATAGCAGAATAACTGAGGCAGAAGAACGGATAAGTGAGGTGGAAGATAAAATAGTGGAAATAACTGATGCAGAGAAAAATAAAGAAAAAAGAATGAAAAGAACAGAGGACAGTCTCAGAGACCTCTGGGACAACATTAAACGCACCAACATTCGAATTATAGGGGTTCCAGAAGAAGAAGAGAAAAAGAAAGGGACTGAGAAAATATTTGAAGAGATTATAGTTGAAAACTTCCCTCATATGGGAAAGGAAATAGTTAATCAAGTCCAGGAGGCACAGAGAGTCCCATACAGAATAAATCCAAGAAGAAATACGCCAAGACACATATTAATCAAACTGTCAAAAATTAAACACAAAGAAATCATATTAAAAGCAGCAAGGGAAAAACAACAAATAACACACAAGGGAATCCCCATCAGGTTAACAGCTGATCTCTCAGCAGAAACTCTACAAGCCAGAAGGGAGTGGCAGGACATAATTAAAGTGATGAAGGAGAGAAACCTGCAACCAAGATTACTCTACCCAGCAAGGATCTCATTCAGATTTGATGGAGAAATTAAAACCTTTACAGACAAGCAAAAGCTGAGAGAGTTCAGCACCACCAAACCAGCTTTACAACAAATGCTAAAGGAACTTCTCTAGGCAAGAAACACAACAGAAGGACTATACCTACAATAACGAACCCAAAGCAATTAAGGAAATGGGAATAGGAACATACATATCAATAATTACCTTAAATGTAAATGGACTAAATGCTCCCACCAAAAGACACAGAGTGGCTGAATGGATACAAAAACAAGACCCATATATATGCTGTCTACAAGAGACCCACTTCAGACCTAGAGACACATACAGATTGAAAGTAAGGGGATGGAAAAAGATATTCCATGCAAATGGAAATCAAAAGAAAGCTGGAGTAGCAATTCTTATATCAGACAAAATAGACTTTAAAATAAAGACTATTAGAAGAGACAAAGAAGGACACTACATAACGATAAAGGGATCGATCCAAGAAGAAGATATAACAATTGTAAATATTTATGCACCCAACATAGGAGCACCTCAATACATAAGGCAAATACTAACAGCCATAAAAGGGGAAATCGACAGTAACACAATCATAGTAGGGGACTTTAACACCCCACTTTCACCAATGGACAGATCATCCAAAATGAAAATAAATAAGGAAACACAAGCTTTAAATGATACATTAAACAAGATGGACTTAATTGACATTTATAGGACATTCCACCCAAAAACAACAGAATACACATTTTTCTCAAGTGCTCATGGAACATTCTCCAGGATAGATCATATCTTGGGTCACAAATCAAGCCTTGGTAAATTTAAGAAAATTGAAATTGTATCAAGTATCTTTTCTGACCACAATGCTATGAGACTAGACATCAATTACAGGAAAAGATCTGTAAAAAATACAAACACATGGAGGCTAAACAATACACTACTCAATAATGAAGTGATCACTGAAGAAATCAAAGAGGAAATTAAGAAATACTTAGAAACAAATGACAATGGAGACACGACGACCCAAAACCTATGGGACGCAGCAAAAGCAGTTCTAAGGGGGAAGTTTATAGCAATACAATCCCACCTTAAGAAACAGGAAACATTTCGAGTAAACAACCTGACCCTGCACCTAAAGCAATTAGAGAAAGAAGAACAAAAAACCCCCAAAGTTAGCAGAAGGAAAGAAATCATAAAGATCAGATCAGAAATAAATGAAAAAGAAATGAAGGAAACGATAGCAAAGATCAACCAAACTAAAAGCTGGTTCTTTGAGAAGATAAACAAAATTGACAAACCATTAGCCAGACTCATCAAGAAAAGAAGGGAGAAGACTCAAATCAGTAGAATTAGAAATGAAAAAGGAGAAGTAACAACTGACACTGCAGAAATACAAAAGATCATGAGAGATTACTATAAGCAACTCTATGCCAATAAAATGGACAACCTGGAAGAAATGGACAAATTCTTAGAAATGCACAACCTACCAAGACTGACTCAGGAAGAAATAGAAAATATGAATAGACCAATCACAAGCACTGAAATTGAAACTGTGATTAAAAATCTTCCATCAAACAAAAGCCCAGGACCAGATGGCTTCACAGGCGAATTCTATCAAACATTTAGAGAAGAGCTAACACCCATCCTTCTCAAACTCTTCCAAACAATATCAGAGGAAGGAACACTCCCAAACTCATTCTACGAGGCCACCATCACCTTGATACCAAAACCAGGCAAGGATGTCACAAAGAAAGAAAACTACAGGCCAATATCACTGATGAACATAGATGCAAAAATCCTCAACAAAATACTAGCAAACAGAATCCAACAGCACATTAAAAGGATCATACACCATGATCAAGTGGGGTTTATTCCAGGAATGCAAGGATTCTTCAATATACACAAATCAATCAATGTGATACACCATATTAACAAGTTGAAGGAGAAAAACCATATGATCATCTCAATAGATGCAGAGAAAGCTTTCAACAAAATTCAACACCCATTTATGATAAAACCCTGCAGAAAGTAGGCATAGAGGGAACTTTCCTCAACATAATAAAGGCCATATATGACAAACCCACAGCCAACATTGTCCTCAACGGTGAAAAACTGAAACCATTTCCACTAAGATCAGGAACAAGACAAGGCTGCCCACTCTCACCACTCTTATTCAACATAGTTTTGGAAGTTTTAGCCACAGCAATCAGAGAAGAAAAGGAAATAAAAGGAATCCAAATTGGAAAAGAAGAAGTAAAGCTGTCACTGTTTGCAGATGACATGATACTATACATAGAGAATCCTAAAGATGCTACCGAAAAACTACTAGAGCTAATCAATGAATTTGGTAAAGTAGCAGGATACAAAATTAATGCACAGAAATCTCTGGCATTCCTGTACACTAATGATGAAAAATCTGAAAATGAAATCAAGAAAACACTCCCATTTACCATTGCAACAAAAAGAATAAAATATCTAGGAATAAACCTACCTAAGGAGACAAAAGACCTGTATGCAGAAAATTATAAGACACTGATGAAAGAAATTAAAGATGATATAAATAGATGGAGAGATATACCATGCTCCTGGATTGGAAGAATCAATATTGTGAAAATGACTCTACTACCCAAAGCAATCTACAGATTCAATGCAATCCCTATCAAACTACCACTGGCATTTTTCACAGAAGTAGAACAAAAAATTTCAAAATTTGTTTGGAAAAACAAAAGACCCCGAATAGCCAAAGCAATCTTGAGAACGAAAAACGGAGCTGGAGGAATCAGGCTGCCTGACTTCAGACTATACTACAAAGCTACAGTAATTAAGACAGTGTGGTACTGGCATAAAAACAGAAAGATAGATCAGTGGATCAGGATAGAAAGCCCAGAGATAAACCCACGCACATATGGCCAACTTATCTTTGATAAAGGAGGCAGGAATGTACAGTGGAGAAAGGACAGCCTCTTCAATAAGTGGTGCTGGGAAAACTGGACAGGGACATGTAAAAGTATGAGATTAGATCATTCCCTAACACCATACACAAAAATAAGCTCAAAATGGATTAAAGACCTAAATGTAAGGCCAGAAACTATCAAACTCTTAGAGGAAAACATAGGTAGAACACTCTATGACATAAATCACAGCAAGATCCTTTTGGACCCACCTCCTAGAGAAATGGAAATAAAAACAAAGATAAACAAATGGGACCTAATGAAACTTCAAAGCTTTTGCACAGCAAAGGAAACCATAAACAAGACCAAAAGACAACCCTCAGAATGGGAGAAAATATTTGCAAATGAAGCAACTGACAAAGGATTAATCTCCAAAATTTATAAGCAGCTCATGCAGCTCAATAGCAAAAAAACAAACAACCCAATCCAAAAATGGGCAGAAGACTTAAATAGGCATTTCTCCAAAGAAGATATATAGACTGCCAACAAACACATGAAAGAATGCTCAACATCATTAATCATTAGAGAAATGCAAATCAAAACTACAATGAGATAGCATCTCACACCAGTCAGAATGGCCATCATCAAGAAATCTAGAAACAATAAATGCTGGAGAGGATGTGGAGAAAAGGGAATACTCTTGCACTGCTGGTGGGAATGTGAATTGGTACAGCCACTATGGAGAACAGTATGGAGGTTCCTTAAAAAACTAAAAATAGAACTACCATATGACCCAGCAATCCCACTACTAGGCATATACCCTGAGAAAACCATAATTCAAAAAGAGACATGTACCAAAATGTTCATTGCAGCTCTATTCACAATAGCCCGGAGATGGAAATAACCTAAGTGTCCATCATCGGATGAGTGGATAAAGAAGATGTGGCACATATATACAATGGAATATTACTCAGCCATAAAATGAAATGAAACTGAGCTATTTGTAATGAGGTGGATAGACCTAGAGTCTGTCATACAGAGTGAAGTAACTCAGAAAGAGAAAGACAAATACCGTATGCTAACACATATATATGGAATTTAAGGGAAAAAAATGTCATGAAGAACCTAGGGGTAAAACAGGAATAAAGACACAGACCTACTTGAGAATGGACTTGAGGATATGGGGAGGGGGAAGGGTAAGCTGTGACAAAGCGATAGAGAGGCATGGACATATATACAGTACCAAACGTAAGGTAGATAGATAGTGGGAAGCAGCCGCATAGCACAGGGAGATCAGCTCGGTGCTTTGTGACCGCCTGGAGGGGTGGGATAGGGAGGGTGGGAGGGAGGGAGATGCAAGAGGGAAGGGATGGGGGAACAGATGTGTATGTATGACTGATTCACTTTGTTATAAAGCAGAAACTAATAAAATTAATTAATTAATTAATTAAAAAAAAAAAAAAAGAAAAGTCCCTCAGAATTTTTACCAAAGTTTGCATCTAACGTTCTTATCTTCCCCTAAAACTTAACAGGCAACAATTAGTAATAACACGCCAACCTCTCATTTCACTTCCCTCTAATCATTCTGTGTTCTCATAAGAAACAGCCCCCAAACTACACAAAATCTTGTTTGGGGCATGCCCAACCCCCCCTTCCACTGTGTTCAGGAAAATTCTTGTCAATGTAACAAGTAAATGCTTGATTCCAAAAATCTGAGTCTTGCCATTTCCTCTACTTTGTCTCTAGTGTCCAAAAACCAAAAACATGATTTTTAACAAATGCATTTATTATAAAGAAGTTTTACTCTAGTGAAAAGAATGTGACAGTTTCTGGGTTCACTGTGATGGCATTTGATTTGGATGACTAGTACTGTTTACCCATTACAAACACTACATCTGATCCACTAAATTTGTACTGTGCAAAGGTTCACTGAATTAAAACGCCCCCTCCTCTGCCTGGCAATGCTGTATTTCTTTACAGAAATCTTCAATAGTGACTCAGAACTCCTCCACCATCATAGAAATCCACAAAGGACCCATCAAAAGTAAAAGAAAAATGTTAATAAACAGCATTTACAAAATGCTGACAATTTTAATTTGCATAACAAGCCTCCCCTGCTTCCCAGGCTGTTAGCCGCTCCCCCAGCATGCTGGCCACCTCAGGCACACATGCACCCTCCCTTAAGGCAATTTGTTTGTTAGTCACCCCTTCAAGGAGAGGCAACAACAAGGGGGGGTGGGGGGGTGGATTCTCTATTCCCAGGACATACTATAGTGCCAGGAATGAAGTCAGTGCTCAGTAAACACTGTGTTGACAGGAAGGAAGGAGAGGCAGGGATTATGGCTCATGTGTCTTGCTTATGACATCTTTTAGGTCATAGAAAACAAGATGAGCATTTTTTCCTAGGACTTAGTTAATTTTCATGTTTCTGGAGTTCTCGCCATAGTTTAATGTATAATCTACTTTTCAATATTAATATTTAAACTAGCAAATATATCCCCTCAAAAGAAATAAACCAGAGTGAAGTTAAATGAGACGATTTGTTGACTCAGTTTTGCACCTTCAGGAATTCACTGAAACTAAAACCAGGAATCATCATGAGTCACTCCTCCTCCTCTTGCACAAGGAAAAGGGATGCAGTCACAGAATGGATTGCACACAGAGAATGAAGCAGGTCCCTCCGGTAATAAAACCTGCCCCAGTCTCTGCATGCCAGTAAACCTAGAAAATACAAACCCCAAACAGACCTTTAACCACTTACTCGTTTGTTTACAATTTGAGAGCCTTTATAAGAGTAATATATTTTAGCTTTAAGAGACTATCTTCCTTTCCCCCCATCATTTAACAGTAAAGTAAAAGATTTCTTTCACGCAAGTTAGACCTTCCATTTCACCAGCACTAATAGGGCCTGTGGTTTCCTCCCTGATCGATCAGTAAGTTATTTATGGCTAAGCCTCAGGACTGTGCAATTAGAGACACTGCAGAACTCTGCTAATGGTCATGCATGGGAGCAGCAGTTCTAGTCTGTAGGAAATCAAACTCAGTCATTATTTGGGTTCACTTCTGGTAATTAAGCATTTAAATAGCATTTTGCATATTTAGCATGTTCAGCAACAATTTTTATAGCCACAAAGTTATGGTGGTCAGGGACCAAGAAAGTCCCTCCCTTCTGCATGAAAGGGATGCTTCTCCCCTGAGGGTAAGTACCAACGTGCTTCTCTAACAGCAGTTTCTGGTTTGTGCTGATTTTTCCACAGTCTTTCAGTCTTTTACTAGTTCCTCTCTTGATGGATAGCAATATTTCAGAACTTCTGACCTTGTCCTGAAAATGCCATGCATCACATTCTCTGTGGCCAAAGTGGAGCAAAACATACTGGCTTAGAAATAATGGTCATGTAATGGCCTGATGTTAAGCTGCTCTAGGGAGTTATGATTTAAAGGGAACTTACACACCTAAAGAAAAAGAAAAAAGGGATTGAGAACAACTAAAAGAATTGTTATTTATATTTGGAGCAAGTCAACCACTAAACAGATAAACTCGGTGCTTAAAATGAATTGTTCTCTCCCTCACCTATCAAGGAAAAGATTCTTTAATTTAATCTTATACATGTATTGTGCATGTGATGGTTAATTTTATGTGTCAACTTGACTGGGCTAAGGAATGCCCAGATAGCTAGTAAAACATTTTTTCCAGGTATATCTGTGACAGTGTATCTGGAAGATATTAGCATTTGAATCAGTAGACCGAGTAAAAAAAATTGTCCTTAGCAATATGGGCGGACATCATCCAATCTGTTGAGGAACTGAATAGAACAAAAAGGTAGAGGGAGGGTGAAACTGCTCTCTCTGCTTGAGCTGGGACATTCATCTTCTCCTGCCCTCAGACATTAGTGCTCCTGTTTCAAGGACATTTGGACTCAGACTGCCACTTACACCACTGACTCCCCAATTCTCAAGCCTTAGGACCTAGACTGAGTCACACCATCAGCTTTCCTATTCCTCCTGCTTGTACACACCAGATCGTGGGACTTCTCAGCTTCTGTAGCTGTGTGAGCCAATTCCTATAAGAATTATCTATATATAGGTATGTATATCTATATATGTATATTTATATGTATGTATATGTGTGTGTGTGTGTGTGTGTGTGTGTATATACACACACACACACACACACCTCCTATCAGTTCTGTTTCTTTGGAGAACCCTGATTAACTTAGTGCACTAACTATAAGCCAACACTTGAAACAAAAGGAAGCAACAATCTCAGGATCAAGAGGCCATTCACTATGAACAAGTTCTATGAGGCTAACCATCCCTTAAATTATTTGTTTTTAAACAGTTTTACTGGACAAACAGTTCAGAAAAAAATAATAGATGTGTATACCTATATAGATTCCATCAAGAATTCTGACTCAGTTGGTCAAGATGTAGACAAGATAACAGGACAACAGGAGACCAGTAACAGATCTAATGACCTTATCTAACGGTTACTGGTTTCTGAGTTCTAATCAGTTTGGAAGAAGGCTTTTGGTGCCACCCTGCATTTCCTGTGCTTTGCCTGTTCTGGACAACAGGTCTCTCCCTCTAAGTGCTTCTCACCCATGCACTTCCTTCCACCTCACTGCACATCTTGGTACCAGTCCTGGCTATCTTTCACCTTGGTCCCTGCAATAGCCAATCTCTGCCTTTAGTCTTGCTTCTCTCTGGTCTTTTGCCCATATTTTAAAAGGGTGCCTATCTTTCTTTCTTGCTTTGCCCAGTTTACACCTATTGTTCTATCATAATTATTAATAATTACTTTCATTCTCAAAAGTGCCCCCCAGTGGGTGAAATCATATGCCTAACTTTAAAACAGCATAATTCTAACCACATCACTCCTCCACTTAACCCTTTCAGTGGCTTCCCCTTGCCCTTAAAGTCCAAATTCTTTGGTAAGGCTTTTTAACTTCTTATTACCACTAAACTGTACATATCATGAGGGAAGGGATTTTTTTTTTTGGTCTGTTTTCTCTACTGCCATGACCCCAGGGACCAGAAAAGTACCTGGCACATAGTATATACTCAAACATGTGCTGACTGATTAGCTTTTAAGGAACCCACAGTGTGGGCACTACCTCTATCTCCTACTTCAGCTCTGCCTTCTCTTCTTTATAGTCTAACCTTCAGTCAGATTTTACTACTTTCAGTTCCTTCTCACCTCTAGGCCTTTGCATACGTTCTTCCTTCTGCCTGGTACATTCCCCTCCTTCCGCCAGCTCTAACTCTCTCTTCCCCCTAATCTCTAGCCCAATTCCTTTAGGGCCCTGCTTTAAAGCCTTTCCTCTAGGAGGCCCTCCCTAACCCTCTGGTTACGAAATGTCCCCCAACTATTTATGCCCACACCTCTCTGTACTTCTCCTAAGCTAATACTCATCATATTTACTTTCCAGTTAAGTATTTTTGCCTGCTCTCTCCCTCTCTCCTTCTTTCCTAATCTGTTTGCTTCTGGATAGCATTTATACATATTCTCGGCACCCAGGCACCTAATACAATATCTACCACATGAGAGGCAGCTAATAAATTACTGTTGAATTAGTGAAAATAAGCTAATGTGACCTTAAACGTACAGTATAAAGATAAAATGGGATGACAGTCTGCCTCACACTGCAGTGGATGAGGTTTAGTCCTGCATACCATTTGTTAATATAAACATAGCCCCTGCCTGCTCAGAGGAAAGCAATCAGGGACGTTAACAGACTACAACACAGAAACTGAGACAGTTCAGCCTAGAAAAGAGAGGGAAAGAGGAAACAAAGAAATGAGAACTGCCTTCACGAAGAAATATTAAACATGTTTCGTATGTCCCTGCTAGGATCAATGAAAGGAATTAGAGGACAAGAGGCTTGGGCTTTTTTAGCAGTCAAAGCTACCTGAAAATAAATGTGTTGTCTGTGAGGCATTCCTTATAGGCAAATTGTGACTTGGCGGGGGGTGTGAGATTGGACTAGATTATTTTTAGTCATAAGTAGCAAAGAAAAAAATAGTAGAGATTGAAGTAGTTAAAGCAGGTTGGTCAGATTAGAAGGGAAGTCCCCAAAAGACTCCTATGCATACCTCACTCAGCTGGCTGGGAATTCATCCCTGTCCCCACTCTACACACCTGTGAAGAAAAACAGGCTTGTTCAAGTAGGATAAGAAGCAAGGTTTAAAGAGCAGGATACCAAAGGTAGTACAGTCATTGAGGAGAAAATTAAATGGTTGATGGTAATCCATTCCTGTTTAAAAATACAACAAAAATATACAGGAAGCTATTGGAATCAGTAGTCAACTTTTAATAAACACAAGAAAAAGAAAAAGCTGTTCACTTTAGTTCAAGGGAAAGAGAAAGAAAAATCTGATCTTCATAATAAATAATAACTAATAACACTTGTGTTCATAGCTCCTGAGTAATTAATAATTTAAAAAACAAACAAGCAAGGAGATGGAGTTTTCGACCACTTAATTCCATGAACATAATACTTTTGACCACTTCATATCCTTAACCCAACCTTCAAGTCACTGGTGTAAACATGCATGTCTTATCAGGCTCTGAGATAAGACTCCAGGTGACAAACTGATGACACTGATCTCTGTTTTGGAGGCCCTGTTGATCTGTGGACTTAGTGGGACAGGAAAGAAATTCCCAGCTGCAAGTCAGAAGAAGTAGATAGGCCTTCTCATTTAAAAGAGCCTGTCCCAGGGGAGTGGGACCGCTGTTCCCAGGAGGCCTTCCAAAAGATCTTCTGAATTATTCATGGTTTGAGTTGGAGCAGCCCACTGCAGGGAATTTTAGAATACCCTTATGTTTGGCTACCATGCAGGCCCATTTCAAGGACCTATTCCGGAACTCAGGGAGGTCAGGCTGGTTTGTAAAGCACCCTGGTGTGTGCCTTGGAACTTCTTTCCCCTGGCCTCCTCTGAGTTGCGCTATGACCTTGCACAAGCCTTTCTTTCTCCTAGGGGACAAATTTGAGAGTTAAACACCTCAATGTTCATAATTAACATTTTGACTAAACAGACTAAACGTAAATGGAAATGCTTGCTACAGTTTTGCCACCACTACTCCCCAGCACACCACCCCACCCCCCACACACGCAGCATTTTCTAATCCAAATGTAAAGAGAGAAAGATATCACTCTCTAGTTAGAAAAGAAACAGAGCAAGAGATAAAATATGCGATGCCAGTTAAAGTCAACATTCTAAAAATTAAAGGGCTTCATTCTCAGGACAGATTGTCTTGCTCTCACAGTGGTTTTCTAAAGACCTTGGACTGAAGTCAGAGAGTATCTGCCAAGGATCACAGCCATCCCCCTACTCCACCCACAGTCACAATCGGCCACAGACTATCAGCCCACAGTCTGACAACGCATCCAGAGAGGATTCTGACCCCAGAAGGGACTGCCCCACAAAGAATTAACTCCTGGGGACCCCTGGCATCAAGGTTAGTTCAAGTGCTGTGTTCTAACTGAAGAAAGACTTGTTAGCAAATAAAATAACGAAGTCTGGTGATCAGTCATCAGGCCACTGCAAGTGGGCAGGAGCAGGATGTGGGGTGATGGCATAAAGGCTGAGCAGAGGTAGCTCTTCATGAGGGGGGCAACCAAGGAAGGGTAGGATGGCAGGGGGAGGCCAGGACCAATGGATCATTGTTTGTTGTGTGTGGTTTTGCTCATGTCTGTTTCTTTTAATGGGAGAGACTTTGAGGGTATTTATATCCTAAGGCAGAGGTCCCCAACCCACCGGTACCAGTCCATGGCCTGTTAGGAACCAGGCTGCACAGCAGGAGGTGAGTGGTGGGTGAGCAAGCGAAGCTTCTTCTGCATTTACAGCCGCTCCCCGTTGCTCACATTACCACCTGAGCTCCACCTCCTGTCAGATCAGTGGCGGCATTAGATTCTCATAGGAGCATAAACCCTGCTGTGAACTGCACACGCAAGAGATCTAGGTTGCACGTTCCTTATGAGAATCTAATGCCTGATGATCTGAGGTGGAGCTGAGGCTGTGATGCTAGCACTGGGGAGCGGCTGTAAATACAGATTATCATTAGCAGAGAGGTTTGACTGCACAGAGACCATAATAAATCAATTGCTTGCAGACTCATATCAAAACCCTACCAGTGAGTGGCAAGTGACAATTAAGCTGCATCTTACGAATTAGACTGGACATAAGCAACCCACTTCAGGTGTCACTGTCTCCCAATACCCCCAGGTGGGACCATCTAGTTGCAGGTAAACAAGCTCAGGGCTCCCACTGATCTGCATTATGGTGAGCTGTATAATTATTTCATTATATATTACAATGTAATAATAATAGAAATAAAGTGCACAATAAATGTAATGTGCTTGAATCATCCCGAAGCCATTTCCCCCTACCCCCGGTCCGTGGAAAAATTGTCTTTCACAAAACTGGTCCCTGGTGCCAAAAAGGTTGGGGACTGTTGTCCTAAGGGGAAGAGTCAACAAAGAAAGAGAGGTTTGAAGATAGAGGAAATAGACAGGGGATGATCAGTGGGCAAAAGGGCCCCAGGAAGCGGGGAGGGGTAGACTAACTGCAGACAGGGCAGGGACACCTCTCCCCTGAGGAAGGAGGAAACAGTGAGTGCAAATAGTGGTAGGTAAGCCTGGGTGTGGAAGCTGAGGGGTTCTCACCCAATGATCAACCACTTCTTGGCGAAGCTGGGGGGCATGAGGCAAAAGTTTGGACTGGTTCTGAGAAGACAGGGGAAAGGCTGACCAGGAGGACTGCTGATGGCCCAGAGGCCCTCCTGACAGTTGGCCTGGGTACAGGTGCCCCAGGAGTAGCCCCCACGGGAGATCACAGAAGAGAGTAGAGACCATGAGGGCCAGGGCAGCTGGAGGAAGCTGTTCAGAGGAGGTGGGAAAGGATTGGAATCAGTAGTCAAGAGGGTTAACTGACCATAAAAGGTGCACATTATATGGCTGGTTTCAAAAGAAGGCTCAACAGGTCCTGGGGTCATCAGTAAGTCCTGGTGAAACATTAGACCCTCTTGATGGCAGTGTTCATGTGAGTGCTCTACAAAAGGGAAAGACTAGGTCCCAGGAGGAAGAAGCAGCATGGAAATGCCTACTGAGCTGCAGAAGACTAGCACCTAGAGAATCTCTCTCCCTACTGTCCCATGACTTCATCATTAGATAACCCACTCTACCGTCCTGAGATGACTCATTTGACTCAGGTACTGCCACGTTGTAGCTTCCACAATCAAGGGAGAGATCAGAGCAGCTGGAAGCAATCAGGGAAGGGGAATGCAGCGCTGCATCCAGTCACCCGCAGCAGAGCCACATGCCAGGCGGGCAGGGAGTCCAGCCCGGAGACTTGAGGCAAGCCTAGCTGGGCTCCTGCGATAACGGGAGCGCGTGACTTGGACATTTTGAGTGTCTGCATCTGTGAAGTATGGAGTTTGTCCTAGAATCTAGATGATTTCTAAGCTGTTCCCTGGTTCTATTATTCCTTATAATTCTACCATTAATTCTACTTATAATTTAAACACCTGATGCCAGAGTCCGAGCATCTCTGGCAACCTAAATCTACCACTTAGAAACAAATGAATGGGAAACAATCTGGGACACCAATGTGCCTGTCATAATTTGTTGTTTGTGTCATTGATTATCATCTAGAAAAGTCATCTTCCCAATTGGGACTTCTGAAATATAAATTGAGGGAAATGATTCAAAAAGCCCCCTTTTCACTTTTTCTTTGAAGTGAAAATCTTATCTCTTTTCCCTTGAAATTTCTATACTTCATTGGGAGGTGGGGGTAAGATAGGAAATGGGAAGTATTGGAATGGAGAGCAGGGGACATGGCCCAAATGAATAAAAAGTTGAAAATACCTCCCGTGTGAAAGATCAGAAGAAATTATGGCTACTTACCTTAGCCAAAGAGATAAGCAGTTACTTAGACAATCCCACTCCTCCCCACCACCCCCATCACCCACCCTTCAGCAGATGGGGTACACCACTCTGTCCTGCCCACCAGGCAGCATCCATAGCCTACAATCCAATCAGATTTTCCAAGGGCTCTGGTTGTGTTAAGAAGCAAGGGGGACAGAGGGAGCTTACAGTGAAGGCCTCTCTGCATCAATATCTAGAAGAATCCTAGAGAGGACTGAACTAAACTGGTCCAAATCTACTTCATTTCTCCACATCAGTTTATTTCTCTCAAAACTTGCCACCTCCGTTCTCACACCTTCCTTTTCCTCCTCAGCTTTTTTCCCAAAGAACAATCCAGATTCATTACCTCTACATCCTCACCCCATGGTAAAGAGACTTCCTGCTACTACCACCCTTCCTCCAGTTCCTATTTTCTCTACCACTCAGATTCGAGATATGATGTTGAACAAAAAGGACATGGCCCCTGCCCTCACCCCACTTACAATCTAATGGGCAAGCCAGCTGTCTTCACTACAATCCTCTCTCATTACTTTTTACCTACCAGATGTTCCTCCCTCTTATCATCCTAGCAACCATCTATTCATCCTCTTAGTAGAAGCTCAAATGGTACCTCCCTTGTGAAATCTTTCTCTACTCCCCAAGGTAGCCTTAAATGCTTGCTTTCCTGTGTTCACACAGCACATAGCATATAATCAACCTATTACTTGTAGGGTTTGGTTGGTTGGTTGGTTGGTTGGTTGGTGATTTTTGTGCTTCTGTCTATTCACTAGGATGGTAAATTACTCAAGACAGGGGATGATGTTTTCTCTCGGTAAGTCCAGTGCCCAGAAGAGCATGGCATCTAGCAGTAAACAAGTAAAACTGTTACACAGTCCATACCTCAGATAATATTCCATCCATTCATCCATCACACTACAAACCTCAGGACCACCTTTGGTTCATCCTTTTCTCTCTTCCCCTACTCCACCGAAGTCCTGACATATACTTCTGAGTCACTGGCTTCCCCTTTTCTGCTCTGCAACCCCATGGTCACAGCCTCATCCCAGCCCTTGTCTTTTCTTACCTGGCCTATGACAGCAACCTGCTCATCACTTTCAGCCCTCCCACCACTGACTGACCTTTCAAGTTGTTTCAAAAGTGATTTTTTAAAACACAGGTCTAACTTCTCTATTCAATAGGATAAAGTCAATTCCTTAGCATGGTTCCAACTCACCTCTCCAGTCCCATTTCCTACCTCTCTGTGATTGACCTGCCCCAACCAGCCATCTACTCCCTTTACGCTTGGGTCACACTAAACTGGTACATGCCATGTTTGTTCCTGCTTCCATGTCTTTGCATGTGCTCTCCACCCTACCTGGAACACCACCATCACCTGTCTATTCCCTCTCTTCCCCAAACACACGCGCACACACACACACACACACACACACACACACACACACACACACAAGCATATGCACATACATACCTTTTCCTGGCAAGTTCCTATTTGGGATAGAAGCCCAGCTCAAATATCAACTTCTCCCTGAAGCTTTTCTCAAGTCTGCCAGAATTCATTCGTTTCTCTCACACTGCACCCACACATTACGTTGTTCATACCCCTAGTATAGCACTTAATGTACTGAATTTTAATACTGTCTACATGGCTCTGTCCCCTACAATATTGTAACTTGTTGGTGCCCAAGACATATCTAATTCATCTTTGTAATGCACACAAGCCATATAATACAACATATAGGAGGTTATTAATAAATGTTTTCGCCACTGCTGAAGATGACTGTAGAGTCCACATGTCTAGAAATATTAGAAAAGAAAATACGAAACTTTAACCTGAATGCTGGGGGCACACACTGGTCCCCAGGCAGAGGGATGGACTAGATAATCCCTCAAGGACCCTCTCAATTCTAGTCTGATTCTCAGAGCATTTACTGAGTACAACAGGCCAAGCACTATGCTGGTGATTTTTTTTTTTTAATCAAGCATCTTATCTATCTCTCACAACAAACCTGTAAGGTAAGCAAATTATTTCCTTTTCAGTGCTGAAGAAAGGTAACCTCAGAGAGAAAAGACTTGCCCAAGTTCCTACAGCCAGCCAACAGCAAAGCCCCCTACTGACGTGAAATTCAAAGACAAGTCTGGCCAGAAGGAATCGAACTTTTTGAAGCATTGAAGTACAGCAGCGCCCCACTGGCCCTAATGAATGGGAAAGAGCCATCAAAGATAACACATGTACAAGCAGAAATCAAATGGTTTTCCCTGTAGCTTAAGTGAGCCCTGGTCTCTGTTGAGATTGAGCCATATAAAGTGTAAAACTTAATAAAAACCAATAAGAACCCAATCCTTATTACAACGGCAGTTGGAAATATCCCCTACAGGAAGGAGAAAGATTTCAGAAACAATGAAGAAAACTCTAATTAGTCTCTCACATCACACTTTACCCAGCAGAATCCAAAACAAAACTCTAGATGGCGTGCCTTTCAAAGGTCCAGCGATTCATTAGTTACTGTACTTTGAAATAGCTGCCAACTAGTCTGTTTCCTGCCTTCTTTCCAGTGCTGGCCTCACTGGCCTCCTGGCTGGTGTTTCTCACCCCAATTCCCTTCATCCTCTGCCATGTAGAGCAGAGCCTAACCTCCATTCCCTGATCCCACCAGGTTCTTTCCCTACCAGATCATTACTCACACTGTTCTCAGCCTGCGATGACCTTCCCCAGCTTCTCAAAAATATATATTCAATGGCCAAAGCTGAAACAATTTGAACAATGTAACAAATAACCATAGTATTGAATTATAACCTAAAGTATAAAATAAACATCCATTAGTCTATACTGATATAAATAAATGCTTGAATAATGAAATAAAGGCAAGAGTGACATTCCTTACCAAAAATTCCAATTAATAAATGTAGGGAAATAGAAAATCACCATTATAATACCACAGTAATAATTGCTACAGGCAAGATCCATTGATGAATGCTAAAATCAGTGGGGAAAACGTTCAGGAGAAAAACGATATTAGCACAGCCTCAAAATAGCACCTCCCAAATTTACTAATGACTGTGATGCTTTTAACAGATGCCCACAGATCCTTTGACAGACCTCCCTCCAAGAGATGAAGCTCAAGTCCCTTCACCTTGAGTGTGGCTCAACTTAGAGACTTGTTTCTGAGGCATAGAGCTTGGAAAGAAAAAAACAGTAACTTTACCGGCAACCACAACCTTAACCATGTGATCAAAGTTAAAATCACCAGCAATCAGTTGTGCGGTTATCATGAGATAACCTGATAATCTGATTTACATGATGAGAAGGGGACATCACTTCTGTGGTATTCTCCCCAAAATTCATAATCTTAGTTTTATTCAGGTGAAAATACCAGCCAGACTAAAACTGAGGGACATTTTAGAAAATACCTGACGACTAGTCTTCAAAAGTATCAAGGTCACAAAAGACAAGCAAAGACAGAGAAACTGTCACAGACTAGAGGAGACTAAAGAGATGTGATGACTTAATGCAATGTGGGGTCTTGGATCAGATCCTGGAAAAGAAAAGGGGCATTTAAGGAAAAAACAGGAAAATCTGGAGGAAAAGAAGTGTTTGGTTAATAGTAGTGTATCAATGTTAATTTCTTGGTCTTGATAAATATATCATGGTTATGTCAGAGGGTAACACTAGAGGAAGCTGGGTAAAAGTTATATGGGGACATTTGTACTATCTTTGCTACTCTTATAAATCTAGGTTTATTTCAAAATAAAAAGTTTTTTAAAGTACACCTTTTCTTTTTCTTATTCTTGTATGTATTTTATACTTCCATTTTTCTAAAACGAGCATGTTTTCCTTGAAAAATCAGAAACAAACAGAAAGATGTTCATTTTTAAAGACCACCTTCTTGGACTTCCCTGGCGGTCCAGTGGTTAAGATTCCGTGCTTCCAACGCAGGGGGCATGGGTTTGATCCCTGGCTGGGGAACTGAGATCCCACATGCTGCATGGCGCGGTCCAAAAAAAAAAAAAAACACGGTAAGGCCACCTTCTTGGAGAAAGCTCCTCTCAGGAGGGTAAATTGCTCTTTATGCTGCATTCCTTTAGGATTTTGTCTGTTCAGAGACTCTGTTGCAGCATTCAGTTCATTCTTGCTTTTTTTATAGTTGTTATGTGTCTCTCCTCTTAGCAGCTCTATGGAGGCAAGGGCCCTTTTAATCCCACCCAGCACTTAGAATCCAGTGAGTGTCAGCGGAGCTACTGGCAGGAAGGAAGCCTCCATCCATCCAGGGACAGTCCCTGAGCCAACCCTACCTTCAGGACTGGCCTGCCAGCTGCTGTTTTTCTAGACCTTCTCTGCACCTGGGGCCTCAGCAGGTGTCTGCTCTGATGCAATGTTAAAGCAGAGCTCTGAGACCAATCAGTCCCAGGACACTTCAAATTTCTACCATCCCTGGTCACCACTGAAAATACAGCCTGTATGATCATTGATCCTTACCCAGTGGGCTTTACAAACTGGCCCAGGCATCTCCCCATCTCACTCACATCTCACAGCTTTTCTCCCTTTCCACTGTCCCCTCGGGAACCCCACCCATCACTCCAGCTCCAAAGTAAACAGGCTCTCCTACAGCCTGTACCTATCCTCAAAATGTTCTGTTCACTTCCCAGCTTTATTGGGACCATGGTTGTCCTGTTATGCTGGTCCTCTTGGGAGGTTAAAAGCCAGAATATACCTAAAGTAAACTGCTGTGGCTCACTGCATCCCAGGCCCCTACCCAAAACACATGTCAGAGAACAAACCTAGAGGGAAAAAACACAGGATACAAAGTATATCCAAATTATTTTAGATCCAAAACTTCATTCTTTATGAGAAAATAAGCAAATGTTCATTTTTATTCAAGGAACAAATAGTTCCCTGGCTTCATATGTTGAGCATTAACTGCAGGATTTGCCTAAGAACAGGAATTCTAAATTCTACAGCAAGGGAGTTAAGAAGTGGCAAAGATCAAATGGTGGCCATAATTTGTGGTGCTTTACCATAAACCTAAAATTTATACTTGGAAATCTGTCTCAGAGTTCTAGAACAGGAAGTTGGCAACTGAAGGTATACCCTTTGTGGAGCCATAGCTAATGCACAGGATGTTTCAGAACCCTTGAGGCTATGATACTTTCCAAGCCAGGTAAGCAACAGTCTAAATATAGCGCTCTTCGGTGCTCTGATTCAGTTCTGTAGGAGAAAATGGTCTGAGAGTCACCTGGCTATGCCCAAAGTCAGCTTCTTCTCCCCCTCAGTGAAGTATAGCTGAGACTTTTTGTTTTTCATCTGCAAACTTTCAACATCTTTTGAACAATAAGTAATTGGTAGCAAAACTGCATACAAGGAGAAACTGCTAAATACAATCCCATAGCTAAGGCTGCTATATATACCACAATGCAGGCTGCGCATTAAACAAGGGCACCACTTCTAGGGGGGCCCTTCACATCACAAATATCAAGATTTGCATATTTATTAGTGTGGTTTTCTGGAAGATGGCAGGAAAGCACCCTATTCCATAAAAATCACTATATGATGACAGTTCCCTAAATGTGGAAGTAAAGTGTTTTGAGGAAGGGATATCTTTTTCTAAATTGCATAAAGGTGCCATATGGGCTAGCAGCAGCTATGCTTTTATTTCATGGTGTAAGACTGTTCTCCAACCAGTAATTCTGTCTCTAAATTCTTAAAACACCAGTCCACAGTAAGGACTCACAAATATTTCTGACTTTCTGGCTATTTCTCTAAGAGTTTTCACTTGCAGTAAATCTAACCTCAACTCAGATAAACATTTATAGATATGGGGGAAAAGAACAATTTCATACAAAACAATAATATATCTAGCTAAAATAGTATCTTAAAACAGACATGGTTGGCTGAGCTTTTATATACAGAAACTCATACCAGCTTTTTAAATGCCTAAAAATTTCACTTTCCCAGCACTACAACTGTACCATGACCTAGTTTCTCCACTAGAGAGGTCCAATTATGTTACAGAGTGAGGCTAAAATTTTGTCCTAAATTTATAATGGGAGAGACTCCTTAATTTGCTCTCATCCCCTAAAACAAACTTACTCCTTGGGTGAATCACATAGTGGTATTTTTATTTTTTTAGTGACACTACATATGTCAACATATATTTGTTGGGAACAATGACTATATGCTAAGAGCTCTTACAATGCTAGGATCTAGAAATACATAAACGAATAAAATATGGCCCTTTTCCTCAAGAACTTCACATTTTAGTGGAAAAGAGAAATATATGGATACATGATTGTAAATCATGTATTCCAAACTAGTAAAGTAATATGAACTTTACTGGGGACATATGCTAGGTTCAAGGACGAAAGGAGGTGGGAGGCATTAACTACATAAGAGGTACCAAAGACGCTTCAAAGAACCTGTATCAGTTTGGGTTATTTTGCTGTAAGAAATAGAACCAACTATCTCATGTCAGCAAAAAGAAATGCATTGAAAGAATATGAGGAAGATCACAGACTCCAAGGAAAAATTGAAGAATTTGTCCATAGAAAAGACAGGGAACAAGAATGTCCAGGGGGATCAGGGTAGCAGGCAGGAAATGCCACCATCTACAATTCCCCTGATTTGCTTACCCGTTTGGCCTGGCTTGGGGTCTTGTGTCCACTCCCCGGGCTGGGAGAGAGCAGGGCACCTGAACTGACAGTTACACCAAGGTCCACAGAGGAAGGCAGTTCCCAAGATGGCACACCAGTACCAGAAGGGGAAAGCACGCAAGGTGAGCAAAAGCCAATGTCCACTTCCAAGGGTCTCACTGGTGACCTGAGTGAGAACAGTTTCTGTGTAAGGGGCATGGGATCCAGATTACTTTAGGCCAGGAGCCGAAGTAAAGTGAAGCAGGGTATCCGTCTCTGTTAAAAAGCATGGCAGTGAGAAAAGGGAAATAGAACAGTAGAAACTAAAAGTAGGATCAAAGGAGGGGTTTTTTGGTTCTTGTTTACTTTTAACCTAGAAGCGACTTGACCATATTTATAGATAGAGGAAGGAGTCAGAGCAATAGGGGCAGTTTAAGATCTGGGTGAGCCCTGGAAGATGGATTTCTTCTGAAGAGAAAGAAGTTACTATTGCCATTTACCACGCCAGGTACTTACTGTGCCAGACACCAGGCTAAAGAGGCTTCTCCTGCATTATCTTCTAATACTACCAAGTGGGTACTGTAATTATGCCCATTTCAGAGAATGGGGAATTGAGTGTGGAAAGCTTTAAGTAAAGTGCTCAAGGTCACACAGCTACAGTGGCAGAGCAGAGAACAGGTAGATATCTGACTCCAAAATCCATGCTTTTAACAATATTTTGCCTCTTCCTGTAAAAGTAGGAAGAGAAAGTAGGTAAAAGGGGGGGGTACCAGCTTATAGATTTGTATTAAGCAGGTAGGACATGGGAGAGATTCCCATCATTAATCTTCTCTGTTCTCTGCAGGATATAGCAGCCATTAGTTAAGAAATGGGAGGTTGGGAATGGCACAGTGAGGCTGACCAGTGAAGGATTGTTACAATGTGGGCTGGAAATGGGACAGACATATGATAGGAGAAAAGGCCTGAGGAGCATGCTGAAGACTCCCCTACACCACACACACACACACACACACACACACACACACACACACACACAGTTCCCCAAGGTTGCACAGGAACCACTGCCCATGTCTGTGTAACACTCTACAGCTTCTACAGCAAATCTACCCAGTGGGGGTGGAGGCAGAGCAGCAAGATGCTAAGACAGAACCATGCTCAAGTCCCAGCTCTGGCTGTGTTAAAAAGAAGGGTAAAAATAAAGAAAACCTTATTCAGATCAGTAATTTCTCTGGCTCTGAGCTCAGAGATTATTATTCTTATCCTACCTGAGGCAGCAGTAAAGTAATGCTTTAAAATTATACACACACATATACATATACATACATACACACACACATACACATATATATACAGAAATATATTCAATTTCTATCATTAACAACTTCAGTTAGCATCCATCTACAGTTATGACATAAATGTGGTCAACTAGCAACATCTTTCCTATTTCTATTTTTTTAAATCATTAATAACTTTATTTTCTTAGTCTTTGTTTCTTAAAAGTCCATGATTACCAAATACTATTTTTAGAGCAGAGCAGGTAATAATCTTGGGTAATATGACTAAAATGTAGAAAGGCCTAAGATATCTACAAGAAGTACATCTAAAAGGCTTTAAAATTAGGTAAGATGTAGACTTGATAGCTAATGCCTCTGTGGAAGCAATACTCTCATGAATATTTAAAAGTCACCCGGAAAATCATTACATTCTGTCTTGAAGCTAAGTCCATGGTTTTGTATTTAGTAGAGAAAAAATAAATCATGAGACAGAATGAAAAGCAAGATTCCAGTTACATATTTTTAAAGTACACACGTATAGATCACAGCAGACATCTGGAAAAATTTATACCAGATTGTTAAACTATATTTACCTCTGGGATTGCGATGGGGTGGGCTTGGAGTTCCTACTCAGAGAGGGAAGGAATTTTTACTTTTCATTTTCTACAATACTCTGATTTTTTAAAAAAATAAGCCTGTATTTCTTTAAACTTTTGACTATTTATTCACCTATTTATTCATTCATTTATCTATCTTAGTAAACTTTTTATTTTGGAAAAATTTTAGATTTACGGAAAAGCTGCAAAGATAGTACAGAGAGTTCCCACAACAACCACACACTGTTTCCTCCTTTCTTAACATCTTACGTTATCAAGGTACGTGTGTAAAAACTATAATGCTGATCTTGGTACATTACTATTAATGAAAATCCAGACTTTATGTGGATTTCACCAGTTTTTCCGTTAATGTCCTCTTCTGTTCCAGGACCCAATCTAGAGTACCACATTGCATTTAGTTGTCATATCTCCTTGGTCTCCTCTGGTCTGTAACAGTTTCTTAGGCTTTCCTTGTTTTTCATGACCTTGACAGTCTTGAAGAAGACAAGCCAGCTGCTCTATAGAATGTCCCCCAATCTGGGTTGTCTGATGTTTCTCTCATGGTTAGAATGGGGTTATGGGTTTTTGGATAGACTATCATGGAGATAAAGTGCCCTTATCATCACATCAGTATCAGGGGTACATGACTTCGGCATGATATCACTGGCAAAGGTTACTTCATCACTTGCCTATAGTGGTGTTTGCCAGACTTCTCCCCTGTAAATTTACTGCATATTTTTCTTTTTCTGTACTCTGTTCCTTGGAAGTGAGCCATCAAGTCTAGGCCACCCTAAGTGGGGGGTGGGGGGTGGGTTAAGCTCTTACTCCTAGAGATAGTAGTATTAATGTACATTATTTTGAATTCTTCAGTAAGGAAGACATGCCTCTTTTCACGTTTGTTTATTTATTCAATCATTTATTTATATTAACATACATTCATGTATATTTATTTTATACTTTGGATTATAACTCAATACTATCTGATTTATTTATTTTATTGCTCAGAGTGTTCCAAATTTGGCTATTAGAAGCTCTTTCGGGAATTCCCTGATGGTTCCGGTGGTTAGAACTCGGTGCTTTCACTGCCAGGGGCCCCGGTTCAACCCCTGATGAGGGAACTAAGATCCTGCAAGCTGTGCGGCTCGACCAAAAAAAAAAAGCTCTTGCAGCTTGCCTCCTGTGCCCCTTTAACATGCCCCATCCTTTTGCTTTTGTTTTGTGAGCACTTCCTTACTTCCTCATACTACATGATGTTCATACTCATCTTAAAATTTTCCCTGTCCTAGCCTTAGAAAATTATTCCTTTTATTGAAGAAGCGTGTTTAGAAACCAAGCTCTGGGCACTGAATGTGTCCTTTCAACTACCTTTTAATAAATTTGTTGAAGATTTAATAAGTTAGCATATGTGAAGCACTTCTTAACATAGAGCCTGACACATAATTAGCACCGAATAAACAGAAGAAAGCCATTATTGTCATTGTTATTATTATTATTACTATTACGTACATTTTTAATAAATTTGGAACTTCCAAATCCTAAACTAAAATCATATCCCATTAGTCATTAGATCAAGCACCAATAGGCCTACCAATCTTTCTATATTTCTGAGGCTCAGGAACACGTAAGGCCAAGAAATAGACACTCCTCCACCCCTGGCCCAGGATTCTACATTCTTTGACCATAAGACATTTTTTCTTTCCTATCCTAGCATCTACACAGAGCCATAAAATCGAAAGACTTCTGTGGAAAAAGATGTCCCTTAATTTTTAAGTTTAAATGAAACATTTCAAGGGCAGTTAAAAAAGAATCACTCCCATATACAAGTCAAACTCACTTTGGATCTATAGAGTGCAGTTCTGAATTCCTGCCCCAAATAACTGTTGTTCAGAAATACTGCAATGTCATTGGAATGGAAATGGCTATTGTCCAACAGATCTGTAAAAACCCCTTCAAACAATTCCTGTTGTGTCAAACCACAAATGCCATCATTCTTATTGAGCAACAGGTAATAGAGAGTCCCTTTTATGAATTAAATAACCAATAGCAAGAGTTCTAAGGGGGTGACTTAAAGGGAACCTCTACCTTAAGTACTCTGGCCAGTTAGAGTGGCCACTAGGTATCCTCTGGTCATGAGAATCAGAGAGGCATCCTGGGAGACACAGATCCTGGCAGGATCTGTGGGAGGACCCTGGGACCAATGGGCAGGCTCAGGACACAGGAATAGGAATGATTAAAAAATATAGGGTCGGGGCTTCCCTGGTGGCGCAGTGGTTGAGAGTCTGCCTGCCAATGCAGGGGACGCGGGTTCCTGCCCTGGTCCGTGAAGGTCCCACGTGCCGCGGAGCAGCTGGGCCCGTGAGCCATGGCCGCTGGGCCTGCGCGTCCAGAGCCTGTGCTCCGCAATGGGAGAGGCCACAACAGTGAGAGGCCCGCGTACAGCAAAAAAAAAAAAAAAAAAAAAAAAAAATATATATATATATATATATATATATATATATATATATATATATATATATATATATATATATATATATATGGTCACTCGCACCTTTCAGGGCATTACCTGGGCCCTGCAGAGTTGCTGGGTGGGAAGTACTGTGGAAAATGCACCCTGCTTTAGGATATATCAGAAGCCTCATAGAGTGCAGGGTAAAAGCATTGCAGGAGGAATGCTAGGAGATAAAAGGAAGCAGAAGTTTCCCAACAAGACAAAACTCTTCTCAGTTTTTCAGCATCCACAATCTTCTTCCTAAACATTCTGGGTTTCTGTTAGCTTTTGGATAACTGCTTTTTGCTCTTGGTATCTCAGAATGTACTAATTTTTTTTTTTCTTGGTCTAACCCAGGTCCATATTCTTCTGAGCAAGGCTAACTGATCCCTACCATAGGCTGCAACCTGTAAAATCCCCTGGCTCCTGTCTAGAATATTTCTGGTCTGGCCTACCTTGAACTTCTTGCTTTTGCTCCCAACATGATCCCGCCCAGCTGTCTCTTCCAGGTCCTTAAACTGCTCAGTCCATCTCTATCTCACTGTCCAGAGCAGCCCCTGCCCTTGGGTCATTGCCCTCAGGCACCATGTGGCTTCACACAAATGTCCTCCAGGCCCCGGAAAACATAACCCAATATCCTTGAGGAAAAGAGTTATAAGAACCAAAGCAACCAAAGCCACCTTTTGGGAATGGAAGCAAAGCCTCATAATTCTGGTGGGGATTATCTTTCCCCTCCTCAGGAAGAAGTACAGGAGGGACCAGGTCAGCAGCAGAAGCAATTCCTTACTTTCTAACATTGGGTTATGACTATTAACTAAACTTTAGACTTTACTGAAAAGTAGCCAAGGGTCAGAAGGCTTCAATCCCAGGAGGCCAGCACTGGAAGTGCATACAGTCAGATGCATCGGTATTACAAAGAGAGAGCAGGATTGAGAATCATTTACACCTGGGTTCAGTTTCTGACCCACCCCTCATCAGCAAAGAGACTTCAAGCAAATCATAGACTATAAGCTTCAACGTAAGGTGGTAACCCAGTGTTAACAAAATCTATAATTTACTTTAAAATACTTCAGTATAATCTGTGTGATATACATATGACAATTAATTTAAGCTTCATTTCTAGACTTAGTCAGCTAAAGTAATATCTGGTAAATATAGTCGAGGGTGGCGGGTATGTGCCAGCCAGCATTATATCACAAAGGGGGTAGCCTCACTCCTACCTCAATCAATAATCACTGCTTTGTCATTTAGAAAGCTGAAAGTTAGAAATGGATTTCCCTTGGAAAAACTAAAGGTATTCAAGACATGTGAGTTAGTTAAAATATTGTAGAAACACTTTCGGGAAGAAAAGAATAAGAATCCTCAGATGTGCCCCTAGTGATGTTGTCTGAGGCTCAATCCCTAATCTGTCTTTGTCTTCAACCACTGGTTCAGAAGAATTTCTGACTGTGTGATGCTTACTAAAGGGCACAGAATCCTACCTCAAGTAAAGCTTTTACTATACAGTTGGAGCACCTAAAAGGAAACAGAGCTGGAACTTCATTAATCCTATCAAACGGATTGTATGAAATATTTTGTGCCTACTTTGCTAATAAATGTTTGTCTAATAAATACCTGTATGCGTGGTCAATTTTGGTCTGAGGCTTGCATTCATTACAACTTGGTAAAGGTTGTGGAACAGTAGTTAATTATCAGTTCAAGCTTCTTAGGTAGCTACTATGATTTCCAAAAAGAACCTGAGAATTGGGTGTGATCAAATTGGTTTAAGGAAATTCTCAATTTCCATCCTTCATATCCTACAGAGTTGTTGAGGAGTTATGTGTAAAAAAGCTGACTGTAAACTCTAAAATCCAGTACAAACATACTGTCTCAGAAATGTTTTTGATTTGTACAACCCAAGATTCTCCAGGGCTGGCCAGCTCAGGGGTACAGATGGAGTCACATTATTGGTAATGTCTTCCATTTACCAGTTTCTTTCTCTTACCTGCCTCACCAGAGTCTAGTTCCCTGAAAAAAGAGCACTGGGTAGAATTTCATGATGTTTCAGCATGAAATGTGTGTGCATACTCGTTACAGCATGGGCACCTTTGCCAGGAAGAGCTGATATTTCCAGGCACTAAGCAGGCCCCTCTCACTGATGCTCTAGGCAATAATCTACAGGTTGGGGGCTCACCCCATGGGAGATGCAAGACAAACCTTTGGGAATATGAAGAAAATTTAAGATTTCTGCTTAATTTTTGTTTCATCCTTTTTAATTTTTACTTTTGTGTATGTTTTATAAAATATATATTAATACAAGTGAGAGCTTAGACATTTTATAACACATAAGGCTGTCAATCAAAAGAATTTGTAAACCTCTGGTTAGAGCATCTGTAGATAGACGGGAACACACCTTTCTTCCTCTTACACAATATACTCTGCCTAAGGCTGCTGAAGCAGTGGTCTTATGCTCAAATCAGATACAGATTCTTTAGTTGAATAGCTCTTATGTACACTACACTTGCCCCTCCCCAGTTTTTAGAGGTCGCAGCCCTGAGTCCAGGGAGTGCCCAAGAGAGGATAACTTGTGTCCCACCTCAAACTGGGCTCAGAGTCACTTCACCCTTTGGAAATTAGAGCTTATCATGGCAGACTCCATTTCTCTTAGGATGAGTTCTCTTCAGAAATCTCTTCTGACCCTAGTGCCAATACACTCTGTCCACTGATGGAACAGACCACTAAATCATCAGCAACATAGGGGAGACATTCAGCAGACATGCCCAGACATGTCTGGAGCTCAGTAATGGAGGCAACTCAAGCTGAAAGGCTCCAGCCTACACCACATCTGACAGTGTAAGGAATATTAACCCCTCACTGCTAAATCACATAATCATTTCCAAGGCAAAGCTTTACCTGTACTGGGAAAACCTCTCTAGGCAATCATGTCCCCTGAGAGTGGATGCATAACCTCTGTGTCTGCTTACTTATTCAATGTCTGTGGGAAAAGTGTGAAATCAACATTTAATATTGAGTATTTAGAGTATTTTAATACCTGAGGGTGCAACAGATTGTGTGAACTGAATCTGTATTAGAAAAGTAAATGCACATTTTAAAGTGTGGAATTTCCCTTGACAAGATTATGAGAGTTTAACAGTAAATGTTATTATTCACTGGGCCCAAAACAATTTTCTATGGAAACATTTTCCCCAAATTAGTGTAGAAAGGAAGCATAAGGAAAATAAAATTTGATATACAGACTGTCCCTAAGTTATGATGGTTCAACTTATGATTTTTCAACTTTATAATGGTGCAAAAGCATACGCATTCAGTAGAAACTATACATCAAATTTTGAATTTTGGTCTTTTCCTGGGCTAGTGATATGCAGTATGACACTCTCTCTGATGGTGAGCAGCAGCAGCTTTGTCATCCACACTATCAAGAGGATAAACAACTGATAAACTTAAAACCATTCTATACTCAGTCAACATTCTGCTTTTCAGTACAGTATTCTACTGTACTACTTTCAGTACAGTATTCAATAAATTACATGAGATATTCAATACTTGAATATAAAATGGGCTTTGTGTTAGAAGATTTTGCCCAACTGTAGGCTAATGTAAGTATTCTGAGCACATTTAAGGTGGGCTAGGCCAAGCTATGATGTTCAGTAGGTTATATGTATTAAATGCTTTTTCGATTTACAATATTTTCAACTTACAGTGGGTAACCCCATCATAAGTTGAGGAAGATCTGTATAAATATCAGTCATATGATATGGTTGTTCCTGTCCAATTCAGGGAAGAAGCAGGGTAGTTGGATAAGATGCTGATACAAGACTCCTTTGACCACTGAAATCTCACAGGTCTGGGACTGGAACAGAAATTCTCCTAAAACAAGGTCAGGCAGCAAGGCTGGCCACCAGTTAGTCATGCTTTTACATTATGAATAGCTCCAGCCCCCACTAAACACTCCTGAGAGTCTTCAGTATCTCAGGCACTGTGCTAGGTGCCTTGTGCCTAAACTACACATTGTGCCTAAACTATACAATACTTGACAAGGTAGGTACTATGAAGAAAAGCAGAGCCCAGAAGGGCAACTTTCCTTAGGCACAGAGCTAGTATATGACTGGGATCTGAACTCAGAAGATCTAACTGACCCCAAGCACAGCTCTCCAACATGCCACCTGCCTTCCTCATGGGAACTAGTTGTCTTCAATGGGAAAAATGGTTGCTGATTTGCTCTCTTGTGAATATTACTGTGAACAATGCCAGTGTTGTGAGCCACAGAGTTAAAACTGGCTCCTGGAGGGGGTGGAGAAAAGGGAACCCTCTTGCACTTTGGTGGGAATGTAAATTGATACAGCCACTATGGAGAACAGTATGGAGGTTCCTTAAAGAACTAATAATAGAATTACCATATGACCCAGCAACCCCACTACTGGGCATATACTCAGAGAAAACCATAATTCAAAAAGACACATGCACCCCAATGTTCATTGCAGCACTATTTACAATAGCCAGGACACGGAAGCAAACTAAATGCTCATCAACGGACAAATGGATAAAGAAGATGTGGTACATATATACAATGGAATATTACTCAGCCATAAAAAGGAACGAAATTGGGTCACTTGTAGAGATGTGGATGCATCTAGAGACTGTCATACAGAGTGAAGTGAAGCAAAAATTGAGACACAAAAGTAGAGAACAAACATATGGACACCAAGGGGGGAAAGCGGCAGGGGGTGGGGGTGACAGTGTGATGAACTGGGAGATTGGGATTGACATGTATACACTGATGTGTATAAAACGGATGACTAATAAGAAAAAAATTTAAAAAAAAAACAACTGGCTCCCGTCCATTGGAATTAGTTCAAAAGACAAATGAGAATCACGCCTGCAAAAAAGAAATACATTCTGGTGCTGAAGTCAGCAGTGTGTAATCCTCTTGAGTCAGGATGTAGTAACTTTATGTATCAACTTTTGAAACCCTCTGATCAGATAAATTTTTATTCCAAAGTGAAAAAAAAAATAACACACTTTTTCCATCTACAATAACACATTTCTTATTTGTTAGAGTCCCCATCCAGTGCTCACACTCTGCATTTTCTTCCCCTCTTCACCACAGCACACCAGCCACACTGGATACCTGAGGTTGTCCTGGACATAGGCTTTCACAGAGCTGGAAAAGGTTCAGAGCACAGCTAGAAAGATCATGGGGATGGAAGGGCCTTCCATGAAAGAAAGTCTAAAAATATCAGGTCTATAGTTTAGAAAAGGGGAAGCCAGGAGGTGGGGAAGCATGACCTAAGTCTATTAGACAATAAAAACTTATTTGGGGGCTTCCCTGGTGGCGCAGTGGTTGAGAGTCCACCTGCCGATGCAGGGGACACGGGCTCGTGCCCCGGTCTGGGAAGATCCCACATGCCGTGGAGTGGCTGGGCCTGTGAGCCATGGCCGCTGAGCCTGCGTGTCCGGACCCTGTGCTCCGCAACGGGAGGGTCACAACAGTGAGAGGCCCGCATACCGCAAAAAAAAAAAAAATTATTTGGGGTGACCCTAAGATCATTTTCACCAAATCCCATAGAGTTAGAAACTCTACAGGACTTGGTGACTCAGCAGGATTTGGTGACTCAGCAGAACTTGGGTGAGGGGAGAGGTGAAACAGAAGGCTAAGGATGACACCCAGTCTCTGCCCTGAGGGATGGGATTGAAGAAAAGGCTTTATTCTAGACAGGGAGTTCAGAAAGAGGAACAAGTTTGGAATGGGGAAGAGAATGAGATTTTAGCTGTGCAGAGTGAAGGTACTCAAGGAAGATTTGGGAGAACACAAACAGAAGGCAGGAGAAATATAAGTCTGAATCTCAGGGAAAATAATCAGAGGGTAAAAATCTGAATTCATGAGTCATCAGCACATGGCTACAGGAGAAGCCATCGACAAGCACAGGATCATTGAGAGGAAAGGAGGAGAGTTAAAGATTGTCCCTTCTGCTCTGGGACCAGACTCACCGTCTCATGGGAGTTGTTTTAGGCTAAATAAAACATTAAACTCACTTACCTAGTGGGCATTAAAACATACTAGTGAACATTTAAACTCTGTGACTTTTTTTGGCTCAAAGAATTTTACAAATAAAATTTTACATCTATTTGTTATAAATAAATACAATTTTACAGTCCATAGTTTCCATAAAAGAACTTTGTTACTGTTACTCTCAAAAAACAAAATATAAAAAGGAAAACATTTGAAATTTGCAGATGCCACATGAATTATGGCATTATTGCTCCAGAAATAGTTATTTGAGGATGACATGAAAGACAACCTTCTCATTCTCCCCTAAAATGTCCCTTGGAAATCTTGTTAAAAGTCTACATGGCCCTAGAAGATAGGACTCTTCTTCCCAGGAATCTGCTCCTTCTTGTAACCATTTCTCATTTAATCTATTTAGGTCAATTTGTTTGTTTTTCTAGCTAAACATTTAGATATTTATCATTGAGGGAGTACAACGATGGTTACTAGTAACAACATCATGACCATTACTGAGTTTGAAGCATGTATCAGGCACCATTCTAGGAGCCATGAGCATTCTGCTCAGCAAGCCCATGAGGCAGGCATCGGCATTTCCATTTTACAAATGAAATGGAAGCTCAGCAAAGTTGAGCAACTTGCCCAAGGCACATGGTTGGTAGCAGAAAAGCAGAATTCAGTCCCTGATCTGTCTTTCATTAAAGCCCCTGCATGCTCTTTGCACTACTTCCCTAACTCATTTAGAGACTGATTTCATCACTGCATTATAAAAATAGTAAAGATATTGTTATGATAATTAACAAAGTATTAGGTTGAACCACATGAAACTGCAAATATTTGGCCATTTTTGACCTACAAAAATGGGAATTCCATATGGTTTGACCTTATAAAAGCACATACACAGGTATTTGGGGGGAATGTCTGGAGCAGCAGTGTGAGTTTCTAAAGAAATTCCACACCCAATAGAAAGGGTAGAGGAGCACCAAATATTTCACTCAACTCATTAACAGAAAATACATGTTATGGCTAAAAGGGAGAAAGAATAAATAGAAAATATTTGAATTCGCAAGATAAGGGAACTGTTTAAAAGTTTGTTGTGAGGGGGGTAAGAAGAGAGGGAATTGGAGGAAGGTGGTCAAAAGGTACAAACATCCAGTTATTAGGCAAATAAGTACCAGGGATGTAATGTACAACATGACAACTATAGCCAACATTGCTGTATGATATATAGGAAAGTTAAGAGAGTAAATCCTAGGCATTCTCATCACAAGGAGAAAATTTTTTTCCTTTCTTCTTCTTTTTTTATTGTATCTATATGAGAAGACAGATGTTAGCTGAATCTACTGTAGTGATTATTTCACAATATATACAAATCAAACCATCATGTTCTATGTCTTCAACTAATACAGAGATGTATGTCAATTATTTCTCAATAAAACTGGAAAAAAAATTTTTAAGTTTGTTGTGAAAGACAGTAATTTGTTAGTTTAAGTGAAACCTTATGTATCGACTATAGGTTAACCACCAAGAGTACTATGAAACACAAGCTAATGAAACACACAAGTGTGAAATTTAAATGGTGTATAAACTAAAATATGTTTTCATCTATATGAGGGCATTAAGCAAATTTAAAATATTCTAATGGGATATCATTTTGGAAAAATGACAAAGCTGAACAATTGAAAGGGAGAACCCTTTAAGTGAGGCATAAAATATTAGAGATAAAAGGAAACAAAAATCAGTCATTTTAACCCTTTTGTTTTACTGTGGAGGAAACTACAGTTCAGGAAGATTATATTAGCAGGAGTTAAAACTCAGGTTCCTGACTTCCAGTCCAGGGCTCTTTGAAATAGATCAAAATAGCATGCTATATGAACACAATAATGTCCCTGTGTACTGCAACTGGCCATGGCATGTACTGCAGATGTAAGGAAACTTTCATAAGGCATAATTTTTATCCTGTATCATGATGAGGTTGCTAAAAGTAAATATATTAAATATGTTTCATAACCATAAAATAAAAACACTATACAGGACTTCCCTGGTGGCGCAGTAGTTAAGAAACCACCTGCCAATGCAGGGAACACAGGTTCAAGCCCTGGTCCGGGAAGGTCCCACATGCCGCAGAGCAACTAAGCCCATGTGCCACAACTACTGAGCCTGCGCTCTAGAGCCCGCAAGCCACAACTACCGAGCCCGTGTGCCACAACTACTGAAGTCCACACACCTAGAGCCCATGCTCCACAACAGGAGAAGCCACCACAATGAGAAGCCCGCGCACCGTAACGAAGAGGAGCCCCCACTCACCGCAACTAGAGAAAGCCCTTGCGCGGCAACAAAGACCCAACGCAGCCAAAAATAAATAAAATTTAAAAAAATAAAATTAATAAAAACACTGTGAACTATAAATTTAACAGCATTACATTTTCTTATTTAGCCCATTATTATTATGGTATAACAAGAACACTGCCTTCTCTCAAGATGTTTTTCTAATTGCTTTTGGATGTTGTTTTGCCTTTTAAAAGAGGAAGGCATTCTAAAAATAGGATGCTGTCAAAATGGTTTGAATTTCAAGAAAAAAATCTCACACCTGTTGGCTGAGAAACAGTTCAAAAGCATGACATTTAGAATATGTCTTTGGTACAAAATTCAGCTATAGATATCCACTGTTAAAAGATAGTTTGCCTCTAATTCAAAATATATAGCAGAAATCGGCTATCTTAATTATTTCCTTCATTTATGAAGTGGGATGTTCTTCTGGCCAAGCAAGTGTATTGTTATGTGCCTGTGCTTTGCTTTATTTCTCATTAGAGCATTTTTATAGCAATAGGAAAGGGTTGACTGCCATGGCTTATCATTCTCCCTATCTGGTACTTTCCTTGAAGATTCCTTTGAAACCCACCAATTCACCAATCAATCTGAGATTTACAGCTCAGAATTCATGATTTCAAGGAGAATAAATAAGTGATCCTGAAGGAGTCTCAAATTCACTAAAGAGATAGAAAGAGACAACCACTGGTAGAAGAATGAATGTATCTTTCAAATGACCAAGGAAACTCCAGCTCCCTCTTAGAAACCCCATGGAGAGGAGAAGCCCATCAGAGCTGCCTGGTCAATATCCCTGCTTTCAATGGAAGAATTTAGAATACTGGATGGAGTATGATGGCTTAACCATCAGCCAGAAGGGCTTATTGACATGCTATCTGGAATAGCAAGAATCACTCAAAGGTGTTCAGAACCTTGAAAAGCATCACTGAAAAAGAGAATTCATTTTCTACATACTGAATACAATCAAGTTGCCTCTCTCAAAGGGTTATGTGGATTCGTTAATTTGTGCAACAAGAATTTACTGAGCACCACCACATGCCAGGCACTATTCTAGGAGCTAAGTAAACATCAATGAACAAAATAGAAAGGAGGCAAGAATATACAGTGGAGAAAAGACAGCCTCTTCAATAAGTGGTGCTGGGAAAACTGGACAGCTACATGTAAAAGAATGAAATTAGAACACTCCCTAACGCCATACACAAAAATAAACTCAAAATGGATTAAAGACCTAAATGTTAAGGCCAGATACTATCAAACTCTTAGAGGAAAACATAGGCAGAACACTCTATGACATAAATCACAGCAAGATGCTTTTTGACCCACCTCCTAGAGAAATGGAAATAAAAACAAAAATAAACAAATGGGACCTAATGAAACTTAAAAGCTTGTGCACAGCAAAGGAAACCATAAACAAGACCAAAAGACAACCCTCAGAATGGGAGAAAATATTTGCAAATGAAGCAACTGACAAAGGATTAATCTCCAAGATTACAAGCAGCTCATGCAGTTCAATATCAAAAAAACAAACAACCCAATCCAAAAATGGGCAGAAGACCTAAATAGACATTTCTCCAAAGAAGATATACAGATTGCCAACAAACACATGAAAGAATGCTCAACATCATTTATCATTAGAGAAATGCAAGTCAAAACTACAATGAGATATCATCTCACACCGGTCAGAATGGCCATCATCAAAAAATCTAGAAACAATAAATGCTGGAGAGGGTGTGGAGAAAAGGGAACACTCTTGCACTGTTGGTGGGAATGTAAATTGATACAGCCACTATGGAGAACAGTATGGAAGTTCCTTAAAAAACTACAAATAGAACTACCATACGACCCAGCAATCCCACTACTGGGCATATACCCTGAGAAAACCATAATTCAAAAAGAGTCATGTACCAAAATGTTCATTGCAGCTCTTACAATAGCCAGGAGATGGAAGCAACCTAAGTGTCTATCATCGGATGAATGGATAAAGAAGATGTGGCACATATATACAATGGAATATTACTCAGCCATAAAAAGAAATGAAATTGAGATATTTGTAGTGAGGTGGATGGACCTAGAGTCTGTCATACAGAGTGAAGTAAGTCAGAAAGAGAAAAACAAATACCGTATGCTAACACATATATATGGAATCTAAGAAAAAAAAAAGGTCATGAAGAAACTAGGGGTAAGACGGGAGGAAAGACACAGACCTACTAGAGAATGGACTTGAGGATATGGGGAGGGGGAAGGGTAAGCTGTGACAAAGTGAGAGAGTGGCATGGACATATATACACTACCAAACGTAAAACAGATAGCTAGTGGGAAGCAGCCGCATAGCACAGGGAGATCAGCTTGGTGCTTTGTGACCACCTAGAGGGGTGGGATAGGGAGGGTGGGAGGGAGATGCAAGAGAGAAGACATATGGGAACATATGTATATGTATAACTGATTCACTTTGTTATAAAGCAGAAACTAACACACCATTGTCAAGCAATTATACTCCAATAAAGATGTTAAAAAAAAATAGACAATAATCTCTGCCCTCGTGCAACTTGCTTTGTACTAAGGGGAGACAAACAATATGGTAAAATGTGTAGTTTGCAGATGATGATAGATGCCATGGAGAAAAATTAAGCAGGAAAAAGAAATTATGTGAGATAATATATGTGCCTTTAAAATATATTATAGCATTTAAAATATATTAAAGGGGTTTTCTTTCCATTAATAAAAGCTCTGAAAAGTATTTCAGGGGCTTCCCTGGTGGCGCAGTGGTTGAGAATCTGCCTGCTAATGCAGGGGACACAGGTTCGAGCCCTGGTCTGGGAGGATCCCACATGCCGCGGAGCAATTAGGCCCGTGAGCCACAACTACTGAGCCTGCGCGTCTGGAGCTTGTGCTCTGCAACAAGAGAGGCCGCGATAGTGAGAGGCCTGCGCACCGCGATGAAGAGTGACCCCCGCTTGCCACAACTAGAGAAAGCCCTCGCACAGAAACGAAGACCCAACACAGCAAAAATAAATAAATTAATTAATAAACTCCTACCCCCAACATCTTAAAAAAAAAAAAGTATTTCATTGGTTTCAGGGTTGAAGTTGAGAAATTAAATTTCTTCTTGGGGGAGTAATAATCTTACCCCACTACCTGTGGATAGTGAAATAATAATAACTTTTATTTATCAAATGCCTGCTCTGTGCTAGTAACTTTACATAAAAATACTTCATGTCATTCTGTAAAATGGATATTCTCCTCATTTTACATATGGGGAAAATGACACTCTAAGAAACTCAAAATCACAGATCTTATCATCTTACGTTAGAGCTGATTCAAATATAAATATGCCCGGCTCCAAAACCCACCCTGCCAGGCTCTGTTCTTGTTTACTGTTTAGGTTTAGGGTGTCAGGAGATCAAACGAGTCAAAAGGGAAGCAAGCTATTGCTCCTTTCTTGGGACCACCCACCCCTGCCCAACTCCCCCACCACTAATCTCCTGCACAGAGAATATCAGTCTACATACATATGTGTACATTGTTGGATTTTAGGATTCCAAAATCCAGAATAGAGATCTCTCATTTGGTACAAGCCATTGCAAAAATTCACTTTAAATTGGTAATGTGGCCTTTCCACCACCACTTGAGATTCTAGAGTATCTCTGAAAAGGAGCATTTTGTTTTCCCCTCAAACTGGTTGACAGCACTCATTTTACTACTTCGTATTTGGGTATTAAGCATAAGTAGTAATTACAAAAGGATGGAGTTAAGATTTAGCATCTGAGAACCAGAAAAAAACATCATGCCAGAGACCATGATTTTTGTTATTTTCTTAAAGAAAATATTTTTTTAAATTAAAACAAAATATATGGGTTTATTCACCTTCACAACAAAAAAACCTAATAATACTAACCAGAGCAAGGACCAAAAGGAAAAACCCTCTAAGTAAAAAATAACATGGGGCTTCCCTGGTGGTGCAGTGGTTGAGAGTCCACCGGCCGATGCAGGGGACGTGGGTTCGTGCCCCGGTCCGGGAAGATCCCGCATGCCGCGGAGCGGCTGGGCCCGTGAGCCATGGCTGCTGAGCCTGCGCGTCCGGAGCCTGTGCTCCGCAACGGGAGAGGCCACAGCGGTGAGAGGCCCGCATAGAGCAAAAAAAAAAAAAAAAAAAAAAAAAAAAAAAACATGGTGAAACATGTCTCTTCTTAAGCTCGTTACGTTATCTTTTTCTTGGTCCTCTGCCTCTTAGCGTATTCATTTTCAGTTTAGTCAAAATTCAAATGCTTAAAAATCATGTTATCAATTATTTAATAATAAATTAGTGAAAAGTGTAATATTTTAATTCACCACTCTGATTCTTTATTAGTTCTCAGAGCAATCATGCCTGTTTTGTGGTTGTTTTCATTTTTTACCATTATTTTCAGGTCTGTCCTTTCTTTTCAAGCAGCTGCTCTTCTGAGACAGATATTCTCAGTGTTCTATAAGCTGTGTGCCACTCCTAGCCAAGGCTGAAGAAATGTGTTTCTCTCTGGAGCCTTGCTGTGATGCCTACCTTCTCACTATCCCCTCCCCCCATTTTTATTTATTTTTAATTGAAAATGCAATGTAGTAAGAACACTGAAGGACAAAAATTTTTAACTACATTTGTACACCTGTTTTAATTTTGCATGTATTCTTCTACCACATAAGGCCCTGTTATTTTGGTAATTTCTAGTTGATGCCCCACATAGATTGCCTGGAAGAGTGACTAATATGCGTTTTACACTCCTTCTCTTTTTTTTTTTTTTTTTTTTTTTTTTTTTTTTTTTTTTTTTTTTTGCGGTACGCGGGCCTCTCACTGTTGTGGCCTCTCCCGTTGCGGAGCACAGGCTCCGGACGCGCAGGCCCAGCGGCCATGGCTCACGGGCCTAGCCGCTCCACGGCATGTGGGATCTTCCCGGACCAGGGCACGAACCCGCGTCCCCTGCATCGGCAGGCGGACTCCCAACCACCGCGCCACCAGGGAAGCCCCAACACTCCTTCTCTTTTAATTCACAGCAAAACAAAAAACAGGTTAAATACAGTGCAATATTTGAATTAAATATTTAAAGCTAAATGTAAGCAGATTACTTCACAAGGGGAGCTGAAGTGTCATTTGGTTTTAGATGGGCTATTTTTTTTTTTTTTTTTTTTTTGGCGGTACGCGGACCTCTCACTGTTGTGGCCTTTCCCGTTGCGGAGCACAGGCTCCGGACTCGCAGGCTCAGCGGCCATGGCTCACGGGCCCAACCGCTCCACAGCATATGGGATCTTCCCAGACCAGGGCACGAACCCGTATCCCCTGCATCGGCAGGCGGACTCTCAACCACTGCGCCACCAGAGAAGCCCTAGATGGGCTATTTTTATGCTAATATAATGGGAATAAACAGTAGCAGGGAAGATGGGGGCCTGGGGGGCTGCTGGTGGGGAGGATTTTGGTGGATTCACAGCTATCCCAGAAGGTTTCAGTGACTGGAGACTGGTGGGATAGAAACAAAGGATGAGCACTAAGAACTGAAAAAGCTGAGAGTGGGTGGGAAACAAAGATTTTGAGTGGGCCAGAAAAAGTAATGAGTTATTTAAGAAAAAACATTTAAATCAAGGAATTGAATGAAAAGAATAGAAGATGAGATGGCAGCCCCAGATATACCTGGAGCCCCATCTCAGAGTACCTCTAGAGCAAGGGAAGAACTAATCAGAATTGTCTATAAGCAGAGCCCAGACAACACAGTGTTAAATCTATGACAAGCTCTCCAAGTAATTTACATGTGCTTGCCTTTGGCTGTCCTAATTTGTAAAGTGTCTCTTCAGCACATGATCTTGCACATGGTAGACATTTGACACATCTGTTGATTGTTGATTGCTGATGAAATTATCTGAAACAGCTGGCTTTACAGCTTGTACAGTGGTGGACATAGTGGGCATTAGGATTGTTACAGGGTACAGAGTAAAGCTGTGAGTCCTTGGGGCTTGATCCTTAGAGAAGACTCCATCTCTAAGATGTGACAAAAGCCCCTCATGGATTTGTCAGGTCCTTGTTTACTGTCACACGGCCAAAAAAAAAAAAAAAAAAAAAAATTAACCTTTTTCCAGTGCAGCAAATACCATCATTCATGTTAATTCTCTAACATTTCTCTGCACATCTGTAGATTAATACAGTATCTTTTCACTGTGACATGATGGGTGAGAATGCTTCACCTACTATAAGGTCCAGGAGTCTGTCACCAGCATCTCATTATTATAAATAGTAATGGCAGATCTGGACTTATGAACATTAACATTAGCATGGCTGGAACTCCCTTGCTGGAGAAGGGTTCATTATAAATATTGACTGCAATTCCCTTTTTAACTAAAAAAAAGTGAACTCTTCCTACAGTAATATAATCTCAAATTATAGGCCCCTAGCCTCCTGGAAAGAAAGAATAGAGGGAAAAAAACAGTGCTAAAAAAATACCCAGCCAGCATAAAAATGTTGTGTAATTTAAATAAAGTTAAACAAAGCAGGGGATAAAAGTAATCAAGTAGTAAACAAAGGGCGGGAAAATTAAGACAAACAATGAACCAACAGGATGGTTAATTAGCTTGCTTTGCAAAGAACATTTGATTTCTCCCCTGAAAGCAGTGGTGGTGACAAATAAGCCTGACCTATCAAATATCTTCAGGTACAATGTAATATGTCCCCCCATTGCCTATAAAAGAAATGCCACTGAACTACTGTGCATGGTGGTGAATTACCATGGATGCTTCTAAATTACTATGCATGGCATCTTTTCTCTGGGTTGTTTGACAATGGTCCTTCTGTGTTTTTTAAGCTCTACAATTGCCATTTGAATTATTCCAGAATAGCAGTCTCAAACTCAAATACTCACAGGGTTCAAGCAGCAGCACTGGGGGTAAATGGATGGGAGTAGCGGGGAGACCGTGATGAACTGGAGAATACTGCTCCATCTAAGGCAGTCAACTCTTGCCAAGTGAGCCACATCATCTAATTCTTAAAGAGAAGCTTAAAACTCAGATTTGTGTGTCAATTTTTTATATCAAAAGGGCCATACAGAACTGGCTAGGTAACTTGCAGGGTCCAGTGTAAAATAAAAATGAAGAACCCCTTGCTCAAAAATTACTAAGAATTGCAAGCTGGCAATAGCAGAGCATTAAACCAAGTGTGGACCCCTCTCAGCGCAGGGCCCTATGCTGCAACATAGGTTGCCAGCCCACGAAGCCTGCCCTGCCGCTATACAAAACAAGCTCAGGAATCACCCAGTTTGAGACCCTGCTCTAAAGATTCTGCATTCTCTTCCCACTTCCCCTTGTGACTCAAAGCAAACAAATGCAAGATGGCTGGAAGAGTTTGGAGCATGCCCTACAGCTAAAGAACAGAGAAAAACATGGCTGGTGGCTTACAAGGGAAAAAGTCTCTCCTTTGTCTTCACCAAGTCTTAAAACCAACTGGAGGATTCAGCTGTTGATAGTTATGTGCTTGTGGAAATGAAATCTTCAGCCCTATTAATTCGAAATACCTAGAAGTCTGTTGCTATAGCCAAAGTCCTATAAAAAGTGATACTCCCCTGAAAAACTTTTCCATTCATGGTCCATCTATAGAGTTGGGTATGTGCAATTGCCATCAAAGAGGAACAGTCAATCCACAAGTGATTGTCACAAGCCAGACATCCTTCACACACGCGTGTCAAGGATAAAAAATTTCATGAAAATACAGTCATAGTTTTGAGGGGCTTCCCTGGTGGTCCAGTGGTAAAGAATCCATCTTCCAATGCAGGAGACACAGGTTTGATCCCTGGTCAGGGAACTAAGATCCCACATGCTGCAGGGCAACTAAGCCCACGTGCCACAACTATTGAGCTTATGCACCTCAACGAGAGAGCCCGCATGCCGCAATCTACAGAGCCCACGTGCCCTGGAGCCCACACGCCACAACTACAGAGAGAAAACCCACACGCCACAACTAGAGAGAAGCCCGTGCGCCGCCGCAACTAGAGAGAAACCCGAGCAGACCACGCTCTGTAACAAAAAGATCCAGCACGCCTCAACAAAGATCCCGAGTGCTGCAACTAAGACCCAAGGCAGCCAAAAAACAAAAACAAATAAGGAAAATAAATAAATAACATTTAAAAATATATAATCATAGTTTTGTTTTTTGTTCATGTTTATTTATTTATTTAATTTTTTGGCTATGTCAGGTCTTCATTGTGGCACATGGGCTTCTCTCTAGATGCGGCGCGTGGGCTCCGTAGTTGTGGCGCACAGGCTCCAGAGCACGTGGGCTCGGTAGTTGCAGATCATGGGCTTAGTTGCCCCACAACATGTGGGATCTTAGTTCCCCAACCAGGGATCGAACCCACGTCCCCTGCATTGTAAGACAGACTCTACCACTGGACCACCAGGGAAGTCCCACAATCATAGTTTTGAATACATTAGTTAATATGATTGCTTAGACAAATGCTTCCCATTTAAAGTGATGTTTGTAAGGCATACTAGGGTGAATAAACAGGCTGCTTGTAGCCGGAGGTGACTGGCACATACCTCCACCAGCAGGCTAGCTGGAATGTTCCATTTAGAGGGCTTACTGGACAGTTTTTAAAGATTAAAAATATCTTTCAGGGCTTCCCTGGTGGCGCAGTGGTTGAGAGTCCGCCTGCCGATGCAGGGGACACTGGTTCGTGCCCTGGTCCAGGAGGATCCCACATGCCGTGGAGTGGCTGGGCCTGCGCGTCCAGAGCCTGTGCTCCGCAACGGGAGGGGCCCCAACAGTGAGAGGCACGCATACCGAAAAAAAAAAAAAAATCTTTCATAAAAATGAAAAAAAACTCCTTAAACTGATCTGTCATATACATTTCATATTTCCGTATGTCAGGTTTATGTCAATTGAGACAGACATGTGCCTTTTGTTTAATTACAATTATACTTTTCAGAATAGCTTAATACCAACAAAATGCTAATCACCAAATTGGCTTTGTTCACACCCAGCAGATTCTAATCCAAACTCAAGAAGAAAAAAACCAAAGCTACTTGACTCCACCAAAGCCAAAGTGATGGAGATGCTCTATGGAAATCAAGCAAAAATCACAGGGCTGGGCTTCCCTGGTGGCGCAGTGGTTGAGAGTCCGCCTGCCGATGCAGGGGACACGGGTTCGTGCCCCGGTCTGGGAAGATCCCACATGCCGCGGAGCAGCTAGGCCCGTGAGCCATGGCTGCTGGGCCTGTGCGTCCAGAGCCTGTGCTCCGCAATGGGAGAGGCCACAGCAGTGAGAAGCCCGTGTAATGCAAAAAAAAAAAAAAAAAAAAAATCACAGGGCTTAAGCCTGTCAAGGTAGAAAAATGAAAACAACTCCAGGATCTTTAAAAAGTTTGGACTGAACTATTCTGCTAGTTCACACCGCTCCCCTTTTTTTTCATTTTCATTTAACATTGCATTTCCTCTTTCCTAGTCTGATGTGCCCACAGTTTATTTTTCTTTGCTGACTGGAACAAAATAGTTTTTATTTTTTAATTTGTATTGAAAGTTTGATATAAAAAAATTCTAGATGCTCAACCTCTTTCCCGCACCTATCTCTTGCTTACAGTGAACCTCTTTTCAATGAATATCTAATGAAGGTAGCTGTTAAATAAAAATGAATGTTATATAAAAAAGTAAGGGGCTTCCCCGGTGGCACAGTGGTTGAGAGTCCGCCTGCCTATGCAGGGGACACGGGTTTGTGCCCCGGTCCGGGAGGATCCCACGTGCTGCGGAGCGGCTAGGCCCGTGAGCCATGGCCACTGAGCCTGCACGTCTGCAACGGGAGAGGCCACAGCAGTGAGAGGCCCACGTACCGCAAAAAAAAGAAGAAAAAAAAAGTAAGAAAAAAACCAAACCTGTTATTCAATGCAGCGATTTTACCTCCACATGTAGACCATATCTGCATATGTGCAGAGATAATGGGTGTATCTCTGGAATAGAAGTAAATGGAAATAGTATTACAGTATCAAAGAGAATAAATTATTCCACTGTAAATTTATCTGTTTATTTTTATCTCCACACCACCACCCCTGCCGCTAGAATGCAGTGGGGTAAGAGATCTGCAAGTCTTGTTCCACTGCTATGTTCCTGACATTGACTGGCACATAGTAGATACTCAATAAATAGGTGTTAAACTGAATTCAATACATAGGATCAAAACAAGTTATCATTCCCTGATTCTAGGATTGGAAATAGAAGGAAACCTGAGACATGTAGCAGGACTACCAACTTCCCTAACTTCCACTGGCTTTTTTATTCCCTAAATAGAACCTAACTCCTGTGGTCACTGCACCCAGCAACTCCGTTGCTTTCTGGTCAGCCTCTAATTCCTGTAGCTCATGCAGACACGAGCTTGGGCCTCCTTGAAACAGGCTGGGACAAAGATTAGCTTCTTCCCAGAACCTAGTAATGGCTAATGAGCTCTGTGGAATAATATTTCTAAGTATTCATCATACCGGAATCAATATCAATGTGCTGTCAGTGTGTGCATTAGCCCCACAGTCAAACAAAGAACAGCCCTTACGGCCCAATAATGACACTGGGCGTGGATAGCTGGGGATGGGCAAGATGATGCAGAGATGACTATAGCAGCTCTCCTCAAACACAAGGCTTCCAGGACGTTGCACAAGACGGTCATTCTTGTACTTTGTCAGAGGTAGGCAGCATTTAGATTCAGCCACTGATAATACTCAGCAAAATAACTCTCTTTTATCTTCCTAACCCATGAGATGGATTACACCTTCCTGACTGTAAGAGAAGTCTACTCTTCTATTCCTTGCTGGTGTTGGCAAGGAATTCAAACGTCTTCAAGTTAGCAGAGCACTACATATGTAGCTGGTAAGACAGGTACAACAGACTTGAATCATTACTGACTCAGGTAAGACCTGCTTTTATTACAACTCCATCAGGCCCACACTCATTCGTGTAGCATTTCCCATACTCAGATCCCGCTAGAAAGATATGTCAAGCAAGGGTACTGGCAAAAGGTCTGAGCGTCAAGTCTGCATTACTTTAATCTCTGGGATCAGAGTAGGGTCTGACCAAGATTCATGCTCATCCCTGTAGTAAAATGGATCTTAGTGCTGTAAATGAGATTTCATTCTATGTGTGAAATCTGATTTTCCAATTACAATGAGAAGGGTGGGGTGAGTTTGATAGAGTAAAGATGACTGCTCTTATGGTATACACAGTTAAGATGCTATAAAAATAAGATGACTGTGGGTAAGCAGGTGGGCATCACAGTCAAATCACATTGATTTGGAATCCTGGTCTAATAACTTATTAACTATATGACCTTAGCCAAATTTGTAACCTGGCTAAAACTTAGTTTCTGTAAAATGTAAATAATAATAACTTAATCCTATAAAATGAGATTGTTACTCTCTATCTCATAATGTCATTATAAGGGCTGAATAAGTTACATACAATGTTTAGTCCAGTGCCAATACATAATAAGAATTGAATAAATAAGAGCTGTGGTTGTTACTATGATTTTTCTTTTTATCACCCCACCATGGCCTAGTTATCTACAAAGAATTAACTTCTTTGTACCTTTGTAATTCAGTGAAGAAAGCCATAACCAAAAGCATGGAGGAAGTTAGTTTCTTGTCAGGCTTCCATGGTCTAATCTTGGCCACACAATAAATATGATCTTAATGATCTTTCACTAATCACTGTGAAACAAAATTCTCTAAATTCTAGAAAGTTTCAGTGAAACACCACAAAATGCAGCCACAGAGCAATCTCTCCCTTCCCCCAGACACACGCACACCCCATCCACCCCTTGGGGATATATTAAACTAAGACAACTGAAATAGCCTTAGCCAGTAATTAAGACACAGTTAATCAGAGAGCAGCACAGGCTGTGGCTCTCTGCAAAGAAACCGAGCACCCAGGATGACAGCTCCCGTTACTAGGGCTTTGTTCTCCTAGAGCAAAAAGAGCACAAAAGCATAAAGTTGGGGAACTGCAAAAGCATTTTGAACATTTGCAGACGTGAGGAGAGATCACAGGCCCTCTAAACTAGAAGGAGATTCTACCAAATAACTGCGTCAGCCCACACCCTCCAGCGCCTTCCCCACCCTCAAAGCATGACTCCACTTTTCCTATCATTGCCTTTAAGGAATCTGGCTTCTGCGACTTCCAGTAATGGTACAAATCACCCATGATGAAGCAGCTGAGAGCACTGTTAGACAAAAGAAACAAAAAATTAAGCAAATAGGAAACTCCTTAAAATGCTGCCTTTGGTTATTTTTATTCCTAGCAATTTATGTTACCAAAGCAAGTCTTTCTTCATTGCTTTTCCTTGCAAGTAATACTTTAAATGAATTCCAATGGCCACTGAGTGATTTTCTCCAGACCCATAATCTAGCCACTAGATGCACTTTCCCCTCCCCCATCACCATCTAGCACTCCTCCCTGTCACCTTAGAGCTTCTGACTTAGCTGTATTCACACCCAGAAGTCCCAGCAGAGCTTTCTGTTCACATTTTACGACATAAAAAAGCAGGCAATGAAACCATGCTCCTAAGTGCCTGCGATAAAGCCAGGCTGAGCTGACCTCTCCCATCCCAAACAGCTGCATGTCAGGCACATAAACTTAAAGGACCAAGAGCAGCATGTGTGTGATGTGTATAAACAAACTAATTAAATCCAAGGTCTTTCATCCCAGCTAGCACCTAATGGGACCAATAGGCTCGACTCTGTGCAAAAAAAGCCACAAAACAACAAAAAAAAACAAATCACTCCAAGCTAGCAAGAGGTATTGCTTTTCCTGCTTCCTGTGATACATCTCTTTTAGGCTCAATAAACGGCCTGAAAGAAGAGGAACTCAAGGGTTGCCATTCATTCCTGTACGACTTTTCAAATAAAAACTATCAGCTTGGCAGCACTGAGCCAAAGACCACTCCCTGATCCCAAGTGGACACACTGATCAATTGGACTGACATGCGCCTCCTCCTTTCCTTCCCTTAGTAGCAATCAGCAGCACCGGGGAAATCCATTGCCCAAAACAAAAGGCAACTCACTGCTCCTTATCTGATAATGTCAGGTCATATTTTTTAGGAAAAAGAAATAATAATGAAGAGGCCTAAAGACAGAGCTAGGAGTTGAAATAAGCACCATACGTGTTTACATAGAGTTTCAGAATTGAGTTGAGGTTATGACTGAGCCCAGAGATCTGTATTTGCCACAATCACTGAGGACTCTGCTATTTATTCATCTTATCAGATTCTGGTTAAAGTTAAGCAAGAGGTAGCAACACCACTGCCACTTGCAGAGGCTCTCCATAGGGTTACCCTTCACTGCAACTGCCGCAGAGAGGAGACTTGTTACAAGTCAGCCTGCAGATAACTCCAGCTATTTTGAGGACTAGCTAGAGATGAAAAAATATTGTGGCAGTCTTTCAACTAATTATGAAGGACACGGGTCGAAGGACTACCATATAAATCAATAGGCTCAAGTAATTTCATTTTGTTTGGGTCTCTATGTTTTTAAAAAATTCTGTCTTGAACATTCAAGAGGTCCCCTTTCACATCAGGGTTATGTCAAATGCTTATTCAGCATTCATTCCTTGCCATGAAGAAACTGAAACCCAACCGAGGTAAATACTGAATTTCATACTGTAAATCACCTAATATTTCATAAATCACAAGAACAAATAGGGGACCAATGAGCTCTCCCCATAAAAAAGAAATAGATATCTTTACAATCTTTAAATACTGTGAACTGCTCAATTTAGAGCCTATTTGGGGTTTTGCAATAGAAAAAAATCTTATGTTTATGAAAAATTCCATGAGAACACTAAAAATAACAGGCAGAGATAGAACAAGAATAATTCCACATATTTTGATCCCTCTATGACTCTTATAGGCCTTTGTCTTAACCCAGCAGCCTGAAAACAGATTTAGGTAAAACAGCCCTTCTTTCCCTAGTCCATTTTAAGCAGACAACATCCCCCCATCACCGCCTTAGCAGACACCGACTAACCAGGAAAACAGCCATAAAATTAAGGCCCAGACATTTAACACTCACCATCTCCTGCTCCCACCGCCTTCTTTTGATGTTTACAGCACATCTGTAGGATGCAATACTAGGAGATGCCTTGTTTGACCTGCTGCATGATGCTGTGACATCAGTTCAGATGATGCAGCTCATTATGGGAAAGACTGCTGTTGCTATGGCAACTGGGATGTGCTAGGAATCCTTGCTGCATTTCCAGTGGAGCCTGAGACAATACGGAAGCCCTGTAAGAAACAGACAATACGCAAAATTTAGATCAAAGGAAGAGGATCCCTCATTGGGCTAAAATCCATAGGTTTAAAAGGGATTTCCCTGAAGTCATTTTGGAAAAAATTAAAATTACCTCCTACTTTGTTGTTACACACTTAGAAAAAGTGGGGGGGGGTGGAATGAGATTTAGTGCTAAAACAAATAAAAACTCAAATGGACAATGTTTCTCTGTTAGGCAATTTGATTACTTTTTCCTCTCTGGACAGCATTTCAATTACTTTTTTTTTAAAGTTACTAAAAAGAATTTTTCTCATTTGTCAAAGACCAAAAGAACAGAAAAAAAATTAAAAATGGAATATAAACAGCTGAGAAAGTGACTCTAATTCTAAAGAAAATAGGCTTTAATTCTCAGAATATGGACAAACTCCTACCAACAAAGTCTATCCTAATCATTTCCACTGATGGACACCAACCCAGACACATGACACGTGACACAGAACCTTCTCATGCAGACTAGCCCCAGCTCTCACTTGAGCATTGGATAGGCACATGGAAGGAGGTTTAGAATCTAGGGGGCACACCACATCACCTTCAACTTCTCGGGCCCCTTCCCTTGACATGCAGAGAACCCCTACCACTCAGGGACAAAAGGCAAGAGTCTTTTTCTGGGACCAAACCTTGTAGCTGGAACAAATGGCAGACCTGCTAGAAACTTCCTAAATCATTGGCATTCCAAACATTGGGGTTCTGTTTTCCTCTCTATGGGGCAATGAGACACACAGGAGGAAATTACTCACACCCCTCCCCCCACAAAAGCTGAAACTGCGTGAAAAGTCACATTTAGATAAGACATAGTGAGGTATTTCTGTAGTTCGTAAAAGAAAAGCAAATCTAAAGCAATCACTTCTTTCCACTCCTGAGCAGAAACAAACATTATGTGATGCGAACTGGGGAGAAGGAGACATGGACAAAGCAGCCATCTCTTGCATATTTAATACTCTCAGACCATGGATAGAGAGAGAATCAAGCTGACCGACATACATCCACTCTATCTGCACAACTCTGGGGAAGAACAACATTCTAAAACCCCCATATCTGATGAGACAATTATGTCGTCCCCTCCTACTTGAGATTTTAAATGGCATTGTTAACCAGCAGCATGGGGGATGGGGAGATGAAATAGCAGAAGGAATTCAGGCAGTGGCTTGGTAAATGGGGGCTGATAAAATGCCTGAAAGATGCCAAGATCCTAGCAGGGTGCACCATCAGCTATGCACAGAGCATCCCCTCCCTGATGCAAAGCCAGGATTATTCTTGCTTCACCTAATGAGGAATTGGGAGGCCAAGAGCAAGATGTGAAGCTGCCTGCTCAAGTCATCCATGCTCTCAGTCATGGGCAGAGCCTGACTCCCACCCTTTATCTTAGGCCACATGCCACACCAAGGGAAGTAACAGGCAGCCACTCCAGTGCAAAGAGCACCGATCTAGGATTCAGGAAACCCAAGTGTTAATGCCAGTTCCTCAAGTGAGCATCTGTGTAACATCAGGTCAATCAATTAACCTCTCTGGGCCTCAAGTTTTCTATCTGCAGAGATGATGGATTTAGCTAATAACCATGGTTTTCAAGTTTTTTGTTAGTAGTGGAACCCTATCTTCTAATGATACAGACCAAAGCTGGGCTGCCCTGGTTGAGAGGGTATAAGAAGCCCAGAGCCAAGTTTGACAAGCTCTTTTCAACCCCATCCCCCATCTCACCTGCTATAATCTGACCTCTGAAGGCACTCTGATGAAACCCTCAGCTACTGGGGAAGATGGAGTGAAAGTCATGGCTCTATGACAATATTATCAGCCTTTCCATAACTGAAATCCACGGTTCTATAAAAGGGAGAGAAGAGGGTGGGATCAGGTGTTCCAGACTTGAATATGGCTTCTCAGTATGAGTTTCCTTTGCCAGAAAAAAGTCATTGGTTTGGTGGGAAAAGATGGATGTCTCATCAAATCTGAGGCCAAGTCAGACTTTTAACAACCTGAAGTGGCTGAATTACTGGCCCCCAAAATGGCCTGGATTGGCTTAAAAAGTGGACCCATAAAGCAGAAGCAAGTCATGAAGTATTTTCTTGCTGTGTGAATGGGGCTGTAGTAATTCACCTTGCATTTCCCAATGGCCTTTCTCACTACCCCCAAATCCTCAATTTGTGGTGTTGTTTTGAGGACTGCATGCGCTAATGTTTACAAAAGCATGTGGAAACCAAAAGTGTCAGAAACGTTGAACCTTTGTTAATATTGTCGTTAACAGCCCACTCACCCCAGTCAGGGGAGGCTATTTAGCTCTCGCCTGTAGGTCCAGTAAGATTCTGGACTCTGGAATAAGATGGTTAGGAAATGGCTTACAAAGTCTGCACAGCTACCAATGCGGGCTTACCCCTCACTACTCACTTCAGGGAAGGTAATGGACAAGGGGTCCTCCCAGGGGACAGAGCCAGGGCCATGGGCAGAATGGATAAACAGCTCCTCTTGGAGAACAGAGTCAGGGCCATACCAAGGAAACTCTCCTACTTCCAGGTGGCCATTCTTACTAGCCAAGGGTCATTTCTACCCTAAGCAATGTTACTTGGCTATACTGTTGACATTTTATTATTTTCAGGTTTCCAGGAGAACAGAGCTACAGAATTAACCAAAGGTCGAAATCTTATGCAGAAGGAGAAGGGGTTTAGTTAATCCTTTACCAACAATGTCCACTTCTGGAATTCCGGCTTCAAAATTGACCTTCATTCACAAAATATACAAGTACTCAAGCACTCTAACCACAGGCCTACATGACCATATACCCATGCTGGCTGTAGATGCTGTTTTAATCAGTACACTATATACTTTCTAAGAACATTTGTTGGCCAAAAATATTTGGACACCAAATTACAGTGGTCATGTGTGGCTCTTACTGTTGTCAAACGCACACCATCCCTTCTACTTTTTTTAGATAACCACGCAGATACTATTATTAATCATGGGTGATCAGAATAGAATTTGCAACCATAATATTAATAATAAGCTCAGTTATTATTGTAGTTAGCTAATGTTTGGATTTATTATTTCCTCTCAGACATTACCTCTTCCACATTCTAACTTATATGCTTTGGGTGGGAATCCAACCAAGGAATGCAGAATGCCACTTAGTCTTAAGCCAATAAGCTTGTTCCATCCCCAGACATACAGAAATTAGTTCAGAGATGATATGAGACCTCACTGAAGCCAATAAGATACAGTGAGACATTGTAAAGAAATCACTGTTGGCTCCTGGTTTTGAAAGGGTGTCAAATCTGAAGTAGCTCATCCATTTTGTATTCATGAGTGAAGAACCTGTCTAAGCCAACAGAGGGAGGGCTGAGCTGAGTTGAGAGAAAAGAAACTGAGTTCTGATGACACTGCTTGGGCCAGAAATCAGCCCTACTCTGACTCTGTAGGTTATAAGAGCTGCCCCTTTTCTGCTTCAGCCAGTATGTTTTGGGGTTTCAGTCACAGTAAACAGAGCCCTAACTGATCCAATCATTGAAGAAACTGTGTAAGGCATAAAGTGGCACCATTAGCATGAAGCGTACTTGGAAGAAAAAAAAAAAAAAAACTTGGGCTCTGGAATGGTGCATGAGACTGAACAGTGAGACCCCTCAAAGGGTTAGGGTCAGGGCCAGAGCTGGCAAGAACCCCTCACAAGGAAGGTGCAATGCATTATTCATCTTTTCTCCTGGACATTCCCAGACTTGACAGTGACTCCAATCAGTTTAAGCCCCATTCCTCTGTCCTTTCCCAGGCAAAATTCCCATCAGCAAAGGCCAAAAAGCCTCCAAAAGCCCAGGGAGGATGGATTAGTTCCTGAATGAACACCTCGATTTGGAACCTGAAGCAAACCTTGGGGTGATTTTCGCCAAAGAAACTGGCCCCAACCTGTTCAAAGGTCTCCCTGTCATCTTCTGAATTTAAGATTTTCTCTTGCCCAACTTTAGAGTTAATATGGTTTGCTGCTTCACTAGATTTAACGCCAAACAAAAACATTCGACATAAAACCAAGTGGCTTTAATGTGCTGGTGGAAGTCCAGTTGTGCTGAGTTATATAGGTAAAGGAAATACCTATATATGTCAGAACCAACATATGATGAGGGTTTATGTGCTGTTTAAATTTTGCACTGGCATTTCTGGGCTTTCCTGTTGTAGTACTCAATTTTTTCATAGGTCTTAATCTTATCTACTCAAGTAAACAGCTCTTTAGGGTACTACCAAGGTCTTGTGCTACTTTTGATTCCCCCCATAACCTTTAGCGCACTCCTAGGCATAAGTAATCCCCTAACAAGTCCTTCTTAATTTCTTTTTTGTTAAAGTAACATCGTTTCCATTCCAGGCAAAGAAAAATTTCCTAACAGCTTTCTCCTTATCACAGCAGAGTTTGAAATGTTATAAGATTTTACTAAGGCTTACATGTGTAAATCTTTTCCCCTTCCTTTTGCTGCCTAAAATAACAAAAAGTAATTTGCTACTAAGAAAATCTGACCAAAAATGATAACGTAAGCCAGCAAACATTTAATATGTGTCATCAGAGACAGAAGGAATAGTGATCATGATACCTGTTTCAAGTTATTTACAACTGAGTCTTTTAATTAACATAGCATTTTCAGCCCACACGGTCTTTTAAAAAACTAGATTCCTCCCCTTACCTGAGAAAAATCATGAATAAAATAACTAAACCTCATTTACATTAAAATAACTAACCCTGCAGAAGCATAATGCATTCTAGAAAGATGGAGTTTCCCGAGATAACTTTAGTTAGAAAAAGTGATTCTTTTCTATGGAAAAGAAACAAATTACATCATACCTTCATATGTAAAATTCCTACAGTAAATAATACGTTAAAGGGCTCACTAAATCAAAGTTACAAGTAGCTCTGATAAAAGAGATTTGTTTTACAAGGTACAAACATTTTTTTAAGTGAATAATCCAATTTAGCAAATGTACTCTTAAAAATCAGCTCTATATAAAGTACAGAGTTACACACCATTGGTAAAGTTATCTTCATTGGCTAGAGTGCTATGAAACAAACAAGAGAGCTGAAATGTTCAGCCGATTACAAGTATCCATTTTGCTTTACATCTAACTGAGTCGTTATATCAGGCTGCCTTATATTCCATTAACTGGATGCATGTCTGTCATGGAAACAACTTCAAGCATCTTCAGGGCAAAGACTAAGTCTTCCAGAGCAGAGTAGTTTGTGTAGCAAACACTTGTTGTGTACATTGCCTAGTAAATGCTTCTTTACATGAGTTTGTCAAACTCAGAGACTTGATCCTGGCCAGCTAAAGACATGCAATTAGAAACTCCCAAACCACCAGTCAAACACAAATATACATGCATATAAACACATACACATATAGATTTAAAAACATAGGTGAGAATGAGTTTTTGCACATAATACCAATATTTCCCTCTTACTCTAGCCAGTGATAACATTTTACTTTTAAATGTACTAATTTACTGCTGGTTTAAACATTCTATCAAAATGTATTTATTGTAAAAACATTTCACCATAATACAAAATATTATTGCTTCATGGAATTCTTTTGAAAAAGATTACACAGACACAAACATAAAAGTAAATCTAAAATATTCGTAGGTATACATGTCACAAAAAGAACATATACCATAATAAATACACTGAGATAACATACAAAACAATAAAGTCAAGTAATAAAAGCATTGCTTTACCTAGCTCTATGTTTATAGTGCTTGCTCAGTGCTATGGACTGAATATGTGTATCCCCCCAGAATTCACATGCTGAAATCCTAACCCCCAAGGTAATGGTATCAGGAAATGGAACTTTTGAGACGTGACCAGGTGATGAAGGTGGATCACTCATAAATGGGATTAGCGCCCTTACAAAAGAGGCCCCAAAATGCTCCCTTGACCTCTTTTACCATATGAGGACAAAGCAAAGAGCATTGTCTATGAACCAAAAAGTGGGTTCTCATCAAACACAGAATCTTCCAGCCCCTTGATCTTGGACTTCCCAGACTCCACAACTGTGTGAAATTAAAGTCTGTTTTTTATAAGCTACCCAGTCTATGGTATTTCTGTTATAGCAGCCCAAACAGATTAAGATCCCAGCTCCTCAAAACTAAGTTGTGTTTCTATATACCTACAACAAAAGATAAATTAAGAAAACAATCCTATTTACAATGGAGTCAAAAAGAATAAAATACTTAGTAGTAAATTTAACCCAGGAAGGTGAGAGATCAGTACACTGAAAATTATAAAACACTGATGACAGAAATTAAAGCAGACACACATAAATGGAAAGGTAGCCCATGTTCATGGATTAGAATAAATAACATTGTTAAAATGTCCATACTACTCAAAGCAATTTTCAGATTCAATTTAATCCCTATCAAAATGCCAGTGCATTTTTTACAGACATAGAAAAAACAACCCTAAAATTTGCATGGAACCAAAAAAGATCACAAATAACTAAAGCAATCCTGAGCAAGAAGAACAAAGCTGGAGGCATCACACTTCCTGATTTCAAACTATCATACAAGGCTATAGAAAGCAAAACAATGTGGTACTGGCATAAAAATAAACACATAGATCAATGGAATAGAATAGAGAGCCCCAAAACAAACCCATGCATATGTGGTCAACTAACTTTCAACAAAGGCACCAAGAACACAAAATGGGAAAAGATAGCCTCTTCAGTAAGTGGAGCTGGGAAAACTGGATATCCACATGCAGAAGAATGAAATTGTGCCCTTATCTTACATCATACACAAAGATAAATTCAAAATGGATTGAAGACTTAAGGAAAAGACCTGAAACCATAAAGTTCTCAGAAGAAAATATAGGGGAAAATCTCCTTGATATTGGTCTTGGCAGTAATTTTCTGGATACAACATCAAAAGCACAGACAACAAAAGCAAAAATAAATGAGACTACATCAAACTAAAAAGTTTCTGCATAGCAAAGGAAAAGAAGAAAATATTTGCAAACCATATATCCAATAAAGGTTTAATATCCAAAATATAAAAGAATTCTTACAACTCATAGCAAAAAAACAATCCAATTTAAAAATGGGCAAAGGATCTGAATAGACACTTTTACAAAGAAGATATACAAATGGCCAAAAGGTACATGAAAGATATTCAACCTCACTAATCAGGAAAATGTAAATCAAAACCACAATGAGATATCACTTCACACCTACTAAGATGTCTGTTATCAAAAAGACAATGGATAACAAATATTGTCCAGAATGTGGAGAAAAGGAAGCCCTTATACACTGTTGGTGGGAATGTAAACTGGTACTGACTGTCACTATGAAAAACAGTATGGAGGTTCTTCAAAAAATTAAAAATAGAACTACCGTATGATCCATAAATCCTACTTCTGGGTATATATCCGAAGGAAATGAAATCACTATCTCAAAGAGATATCTGCCCTCCAATGTTCATTTCAGCATTACTCACAATAGCCAAAATATACAAACAACCTAAGTGTCCATCAAAAGATGAAAGGATAAAGAAAATGTGGAAGACATATATAATCTGTGGAAGATATCTATATATGGGATTTATATCTCCCATTCCATATATAAGTGTGTGTGTGTGTGTGTGTGTGTGTGTGTGTGTATATAAAATACATTCAGCCATAAAAAAGAAGGAAATACTGCCATTTGTAACAACATGGATGAACCTGGAGGGCATCATGCTAAATGTAATAAGCCTGAGAAAGAGACAAATACTGTATGGTGTAAGTGGAATCTGAAAAAACAAATTTTAACTCATAGAACAGAGAACAGAATGGTGGTTGCCAGGGCCTTGGGGAAGATGTTGATCAAAGCGTACACACTTTCAATTATAAGATGAGTAAGTTCTGAGGATGTAATGTACAGCATGGTGACTATAGGTGATAATTCTGTATTGTATATTTGAAATCTGCTGAGAGTGTATCAATAGACCTTACACATTCTCACCAAAGAAACCAAAAACCCAGTGACCATGTGAAGTGATAGATGTGTTAATTAAGTTGATTGTGGTAATCATTTCACAATGTATATGTATAGCAAATCATCATATTATACAAATTAAATATATTACAATTTTATTTGTCAACTATACCTTGATAAAGCTGGGGGATAGAGGGAGAAAATAACAACAACAAGAAAAAAGACACCCAGATCTTGTATGGAATTTAGCCAACAAGAAAAAAGACAACCATATCTTGTATGTTTCCTAACTAATATAAGATCAAAATACTTCAGGACCTGTTTTAGTTGGTGTGCTGGCCCTTGGCTTAATGTCTTAAAACACCCAAGAAGTGTGGCATAACTGTAGATAGTACCTGCTGTAGTTGGTCAGCACTTTAATAATGTGCCATTCAGGTTTTAAAATGTTAGTGGTGTGCTGTAGAGTATCACAAATAGTACAAGAGATGAGCCAGACTGAACAAAAAGATGATGTGTCACAGTAAAAATGAGCCAGCACCATTTATCTATCTGGGACTTCAAGTGGTGATTTAAAATAAGTAAATACCACCACCCCTCCCCCGCCCCCCACCAAAGTGGCACCATTCTGAGGCACTGTTTCTGATGCTGTGTGGGCTCCCATGTATTGGTGGGCTTTGAAATAAGCTTTGGAGTCTCCTTACTAGGAGACAGCCTTATGAGTAACTGTCACGCAGACTGTGGGACCTGAGGAGAGTCTAAGTCCCACCTGCCTCATGGTCTCCCTCACAAACCTGCTTTGGTTCCTAAATTACCTCAGAATCCACTCCACTCAGTTGGAAGCTAATGAGTGTTTTGGAGGAGAGGTGTCACCATCTGCCATCACAGCCACTGATACCCGCAAGGCAGTGCGTGCTGTGGGACAGGCACTAAGCAGACGAGTGGGAAGACAAATAGGTTGAAGCCCCACCACTAACAGCCACAGGAAATCGGGCAAGGCATTAACCTCTCTCAGAGTCCTCAACTGCAAAATGAGGAGTAACTGCTCTGCTTACCTAACAGTGCTATGAGAATCTAGGAAGCAAATGCCGTATTTGTAAGTGTTATAAGAAAGAGGGAAAGGAGGAAATTAGTAAAGGGAAAGGGGAAAAAAATGTTGGAAGGGAAAAGAGAAGGAAGAAAAAGAGGAAAAGAAAGAGGGAGAGAGGTAAGTAAAGGGACAGGGGAATGAGGAAGAGAAAAAAGGGCAGGGAAAAGGGGAGGAGGAATGAAAAAACGAGGGGAGGAAAAGAGCAAGGGAAATGGGGGAAAGTGGAAGGGGAGAAGCAACAGGAAGGGAAAGCGGCACAGAGGAAGGGAAAAGGTGCGAAGGAATGTAGGCTTTGGAGCCTGAATTCTTCTAGGCTCTGCTCCCACCTAAGTGTATGTCCTTGGGCAAAGCATTTATCTAAGCTCCACATTTTTCCTCTGGGAAATGGGGATAATAATTCTGCCTCTCAATGTTATTATTAAGATTATCTATTCATTTTTTCAACCAATATTTAGTGAGCACCATTCTAGGTGCTTGGCATGCATCAGTCAACAAACAGACCAGAATCTCTGTCTTTGGGGAGCTGACATTCTAGTGTGAATTGAAGTGTCTAGCATGGTACTTGGCATATACCAGACACTCAGTAGATGTTAATTAACATTTTCATTGATACTAACAATGTATGGTGTTTATAAAATGTAAAATATTATTATTAGCTCAAATTAATCAGATTAGCCAGATTCCATTTCTATGGAGAAACGGAACCTAGAAGAGGTAAGCTCTGATGAGGAAGGGAAGAAAGTTCCAGCAAACCAGATGGTACCAGGTAGAGAGACTGAGGTGGAACCCCTGTGTGCCCAGGATGCACCACCCTGCAGCATCAGTTGAAGAAAACTGTTCTTCGACTGAAACACCCACTGTGGACTGTTAAATGAGGAGAAAAATACTACTATAATATTTGAGATGTTACATGTATTTTTCAAAGCCCCCCAGGTTATTCTAATGATCAGTCAGGATTGAGAACTGCTGAACTAAAAAATTCATATGTGAATAATTAAGAGTAACTTTGCTGCACTATGTGAAGTATAAGTATATAATTAATGTACATGAAGGATTGCTATGCACTTCCTGTGGCTAGGACAGGAACTTTTGAGTTTTTCTACTAAGGGTGACATATTCGTTCTGATCCACACTTTACTTGTTCACTTGACTTACAGAAGGTGAGGGGGAGTATGCAAGATGAGAGAAGTAGAATGAAAGGATCTTGAATGTGCCTTAAAGAGGGCTCAGTCTAGGGGGTGAGGGGGATGTGGAGCCACTCAGAATTTTAAACTAGGAAGAGGCATAGTCTAAATGCTATCCTTCTAAGAGTTTTATAATACGTCCTCATCTGGAATTCTTAGAAACGGGCTCTTCTATTAATCTCTAAATTGGTATAGTTCTCCCTTTTTTTTTTTTTTGTATCTAAAAGCTATCTTTTAAAAATACACTCTCGGACTTCCCTGGTGGTCCAGGGGCTAAGACTCCGCGGTCCCAATGCAGGGAGCCTGGGTTTGATCCCTGGTCGAGGAACTAGATCCTACATGCTGCAACTAAGAGTTCACATGCCGCAGCTAAAGATCCCGCATGACACAACGAAGATCCTGCACATGGCAACAAAGTTCCCACATGCTACAGCTAAGACCTGGTGCAGCTAAATAAATAAATATTTAATAAATAAATAAATAAAAATACACTCTCAGCTTAAATTACTAAGGAAACATATATACAGCAAAGGTATACAGAGTAAGGGATTCAAATATTTTAGACAAATACGAGTTACTTTTTGAGAAATAAGGAAGAATAAATGAGAGAAAAAATTATAATAATTATTCTTATAATAGCTAACTATGTGAGAGGCATGGTTAGGGTATGTATTAATTCATTTAATCATTAAATAATCCTGTGAGAAAGGTACTGAGTCTCATTTTGCAGATAAGGAACAGAGGCGCCAAGAGTTGCTCAAGATCTTGCTGCTGTAAGTGGCAGAACCAGGATTTGAATCCAGGTGGGTGGACTGACTACAGAGCCTGTACTCTTTTTTCTTTTAATTAAAGTATAGTTGATTTACAATGTTGTGTTAGTTTCTGGCATACAGCAAAGTGATTCAGCTATACATATATATATATATGTATTATTTTTCATATTCTTTTCCATTATGGTTTATTACAGGATATTGAATATAGTTCCCTGTGCTACACAGTAAATCCTTATTGTTTACTGATTTTACTTACATAATATGTATCTGTTAATCCCATACTCCCAATTTATCTCTCTCCCTCCCCTTTCCTCTTTGGTAACCATAAGTTTGTTTTCTATATCTGTGAGTCTGTCTCTATTCGTAAATAAGATCATTTGCATCATATTTTAGATTCCACATATATGTAATATCATATGGTATTTGTCTTTCTCTTTCTGACTTACTTCACTTAGTATATTTATCTCTAGGTCCATCCATGTTATGCAAATGGCATTATTTCATTCTTTTTTATGGCTGAGTAATATTCCATTGTGTATATATACCACATCTTCTTTATGCATTCATCCGTCAATGGACATTTAGGTTACTTCCATGTCTTGGCTATTGTAAATAGCGCTGCTATGAACACTGGGGTGCATATATCTTTTCAAATTATATGAAAATAATATAATTATTTTTCTCTGGATATATGCCCAGGAGAGGATTGCTGGATCAGATGGCAACTCTATTTTTAGTTTTTTGAGGAACCTCCATACTGTTCTCCATAGTGGCTATACCAATTTACATTGCCATCAACAGTGCAGGAGGGTTCCCTTTTCTCCACACCCTCTCCAGCACTTGTTATTTGTAGATTTTTGATCATGGCCATTCTAACTGGTGTAAGGTGGTACCTCATTGTAGTTATGGTTTGTATTTCTCTAATAATTAGCGATGTTGAGCATCTTTTCATATGCTTATTGGCCATCTGTATGTCTTCTTTGGAGAAATGTCTATTTAGGTCTTCTGCCCCTTTTCTGATTGGGTTGTTTGCTTTTTTGTTATTGAGTTGTATGAGCTGTTTGTATATTTTGGACAGAGCCTGTACTCTTAACCTACAAGACACAGCATATTGAATATAATCCCCAAAATGTTTATATTTATCTCTGGAACACAAACGTTCCCTCATTAACAGACCTTTCCAGGCATCTTGCCTTGACCACGTGGTTCCCCAGCAGCAACCCAGAATTCAGTCAGCAGTGGAAAAGAGAGACCATGCTCACTCCAATAATCCACAATATAAATTAGCTGTGTATAAATCATGAAGAGGAGACTATGCCTTAAAGAGCTTCCAATTGACCCCTCACATTTTAGAGGCTACCAATTGCAAAAGTCTTGCCTAACAAAACTTTGTTGGTACAATCTGACACTCATGGGCATGTATTAAGTTTTCAATAAATTCTTGTTGATCAAAGCAATACCCAGATCTAAACTATTCAGCCACTAGCTCAGACATTTTTCTATTACAAACTCAGTTTTTATTATTCCTAAGCATGTTTCCACAAGTTTACTAGATATTGATGCATCCATATACATTATGCAGTATTGTAAATTTGGTTTTAAAGTTTATGTAATGGTGGCCCTGAATAAAGTTGGGGTTTTTTGCTCAACATTACATTTTTTATATCTATCCAGGTAGACAGAAATAGCTCTAGGACATTCATTTTAACTGCTGTAAAGTATTTCATTTCATGAGAAGCCCAAAATTCATTAATCCATTTTCCTGTTGATGGACATTTATATTGTCACTGATTATTGGTCAAATACCCTATTTGGTATATGGTAAAATACTAATTTTATTTTTTAAGAAAAAAGACCTACAAAAACAAATCCAAAACAATTAACAAAATGGCAATAAGAACATACAGATTGATAATTACCTTAAACATAAACAGATTAAATGCCCCAACCAAAAGACACAGGTGGGCTGAATGGATACAAAAACAAGACCCATATATATGCTGTCTACAAGAGACACACTTCAGAACTAGGGACACATACAGACTGAAAGTGAGGGGATGGAAAAAGTTATTCCATGCAAATGGAAATCAAAAGAAAGCTGGAGTAGCAATACTCACATCAGACAAAATAGACTTTAAAATAAATAAAGACTGTTACAAGAGACAAAGAAGAATACTACATAATGACCAAAGGATCAATCCAAGAAGAAGATATAACAATCGTAAATATATATGCACCCAACATAGGAGCACCTCAATACATAAGGCAAATGCTAACAGCCATAAAAGGGGAAATTGACAGTAACACAATAATAGCAGGGGACTTTAACATTCCACTTTCATCAATGGACAGATCACCCAGACAGAAAATCAATAAGGAAACACAGGCCTGAAATGACACATTAGAGCAGATGGACTTAATTGATATTTATAAAGCATTCCATCCAAAAGCAGCAAAATACACATTCTTCTCAAGCGCACATGGAACATTCTCCAGGATAGATCACATGCTGGGCCACAAAGTGAGCATCGGTAAATTTAAGAAAATTGAAATCATATCAAGCATCTATTCCAACCACAACACTATGAGATTAGAAATCAACAACAAGAAAAAAACCTGTAAAATATACAAACACATGGAGGCTATAAACAATATGCTATTAAACAACCAATGGACCGCTGAAGAAATCAAGATGAAATCAAAAATTACCTAGAAACAAATGAAAATAAAGCACAACAATCCAAAACCTATGGGATGCAGCAAAAGCAGTTTTAAGAGGGAAGTTTACAGAAATACAATCCTACCTCAGGAAACAAGAAAAATCTCAAATTAGCAACCTAGGCTTACACCTAAAGCAACTAGAGAAAGAAGTACAAACACAACTCAAAGTTAGTACAAGGAAAGAAATCATAAAGATAAGATCAGAAATAAATGAAATAGAGATGAAGAAAACAATAGAAAGGATCAATGAAACTAAAAGCTGGTTCTTTGAAAAGATAAACAAAATTGATAAACCTTTAGCCAGACTCATCATGAAAAAAAGGGAGAGGGTGCAAATGAATAAAATTCGAAATGAAAAAGGAGAAGTTACAATGGACACCACAGAAATACAAAGGATCATAAGAGACTACTACAACAAGCATATATATATGCCAACAAAATGGACCCCCTAGAAGAAATGAACAAATTCTTAGAAAGACACAAGCTCCCAAGACTGAAGAAATAGAAAATATGAACAGCCCAGGTGTTTATTTCCACATTATAGTGCCTATGCTGCTCAAGGAACAAAGCTGCTTAAAGACAATGCTACTGATCAAAGAGTGTGGCTGCACAAGGTACATGGCATGGCAAGGCTACAAGGATGTACAAGCTCAATAACTGCTAGAACTCTTGTTTCCCTGGCCTAATTTTCAGGCTTTGGGTCTGTGCTAATTTGAAGGGTTGCTTTATAAAGAGAGTCAGTAAAACACACTGTGGATCCAGAGAGAAGCAGAACACAGGGCTGGGAATTGGGAGCCTTGAGTCTCAGTCCTGGTAACTAGCTCTGAGGGTCATTCATCTTCTCTGTGTTTCAGTTTTTGTCACGATACATGCCCTGCCATTTCTGGGGACTACTGTGAAATTCCCTGATATAATAATGGGGAATGGGCTTCCCTGGTGGCACAGTGGTTGAGAGTCTGCCTGCCGATGCGGGGGACACGGGTTCGTGCCCCGGTCCGGGAAGATCCCACATGCCGCGGAGCGGCTGGGCCCGTGAGCCATGGCCGCTGAGCCTGCGTGTCCGGAGCCTCTGCTCCGCAGCGGGAGAGGCCACAACAGTGAGAGGTCCACGTACCACAAAAAAAAAAAAAAAGAGAGAGAAAAAAATAACGGGGAATGTGCTTTCTGTATTTAAAGTCTACAGGCCAGCCCAGTGAAAATGGCAAAGGTTTTAGAACCCAACAGACCTAGGTTTAAATCCCAGGTCTGTCATTCACTAACTGTGTGATCATGGGCAAGTTACTTGCCCTCTCTAAACATAATGTTCTCATCTGTTGGAAAGAGTTAATAGTAAGACCTATCTGTTAGAATAGTCAAAATAACTAAATGAGCTAATTATAGAAAGCATCTGGCACATATTAATGCTAAATAAATGGTAAATGTTGTGCTTGTTTACCAGCCATTATTTCTCAGGTTAGTCTTATGTAGACTATAAACATCTTCAAGGCTTTGATAATGAATTTTTAAAAATCCCTACAGCATCTGGCATAGAACTGAATATGTGAATGGTGACTAGTAGCAGCAGCAGAAGAAGCAATACTAGTAGAAGCAAAATCAGCCACAGCAGCATCAGCTAGATCACTGTTAGAGCAGCAGGTAGCAGCAACAATAATAGAGCAATAGTAGTAAGGGCAGCAATAGTAATCACTGCAATGCTGTCCCAGCCTATGCCTTCTTCTACTGTGGATCATCTAGACCCATACTAAGAAGATAAAGTCTCCCATGCAAATAAGCACTGATTTTTAGGCATTGAGTCAAAAGAAATTAAGCAAACCCTGCAAGCTGAGGAAGCTCAAATGCTAATGGATGTTAAATACAGGTTTCATCATACTAGTCCTGTAAATTGTCATCTGTTATAAGATGCAGCAACTCTATGCTACTGTTAAATGGGGAAGATGCTAAAGAAAGAAGCTGGGAGAATTCTGAACAGTGGTGAGCCTGATTCATTCAATACTTCAGGAGAAAGAATCCTAGGCACCTGTGCTCTCAAACTTCAGCCTTGGTTAGAACCTTCTGCTCTGACTCTCAAAACCCCAACATCTTAAGAGGCTCCAGTTCTGCAGATTCGAAGTCAGTTTTTCAGGTATCAGGGAATGAGCAGAAAGGCTTAGATAACTACCTGAAAGAGAGGCCCAAGTCTGTCCCAGGTACTTTGGGGGAAAGGACAAAGAGGTTGGGAGAGCGACCACAGTGAAGCCAAGAAAATAAACTTAAAACACCAGATGGATTCCCCCATCCATCCTCACAATCTAGGTTTTCTTTCTGTGGTGAAGATTTTAATTATTGTTTGATAAAGTAACCAAAAGCATAGATGCATTGGAATTTCCTCCTTTTTGCCCTTGTTTTTAATGCATGGCTTCCCTTGGGGAACATGGGGGAGGAAGTTTATTTAAGTTTATTTAATAATATATACATGGTATATATTTAAAAAGAAAACAATTACAAAAGAGCCAAAAGCAGGCAAAGCTTGACCAAGAACCACATATAAAGAAACATCCTTCCAATAAGAGCAATTCCAAAGGGGAAAACACATTCTCTGGTTAGCAAATACATGTATGAAGACACAAGCACACCTATCCAAATACATGTATACAGACTCGGTACAGCCAAAGAAACACAGCACACCAAAATGACAACACAACAAGAAATAAACATCCTAATGGAATAACTCAAAGGAATTAAAATGAGATATATCAGGAAGACTCTCACTTACCACTACTAGACAGTATTTTTATTAACGTGGGAATGAAGGACAACAATCTGCCCTTTGGGAACAAACAAGTCAGGAGCCTTTTTCTGTAGAGGCCTAATGAGCTCTCCATAACCCAGCACTTTCCTCTTTCCTCAGTGATAGGAAATCAGAGGTCACAAAGAAGGTTCCATTTGGCTGAATGCCAAGGGGAGAAGCAATTTTGCTCAGAGCTTTCTGAGCAGAGAGCCCCCCAGGGGTAGAAAGCTTAGGTTCTCTTCTGCTCTGCAGGGGATGCATGTGGGCAGTAATTCCAGGAATGGTACTGGAAGAAAGTGTCCATGGTTTAAAATCCATCACCTATCTCATCACCACATCTCCAAGGCCGGTCTGGGCTTACAGGTCTTGAAATTTCCCTTGGCTCATCCAGGAACGGATTTCCTGACTCTAGATTCCTAACTTGCCAAGCTCAGCATTTGCCAACAGCAGCCCTCAGCTAGGTAGTGGAAAAATACAAAATCTGGTGGCATCAAACGGGTGTGTACTAGCAAATATCCACCAAGTGGCTGATGGTGAGCCAGGATGAATACAGAAGTACAAGGACTGAGCTAATAATTTTGTGTTCAATCAAGTAACATTGTTATCTCACAGTCAGCTGTTTCTTCATTGGTGGCAAAGACTCCCTCATCCTTTTTTGGTCCCAGAGGCAGCAGAAGCTCTAGAAATGCTTGGGGCAGGTAGTGGCAGGGCAGAGAGAATGGAGTGACCTAGCACAAGCAGAGGCAGCGCTGGAGGTGGGAAAAACCAAAACTATGCTCCCACCTCCACCACAAATACCCACTAGTTATTTGAACGATGAGATTCAGAGTTACCAGCTTGGGCTTAAGCAGAGTGCTCAGCCCTAAAACAGACGTAATGGTAACCTAGCAAATGTTTTGTAAACTCTAAAGCACTAAATAAATGTTATCTTTACTATTATTACCAAAAAGATAATATCCAGAACTCCACCATTTGAAAATTATATTTTACTCCTATTTCTTGTTTTTAAGCTGTTAATGGTCTAGGTGGTTTCTTTTTTTTTTAATAGATTTTATTTATTTATTTATTTTTGGCTGCGTTGGGTCTTCCGTTGCTGCAGGCTTTCTCTAGTTGTCGTGAGCAGGGGGCTACTCTTCATTGCAATGCGAGGGCTTCTCACTGCAGTGGCTTCTCTTGTTGCGGAGCATGGGCTCCAGGCACGCGGGCTTCAGTAGTTGTGGCTTATAGGCTCTAGAGCGCAGGCTCAGTAGTTGTGGTGCATGGACTTAGTTCTACCACGGCATGTGGGATCTTCCCGGACCCGGGCTCAAACCTGTGTTCCCTGCATTAGCAAGCGGATTCTTAACCACTGCGCTACCAGGGAAGCCCCTAGGTGATTTCTTTCTTTTTTTTTTTTTTTTGTGGTACGCGGGCCTCTCACTGTTGTGGCCTCTCCCGTTGCAGAGCACAGGCTCCAGACGCACAGGCCCAGCGGCCATGACTCACGGGTCTAGCTGCTCCGTGGCATGTGGGATCTTCCCAGACCGGGGCACGAACCCATGTCCCCTGCATCAGCAGGCGGACTCTCAACCACTGTGCCACCAGGGAAGCTCCCTAGGTGATTTCTTAAATGAACTTTAGAGCACTTATTAGTCATGTCAAGTATTCTCCGCAGAAATTCTAGACAAATCAATCAATGAGGATAGCAGTGGAAAAAAAAAAAAAAGCACTTTCAAAAATTTGTCCTTTTCTTCAAGAAACATTATTTTCTGTTATTAAAGAAAACATCACTCAGCCTGAAGTACAGTGGACCCCTGAACAACATGGGTTGGAACTAAACAGGCCCACTTACACGCAGATTTTTTCCACTAAATAGGTACTTTAGTACTGCATGATCCATAGTTGGTTGAATCCATGGATGTGGAACAGCAGATATGGAGGACCGACTATAGTTATAGTAGATTTTCGAGTGCTTAGGGACCCCCTCATTGTTCCAGGGTCAACGTGGTTGACTTTACCAGTAATCACGGCTATTTCATGCAACCAGGAGTTGGGTTTTTTTGTTTGTTTGTTTTTGTTTTTTTTGCTGTACGCGGGCCTCTCACTGTTGTGGCCTCTCCCACTGCGGAGCACAGGCTCCGGACGCGCAGGCTCAGCGGCCATGGCTCACGGGCCCAGCCGCTTCGCGGCAGTGGGATCCTCCCGGACCGGGGCACGAACCCATGTCCCCCGCATCGGCAGGCGGACTCTCAACCACTGCACCACCAGGGAAGCCCCAGGAGTTGGTTTTTTAATTACAGCTATCTGAACTAGAGGACTTTCAGAAAAAAGAAAAACTATGCTCCATATATTATTCCTGCTTCCACCCATTACATACAGAGAAAACACATTTCTGGAAGTTTTAGAATAGGAGTTTTCCTTTACTCCAGCCATCAAGGTTCAGAGATACAGAGGTCTAGCTTCAAAGACTAAAATATTGCACTGTGTGATTTAGTACCAGACTCAATGTAAGTATAATGAGAGTGCTGGCCACTCCTGAAATTTTCCAAGCCTTGATGGGTAAAATCTGAAGGGAAGAGGTAGTGGAAGAGAGGCTGCCATCTAAGTGCTGGAAACACTTCTATTTGCCCAGATACAGGGACCTGAATTCCCTTCAGAGTGGGCAGAACCTTCGTTTTGAAAAAAACATCTAAATGTACCTTGGTTACATCTCCCAATTTTCCTTGGAGAACAATGTGAAATAACCTAAATGTAGGTGTTTCAAATTTACAACATAAGTATTCTTTTTGGTAGAGAAGGTTTTCACTTTAGGTTGAGCTTGAGCAGTCTTTAGAAATTTTTTTTTCCTTTTTGTCATAAGGGAGCTATGGACTGAAAAAAAGGTTCATCTAAAGGGAGTGGATATTCCCAATACTAGGATGAGACAGAGACTTGGACAAAAAATAGGGACAGAGAAAGCCAACCATAGACTGGGAAGGGAGGAACTTTGTTCTCTTTTTGGGTCTTGGGAGTGGTTTGCTTAGATTCTTACAAGTAGAGCACTCCAGTGTATGGTTAGCTGGCCTCTGCCATATAGAAGCGTCCAGAAAACTAGGCAGGTATACACTAAAAGGTCCCTGAAGGTATCCTGGAGCTATGTACTTTGAAGATAACGACACTGCTATGAATTGAATTGTGTCCCCCCCAAAATCCATGTTGAAGCCTTAACCCTCGATGTGACTATATTTGCAGATAGGGCCTATAAGGAGGTAATTATAGTTAAATGAAGTCATAAGGGTGTGACCCTAATCAAACAGGATCAGTGTTCTTATAAGAAGAAAAACCAGAGAGTGCAAGCACATTCTCTCTCTGTCTCTCTCTCTCTCTCTCTGTCTCTCTCTCTCTCCGCCATGTGAGAACATAGCAAGAAGGCAGCCATCTACAAGTCAGGAAGAGAACTGAATTGGTCAGCACCTTGATCTTGGATTTAGCCTCCAGAATTGTGAGAAAACAAATTTCTGTTGTTTAAGCCACTAAATCTATGATATCTTGTTATGGCAGCCTGAGCCGACCAAGACAGATACCTAGTAACTTTTAGGATACTTTTTGTAATTTTGTTTGTTTGTTTCATTATTCCTTCACCTTAAATAGTCTTATTAAACCTGACAGTCTAGCAGATCTCTCAAGGTATCTGAATGCCTAATATGCTCTGTAAACTGTGCTAGGCAAGGGAAAACAATGACAAATAAGGTAGACACAGACACTACCTTTATAATTAGTCTAGATAGGAAGATATTAAACAAATAAATATATAGATAATTCATGACAATTGTAACAAGTGCCATCCTATACATATGACAGCATTCAGCAGTCTCTCCCATGCTATGCAGAATTAAGGGGAGATCCTGATCTTTGTACCCAAGAATAGGGCAAGGCTGGTGCAGTAGTGAGGGCAGCCATGGCCTGAGGGAGATAAGAGATGCCTGTACCACATAATGCAATGGACAGGCTTGATAAGGAGACTGGAACACTAGACTGAAAGCCCCATGAGGGCAGCAACCTTCTCTCTCTTGTTCACTGCACATCCCCAGCATTTAGCATCCCTTGGCACACAGTAGACACTCTACAAGTATTTGTTTTTATATGGATGGGCACAAATGACAGTAACATGGGGGAAATCTCAAAAATAAATGGGGGAGGGAGGAGCTTCACGATGGTGGAAGAGTAAGACATGGAGATCACCTTCCTCCCCACAAATACATCAGAAATACATCTACATGTGGAACAGCTCCGACAGAACACCTACTGAACGCTGGCAGAACACCTCAGACCTCCCAAAAGACAAGAAACTCCCCACGTACCTGGGTAGGGCAAAAGAAAAAAGGATAAACAGAGACAAAAGGATAGGGATGGGACCTGCACCTCGCTGAGGGAGCTGTGAAGGAGGAAAGGTTTCCACACACTAAGAAGCCCCTTCTCGGGCAGAGACTGAGGGTGGCGGAGGGGGGAAGCTTCGGAGCCGCGGAGGAGAGTGCAGCAACAGGGGCGCAGAGGGCAAAGCAGATAGCTTCCCGCACAGAGGATCGGTGCTGACCAGCACTCACCAGCCCAAGAGGCTTGTCTGCTCACCCGCCGGGACGGGTGGGGGATGGGAGCTGAGGCCCAGGCTTCGGTTGGAGCGCAGGGAAAGGACTGGCGGCGTGAACACAGCCTGCAGGGGGCTAGTACGCCACGACTAGCCGGGAGGGAGACCGGGAAAAGGTCTGGTGCTGCCAAGGAGGCAAGAGACTTTTTCTTGCCTCTTTGTTTCCTGCTGCATGAGGAGAGGGGATTAACAGCACAGCTTAAACAAGCTCCAGAGACTGGCGCGAGCTGCGGCTATCAGCGCAGACCCCAGAGACGGGCATGGGACGGTAAGGCTGCTGCTGCAGCCACCAAGAAGCCTGTGTGCGAGCACAGGTCACTATCCCCACCTCCCCTCCCGGGAGCCTATGCAGCCCGCCACTGGCAGGGTCCCGTGATACAGGGACAACTTCCCCGGGAGAACACACGGCGCGCCTCAGGCTGGTGCAACGTCAAGCCGGCCTCGGACGCCACAGGCTCGCCCCACATCGGTACCCCTCCCTCCCACCGGCCTGAGTGAGCCAGAGTCCCCGAAGCAGCTGCTCCTTTAACCCCGTCCTGTCTGAGCGAAGAACAGATGCCCTCAGGCGACCTACACGCAGAGGCGGGTCCAAATACAAAGCTGAACCCCAGGAGCTGAGCGAACGAAGAAGAGAAAGGGAAATCTCTCCCAGCAGCCTCAGGAGCAGCGGATTAAACCTCCACCATCAACTTGATATACCCTGCATCTGTGGAACACCTAGATAGACAACGAATCATCCCAAATCGAGGAGGTGGACTTTGGGAACAAAGATATATATACTTTTTTCCCTTTTTCTCTTTTTGTGAGTGTGTATGTATATGCTTCTGTGTGGGATTTTGTCTGTATAGCTTGGATTTACCATTTGTCCTAGGGTTCTGTCTGTCCGTTTTTGTTTGTTTGTTTCCTTTTTACTTATGCTGAAGAGGGTGTGGAGAAAAGGGAACCCTCTTGCACTGCTGATGGGAATGAAAATTGACACAGCCACTATGGAAAACCGTATGGAGGTTCCTTAAAAAACTAAAAATAGAACTACCATGTGACCCAGCAATCCCACTACTGGGCATATACCCTGAGAAAACCATAATTCAAAAAGAGTCATGTACCACAATGTTCATTGCAACTCTATTTACAATAGCCAGGACATGGAAGCAACCTAAGTGTCCATCGACAGATGAATGGATAAAGAAGATGTGGCACATATATGCAATGGAATATTACTCGGCCATAAAAAGAAACGAAATTGAGTTATTTGTAGTGAGGTGGATAGACCTAGAGTCTGTCATACAGAGTGAAGTAAGTCAGAAAGAGAAAAACAAATACCATAGGCTAACACATATATATGGAATCTAAGAAAAAAAAAAAGGTCATGAAGAACCTAGGAGCAAGATGGGAATAAAGACACAGACCTACTACAGAATGGACTGAGGATATGCGGAGGGGGAAGGGTAAGCTGGGAGAAGTGAGAGAGTGGCATGGACATATATACACTACCAAACGTAAAATAGATAGCTAGTGGGAAGCAGCCGCATAGCACGGGGAGATCAGCTCGGTGCTTTGTGACCACATGGAGGGGTGGGATAGGGAGGGTGGGAGGGAGGTAGACGCAAGAGGGAAGAGATATGGGAACATATGTATATGTATAACTGATTCACTTTGTTATAAAGCAGAAACTAACACACCATTGTAAAGCAATTATACTCCAATAAAGATGTTAAAAACATAATAATAATTATTATTTTTTAGTCTTTATTTTAATAACTTTATTTCATTTTACTTTATTTTATTTTGTTTTACTTTATCTTCTTTCTTTCTTTCTATTTGTTCTCCCTTTTATTCTGAGCCGTGTGGATGAAAGGCTCTTCGTGCTCCAGCCAGGCGTCAGGGCTGTGCCTCTGAGGTGGGAGAGCCAAGTTCAGGACATTGGTCCACAAGACACCTCCCAGCTCCATGTAAAATGCGAAAATCTCCCAGAGATCTCCATCTCAACACTAAGACCCAGCTTCACTCAACGACCAGCAAGCTACAGTGCTGGACACCCTATGCCAAACAACTAGAAAGACAGGAACACAACCCCATCCATTAGAAGAGAGGCTGCCTAAAATCATAATAAGGCCACAGACACCCCAAAGCACACCACCAGACATGGACCTGCCCACTAGAAAGAAAAGATCCAGCCTCATCCACCATAACACAGGCACCAGTACCCTCCACCAGGAAGCCTACACAACCCACTGAACCAGCCTTAGACACTGGAGACAGACACCAAAAACAACAGGAACTACGAACCTGCAGCCTGCGAAAAGGAGACCGCAAACACAGTAACTTAAGCAAAATGAGAAGACAGAAAAACACACAGCAGATGAAGGAGAAAGGCAAAAATCCACCAGACCTAACAAATGAAGAGGAAATAGGCAGTCTACCTGAAAAAGAATTCAGAATAATGATAGTAAAGATGATCCAGAATCTTGGAAATAGAATGGAGAAAATATAAGAAACGTTTAACAAGGAACTAGAAGAACTAAAGATGAAACAAGCAATGACGAACAACACAATAAATGAAATTAAAAATTCTCTAGAAAGGATCATTAGCAGAATAACTGAGGCAGAAGAAGGGATAAGTGACCTGGAAGATAAAACAGTGGAAATAACTACTGCAAAGCAGAATAAAGAAAAAAGAATGAAGAGAACTGAGAACAGTCTCAGAGACCTCTGGGACAACATTAAACGCACCAACATTTGAATTATAGGGGTCCCAGAAGAAGAAGAGAAAAAGAAAGGGACTGAGAAAATATTTGAAGACATGATAGTTGAAAACTTCCCTAACATGGGAAAGGAAATAGTTAATCAAGTCCAGGAAGCACAGAGAGTCCCATACAGGATAATTTCAAGGAGAAACATGCCAAGACACATATTAATCAAACTATCAAAACTTAAATACAAAGAAAACATATTAAAAGCAGCAAGGGAAAAACAACAAATAACACACAAGGGAATCCCCATAAGGTTAACAGCTGATCTTTCAGCAGAAACTCTGCAAGCCAGAAGGGAGTGGCAGGACATATTTAATGTGATGAAGGAGAAAAACCTAAAACCAAGATTACTTTACCCAGCAAGGATCTCATTCAGATTTGATGGAGACATTAAAACCTTTACAGACAAGCAAAAGCTAAGAGAATTCAGCACCACCAAATCAGCTTGACAACAAATGTTAAAGGAACTTCTCTAGTCAGGAAACACAAGAGAAGGCAAAGACCTACAGTAACAAACCCAAAACAATTAAGAAAATGGTAATAGGAACATACATATCGATAATTACCTTAAATGTAAATGGATTTAATGCTCCAACCAAACACAGACTGGCTGAATGGATACAAAAACAAAACCCATATATATGCTGTCTACAAGAGACCCACTTCAGACCTAGGGACACATACAGACTGAAAGTGAGGGGACGGAAAAAGATATTCCATGCAAATGGAAACCAAAAGAAAGCTGGAGTAACAATTCTCATATCAGACAAAATAGACTTTAAAATAAAGACTATTAGAAGAGACAAAGAAGGACACTACATAATGATCAAGGGATCGATCCAAGAAGAAGATATAACAATTGTAAATATTTATGCACCCAACATAGGAGCACCTCAATACATAAGGCAAATACTAACAGCCATAAAAGGGGAAATCAAGAGTAACACAAGAATAGTAGGGGACTTTAACACCCCACTTTCACCAATGGACAAATCAACCAAAATGAAAATAAATAAGGAAACACAAGCTTTAAATGATACATTAAACAAGATGGACTTAATTGATATTTATAGGACATTCCATCCAAAAACAACAGAATACACATTTTTCTCAAGTGCTCAAGGAACATTCTCCAGGATAGATGAAATCTTGGGTCACAAATCAAGCCTTGGTAAATTTAAGAAAATTGAAATCGTATCAAGGATCTTTTCTGACCACAACGCTATGAAACTAGATATCAATTACAGGAAAAAGAACTGTAAAAAACACAAATACATGGAGGCTAAACAATACACTAATTAATAACCAAGATATCACTGAAGAAATCAAAAAGGAAATCAAAAAATACCTAGAAAAAAAGGACAATGAAAACAGGATGACCCAAAACCTATGGGATGCAGCAAAAGCAGTTCTAAGAGGGAAGTTTATAGCAATACAATCCTTCCTCAAGAAACAAGAAACATCTCAAATAAACAACCTAACCTTACACCTAAAGCAATTAGAGAAAGAAGAACAAAGAAACCCCAAAGTTAGCAGAAGGAAAGAAATCATAAAGATCAGATCAGAAATAAATGAAAAAGAAATGAAAGAAACAATAGCAAAGATCAATAAAACTAAAAGCTGGTTCTTTGAGAAGATAAACAAAATTGATAAACCATTAGCCAGACTCATCAAGAAAAATAGGGAGAAGACTCAAATCAATAGAATTAGAAATGAAAAAGGAGAAGTAACAACTGACACTACAGAAATACAAAGGATCATGAGAGATTACTAGAAGCAACTCTATGACATAAAATGGACAACCTGGAAGAAATGGACAAATTCTTAGAAATGCACAACCTTCCGAGACTGAACCAGGAAGAAATAGAAAATATAAACAGACCAATCACAAGCACTGAAATTGAGACTGTGATTAAAATCTTCCAACAAACAAAAGCCCAGGACCAGATGGCTTCACAGGCGAATTCTATCAAACATTTAGAGAAGAGCTAACACCTATCCTTCTCAAACTCTTCCAAAGTATAGCAGAGGGAGGAACACTCCCAAACTCATTCTACGAGGCCACCATCACCCTGATACCAAAACCTGAAAACGATGTCACAAAGAAAGAAAACTACATGCCAATATCACTGATGAACATAGATACAAAAATCCTCAACAAAATACTAGCAAACAGAATCCAACAGCACATTAAAAGGATCATACACCATGATCAAGTCGGGTTTATCCCAGGAATGCAAGGATTCTTCAATATATGCAAATCAAACAATGTGATACACCATATTAACAAACTGAAGGAGAAAAACCATATGATCATCTCAATAGATGCAGAGAAAGCTTTCGACAGAATTCAACACCCATTTATGATAAAAACCCTGCAGAAGGTACACATAGAAGGAATTTTCCTCAACATAATAAAGGCCATATATGACAAACCCACAGCCAACATCATCCTCAATGGTGAAAAACTGAAACCATTTCCACTAAGATCAGGAACAAGACACGGTTGTCCAGTCTCACCAATATTATTCAACATAGTTTTGGAAGTTTTAGCCACAGCAATCAGAGAAGAAAAGGAAATAAAAGGAATCCAAATCGGAAAAGAAGAAGTAAAGCTGTCACTGTTTGCAGATGACATAATACAATACATAGAGAATCCTAAAGATGCTACCAGAAAACTACTAGAGCTAATCAATGAATATGGTAAAGTAGCAGGATACAAAATTAAGCACAGAAATCTCTAGCATTCCTATACACTAATGATGAAAAATCTGAAAGTGAAATTAAGGAAACACTCCCATTTACCATTGCAACAAAAAGAATAAAATATCTAGGAATAAACGTAGCTAAGGAGACAAAAGACCTGTATGCAGAAAACTATAGGACACTGATGAAAGAAATTAAAGATGATACAAATAGATGGAGAGATATACCATGTTCTTGGATTGAAGAATCAACATTGTGAAAATGACGCTACTACCCAAAGCAATCTACAGATTCAATGCAATCCCTATGAAACTACCACTGGCATTTTTCACAGAACTAGAACAAAAAATTTCACAATTTGTATGGAAACACAAAAAACCCCGATTAGCCAAAACAATCTTGAGGAAGAAAAACGGAGCTGTAGGAATCAGGCTCCCTGACTTCAGACTATACTACAAAGCTACAGTAATCAAGACAGCATGGTACTGGCACAAAAACAGAAATATAGATCAATGGAACAGGATAGAAAGCCCAGAGATAAACCCACGCACATATGGTCACCTTATCTTTGATAAAGGAGGCAGGAATGTATAGTGGAGAAAGGACAGCCTCTTCAATAAGTGGTGCTGGATAACTGGACAGGTACTGGTAAAAGTATGAAATTAGAACACTCCCTAACACCATACACAAAAGTAAACTCAAAATGGATTAAAGACCTAACTGTAAGGTCAGACACTATGAAACTCTTAGAGGAAAACATAGGCAGAACACTCTATGACACAAATCACAGAAAGATCCTTTTGGACCCACCTCCTAGAGAAATGGAAATAAAAACAAAAATAAATAAATGGGACCTAATGAAACTTCAAAGCTTTTGCACAGCAAAGGAAACCATAAACAAGACCAAAAGACAACCCTCAGAATGGGAGAAAATATTTGCAAATGAAGCAACTGACAAAGGATTAATCTCCAAAATTTACAAGCAGCTCATGCAGATCAATGTCAAAAAAACAAACAACCCAATCCAAAAATGGGCAGAAGACCTATATAGACGTTTCTCCAAAGAAAATATACAGACTGCCAACAAACACATGAAAGAATGCTCAACATCATTAATCATTAGAGAAATGCAAATCAAAAGTACAATGAGGTATCACCTCACAGCAATGAGAATGGCCATCATCAAAAAATCTACAAAGAATAACTGCTGGAGAAGGTGTGGAGAAAAGGGAACCCTCTTGCACTGTTGGTGGGAATATAAATTGATACAGCCACTATGGAGAACAGTATGGAGGTTCCTTAAAAAACTAAAACTAGAACTACCATGTGACCCAGCAATCCCACTATTGGGCATATACCCTGAGAAAACCATAATTCATAAAGAGTTATGTACCACAATGTTCACTGCAGCCCTCTTTACAATAGCCAGGACATGAAAGCAACCTAAGTGTCCATCAACAGATGAATGGATAAAGAAGATGTGGCACATATATACAATGGAATATTACTCAGCCATAAAAGAAACGAAATTGAGTTATTTGTAGTGAGGTGGATGGACCTCGAGTCTGTCATACAGAGTGAAGTAAGTCAGAAAGAGAAAAACAAATACCGTATGCTAACACATATATATGGAATCTAAGAAAAAAAAAAGGTCATGAAGAAACTAGGGGCAAGACGGGAAAAAGACACAGATCTACTAGAGAATGGACTTGAGGATACGGGGAGGGGAAGAGTAAGCTGGGAGAAGTGAAAGAGTGGCATGGACATATATACACTACCAAACGTAAAATACATAGCTAGTGGGAAGCAGCCGCACAGCACAGGGAGATCAGCTCAGTGCTTTGTGACCACCTAGAGGAGTGGGATAGGGAGGGTTGGAGGGAGGTAGACGCAAGAGGGAAGAGATATGGGAACATATGTATATGTATAACTGATTCACTTTGTTATAAAGCAGAAACTAACACACCATTGTAAAGCAATTATACTCCAATAAAGATGTTAAAAATATTAATAAAAATAAAAAATAAATGGGAGAAAATTTGAAAGGACTATAGTCCTAACCTCCAGCATATAAAAACATAAAGTTGCTGTAGTAAGAGTATGAAGAAAAGGTGACACTTTATTACAATTCTCCGGGACATTCCAGTAAAACTGAGTGAAGATTTGTTTTGGCGACCATGTCAGAAATGCTCTCTAATTAACAGTTGTTGTTTCTGCCCAACAGCCATTTCCAAAAGTTCTGAGATATCCAAAGTTTTTGTCTCTTAAGCTTCTTTTCCTTTGGGAAAGAGGATCCAAAATTACCTTTGGGAAACCACCCTCCACTACTCTCCAGTCATGTGGTTTCCATGGAATTGAATCCAACCCTAGCTACAGGGGAGTCCCTGACTGGCTTTAAAAAACAACGTATCCCATCCCTGTGGCTACACTGATTGCTTCCAGAATGGCACATCAACCAGTCAGAGCCAAGGAAACATGTTTAGTCTTCCTCTGGAATTGGTAGTGAGAGTATATAAAACCACAAAGTGAGCCAGTAAAGCTGACACCCAAACGAAGCAAGCCTAGAGAATGATCATGGTGATAATATGTGAGCACTGGATCAGACCACACTGTAAGCTCAGCCTGCCTGTGTACTTTATGTGAACTAATACATTCTCATCTTACTTAAGGCACTTTAGGTTGGCTTTTCTAGTGCTTGCAATCTAGAGAATCCTAATGGACATGCCCTGCTTGCCCTGTCCTTACTTTCCTCCAGGCTGAAGTAGGCTGGGTCCCAGGAGCAGTGGGTCTCCCTACCTTAAGCCTCTCTATAAGGCTGCTGGAATTTCTCTGGCAGGTCTCCATAGTCATTCTATCAGCAATGAAGGTCCTGAGAGAGCTCCCTTTGACCTATGATTAAGGGCTCCGGCTTACAACCTGCCCTCCCTGCATCTGTTTCCTATGGCAGGAAGGCAAAATGCCCAATATGAGATAGAGGGGGAAATCCCTGGGCTTGAAACTCAGTTATTGATGCAATAACAGATTTCAGCTGTCTCCCTTTCTTTTACCACTTTGTCATATCACAGCTACTCAAAACCAAGAAAAGGAAACCTCAGTGGCTCAGTGGAATTACGGAGACAGAGAGTACAAGCCCTGAAGACAGAAGGGCAGTTTTGACTCTTTCCACACTGCCCTGCAGCCAAGGTTAAGTGGCCATGGCCCTTCCCTCAGTTCTCCATCACAGGTCTCCAGCACACAGCTACACCCTGTGGTCATAGGATGCTATGGACTGAACTGTGTCCCCCAAAATCTGTATGTTGAATCCCTAATCACCCCCCTCCCCAATATGACTGCATTTGGAGTTAGGGCCTATCAGGAGGTAATAAAGGTCAAATGAGGTCATAAGGGTGGGTCCTAATCCGATGGGACTTATAAAAGAGGTAGAGACATCGAGCTCTTGCTCTCTCCCCACACACACAAGCACCAAGGAAAGGCCATGTGAAGACACAGTGAGAAGGCGTCTGTCTACAAGCCAGGAAAAGAGTTCTCGCCGGAAACCAAATCAGCCAGAACCTTTATCTTGAACTTCTAGCCCCCAGAATCGTAAGAAAATAAATTTCTGTTGTTTAAGCCACCTAGTCTATGATATTTTGCTATAGCAGCCTGAGCAGACTAATAAACAGGAGGTTACAGTTACCTAAAGCCAGTAGGAGCAAACTGTGTGATAAGGTTGTGCAAAAAGCTAATGCAATCTTTACTTAAGAAAATAATAATGTACTGTTGACGGACAGTAACTGTCATGTTTTATTCTACCACACATAAAAAGAAACAGTCAGAGGGCCAACTAGGACGAGTTGGCCAATGAGTCACCATTGAGGGAAACTGAAGTTGCTGGCTTGCAAAAGAGGACATAGTGGTTTTCAAATACCAAAGAGGTGTCATGCTGAAGAGTGAGCTAACCTTGTTCTCGTACTCAAAAACTAGAAGATCAATGGAGAAAGAAAAGGTAAAGCTGGTTTCAGTTTAACGTTACAAAGCGCTCACAAAGAGTTGCCCAGCAAATGAAAGGGCTGCCTCCTTGGGCCGTGGAACACCTTATTACTGAAGATAAACAAGCAAAGGCTGAATAAGCATCTCTCAGAAATATCAAGCAAGTATTTCACACTGTGGGGCATAAGGTTGAACTATAAAACCTCTATCTCTTCCTCCAACTCTATGATCTTATGACGCTATAACTAATAGCATAGTAATTAAGAACCAGACTCCTGGTTTCAAAACCCAACTCTGTCACTTACAAACTGTGTGACTCTGAACAAGTTACTTCCTCATCTGCAAAATTAGGGCACCAAGAGTAACTTCTTCACCTTGTGGTGGTGACATCAGTTAATATATGTAGAGAACCTAGAATAGCACCTAGCCCATGGTAAGCCCCAAGTAAACATAAGCCTTTGTTATTTATTTATTTTTTTATTTTTTTGCGGTACGCGGGCCTCTCACTGTTGTGGCCTCTCCTGTTGTGGAGCACAGGCTCCAGACATGCAGGCTCAGCGGCCATGCTCACGGGCCCAGCTGCTCCGCGGCATGTGGGATCTTCCCGGACCGGGGCACGAACCCGTGCCCCCTGCATCGGCAGATGGACTCTCAACCACTGTGCCACCAGGGAAGCCCAAGCCTTTGTTATTGATAGCTGAGTGACAGCTTTGTTCTCAGCCCCATTATAACAAAAGCAGGATGTAAAAATATGTGCATGGTCCTGGTTCTCAAGACTAATATATAAAAGTAGGAGCAAACAATGATAGCTACCAAGTTTTGAGTTCCTACTACAAATTGAACACTTTATATACATCATCTCTAACCTTCCAACAATCAGCAAAATAGTCATTACCATTCCCAATTAAAATGACAGAACCCCAAATTAAGATTAAGTCATTTGCAGCTAGTCACAAGGTGATAAGAGGATTCAAATCCACTTTTACCAGGCTCCAAAGCGTAGGCTTTTTCCATTCTATCAGCTGTCTCAAAACTAGTCTGTTCCTTTCAATTACCTAATTTCATCACTGCCAAACCCTATGGGGTAAATAGAGTAGACAGTATGGTGTGTAAGTTGTACGTATAGGCTCTGGAGTCAGGATCAAAATGGTGACTCTGTGTTACTAGCTATGTTCTTTAACTCAGGTCACAGCTCCTTAATGATAAAATGAAGAGGACATTAACAGTACCTATATGTGTTTAGAAAGTACCTGGCTAATCATTATAAGGTATTAACCGTTATTATCATTCCCATTGATACATAAAAGAAACTGAAGCAAATCAGCCAAAGAACCTAGACAATAAATCAGGTTTCTTGTTTGTCAACCATTTTTCTACTAGGTCATATAGTTGTACTGATATGACATGTTAGTGTTTTTCTTCTGAAAGACTACATATCATATTTCCACAAACTTGAATATTCCTAACACTGATCTCTTAGTCAAAATGATTATGTTTCTGCTACCTCTGCAAAGCTCAACTATCCAATACGTTTTTTGCTAATGATTCAATCCTTAACCATAACAAATTAGGCACTGATCATCCCTCTTCTGCCCACGCCCTCCCCACATCACTCAGTAAAAGAAGGCGCCCCTGGTCCTATGTCCCAGGCGCCCCTGCTCCTATGTCCCAGCCACAGCTGCCACAAGCAAGAACACTGCTGGACCTCAGCCTTTGAGCTTCCTGCGCTGCTACAAATCCCAGTGTATAGCTGCTACAGAAATGCTACTTGCCTCACATCTGGCTTCCATTTGCTTTACCAAATGGTCATGTTTTCACTTTGTGATCCTTCCAATGACCCATGCTAGACTTCCGAACAAACCCACCATGGGCAAGCATTTCCTCCTGGAGAAACTCCTTGCCAGCCCAACACTAATTATCGTTTTTTCCTTATTATAGTCCCTGATGGTGACAAAGGAACACTCATGCCCCTCTCCTATTGTGGGTTGGAGACCAAAACAACAGCCCTGGAATTAAAATTTAAACAAAAAAAAAGAGGCAACTAGAGAGTGACAGTGCCTATTCCCCTCTCTCTCCCTCACTCGCAAATTAGGCCTCTGACCCACACTCTCACACGGATAATGGGGTTTCTACCAGCCTGAGGATCCCGATTCCATGCCAAATACGGCTCCCCCATATGGCAAAAAAAGGCTGCATCCATGGGACAGCTGCTGAGCTGAGACTAAATCCTGTTTGGAGCACTTATGGCTGAGAGGGTGTCACCTCCAAGATGTTAAGGGCTCCATCTCTCCCTCCCAGCCTGCCCATTAGGCTTAGAAGCAGGCATACAGCATAATCACCCGTGCCTCTCCTGGGTCCCTGAGGGGAGCCCCCTCCTCAGGGTGGAGCGTCTGTCATATGGCTACCAAGCAGCTGGTTTTAAGCAGATTTTTTTGAGAGGTGAAATGGTGCCAGTGTTGTACTGTTTCCCTTCCCTGTGGGCATTCATCAGAGTAAATGACGAGAGTAGATTAGCCCTTTAAGAATCTGAGTCCCACTTGGCTAAAATGGATTATTTGGATCCAGGGTGTTGAACTTCACATACTAGGAATCCCTTCTAGTGTTAAAGTGAAGGGGAGTTTGAGTTGTTTTTCAGAGTTTATATTGTTGTCTGATTGTCTGATTGCCCCCCTACACATCTATACACACTCACACACACACACAATACATTCACAAACATTTTGCAACAGAAAGTTGGTTTCATTTTTTTCCTTATAATTTCTCCATGTCCTTGTTAGTGATGTAGAAACATTTTGTACTTCGAATTCAGCTTGGTGAGTGTTAAAGCTAAATCAGCAAGAGGTTGGGCAATACTAAGGTCAAAAAGGCCATCTCCTCCCCCAGCACCAGAAAATGCCAGAACTGGAGGATTGGGAAGGCAGTCTGTTTGGGGACAGACACAAAAGCAGTAAACAAAGCCAGGAAAAAAGTGACATTATCCAATGATATGAACAAAGAAAGAGGAGAAGGAAGGTTTAGAGAGGGGCAAAAAGATTGATGAGAGATGCAGGAAGAAATGAACATTTATTAAGGATCTACCATGTACTAAAACTTTATGATTCCATTTTTATGCCCACAAGGACCTTGTAAGAAAGAAGGCACCCCATTTTTTTACAGACAAGTAACTTGTCTGACATTGTCTAGTAGCTGGTAAGTGTGATACAGCACCTAAATCCAAGTTAGAATCCAAAACCCCATGTTTTTAAATGCATCAATCTGTCTCTGTTAAGTCTAAATGACTGTGTTCATGTTTAACCACAAATAATGACTGTAACTACGGACACATAAAGTGTTAACATTAGAGGAAGCTAGGTGAAGGGTATATGGGAACTCTCTGTACTATCATTGAAACTCTTCTGTAAGTCTAACATTATTTCCAAATAGAATTTTTAAAAATGAGTGTAACTGCATTTCACAGAGCACATGTAACCCAGACAAGGAGCTAGCGATGCTCTGGATTAAGAGCCCAGTGATTCGAGGATCAATAACCAAGCTTCACATGATTTACTCACTGTCCTTTTGACCCCAGATGCTAATGAGCCCAAATGTTGCTTCTTACTAAAATGAAGTAATTACTTTAAAAGTTGCTGTCAATCTGAAGATACAATATTCAATTTGGCTGTACCCTGTTAATGTTGCTAATTTAAGCACAGTATTAAAAACTGCCATTACCCACAGTGCCACGTGCTTCTAATGATTATACCTCACATTTTCAGAATAGACGCCCAAGAGTCTCATTCATATTATAAGCAACTAAATAAAGTAAAATATTTTAGGCTTTTAGGTGATAATGCCTACTACTATTCTAATGATTGGTAACTCAATCATTTAGTTACAAAAATAATGCCTTTAGTTGTAAAAGTTCTATATGTTGACCTGGCATCATCTTTTCAGATATTTATTAGACAAGAAAGAGGACCCAGATCCTTCAGAGGACACAATCAGGCAAAAGAGAGTGACAGCCATCTAACCTTGCTTCTACTTTTCCTGCTACCACCTTTTGTGTTTCTAAAGGGGTATTTCAGAGTCCTGCCTTTCTTTTGGGTGTGCTCTCCTTTGACCCTCCTTGTGGTACTCCTGGGTCTCTCAGTCTTGACACCCTATCCTGGCTGAGAGGCAGGCATGTAAACAATCTACATCTGACCCTCTCCACCAGGAAACGGAATATTGGGCAAGGGAGGAACAGATAGAAGATGAATGGAGCTGAATCATTCTGATGGCCGCTAAAGAGACCTTCCATGAGCTACTCCGACTGAGATCCCATGGCTTCTATACTTGTGAGATCTTATTTTCTGTTATTGTGTGAGCTAGGCAAATCTATTCAATAAATTTTTTTTCTTTTACTAAAAGTTAGTCAGTTTCTGTTACAAGCAAACTTAGAGGATCAGAACATTGTATCTGGAAGGCATCTTAGAAATGACTTAACAACAATGCTCCCTTACCTCCAGCCACTATGTTGCAGTTGAAGAAAGTGAGTATTTTAATTTGTGTTTAGTCTTGCTACATGGAAAGTCAATTTTTTGTCCTTGAAACTAACAGCACTCCAATGTAAACAGTGTCTGAGGGCTTGCCCATAAATATTTCATAGAATATTGCTATTTAAAAAAAAGAAACAAAACTTGCTTTAAAGAGTTACTGATGCCATGAACTAGCTCTGCCTATAAATGGAGACCTAACAACATAGAATATTAATACTCCTGCAGTATTTCCTATCATGGAAATAAGTTAAAGTAGACTGAAAGCACCTCTGAACTCTTTTTAAAGTAGCTCATTTAAATAAGATATTAGAAGAGACACTGCTGTAGCAAAAAAAATAAAATTAAATTTAAAAACTCAGTGGCTTAGAACATAAAAAGTTTACTTTTTGTTCATAGTGCAGTCCAATGTGGGTCATTAGAGGGACTCTGCTCCACAAAGTTATTTAGGACTCAGGTTCTAAATAAACTCAGGAAGAACTCAGGTTCTCCCATCTTGTTATTCTGATCTTCTTTAGTCTTTGAATCTCTCCATTCAGCAGACAAATGGAGAAGAGAATAGGGCTTGGCGATAGGAGACTTTTATAGGTCAGGCCTGAAGGAGGAGCATAAGAGGTTGAGAAATGAGGTCTAGCTTTGTGCCCGGGAAGGAAAGAACACATTTATTAGTGAGTTCCAGTGGGCTCTACCACAAGCAGCAAATTCCTGGACTTGAAAGAAAATTAAAAATCTGACAGTAATTTCTTTAGTGTAATTTATCTCTATCTAAATACAGAGGTTGCCCTACCTGAATAATTAGCTACACACAGATATGATGTGAAAATACTTCATTTTACAATGACACAAGAAAAGCACTAAAATTATCTAAGTAATCAAGATATGCAAGATTTCGTATTAAAAAATGAAAGCAAAAAATTTACTAGGATATAAAAAAGTTGAATGATTAGGCCTCAGATGGAAAAAGGGGCTGTTTCCATAGAACTAGTTTGGTTTTGCCCGCCCTGTGGTCAATATAATCATATCAGTAAAAGGGGAAAGGGAGAGAAGGCAGAGAACCAAGACTACAGAAACTCTAGTGTAAATGGTCAGGAAATGACCAAACTGCGATTTTCTTTGATGGAACGTGATCTATGGAAACATAGTTCTGGAATTAAGGAGCAGAGAAGGACCCTTCTGGGCAGAATTTTCTGTCTTCTGCTGGACTCTCGCTATCTTCCTACTCCATTTCCATTGTCAGGTGGGCTGCCGCCACAGCAGAACCGGCTCCAGATATTCCTGATGTCATTATCTGCTATGTGACTCATCCTGCCTGTCGCCTTCGAATTAATGAGATTCTTGTCCTCAGTCTTGTGTCCTTCCTTGGGTTTCTCCTGGGCCACAGTAAGGGCGAGAGCATCCCCACAAAGGGGGCCTCAGGTTCACAGGGAAGAGCAGCAAAGAACAGTTCTCTTTCCTAAACACCCCTCAGAGTACAGAGTACAGTTGCCAGGGGGCACACAGGGTTCCTCACCCAAATATGGCCACTGGCTCTGGTCATCTCCAAGATCTCAGGTCTGGGATATCCACAGTAAATCCCCAAGGTCTGAGTGCCTCACTCCTGGCACACCCACCTGGACGAATAAAGCCCCTCAATTCCCTTGTTTCCTAATGATTATCCGTACCACAGTGGCTTAGAGGAAGGAGGGGGTAGGTGGAGGGAGGGCAGGCCTAGCCAGCAGGCCTGCTTCGGAGGCAGCCAGCGGGCTGGGCTGGCAGGCTGCTGAGAGCCTGCTGCTTCCCACGGGGGGTTTTGCTCACCAGATCAGAGTGATACTCTAGAAGGCAGCAGCTGTGGCCAGAGACATCTCCTCTAACTCCTTCTTAGCTAATGAACTGGAAGGATCCAGAGGGAGCCAGGAAAGAATGGCTCCCCTGGGGTGTGCAGGGAGGCCTCTCCTTCCATGAATTTTCCATTTTTAATTAGGCTTGCTGGTTCGGTCAGGATAAGACTTTTGAGACAAAATATCATACTGAGGAGGGAGGCCCAAGTCTTCATACATCAGGTCTCTTAGGATCACAGACTCAATACTTGCCCTGACTGGGCCTCCTGACTTGTTTTGAAGGGGTGAAGAGGAAAGAAACAGGGTATTTTTAAAGTATGTTTTCTATTTCAAAAGGAACACGTGATAATTATTAAAAATTGAAACAGTTTTGAAATACAAAACAAAAAAAGAAAATGTGGCCCATAGACCTATCTCCCCAGAGGATAACAATTTAGTGTTTTTATTTAGCTTTCTTATGGACATACAAAGATACCTGTGTGCTATTTGTACATAAATGTAGATATTTAAGATGAAAATTTGATCGTATTATACACTCTTTGTCTCTTGCTTTTTTACAGTTGCTGTAGTTCCAGTTGCTGAGATAGATCTATCTCATTTGCTTTAACAGCTGAATAGTGTTCCATTTTAAGTTTATGCCTTTATTTCACCAATCTTTTACTGAGTAGTATCACTGCATACTTTTCAGAGTATTTTAGGAGAATAAATTCCTGATATAGTGATTACTAGATATTCTAGTTTACTATATATTTTTTTATTTTAGTAGATTTTAATAGACATTGCCAAGTTGTAACTTTTTTGTTGTTGTTGTTCATTATAAATAAGCTTCCAAAACAAATTTAAGGCGAGTTGTTTGAATGATTTGGCCATGAAACAAAGCTACCAGAAAAGTTCCTGCCTAGATAAATTAACTGTTTTCAAAATCTAGGAGTGTGGCTATGGAAATAGTTGGCAAAGAATTCACCGAAGATAGACAAAGCTGTGAACAGACAAGTCATTTGAACAATTTTACATTCATTTTCCAATCCTGGAAATTATACACAATTGTACAACATTAACTTCTTTTAAAGTAAAAATCTTGAATCTCTTCATGTTTCTACAAGAAAGTCAGTCCTGGGTAGTTTGGAAACTAGAAATGAAACAGGGTCTATAAGGAAAGAGTCTAATACCCAGTGCCACAGTCCTCATGGCATGAAGGGGTGGGAGTGAGGAAGGTCCCTGGCCTGACACACACTTCTCTTAAGTAGATGCTAGATGTCCCTGCCCTGAACACTGGATTGGGGTATCAATGGTACCTCTGTCCTTGCATGTAACAGATGGAGACGAGAAACCAAAAGAGTTACCCCCAAACTGCTGCTTTCGGGGTCACAATTCTGCAACTCACATAAAATCCATCTCTTTCTGTCTCCCCAACTTCCCTTGCCCCATAAACAATGAAGCAGGTCTGTATTCTCACTTTCCTAAGTCACTGTTGAACCCCATTCCCCAATACACACTAGCCTGAATTCAATCCCAAATTGGTGTGTGTGACTAACAGAGGTCGGCATGGGAGCTTTTGACGTCACTGGAGACAAATGTCAAAAGGGAAGAAGAAATGGGCATGTCCATTCTTATCTAAACATGCTTCAGTCTTTGTAGAATATAAAAAGTGCTAGCTTGTGTCTGAATAAGAGGGAAACAGAATAAAGTAACACGTTTTATGGACATGTTTGAAAAATAGCAATATGAATTCATATGGCCTTAAAATATTTACTTCTTCTATCTACAAGTTAAATTTTGTTAAGTGTGATTCAAAATTAATGACTACTGATTGTATCAAAGCCCTGTGTAATTGAAGACAACAGAAAAAAAAATCAAAGAGGACAAGGAAAGGAAACCTCTAAGAGTGAATAGACTAATTTTGAAAAAGATGATTTGGGTAGTCAGTTCTTTTCTTCATTCTCAAATTCTAAATATGATACAAAGAATTAAGAAGCTCTCTGGAGTTGAAATAAGAATTATACGAGAATGCTGGGACTTGTCTGGTGGTGTAGTGGTTAAGAATCCACCTGCCAATGCTGGGGACACGGGTTCGATCCCTGGTCCGGGAAGATCCCACATGCTACAGGGCAACTAAGCCCATGTGCTGCAACTACTGAGCTTGCTCTCTAGAGCCTGCGAGCCACAACTACTGAGCCCACGCACCACAACTACTGAAGCCTTCATGCCTAGAGCCTGTGCTCCGCAACAAGAGAAGCCACTGTAATGAGAAGCCTGTGCACCACTACGAAGAGTAGCTCCCACTCGCCGCAACTACAGAAAACCCACGGGCAGCAATGAAGACCCAACGCAGCCAAAAACAAATAACATATATAAATAAAATAAGTTAATTAAAAAAAAAGAATTATATGAGAATGCTGATAATAATGGTTGCAATAATGCCATCATCAGACAATATCACCATAAAATGCCAATATAATAGTTCATATATGTAAATACACACTTTATAAGTAATTCCCTTTTAAAAAAGTAAAAAGGAAAAAAGAAAGAAAAGTGCCGTTTTTTCACCATGCCCTTTTAACGTAGAATTATTATTCTTAATGTAGAGTCAGATTAGATAATCACTCTACCTAACAGGAAAATGTATAAGCATGAGTCCACATGTGCATATGTGTGTGTATATACACACATACAGACATCCTGCTGTTTCATGTAATTTTAAATCAGTGTGTTCAAGTGTATATCTTACGGTATGTTAATAACAAACTTTATGAAGGAAACCTAAGCTTACTAGATCAGTCTTAATTTTTAAATTAAACAACAACAACAAAAATGGGCTTCAGAATCACATAGAACTGTGTTCAAATCCTGGCTCCACCATTTACAATTCAGAGAACTTGAGATAGATAAATGACCACTCTAAGGCACGGTTTCCTCCACTGTACACGGAGTTACTCCCCCACAGGGCTGTAGTGTGAATTAGTGAGATGAGAACACATACATGCACCAGACAAATTCTGAGGATTCAATAAATTTGATTATCTTCCCTTTAATTCAAACATGAATAATTTATGCAAAATTCTTCCTAAGCTATACATGGTACTGTTATTAATAAACAACAACAGTTAATAAAGTTACAAAACATAATTTTCCATTTTTTACTAATATTTATCTCATGAGACCATTACTGCTAGTTGAGTATATAGCCACCTAGCCTTAAATACTATAATTGGCATTTACCAAGAGAATTTATACTGAGGATATCAAAACTCCTCTCTAACCTTTCAATCCAGTGACCAAAAAGAAATGCCAAACCTAAAATGAACTGTAACCAGGATTGTTAAAGGATAATATATGGCTCCTGCTTATTGAAGAGAAACAAATGTCTCAGAGAGTTTGTTTTTAAATCACTCATAAGCACAGCAAAGGAAAGGTAAAACAAAGGGAACCACCTGACATAATACCTGAAATATACTACCCTTTTCCCCTTTCTGCTGCCAGAAAACAAAGCCCTTAAAATACAGGCCTCTAATCGATGCACATTACCTATTCTAATGTTTAAATTTGCCAGTGTTCCTAAATGGGAAAAAGTTCAAATGTAGGGAAGAAAAGTCAGTAGTAGCAACAAATCCTGAGTAGATTAAATACTGGAATCCAAGTAAGATTCAGTCCATGTTAAAGAAAGAGACAATCAGGCCGATGCAGGGGACATGGGTTCGTGCCTCAGTCTGGGAAGATCCCATGTGCCGCGGAGCGGCTGGGCCCGTGAGCCATGGCTGCTGAGCCTGCGTGTCCGGAGCCTGTGCTCCGCAACGGAAGAGGCCACAACAGTGAGAGGCCCGCGTACCGCAAAAAAAAAAAGAGACAATCAGAATTCAAATGGGTTCAGTCCATCCTTGTGGGATCCCACTTATGCTTATGGTTCCAGTTTGCTCTTGCTCTCCTGCACTGGCTACTTTACAGCCATCTTCCCTTCCCTGCCTGCTCTGTGTCCACAAGCTCCAACTTCAAATGTGAAGATGACAGCATTATAGAGACTGCTTGACCAGCTCCCACAGTTACATAAGGTCACACCCCTACAATAAATCCCTGTGTGTCTGTATGTGTACATATATATATACGTACATATATGAAGGGATTTGTTACAGGTATGAGACCTTATATTATTGTGGGAGCTGGGGATATATATATCTGATGAACCCTTACAGATACACACCCATATACTTAATATGTTGATACTTTTCTTGCTTTTCTCTGTGCTCTCTTCAACATAGAAGGGAAAAGGCAAAAATAATTTTAAAACATCCCCCCCCCTTCAGTTAACTAGGTCATAACTAAAAGCCATTACATGGTGACATTATAGGATAAAGAATACCCAAAAGCCATTTTCTATCTCTTTCTTGTTAGCAGAAACCCAATTTGATTCAGGCGTCAGAGGCCTGCTTGCCTCCTGGGAGGCTGGGCCTGCCTCGGCCCCAGAGGATGCATCTTGAGTAGCCCAAGCCAATCGTGGTCAGTTATTTTCCTTCCCAGTGACTGGGGTAGGAATGGGCATGTGACATAATTCTGGCCAGTTGATGAGGGAAATATGTTGGGTGCAAAGAGGTTTTAGGAAATTTCCTCCCACCTTCTTACAAGGGGACATGCAAAAGAGATGACCCTTCTCACATCTTTGGATGTTGTTTTGCTGGAAGATGGTTTCTGGAGCTGCTGTAGCCCTTATGGTAGGCAGGATAATGCCCTCCAAATATGTCCATATCCTAATCCTCAGAACCTGTAAATATGTTAGGTTACATGACAAAGGGGAATTAAGGTTGCAGATAGAGTTAAAATTGCTAACCCTTAAAATAGATTATCCTGGTTTATCCTGGTGGGCCCAATGTAATTCCAAGAGTTCTTAGAAATGAAAGAGGCAGGCAGAAGAGGCGAGTTGAAGGGAGATGTGACTATGGAATAAAGGCACAGAGATGCAACGTTGCTGACTTTGAAGATGGAGGAAGGGGGCCAGAGTCCAAGGAAAGTGAGCAGTCTCTAGTTGCTGGAAAGGCAGAGAAATGGATTTTCCACGAGAGCCTCCAGAAGGCAAAGAAGCCCTGCTAACATCTTAATTTTAGCCAAGTGAGACTCAGGTGGCACATGTGACCTACAGAACTGTAAGATAACAAATTTGTGCTAATAAGCAGCAATAAGAAATTAATAGAGCCCTCTTTGACTATAATGCTAATACACTTGAACTCAAGAAATCAATGGCAGGAGTAGGAGAACTCTGGCTTCCCCCTGGAGTTTTAGTTAACTCAAACCCAGTATGTTCAAAATAATTAGTAAAACAAATGCAGAGCATGTTACTAGCCCAGTGTAACACTCCTACTGAACTTGTCACTTACGGATTGCCGTGTCCTGTTCTCAGCATCATGTTCAAAGAGGAACAGTTGCAACTAGAGCATTCACGTGATACAACAGAAACAGCCAAGAACCCTGAGGATGCTCACCTTAGAGGAGACTTGAAGACTGCAAACCTTACAAGGCTGGGATGTGTAAGTGGGAATAAGACTGTTCTCTATGGGACAGATTAGAATCCATGGGTAGAAACAGAGGAATCAAGTTTCATCACAATATATGGAAGAGCTTTTTATCATTCAGAGACGATCACTGATGGAGGGTGTTGCCTTTGCATGTACAGCACTTGATGTCACTGGAAGAGAGTCCTAGATAGAGTGGGTCTCATTCTCTTCTAAAATCCCATCTAAATCTAAGGCTTTATGGGTTTATTTTTTAAGTGAGAGTTTTAGAAAGTAGTACAATGCTTACCATACAGGAGGCACTTAACTCACTTGAGTGAGTTGGGTTTGGAGGCATAGGACACAGACTGCAAAATTCATCTACTTCACAGCTTGCTCATGTTGTTAATGCTTTAATAGGCATATCTGGCCTGTAGAAACAGGCCTGAAAACACTAGCAGTACAATTATCACTCAGAATTATCAGTAAGAATTAGTGTCCAGATAATACAATTGGTTCTTTTCACCCTAGTCTTTCCACAACTCACAGAGAGGAACAGAATTTATTTTGTTACTCCTCAGGTGGTTTCCAAGCAGTGGTCATAACATTTCTAGCTATTCATCATTCCACGCAATCTTTCAGTAAAGACAAAACAATGAACTGCTTAACAAGCAGTATTTGGTGGTGATGAGGGTGAATAGTATCTTTGTATTTGCCTCAATGTTAGGACCCTTTTCAGGACTGCCATCTGGACTAAACCAAATGACAATGCTGATTTCTTGCTGGCCCAGTCTCCATGCCTTATTTTGCCCCTTTGGTTTCTCCAAAATCCAAGGCTTGTCTGACTCAGAATCAAAGTAAGTGGCTGGTTACTAAAAAGGTTTTTGGAGTTTTGTTTGGTTGGTTGGGTTCTGTTGTTGTTGTTGTTTTGGGTCCAGGCATTACCCTTAATTCCCTTAGGTTAAATACTACATTGCCCTTTCCTATTTCCCTAAAAATGCATATAGTTCTAGTTCAGAATGGGAGTGAGGAAGTCACACATTGATTGCTTTCCTAGGCCTGGAGGGACTGGGGTATCAGAGCTCTGAGTGGTGCAAGGGGGAAAAGCGGAAAGACTAGAAAGGAGGAAAACAAAGATGCACAGCACTACCCAGAACCACAGGGAGCTCTAGGCATCTCCTGTGGTATCACACCTTGCTTAGGGACAAATTTTAGAACAAATTTGGCTGATGAGTGAACTCGCCTTAACTGTCTGCTTCCCTCACAGTGGCAGGTCCTGGTCCTGAAGCCACTTTGTATAGTGTGACTCTGTTATCCTGATTGGACCAAGAACAGGCATGAAGTCTAAGCTGGACCAATCAAAGTCCATTTACCAATATTTGAATTGAAATAGTGAAGAAGAAAGAAGGGAAAGACAGAGAAACAGGCTGAATCTCTTGGGATGCCTCATCCAGTTACCATGATGTAGCTTAGAACCTGTAGGCTGACCATATTGTACTTGCCAAAGGTCAAAGGGGCAGAGGAAACAGGCCTATGGCAAGACACACCTGATCCTAGGCCCTCCAGAGGCCTGGCTACATTCTTGCTCGGCGTTACGTGAGTCACTCGTGGTATTTTGCAAGTTATTTTTTCCTTAGCTAATCTTGACTGGAGTCTGTTACTTGCCACCACGGAATCACAATAGTACATATCTGTGGTGTCTTTTTAATGTGTCAACTTAACTAAGCTGAACCACATTTTCCAGAATTCCCTTTCCTATATATTTCTGATGAGGGTCAGCCACAAGAAATACTCTTGTGGGAGATTTGCTGGGCAGAAATGATGCAGCAACCATACTGCAGCTCACACAGGTTGCTGCTTATTTTTGCTCACTCACCTCGTTTGCATGAGGAAGCAGCTGGGCCTGCAACTTGCTCTACTTTCCCCTGGATCTTCCCAAGCTTCTCCAACTCCTGGGCCAGGTGTGTATGTTTAGCTCTGTAATGAAGAATTCGAAATGTACTTTTATCCATATATTACTTTATCCTGTTGATACCTGGCCCATCCTCCCAACCTATCGAGATGATTTTATCTGTCATTCTGTATGTTAGCTAACTAAGCTTCATTACAATCTAACTCCTGGCTGTCCTCCCCATACTCTTTCTATTTATACTCCTCGGGGCCCTTCCACCTTCTAGAAATCTATTAAACACCCTGAGCAAGAATGGAAGGAGATCTAATATATTACTGTGCTGCCCCTTCCTTTTACATTTAAACAAAAGTTTCTGAAGATAATGGTAGCCCCAAGGAATGAGTTTTGCAGATATGGAAATTTCGATCAGGCCTGGTAGTGAGGTATTTGAAGGCAAAAGAGGGCCTTAAGGTAGGTGGCTGCCTCATTTGGCTACTCTTATGACAAGCTTTGGCCACCCCACAGGAGATAGGAACCCCCAGCTTCTCCCATCTCTTACACAGGGCAAACATTCCTCACCCTTTGTCTTCCTTTCTCAGAGAACTGTAAGATCATAAGTCAGAGAAAGTGACTTGTTTCCGGCCTTAACCCCCAGATCTAGAATATGCCTGGCACAAGTAGCTACTCAGTAATAACTGTTGCTCTTTGCTGCATAAGCTTGCACAAGACCCACTTTGACATAGAGGGCTCGGGAAATCCTAGCCAACCCTAAACTGCAGCACAAATACCACCCTCCAAATCCATAGCAGCAGACACATCACTGGCCCTAACAAAATTTGGGGGTAAAAAAAGGGAGGGAAGAAAGAAAAAAAAAGGGTGATTTACTACTTTTTATCAAACCTATAATACAATTCCAATTTAAAACTAGAGACTAGTCAAATATATTATTATCCTTAAGCCCTTTTAATTCTGAGTCCTTGAAATTAATTTAAACTAAAATGCCCCACCTGAGCAAATGTGCATATTATGTTAACTGTTTAAGAAGGGAGAGGGAAATATGAGATTGGTAGACAGATAGATATCAAAAAATAAAAAATGGCTATCTAGGGACTTCCCTGGTGGCACAGTGGTTAAGAATCCACCTGCCAGTGCAGGGGACATGGATTCGATCCCTGGTCCAGGAAGATCCCACATACCACGGATCAACTAAGCCCATGAGCCACAACTACTGAGCCTGTGCTCTAGAGCCCACAAGCCACAACTACTGAGCCCGCGTGCCACAACTACTGAAGCCTGTGCACCTAGAGCCCATGCTCCACAACAAAGAGAAGCCACCACAATAAGCCCGCACACCACAACTAAGAGTAGCCCCCGCTCGCTGCAACTAGAGAAAGCCCGCATGCAACAACGAAGACCCAATGATGAAGGCCCAACGATGAAGACCCAACGCAGCCATAAATAAATAAATAAATAAATTTATGTTTAAAAAATGTCTATCTATAGAGGGAGGAAAGGCATAAAGTGAAGAGGACAGGATAAAAGCCAAATTTCTTTACATATACTTTTGTTGATTAGACTGTGGAATCATGTAAATATTTTATATCATTATAAAACAAAATTAAATTTTAAAAAGCAATACTTTTATGCTGAATCCATACTCAAAAAGCTATATACTATATGACTCCATTCATATGACATTCTGAATAAAAGCAAAACTACATGGACAAAAAAACAGATTCAAATTGCTGGGAACTGGAGTGGGGGTTGACCATAACGGAGCTTGGGGCAATTTGGGGGGATGATAAGACTGTTCTGTATCTTGGTTTTAGTGCAGGGTACATGATTTTATGCTTTCGTCAAAATATGCAGAACTATACATTAAAGAGGATAAATTTTACAGTATATACATTATACCTTATTAAAAAGAAGTATAAAATATCCTTAATAATAAAAAGCAAAAAAAAAAAAAAGAACCTAAATGTGTGTCTAGTTGGTGGTATAACTACCAGAAATAAATCATGCCAAGTGACTTGAAATCACAGTAATGTGTCTGGTTAGTCATTCTTTTGGCATATACCCTCATTATAAAAAAGAACTTCAAACAATTCTAACATTTTCAACTAATCACATTGTTAGAGTAGCATTAATAATGCTACACTTGGACTACTGTGTGTTTAGTGGGGGATAAGGAAAATGAGTAATTGGTGTTAAGAAGAGATTTTGATGTAGAAGAAAGGTATGGATTAAGATCAATGAAATTAAGTAAAAACCCTCTTTTTTGAATTAGAAGTATCAGTATGAATTCACAATTTATTTTATGTTATATTTCTTGGGCTTCCCTGGTGGCGCAGTGGTTGAGAGTCCACCTGCCGATGCAGGGGACACAGGTTCGTGCCCCGGACCGGGAGGATCCCACATGCTGTGGAGTGGCTGGGCCCGTGAGCCATGGCCGCTGAGCCTGCGCGTCCGGAGCCTGTGCTCCGCAACGGGAGAGGCCACAACAGTGAGGGCCTGTGTACCGCAAGAAAAAATATATATATATATATTTCTTGTATCTGTCTACTGAAAAGACCTAGAAATAATGACGAAACCAGAAGCAATAAGCACCCATAGCATCCAGGTAGTGGTCTCTAAAATACCCCAGGGCTTCTTGGAGAAATGGTAGATTCATGTCTGGAACAGAAAATGTAAAAGAGGAGCCAAGAGCAATTTTTTACACCAGAAAATAAAGAAGTCATCAAACATTACTGGAGTTGTATCTAGAAGACCCAGGAGTCAACATGAATGCTCCTACTGGGCAAATACGGGAGAATTTAAGCACCAATAAGGATAATACCTGCAATGGATTAGAATATATCACATGCATTTAAATCCCTAAGTTCATAATGACCCTAAAAAGCACTGGTCATTGTTGCACGCTAGGGAACCACTTACTATCTGTAAAGCTGATAAACAGAAAGAAAGAATCAAGCACCTGTCCTGCCTTTCCTTTATGAATCATACCTTAGGGAACCCTAGTGGTTGTTGAGGGCAAAATTTTCTTTAAACTGGAAGTAGTCTGGCTAATAAAGGAAGAAGCAAAAACAATGATAGGATTCTGTCAGATGCAATTATTAGCCAGAGGAATGAGCCTGACTTCTAAGCGAAAGAGAACAATTTAAGGTGAGAAGACACAAGAACATTTCTCATATGTAAGCATTTCATGAGAAAGTGGTATTGATCACTGAAAAGTAAATACTTTTATTGGGATATAATTCATATACCATACAATACACTCATTTAAAATACACACTTCAATGGTTTTTAACATATTCAGATACACACAAGCATCACCACAGTTTGAGAATATTTTCATCATCCCCAAAAGAAGCCTCATACCCATTACACCCTCCCCACCAGCCTGGGTCATCCCCGTGGGTATGAACTGGAATCTCACTGTGGTTTTCATTTACATTTCTAAAGACAACTTTTTAGTGTGCAGAGAAATTATTTTTTTGAACCTTTATCACTCAAAGTGAGGAGAAAAGATCCTTTTGAAATGAGAACAAGTTGATTCACACTTCAAAAAATAATAAGATGAATCCTTTTTTGTGAGGGACTCTCAAGCCAGTTTTCAGGAATAAAAAGCATACTAAAGGATAAATCCTATAAAGAAGGAAAAAGCTAAGAACATGAGAAGATGGAGCATTATGTTTTTTGGTCACATTTTGACTGATAATTTGACCCCTAAACATTATGGTGAATAAAAACTTTTATTCCCAAGAACTGGTCTTTCAATCAAACGGTGTCAGAATGAGCAGACAACTCCTGAATTTAACAAACAGAAAGGAGAGAGGAAGGGGGGTAGCATTTGTGTTTTGGAACAATTTTTTTTTAATATTTAGTTATTTTATTTATTTATTTTCCTTTTTTTCTTTTTTATTTTTCCTTTTGGCTGCAGCGGGTCTTAGTTGCGGCACATGGGATATTAGTTGAGGCATGTGGGATTGTCTTCGTTACAGCATGCAGTCTGCTCGGGTTTCTCTCTAGTTGCAGTGTGCGGGTTTTCTCTCTCTAGTTGTGGCGCACAGGCTCCAGGGCGCGTGGGCTCTGTAGTTTGTGGCATGTGGGCTCTCTTGATGAGGCGCGCAAGCTCAGTAGTTGTGGCGCGTGGGCTTAGTTGCCCCATCTTAGTTCCCTGACCAGGGATCGAACTTGCGTTCCCTGAATTGGAAGGTGGATTCTTTACCACTGGACCACCAGGGGAGTCCCCTGGAACAATTTTTATTAAAGTTGAAACTGAGGAGTCTGAGACTGGACCAGCCTTTCATGGAAAAGAGACACCGCCAAAGCCCTCAACTTAGCTAGAGAAGAGAATTCCAGAAACATAATTGTAATGTCTTGATGTGCTAAAAGGCTGGAAAAGGACCTGGAGAAAAAATTTTAATTAAACATTCGGGGAAGCCTAAGAGTTTGAGTTTAACTGGAAGGAGGTAAGTTGTCTAATACAGATAAATTAAAATAACAAAAGTAAACAATTCAAGACCACTTGGTTTTGACATTTTGAATATGGTACATAAGTAAGTGAGCCTAACATGAGAATATGGAGTAAGCCATCTGGTGCCCTTAAAAGATGAGGCAAACTTTGGAAAATCACAGAATTGACTGTTTATATACTCTTAAAGGAAAAGTAGAAAATAGCATTTATGAAAATGAACCTACCAGAGGACCAGAGAGGAAGAGATGTTGGGAGTATCTCCCTAACATGAAAGGAAAAATCTGACATTTTGTCTTGGAATCACTCTACCAATAAACCAATGATAATTCAGTAAGAGGAAGTTTTTGTGTCTTCCAGGAAGAAGACAAAAAAGAGAAGGGAAAACAAGATGGAACTGAAATAAAGGGAACATCCAGAAATGTGAAAGAAGAAAGTTTCTTAGAGTAAAGAATACCTTTCTTAGACTCATAACATGAATGGGACAGCACTCTGAAATGTATTAAAAGACTTCTCAAATCCAGAAAATCAATGAGATCCAGAAAATTTCAAAAAAGAAGTAGGTTAGCTATATTTCAGAAGAAAGAGAGATAAAAATAGGATGATATCTTTGAAGAAAAAGGCCAAAGAAGAAGAAAAAAAAAAAAAGGCAAGGGACTAGGGCAATAATCTGAGAATAACTTGATTTACTCAAGGGATTTTGAGGTGAGTTTCTAGAGCTTTTTAAAAGCTAGTTAGATCTGTGAAAAATGCCATTGGTAGTTTGAAAGGGACTGCATTGAACCTGTAGATTGCTTTGGGTAGTAGAGTCATATTCACAATGTTGATTCTTCCAATCCAAGAACATGGTATATCTCTCCATCTGTTTGTATTGTCTTTAATCTCTTTCATCAGTGTCTTATAGTTTTCTGCATACAGGTCTTTTATCTCCTTAGGTAGGTTTATTCCTAGGTATTTTATTCCTTTTGTTGCGATGGTAAATGGCAGTGTTTCCTTAATTTCTATTTCAGATTTTTTTTCATTATTGTATAGGAATGCAAGAGATTTCTGTGCATTAGTTTTGTATCCTGCTACTTTACCAAATTCATTGATTAGCTCTAGTAGTTTTCTGGTAGCATCTTTAGGATTCTCTATGTATAGTATAATGTCATCTACAAACAGTGACAGCTTTTCTTCTTTTCCGATTTGGATTCCTTTTAATTCTTTTTCTTCTCTGGCTGCCGTGGCTAAAACTTCCAAAACTATGTTGAATAATAGTGGTGACAGTAGGCACCCTTGTCTTGTTCCTGGTCTTAGAGGAAATGGTTTCAGTGTTTCACCATTGAGAATGACGTTGCCTGTGGGTTTGTCATATATGGCCTTTATTATGTGAGGCCCACTTTCTGGAGAGTTTTTATCATAAATGGGTGTTGAATTTTGTCACAAGCTTTTTCTGCATCTATTAAGATTATCATATGGCTTTTACCCTTCAATTTGTTAATATGGTGTATCACACTGATTGATTTGTGTATATTGAAGAATCCTTGCATTCCTGGGATAAACCCCACTTGATCATGGTATATGATCCTTTTAATGTGCTGTTGGATTCTGTTTGCTAGTATTTTGTTGAGGATTTTAACACAACATTGTAAAGCAATTATACTCCAATAAAGATGTTAAAAAGAAAAAAGCACCACCCTCCACCCTGCACACTGAAAGGCCTAGAATAATAACCCCCATAGCTTGTTCAGCATGCTAACATTTTTACAGTACTTTTGCAGCCATTCTTCATTGAATGTCACTAACTAGTATTCTGCTGGCCAAATCTACTCCACAGACATGCTTTATATTGATCCACAAATTGATACACTGATACCTGTTAGGAACTTCTGTTCATTCCTAAAAAACAGACTGCAAACTGAAAAGCCATTAAGTTTAAAAACTTTTTCCATTCATTTAAATGAAAAAATTGTAATGTATTCCATCCCAAATCAATATACCCAAACTATTTTCTTTAAAAAAAATGGTTTAAAAAAATGGTATAGCAGTTGAAAAATGAAAATAACTATATAGGTAATAAACAATTTAAAAGTGAACAAATACAGTTTGCACATAGAAAAGCTAATTAGAAAATAGAAAACATGGAAATGTCACAAAATAAGAGAAGGAAATATACACGAAGAAAATGCTTTCAGAAATTATCTTGAAGAGAGGGAAAGAACATCAATGAAAATTTTTACATTAAGGAAGAAAGTAACAATTCTTCTTTTGGGAAAAAAATAGAAATGAATACAAATAGAGAAATTGATATTTTAAATCAAATAATAATTGTCATTTAGAGGTGGAAATATAGGTGTCTTTCTTAAACCTTGAACTCTTGACATTGTTTACTCTTTTCCTCATTCAATTATGTACAAGGCTTTTTCCCTCTTGCAGACTAAGAATTTTAAGCCAAAAAAGATACAAAAACTGTTTCCTTTAAAGTCACTGCAATTAATATAAAGTAGACAATTCTTTATATTTCTGCCCAGTTCAGGAAAGATCTGAGAACTCTGATCTCCATAAAATTGAGTGAATACTACGTACTGGTCTAGATTATTACAGATTAGTAGTCACTCAAGAAACATTGAATAAAGGAGGAAATGACGAACAGAAAAATATACATACACACAAAAACACTGCTTTTTCCTTGAGGAATCACTCAAGACTTTTAAGTCACATCAAAGACAGGACATCGAGAACTACTAAAAATATTCCTTCAAGAAAAATAATTCAATTAAAATGCAAAGCTTCTCAAAATTTTGCTTCTTAAAAATTCTTTAAAATTTTGAATCACTAGGTTATATACAGGAAACTAATATAATACTATAAATCAACTATACCTCAATAAAAAAGTAAATAAATAATAATAAAAAATGAAACACACTTTTAAAATATTTTATCTTTTGACAGATCATGAAAAGACACCTCAGAGAATTAAAGTTTTGAATAGGACTATAAGTACCTATTTTTTTACCTAAGATTATGAACAGATTATTAATTTATTTTTATCTTTCACTGCATTAACCAGACTTAAATAAATCATGTTTAAAGGCTTCTTTTTGCATAACGGTGCCAGCGGCACTTTTTATTTACAAGGTTTCATGAAATTGGCCTGGAAGCAATTAGGATTAGTCAGAAACTTGCATAATGATAATAATTTTTCATTAATAGAAATGTCTCTGCATTTTAAAATAGGTTAATCATTATAGTCCAGATAATGACATCTTTTTTATGTGAAATCTATACTGTTTTGTTAGACACAGGGTGGGAGAGGGAAGATTTTAATGCTACTGTGATACCTGAAATAAGGTTCAAGTTCCCCTCAAAGAAAGCCTGTTTGGACTACATGAAGCAAAATAAATCTACCAGGCTGTCATCACTCACTAGTACCCCTTGCCTTACTTCTACTATATATTTAAAAAAAGAAAAAAGAGAAGAGAGATGACAAAAAGATAATCTAGGGCACACATTTGCTTGCCTCCAGCCACTAGACTCTTGAGTCCTTGAAGGCACAGACCAAACATTACTCCTTTTTGATCTTGCACCTGACACAGGATGCTTTTGATACATCTTAGATGGATAGAGATAGGTCAGTTCTCGGTACAAGATGCAAGCCACGTATTAAATTGTGGAGGGATTTGTTGTGCTACCAGTCTATCAGGTTTAATATTTTATTCTGTTTCCTATTCTGGAAAGCCCATTTCCTTATCCAACAAACATTAAGCATCTTCTAGGAACCAGGCACTGTTATTTTGCTTGGGATACAAACAAAAATTCCTTTCCCTCATAGCCTACATTCTAGTGGAGTGAGACAGGTAATAAATAATTAAAATAATCAATATCCTATGTTAGTTGATAAGTGCTATGGAAAAAGAACAAAATAGAGCAGGTTAAAGGGGATCAGGTGTACAGAGGGAGTGATTGTGATTTTAAGCAACGTGGTCAAGGTAAGCTTCCTAAAGAAGGTGACAGCAGAACAAAGACTTGGAAGAAGTGAGAGAATGAGCCTTGTCCTTTGCAGGAAGGGCAGTCTGAGGAAACAGCTTTAGCAAAGGCCGTTATGCGGGAGAGAGCCTGGCCTGCTTGAAAACTAAAGGTAGGTACCCAGAGCAGAGTGGGCAAGGGGAAGCACATGTAATGTGGGCCTGTGTAAAGACTTGGGCTTTTACTCTAAAATAGAAATCCTCTGGATGATTTCTGAACTGAGGAGTGACATAATCTGATTTACATTAAGTAAGATCCTTCTTACTACTCTGTTAAAAGAGGCTGAAGCAAACAGATCAACAGGGAGGCTCTTGCAGTAATCCAAATGAGAGATGGTATTTGTATTCGTTTGTTACGGCTGCCACAAACAAAGTACCACTAACTGGGTGGTTTAACCAACAGAAATTCATTGTCTCATAGTTCTGGAGGCCAGAAGTCTGGGATCAAGGTGTTGGCAGGGCCACGCTCCCTCTGAAGGGCCTAGGCAAGGATCTGTTCCAGGCCTCGCTCTTAGCTTGTGGTAGCTTCAGGTGTTCCTTGGCTTGCGGACAGCTGTCTTCTCCCTGTGTCTCTTCACATCAGTGAGAGGTAATGAATGTAATGAGAAGGTAATGAGAGGTGGTCAGATTCTAGTTAAGATATGAAGGTCTGGCCCCAGGTTATCCTGACAGATTGTGGAGAACGTAAAAGAGAAAAGAATAAAGGATAAGTCCATGATTTTGGCCTAAGAACAGGATATGTTGCCATGAAGGTAGGGAAGACTACAGGCAGAGAAGTGGAGATGGCAGCCATGAGGTGCACTGTTCAGATCTCCCTGCTGTGCAGCATGTGTTTAGCGGCCAGTCTCCAGCAGATGCACCTGCAGGCTTTGAGGCAGCATTCAAGCCAAGGCCACAGACTGCCTGAATTGCTCTCAGCCAGTGACTGTGCACAGCAGGGCACTAGGGCAGGCCCACTCCAGCCCGGGCAGGATGCCTCTAAGAGCAATCTTTGCTCTGGTTCCTTACCTGCCCCCTAAGGCTTTCTCAGAGCTGTGCTGAGTCTCAGGCTCTTCCTACCCTTTCCTCCTTTCTTCCCTCCCTTCTTTCACTGGTTTCAGATTTACAGTGCCATCCAAAGGCTCTCCCTTCTACTCTGGCTCTTACTCCCCTTTATCCTTCACAAGTGTCTCCCTCTATAAATCCCTTGCACTTCTAATTCCATTTTGGCATCTACATCCAGAGAACATGAACTGACACAATCGGTAGCAGAAGTGGGCTGAGAAAGCAGGCAGTAAGGTGAGTTTTAGACTGGATCATCCACCCCTCATCTAAAGAAGAGCATAGGGCTTCCCTGGTGGCACAGTGGTTGAGAGTCCGCCTGCCAATGCAGGGGACCCGGGTTCGTGCCCCGGTCCGGGAGGGTCCCACATGCCACGGAGCGGCTGGGCCCGTGAGCCATGGCCGCTGAGCCTGCACGTCTGGAGCCTGTGCTCCGCAACGGCAGAGGCCACGGCAGTGAGAGGCCCGCGTACCACAAAAAAAAAAAAAAAAGAAAAGCATACCCCAGGTGGTTTGCAGGGCACGGACAGTCCCTGGCACAAGGTGGTGGGCCAGCTGCTGAAGATGTTACTGGTAGAGATGTGGGAACACATCCCATTGGAGGGGAATGCCCTTGCCGATAAGATGCAGGCATTTGAAAGGTAAGGGGGGAACAATGTATAAAAGGACAGTAGAGTCAGTTGGTTATTACTAAATTGTATTGTCCTGCAGAGGGATAATGAACAACTTGAGAGCACCTTCTAACAAAGTATAAGTACAGTTGAGTATAACAATCAGAAAACCTTTTTGGTAGTTTACAAAGAGACCCTTCTCTCCCATAATGAGAGAACAGACACAACTGAGGAGCAAACACATGGCTGAATAGTCCAAAGCTCCAGAAATATTTAAATGCTTAGCCAAGGCAGGTCTATTATGCAAAAATCCTAATTAGAAAAACCTGAGACCAATATGGGGGGAACCTGGGTTAAAGACCCAGAGGCTTATGGCTCTACATGCTCTCCTAAACCCTCAGAGCCTGCAGAGCCCACCACTCCGTGTTAGAAGCTAGCACATCCCCCATGAAGAAAGACACTACAGAAGCCTCTCTGCCACAAGAAGTACATGCCACCTTCAGGAGTAGTCGCACATGTCCCCTGCCGGCCAAACTGATAACTAGAGATAAATTCCGGCATAATCTGTGGTGATGTGCTGAGGCTGATAAGAGAGCAAAGAGCTGCCAGAATTAGCATGTCCCGACAGTCCCGGGAAGGACCTCTGTGGCTGGATTTTACGGGTGCTTAATCAAAGGAGGAGGAATGTAAGACTGTGTAAGCAAGAATAAATTGCCTCGGGGCATTCTCTTGGGACATAGGATTTAACATCCTGGCAAGGACGCCAACAAAGGAGCAAACTTGCAGTTAGGCGGCTCCTAGAAGCCTGGAGAAAACTATAGCCTATTGTAAAGAAAGTGGAAATGCTTGAGTTGCCACAGCAAGCAGTAGAAGAAGGGATAAAGAGGCTGGGGGAAGCTGGCATACTGGAATGGATGCATTATGTGATGCCACAGACTCACCAGAGGATTATATTTCTTAGGAGAGCCAAGAGGATGCTTCATTTACCAAGGCCATCAGGAATTTGCTAGGAAGAGGAGAACCAGCTTCACTAAGAACTTCAGTAGTGGCTCTACTCTGCAAGCCAGAGCCTATGGTAAGAGAGGCAGTCACAAATCTTGGCTTATTGATAGCGATGGGGTTGATGGGACCCCAAAGCAATTGAGCCCTGGTGGCAGCACAGAAGCCAGGAGAACAAAATTATTGCAGTGACTGGCAAGGCTAGAGGGACAGCTGACTGGTCAGGGACCTGAAAGGAAAAGATACCAGAAGATCAGAGACAAAAATATACAGGTAAAAGGACATATAGTTGTGAGAATGAAGTGTGAAGATTTTTGTATCATGTTAATGCCGTAAGTGCCACCATGGAATAGGCACTGAGCAATTAAATAGGCAAAATGACTCGGCCAGCTGACATGAGTCAGCCTTTGCCATCAACCATGCTGAACTAACAAGATGGCACAGGCCCACAATGGCAGAGTATACTTGGGCCCAACAACATGATCCCCATTTATCAAGGCCAATCTAGCTACTGCCATCTCTGAACTTTCAACCTCAGAGATGACAGCTGAGCATCCTATATAGCACTATTCCTTGAGGAGAACAACTAGCCACTTGGCAGCAAGCTGACTATACTCCTTCAAGGGCCAATGATTCATTCTTATAGGAGTAGACACCTATTCTGAGTATGGGGTTGCCTTTACTATCTGCAGAGTCTCAAGCAGCACCACTATCAGGGATCACAGTGTGCCTATCCCACAGACATGGAAGGCCACAAAACACAGTATATGACCAGGAACCCATTGCACAATGAAGGACATGTGCAGCAGGCCCATGACCATGGAATATACTGGTCATATCACACACCGCACCATACAGAAGTCACTGGCATGACAGAGCGTTGGAATGCCCTGTTGAAGGTATAGCTGAAATACCACCTTGGAAGTAATTCTCTGCAAGGATGGAGTGCCATCTTCCAAGGATGTAGTGTAAGTATTGAACCTATATGGTGCTGTGTCCCAATAGGAAGAATTCATGAGTCTGCGAACAAAGGCATGGAAGCAGGAGTGGCCCCACTTTTCCATCATTCTCAATGACCCACGGGGGGTTTTTGTGTTTCCCATCCTCATCACTCTTGGCTCTGTAGGGTTAGAGGTCCTGTTCCCCAAAGAAGATGCACTTTGCCAAGGGGTACAGCTTTCTTTGATAGCATATGTAACCTGTTAAATGCAGAGCCCCTCATTCTCTTCAGTTTAAGACATAAGCAAGGCATCACCAACTACACTTCTACAGCTCATGACTGGACAATGTTTGCAGTGCAGAAACTGAATGTTTGGGATCCCCTGTACATCTGGTTCCACCACTATTTTATAAGATGTTTGGGGCATGAAAGGATTATCCTCTGGTTTACGTGCATGTTGCTTACAAAACTGCTAAGTTACTTAACCTGCCTTCCTCAAGGGCTGTTTCCTGTATAAGTCCCTGTTTAGTGAGAGAGCAAAAGAACCACCTGCTGCTTGGGGCCAGGGCTGAACTTGTTGATGAGTCCCTGTTTATTTAACCTTTTCCCATATGCCAGATGTAAGTGACACTACCTCCCTCTCTGAAAACAGAAGAGGAAACACAGCATTATAATGAACATCTGAGACCAGATATTTACAATAATGAGCTTCTGTTGTAATGAATGGAATGTTAGGAATCATGTTCTTAATATGCAGAGGCTAAAATGAAAGGTCAGTTTTTCTGTAGTGAATTAGAAAGTGAGCAGATGCTGTTTGACTGTGTTAGGAAAAAGAAGGCAGCATTCTGACCACACCCTTCCTCCTCTGAAATTCCCAAAGCACTTGTGATATTTTGTTGTGGTGGGTAGATGAGATATTTGATTTTTTTTTAAAGAAACTTTAATGCTTGCTTTCTTTTTTTGTTTTTAATTTATTTTATTTATTTTGGCTGCATCGGGTCTTAGTTGCGGCACGCAGGGTCTTTGTTGCGGCACGCGGGATCTTTCGTTGTAGCCCACGGGCTCCTCTCTCGTTGTGACGCACGGGCCTCTCTCTAGTTGTGGCACGTGGGCTCCAGAGCACATAGGCTCAGTAGTTGCAGCACGTGGGCTCTCTTCTTGTGGCATGCTGGCTCCAGAGCACGCGGGCTCAGTAGTTGCGGCACACGGGCTCCAGAGCATGCAGGCTCAGTAGTTACAGCACGCAGGCTTAGTTGCCCCATGGCATGTGGGATCTTAGTTTCCCGACCAGGGATCAAACCCGTGTCCCCTGCATTGGAAGGTGGATTCTTAACCACTGGACCACCAGGGAAGTCCCTGAGATTTGAATTTTCGAGGCATGGGAGAAATTGAAGAGTTAAGTCTCACAGGCTCACAGAACTAAGAAAAAAGGAAGAAATGTTGTGCTTAGATGTCTTTTCTCCTTCTAACATAGTGTACAGTCAGGCATTTAAGGTACCTTCCCTTAAAGTGAATTCTGCACAAACAGGGTCCAGAGTACTTGTGTTCTACAAAATTATTCCTTCTAGAAAATTCATAATCAAAAAAGTAACAAAGATGGCCATTAGTATCCAAAATCAGTAGCAGTCCAAAAACTAGCAGTCTAGTTTTAGAATAAACTTTATACCCAAATAGAATTTCATTTGTACAGGCCTGGGTCTGAAAGAGAAGGGTTAGGTTTCTAAAGATAAGTGGGTTAAAAGCTGCCGAGTCTGGATAGCATCGTCTGAGTTGCCATTTATTTGGCATCAGCTACGTTCAGTTTTTGAGTCAAAGCCATTACTACGGTATGAAGGAGACAGTTGTTGGTTTTAAGGTCCTTCAGTGGAGTATGAACTCCCTGGAATGCCAAGTGAGGAAAGTTCAGGCCAACCCAGCCTGTCTTTTCTGAGAGACGGCCAAACCTTAGTGACGATCTGATCTGGACAGCCAAGAAGTCTTAGTTTTGATCTTTCGTAAGGAAAAGTTGGGACTCTGCCCAAGTCAACAGAAAAGGGAAGAGGCCAGGATGGGAATACAGCCTGTGAGAAGATGTCTGCCTACACACTGGGGAGGCATGTCCAGTTTGAGGCCTCCTGCTCGCCTGCTTAGGCCTTGGGCAATTACTGAGCTGCTGTTTCATGAGTCTTTGCATAGAACATATATTCATTTACTACGTCTTTATCATGTTGTTTTAAAACATCTTAGAGAGGTCTTATCAGTGACAGCTAACTCTAAGCTAGAGAGCAGGACGTTGTTGCCTCTCCAGACCCCTTTCCCGGGAGGTCTAAATCAACTCCTTGATTCACTGAATGCTGGACATGAAGAAAGGTACCAGGCTGGGAGCCTGGGAATAGACAGCTGGGTTCAATTGGGCTATGGAAGCTGCTTTCTCTGTAGCATATTACTGGAGAGGCAGTATGGTGTAATGGTTTCTGTTCCCCATTCTGCCACATACTCGCTATATAAATTCTAGCAAGTTTTTCAATCTCTATAAGCCACTATTTCCTCATCTGAAGGGAAAAAAAATAGAAATACACCTACCTCATAGGAAATAATGAGATAATACATGTAAAGTGCTTGGCATATATAACTGGTTGACATCTGTGTTTTCCTCACTACAATAGAACAATGTATTGAGGAAAAGAGAGACAGGAAAGTAATTCCTCATCTGTGACTCTGTTTCCCAAATTATATAATAGGGGCATGATTATTATAGCCATTTGCCTTAGGAGATATGTGAAAGACAAACAGATGTGAATCCCATTGGAAAAGAAATATAAGATGGTATCGTTAACAGAAGGCCATGACCTGAGGAAACTAGAACATGGCCTTGATGTTTGATTGTTCCCTTTTGGGAGTATTATTCCTGAACTCTACATTTCTGCTTTCTAATTCTCCTACTAGATAGGAAAATTCACATTTTCAATTGCTGTTGAGTTACAAACTGAGATTTTAAGGTGCAGGTAATGGTGAAATCTCATAAGCTCTTTCAGGCAAGAACATTTTTAAAAATAAATAAATAAAAATAAAAACAAAAAACTACCAGGTGTTAAAAAATAAAGCTATCATATGCCCAGTGTTGCTAAGTTAACAAGCAAATCATAGTAAACATTGATAGTCACCTTCAATGAAAGAGAATTTAAACTGACCTAATTCTATCAGAAATAAGACCTCTTTCCCTCTCCCCCACCCCACCCCCACTCTTGAAAAAAAAAATTCTGATTCAAACGCTAACATTCCTGCAGTGCTTTGTTTTTGCTGAAGAAATTTTTTTCCTATAGTTTATTGCCATTCCTTGAAAATAATATACACAAAGTCCTAAATATTTACCAGATGATACAGATCTGCCAGGGTTTTAAGCCAAGTTTCAAAAGTTTTATGAAATCACTTCTTGGACATGTTTCTAACAATCTGGCCCATGAAAATTTAACTGGGGAGGATTTTTCCACCTTCTTCACATGGCCTTTAGGTCACAAGCCTCTGCGTGTGCCCATATGAAACTCATACCCTGCAATCTTGAATGTCCTTGCTCATTCAGAAGCACTTGTTATCATTAGATAAATATACAAAAACGTTTATTCTCTGGGAACATCTATTGATATTTCCAATGAAGACACCATGTGCTCTGGCTTCAGTACAAACTTATTTTCCCAGCCTCCACCTACTCAGATCTCAAATATCTGCCCTCTTAGCTAATTATCTTCTCAGAAATAAATTTCAATTCAGTTTTTATACAATAGCAATTTTCAATTCAGGTTCCACAGAGCCAAATCCCAAACCTACCTCAATCAGAGTAACTCCAGTTGTATTTTTTTCTTTAATCTTTATAATTTTATTTGAATTAGTCCTTAAAACATTTGGGGAAAAAATCTTATGTTTCTGTAAGTATAACCCTTAATAAAGAAGAAAGTCAGTTTCATTACTTCAGTTACTAGAAACTTTTAACTAATCTTAGATATCAAAATGTCATATTACCATTTTAAAATCTTTCGAAAGGATTATAAGCCTCTGAGAAATTTTAAGAAGAAACAAGGATGCTGGCCTTTCACATCCTGTCCCAGTTGCCTTGAGGGTCCGCCTGCCAAAAATCTTAAGTCTTCCCCATGGGAGTCCCACAGACACATCCAGACAGGAAGGTCACATTCCATCAAGAACTCCAGAGGAAGAAAATGATGCAAAGGGGTGCGAAACCAGGCCAAGCATTTACTACAGACCAAAATCCATCTATAAAGCAGTGACCCAGTTAGTAAGGAGACATTATCCTCATTCTACCAGACTATTATTTTTGTGTTTCTATGTGGGTCATAGCACAGAAAAATCCACGGAGGATTTGCCAGGGAAAATATGGAAGCTACAACTGAGGATTGTTGACCCTACTTTTCTACTCGAGTTGTCACATGAAGGAAAAGGTGAGACCACAGGGAGTAGCAAGCCCAGACTTTGGGATTTCACAGACAAGAAAATGTTTTTTAAAAGAATTAGGAAACTGACTCACAGTTGCTAACTTTTACTTTTGCCATGCAAATATATGCGTAACATGATAATGCTCATCTATTATTATCATTTTGTAAAAGGGCATTTTAACACCAAAAAGGAGGGAGATTATGATCTCAGAGAAAAAGGGCTGATCTTTCCTGAATAGATCAGTTAGCCCTCTTATACTAACATCACTACGAAGGCAGCCACCCTGCCCCGGACTTGGATTGAATGTTTTGTTTTGTTTCCACTTTAAACCAATGAAAACTACTTCAAGGCAATCCCAATCAACATACTGTATACCCAGAAGAATGAGGCCAGATGACACTGTGATGCAGGCTCCCAAAGCAACTTGGACCTGAGCTCAGCAGACTGGTAGGGAATCCCTGTGAGATAACTCTGGTTGTGAGTTAAGGTGATCCAACAGAAAACCAAGTACATCGTGGCATTTTACAAGCTTTGCTGTGTACTCTGCCCAGCCCTGAGAGAGGGATGGAGGGACCAGGAGTGCACACCGTCTTCCACACTGCCGGTCAGCTTTCCAAGATTGATGATCCTTTCCCAGCAGATGGCAGAACACACACATAGAACACTCCAAAGCCACCCAAGGTTTCTGCCTCTCAATTGGTCCCGGGTATGATTTCTTTAAAAGTCTTGAAAGAAGAAAGTTTGCAAAAAAAGTCCCACCCACACTCCACCCAGAAACCTATTTACACAGTACTTCACAGAGAGGCTGAAACTCTTTCCAAAGGGAAAAGCCACAAGGTAAAGAAAGCCTGACCAATAAACTGCAAAGACCAGGATCAACATCTCCGAGATGTTAGAGAGCCTAGCAAATAACTCGTGCATTTTTTTTATTCTAAACCGAAAGCTTTCATTAATCTTCATCACATGAGCCTATAAAGGTATAGTTATGAACAGTCTTTACTAAAGAAGCGCATGGATTTTACATTGCCTCTTTCCAATGAGAGAAGTCATACAGTATCCAAAGTTATTCCTGACACAGTGGGTCAGAACAGCCAAGAAAACTAATCTTGTGCCTCTACTGGTGTGTGTTTTCACAAAAGCAAAACCATGTTCCAAGCTGAAAACGGTTTTCCTAAAATATGCTCTAACTGAATATTTCAGACACAATAGTAAGTAAGTAGGTCACTTGCTCTCTAGGATTCAAAGAATATCAGTTTGTGGTACTCCATCTGCAGTTAAAAGGAAAGCACTCCACACCACAAGAACATCTTCACCACAAAGCTCTTTATAGCAGCAGCTGCAGCTCAGGGGTCAGATCTATGGCCATGAGTTTTGTAGATAATTCTCAAAACTCATTAGCATCCTCAAAAGTACCAGTAATTGAGCTTCCAAAAAATCTGCAACAACCATACCTACACTACCACCCTCCCTTGCAGGCAACTTCTAGTCAGAAATTGGACCCAGGAATATATGCCCTAGAAACATTTTTTAAATAGCCTAAATTTGGTTGTCAAATCATGCTCCTTCTCCATGCTCTCCTCCTTTTTTTTTTTTTTTACAGTGTCTAATCTGGTCCTGCCCCCAGAACACAATTACCCAGTGTTCCCAGGGATGTACCACACTCTGTGCTTTCCAGGATGCTACCTGCCATGCAAAATAGAATGTTAGATCCAGAAAGGATCTGACACAGGAATTAATACAGCTGCTTCCACTGATGAGGAAACCTTGGCTCTGAAAAATACACTCCCCCAGGCCACAATTTGCTGGTGCCAGAGTTACCCCCGACCCTCCAGGTCTCATCAGATCGTTCATTTTCACCAGACGATAAGCGTGGGGACAAAGTGTCTGACTTCATCGTTACTTCTCTCAGAAAACAGATCTTTGTTGAAAGAGGGGTTTTGGTTTGGAAATTGCAGGAAAGACCAGGTGGAGCAGACGCAATTTTGAGCAGTGGGTACTTTCCATGTCCTCAAAGCACATTCTGCCTGTAAACAGACCACACTATAAAAATGTAAGCATGGAGGACTGAGCTATGGAACCCCTTGGCAACTGTAAAGAACATAAGCTCCATGAGGGCAGGGACTCTCTTTTATTTACACCTAGTGTGAATTCACACCCAGTACCTACAATAGAAGCTGTCACTGAATAGCAGCTCAACAATAAATATTTGCTAGATGAACAAAATGAAGGATGGAAGCATCCCTCTTCCATTCTCTCTACACTCAGTCCACCTCTACCCAGTTTTTGCTCCCTGTTATACTTAAGTCTAGTTCCTTTAATCAAAACTCTGTTGTCAGGTAATACCTATCAGTCATTTACATTTTAGTAGCCTTTAAACCACTGCTTGGAGTGTTTGGAATTTCAGTTTTCTAAAAAAAGCTCTGGCCCCTCTGCAGGCCCAGTCTCAGTCAGCAATGGAAGGTCTCTGTGGCCAGGCCCTATCCATCCTCCTCCCCGTGCACATGGCCAAGCTTTGAATTCTTTGGAAGAACAGCAAACTGTTCATAGGAACAGTTCCTTTCCCCAGTGACCTCCGGATTCCCTCCTTTGGCTCTCCTTAGCTTTCACATCTTTGTAAAATAAGCTAAAACCCTATCTTCCTGCTGTCTCTAACTTCCTTTCTCAGCTGTCAAAACCTAGAAGACATGCTGCTTTTGCGTATTTAGGCTCAGCTGTACTGTTCAATAAATGCCAAGCCCCTTGTTTCCCACACCTCACTCAGTGAAGCCAAAGCACCTCACCTTATTAAGCAGGAGCCCATCCTCACCCTATCACACACTAGAGGGTGCTGTTGCTATATCCAGGCCCAAGGAACTTGGAGCCATGGAGAAAAAGGAAGTGACAGCTCTCAGACTCCTGGGAGACATTCCTAGCTGGGCCTCTCTGCACAACCACGCTGCACAGTTTCTCAGAACCAAAGACCATTACACCTCATCAAACTATGCACTTCCAGGGTGAAGCTTACACATGGTACAATAAAATGGGAGGACTGAAGATTTCCAAACTAAAGATTTTACTGTAAGACTCATTTAGGGACACAGGTTCACATAAGAGTATTTATGATGACGACTGGATGTGAATAATTAATTCTCACTCACCACTGAAGAAGACAATTCTGTTTGGACAACCAAGCGGCAAACACTGTCAGGCAGAATGAGATGTATCAAAGGCAACCAGAACAGCCGGGAAACACTTGAGTTTGCCCGTGCTTTTCACAATCATCTTTCCTGGTATGTGATGTCTAAGACTTTGGGAATGAAAGCTTCATACGCAAACAAATGAATATCAGTCTCTCTCAGCCCCCAGCTTGGCTATTGCACAAAGCTTGCAGGCTGCCAGAGAAGCCTCCCTGGCCTCGGTTAACTCTTTGCTTGAATAACTGGTGGCCCTGCATTGCAGGAAAAGCTCTCTCACACAGCAGAAGGCCTTTTCAAATTTCTGAACAAGTCATCGTACAGAGAAAGTATACTTTCGTTGGGTTTGTGGGTTTTTTAAGATAAATTGAGAAAAACGGGTATTTTTTTTAAAGTTCTCTGAATGAGACTCTCACCTAACAGTATGAACGTTAAACATTCCCACACAGGGAAGAATGGATCTGCACCAAGGGAAATAACTCTGGTATTAATCCAAGAAGAAACAATCCCGCTCACCCTCCCCCCACCACCAGCTGGGGTTTCACACTTTTGTTGCAGTGATTTGGGTACTCCACACAAATGCTAATGAGCAACAATTCACTAATGCTAATGACTAGAACTCTCCTTGGCTCCAAAAGCAACCCAGCCAAGCTAGAAACTTGAAGGATCCCAAAGTGGTTCAAGAGGGACTCAGCCAGTCAGAGGTGCCTTTTTAGGGCAAGTCTTACACAGAACATTTTCCTTTTGCTCTGAACTCCATCCCTAAAAAAGACACCATCCCAACTACAGCTGCATCACACTTTCACATTAAATGCAAGGAATTTCCAGTACCAGGTCTTTTGCAATAACTAGCTTGACATTTCCACATAAAGCTCTAAAGACGAGGATAAATATACCATACTTAATAGAGTGCTGGGGTAACTTCTAAGAAAGTAGCCCTTAACCTAACTTCTGCCCTCACATACCCAAAAGATATACTCCCATTAGTTACCAAGGCTGTCTACCGCAGGGAACAGATCAGACTGAGGAGGCTGGGGGATGAGATGTGGGGTATAGTTTGAAAACGCATACTCTGAAAAAGTGACTGGAGAGGCCCCTGAAGGGACTCTGCTTAACCTCATTGGAAATCACTTAGGTTATTTAACACGATCATAAAGCAAAGAGAGAGAACACAGGTGGGTAACACCCACATATTCATGATTTAAGGTACTGATGAACAATGGGTGAGTACCTCCAGTCCTACCCTGAAGTTTTACTCTTTAAAATGAAAAACCCAAAGACAGAGCCGTGAATCTATAGTTAACCAAAAACCTGCATATGCAAAATGCTAACTAGTTTGAAAAGTAATAGCAGAAGCAAGTTTTAACTTTACATTGTCAGCTACATTTTAAATTTGTTTCACAGTCATTCCTGTGATTTCCTAATCCAAACAGTGAAAGTCTTGCTTCCTTAGTAAATGCAGCAGAGATCTCAACCACGCTTACCCATCAGATTTACCTGAAAAGATTAAACCACCCTTGCCGCCTCAATGGACTATCATTCTTAATCGGCTTGGGGTGGGTCCAGAGCAGAGTACCTTTTTTAAATCCGCAGGTGTACGGTCAGGTTGAGTACCACTGAGCTGGGGTATCCAGGCCCACCACCTGAATGTAATTTACCGCCTTCTTTGAACTTCCCCATATCTGAATTTTATTCTGCAAAATGAAGTTAATCGAGAGTCCTCCCACCAGAAGAGAGTAAAAACAAGACTGTAATCATAAAGAACTTTGAGGTAATGAAAAAAAAGGAAGTGGGTACTTTTATCTTGATATTTAAAACCAGTTGTTGGCACTGCTAACACTGAAGCCACAAGATGTTGATGAGATGGTGAGATAATATAGCAAATATGTAACAAATCTGTAATCCTGGGGTATAAATGTGTTACATCTCCTTACCAAAGGATTTATTGCATTGCAGAATTTAGCATTAAATTCAAACAAAGAAGCAATAGAGGGACAGAGAAGAAAGGGATGTGAGAAGCCAGCATCGTGAAAAGTCTAAACTTATATCCAGATGGTGCTGGAAGAGAGGTTCAAACCCTTAGTCCTATGGTGTGAACACAGCAAAGCCATCTGGGGAAGAAGCCAGCAATGCCGAGGCCTCCCTGCCTGCCTCTTCTTTGCTTTTTCTCCTCTCCCACACCTCCCTTCAAGGCCAGTGGACCTAGTGGGGTTCCTGACTGAAACCACTCAGATCCCTCTGCCCTGAACAGCACAGAACAGTCAGCCTCTCACTTCTGGCAGAAGTTAAGGGGAGATAGACTTCCTAAGGCCCTAAACCATCACTCAGCACACCAAATAAGACCTGGGGAGTGAGAATCAATAGACTAAACTGTAGAAATTAGGACTCTCAGAGTCCCAACTTGGGGTCAGAAGAGGCTAAATGGTACCCCTCAGTTACACAAGCTCTGAACTGGCAAATTTTACCTTCCCGGACAACAAGAATCACAGATCCGCTTGGCCAGCAGAGGATGGCGTGTCCCCACTCACCCACGCCTGTGGCATCACCATGACAGTAACACAGCTGGCTACGTAAGGACAAAACAGGAGAAACACCTTACATAATCAAAGATATGCAGAAAGGTGACATGCATGGACTTGTATCGGAATTTCACTCAGGCAAAAGACTCTAGCTCCTTCCAAATGTATCTCTAATGGCCTAATTTGGTCAGGATTTTGGTGATACAGCTTAGCAACCAGCACAAAGTGGCTTCCCTATCCCTTTCTACAATGCACCCACAACCCCTGTTTCAACTCTTCTCTCAGTTCTTCCCAGTCAAGGCAAGCCCCAGGTTTTCAGTTTCCTAAATGGGGCCCAGGCCACCGCAATGACTCTTCATGCAGTCACCTCAAACTCTTGCTTCTAGAAGACTGAAGCAGGCTTCTAATAGCCACCAGTTCTCAGGCATATACTGTGTTCTAGGCTCTTAATTTTGTCTTCACAACAACTTATTAGGTAGGTGTATCATCCCTATTTTACAGATAAGGAAATTGGAGCACAGAGAAACTGAATAACTTCTGTCCAGGGTCACATAATTAGTAAGCAGTAGGGCAGCCTTTGAACTCAGGCCTGTCTAATCCTAAACTCATGTTCTTTAAAATAATAATGGTGGGGGCTTCCCTGGTGGCGCAGTGGTTGAGAGTCCGCCTGCCGACTCAGGGGACGCGGGTTCGTGCCCTGGTCTGGGAGGATCCCACATGCCGCGGAGCGGCTGGGCCCGTGAGCCATGGCCGCTGAGCCTGCGCGTCCGGAGCCTGTGCTCCGCAAAGGGAGAGACCACAGCAGTGAGAGGCCCGCATGCCGCAAAAATAATAATAATAATAATAATAATAATGGTGGTCCTTATATAGTACCGTGTGCCAGGCGCTGATCTAAACACTCTCCAAATCTAACCTTAATCTTTACAACAACCCTAGGAGAGAAGAACTATATTTGCCACTACCTTTATGCAGGGAGAAAACTGACAGAGAGATGCAACAACTCTTAAATTTGCAAAGCTCATAACTGGCAACACCAGGATTCAAACCCAGGCAGGCTAATTCCAGCATCCAGGCCTTAACCACAGTACACACTGCCCCCCACCGCATTCTCCCTGTAACTTAGTTCTTTCTGTATTCATTCATTCAAATATTGCTTATGTCCCCAACATCTTACCAGATATTATAGAAAGATAACTGTTATTTGACAAATTTCTTCCCTCAGGGAGCAGCAGTTTAGATGGGAAAAATCAGCAAAACAGTATCAAGAAAGAAGGCAGTTACCAAAATGTGAAGTCAGGTAATGTGTGATTGGGGCAGCAGGAGAACTCGAGCGCTCCGACAGGCAGAAAGATCTTGCTGAGCACTGAAAGTGAGTTAAATTTGGAGAGGTGGAGAGAATGGTCCAGGTGGAGGAAATAATGTGAGCAAAGGTAAAAGAAGAAGAGGACTGGGGACGGAAGGAGGTAACTGCCCCCCATGCCAGACTCTGTATGGCTGTTTTATGTATGTTATCTCATTTATTCCTCATCCAGGTCTATAAAGCATCCTCATTTAACAGATAAAGAAAATAAGGTGCAGAAAGTCCAACAACTCACGATCATACAACGACTAAGGGACAGAGCTACCTCCTCCATCTACCTCCGACACCCTTCTCTCAGCCAGGGGCCTCTTCACAGGTGAACACAAAACGAAGAGGCCAGGGAATCAAGCAAAGCACTGGCGGGGCCAGGCAAACTCTAACCATTCTGATTTCTAGACCCCTTAGAGCAACTGGGGTTCTCTGTCTTCCCCCCATCCCACAGGGTGTGTGCATTTTCAACTTAGAAGCCCTTCCCGTGGCGTTCCCACTCCAAACAAGCTCCCTTTCTGCAAACTGACATATTGTGACTTGCCTTGTCCAAATATAGAGCAGTCCTTTCGGGCCAGTTTAGCTCACCAGGAAAGGGCCTCTCTGAGAACAAGCTCTCTGCTGGTGGAGACAGCTGGTGGGGACACAGGCTAGGCCTTGGGGCCCTCTAGGATCCCCTAATGCAGACCCCTCTGTTAGGAGGAAAAAACTGAGGCTCAGAGACGGGAGGGGAGTGAGTCACTGAATGCATTCCCTCACCCCACAAAAAAAAAAAAAAAAAAAAAAATCTGAACTCCATAAAAGTGCTTTGGCAAGCAGAGGTCTGAAATTCCTCCAACAGCCTGGAGAAGAGGGAACTAAGGATCTGCCTTCCCACATAGTCTCTCTTTAGACTCCAGTGCTGCTAAGACTAAAAAGGGCAAATCTGTTTTCTTAGCAAGGTTCAAGCTTGACTCAAATTTTGTATGGTTAGAAAGGGAGTGGAGGTGCAAGGGCATCTAAATGTGAATCATCAGCTCTTAATCAGCAACCTGGGGGGTGGGAAGTTTTGGGAAAGCGCGCCTGCGAGACCTTGCATTGGCGCTCTTCCCTCTGCAGGGAAAGCAAGCCCTGATGTGACAGCACCCACTTACAGCCTCTTATAGCATGCCTTTTACAGCACCCACTGTCTAGAACAGGTATATAGGTGTCGTGATGCTTCCACTGTACCCTCAGGTGGCCCTCTAAACAGACTTGAAGTAATAGACCCGACTATAGCAGAGGAGAATCTGCTGTCCAAAGAGTAAACGCAGTACCCATTATGTCATCATCAGAATGTTTAAAACGTATATCAGGATCATTACTCATCAAACTTTCCCTCTGGGAACAGATATAGCCCATTGCTCTTTCTAAGGCCAAAAGACTGTGTGCTACCTTCTGTTAATATATCCTGTCACTCTTCAGTTCCATTTCCACCAATCATCACATTAGACCATAGCCAAAAGACATACCGTTTTTAAAAATGTACTTACCTTAATGTGCTCAGAGTATTTATAGGTCAATTTCCCTGCTGGCTACTTTTAGTGTGGTTGTACAGTGTATGATGAGGACTTCCTCTCTTTCTCTTTAGCATTAGGTAAAATCCTCAGAGGGAGCAGAACCTAGATATATTTAAATAAAATAGGCCAATGACCTTAGGCTACATCATTCACACAGGAGTGGCTGGATATGCATTTTTTTCTAATCTAGGGCCTACTGGCCAAAAGTAATTTGAAATATTTGGGAACCTAGAGATTGGATGACATAAAGGTAAGGAAGTTGGACCTTTCCTCTTTCTTTAAATTCTCTCTTCCCCTATGCACACCTCTCTGCGTCTCTCTGACCACTCATGGTTAGGTTGCTTTATGTATCCCTCTGCCAAGCCCTAAATGTTGGTATTTCCCTGAACAAACTCATCTACTCCCATGGACACAGCATATATTCCCAAACCTGTACTTCAACTGATCTCTCTCTTCAGAACTTCAGACCCGTTCATGAAACTGCCAACATCTCTGTGATGTCCCACAAGCACCTCAAACTCAATCGGCAGAAAACTAAACTCATCATCTTCTCTCTCTACCACCTCCTTACAGCCATTTCTCTTTCTCTCTTCTCTTGTTGACGGCACCGTCTTCTATCATTGCCCACATAAGAGACCCAGGACTCACCCTTCACTCCTTGCTCCTCCCCACCCCAGGTCCCTCACATCCAATCAGTGTCAAACACTGTCATTATCCTCTCTGGAATCCATCCACTTTTCTCTACTCTCACAACCACCAGCCTAGTTCAGGTAAAAATCATTATTTCCCAAAGTTGAGATAAGTCTCCCAACTGGTCTCCTGACCCTACTTGAGCTCTTCCAATCCATTCCTTATGCTGAGCCCAGTGATCTTTCTGATATGTATATCTAAGCATGTCATGCTTTTCACTAAAAATCCTCCTGTAGCTCCATTCTGCTTTCAGGATGAAGTTCAAACGCCTTAACCAACTGAAGATATCCTGCATAACTTGGTCTCCACATACCTCTCCAGCCGCATCTCTCACCAGAATTCCTTCACATTTCATGTTCCAGCCCCACAGAATCTCTTTCAGACCTTCGAACCTGCTGTTCTCTTGCCTGCTGGCCTTCCTAGAATCACAGAATTGTACAGAGAAAAGGGACTGAAAAATACCCAAATCGGGGCTATCAATCAATTTCCTCCTTATCTGCAGAAAACTCAATCCAATTAAATAAACATTTATTGAGTGCCCACCAAGGGTAAAATACTACCGTAGCAGCTGCAAAGACACTTAATAAGTAAGACATAACCCATGTCTATGGAACTTGCAATCTCATTGCTTCTCTTAACCCTGAGTTTCAAAGTTCAAGTTCCTGAAATGTAGTTCCTTTCCTCGAACTTAAGTTCAAGGCATGCTAAGAAACTATCTGTTCGTGACACAACTGGCTTGTGCCTATATTCACTTTTACCAGAATATTTCACCCCCTTCTCTCCCAATCCAGGGCCCACATACCGTCTCCCAATCTCTGAACTTCAAAGAAGCATTACCCGGCTGTTTATGCCTAGATTAGAAAGCTCGAAGTTTCTGTTGGCTTTTTCAGCTGTGGCTTATGGCACTCTAATTGGCATTGATCACCAGGGATTCCCAGGAGCCTGAAATCCAGCATTTAGTAGCTATGTGTGGTGTTGCATCAGTCAGGACTGGAGTTTTAAGTTTAAAATACTGGAGCTCAGGAAAGGAGTAGAGAGAAGAGCCATCCTGAAGAAATTTAATAGATAGCATTTTGGATTGCCCCTGAGCACACACACAGCAAAATGATGGAGCTAGGCAAAGAACACTATCTAAAATCAAAAGACTACATTCTATGTCTCTGCCGAGCTAGAATGTGATTTTATGATGGAGACACAATCTTAGTGACAGTTTTCCTTCTTCTTGGTAGGTAGATGACTAGAAGGCTTAGTATTACTAAAATTTCAAAAAGGCATCCCCTCTGTGGGCAGACAAATGACCAAAAAGTCACACCCTCCTCCTGACTGACTGGAGGCAGGCTTTGTGCAGGGCATGCACTGCATGTCCACGTGTGGTTGGCCCTGGATGGCACCCCTCTGCCTTCCAAATTCATGGCTATCACTACATAAATGGGAGATACTCTCTCAGGTTTCTCACCACCCAGCCCTGAACAAGAGGGGGTCCACTTTCAAAACACAGAAAGTTACTATAATACATTTTCCATACTTCTCTACTTGGAAACTCATGTGAAGATTCCTAGTGCCTTAAACTTTCATCATTTGTTCATAATGGCCAGTCCTGACCCACCCCTCCAACCCCCCTCGATGAGGCAGAAATTTGGATTGTTCTCAAATACAACACAAAGAGAATTTCTGGCAACCAGAGTTTTACCCAGGGGTGGTAATGAAGCATAATTATCCTTGGCTGACCAGAAGCCGAATGACTATTAATAGAGAGAAGCAACAAGAAAGTGTCAAATAGGACAGGGAGCATGCTATACCTGGGTTGAAACACTCAATAATTAGGAACAGAATGTAGAGAACCAAGTGGCCGTTTGCCCTGTGTCTTATTCCTTTTGGTTTTTTAGGCTGGATTGATTCCTGTCTAGTTCAAGGTGGGGCATGTACTAGCCTAATTTGGTTTGGGAACCAACCAAGGATTCTGGATGCTACTTTTAAGGCAGGTCCTGGGCCTTAGTTTACCTGTGTTCCTAGGTCTAAAACACCTTTCCTTCCATCTATTGCAAAGTAAGTTTGAGTGTCTGTCAGACAGCAACAGCAGTAAACGGGAGAGTCGAAAAAGACTGGATGCGGCATCAACCTCATGTTTTATTTGCATCCCTAGAACTCTGAAGATTCTGCATCTGGGGTAGCAAAATCCCCCCATAGGATTGCACATGGAATGACTTTCATATTTTCCACATCTCTGGTCTGGCCTTATTACTCAAAGGACATTAACCCCTGCATTCCATCTAAGAACCTATCAGTAAGCCTTTCAGTCTAAAGAAGTATCAAATAAGGAAATTACTGATTTACAAGCCAGAAATATTTATTGAGTTTGGAAACATTTATCAATTGCCTTCCATATGGAAAACAAGGGATTTAGCACTAGGATGGGGTAGGGTAGGGTGAAGAAGGGCTTGAAAGATGAGAGACAAGAAGCCTCCCCTCAAATGACCTTAAAATTGGGGGAAACAGACAGACACAAAAATAAATAATATAAAAGAGAGACAGAGCCCAGGTGTATGGGGCTGTGCTTGCTGAAAGAGAACCAAATTTGGAACTTGCCATACCATCAACACCTTTTAAATATTTTTCGTTCTTCCAGAGTAAAACCTTATCATACCTGCCAAGGAGAGAAACTACAATAAATAGAAATATGCTCCTTGAGGAATATTTGTCTATATTCTTTTACTAATCCCAGGACAGAGGCCCTGAGGTCTACTTTCAAGTTGAGCAGGTTTTGATGTATATGAATGATTTGGTCAGTAAGATAGCAAATAACCAAAGAGATCAAAAGGATTAGAAAGGCCCACTGAGACAAGATTATGATCCATCCATCAGCAGATTATCTGGGCTCTGCAGCATGGCTGGGACACAGACCTACTGATCCAACTGGATGCCACCATAACTGTGTGCCCCAAGGGGCTTTTACACCCTGAGGAGACAGTAATGGCAGTCCTAAGAGGAAGATCTGTGAAACCAACTGCAGAGCTCCCCAGTACCCTGCATTAAAAGCCATCAAAGTTGGAGGCTTTGCTGATAAGAGAAGTGCAGCATTAAGAGAAGGTAACTCAAGGTACTGAAAATCCTCAGTCAGACACACTTCAGCTTGATTGTAATTCTTGGCTCCAGGCCTATTTCTGAAAGACATCAAACACGGAAAGAAAATAAGTCTGAGAAAAAATACAGCTTATTCCATTTGGAGGATAGACAATGAGACATGTAACAGATGGAATGGGAAAGGGCAAAGGGCGTAATAAGACTTGCTACAGGATTAAGCGCTCATCTGATTAAAAGCAGCATATGCAGGGCAGAGGCAGAGCAAAACCACACCACTCACTCCAAGCTTCAGGGTGTGCAGCCGTCACCACGCCGGAGACCAGGTGGGAGCCACATACACAAGCCCCGCTGAGAAGCATCATGACTGGTTAACTGGACTGTGAAGGTTTTGCCTTGATCTTTAGTCATGAAGGTCTCAGCCACAGAAAGAACTACTCATCTGTTGCAGAAGCAGAAGAGCTCAACTCTGTACCCTCAGTGTCAAGCATGATGCCGGACACAGCAGGGCTTAATGATTGTGCTTTGAACGAGTGAAAGTCTAACCTCTTAGCTATGCCCATGAAGTCTGGAAGTGGTAGAGGTAGAGTGTGTAACCGTATGTCCTGATTTGCCTGATAATCCCAGACTATACCTGTTGTATCCGCATAATCAGTAATGGCCCCTTTTACTTGCAAAAGAGTATCAGTTTGGACAGCAAATTATATTTTACTTTAGGTATATAGTCTGTCACCAAAATGAATGTTTTCCATTGATTAGATGATCACAAATACACCTGGGGTCCTTTATTTTTTCAACCAAGTCACTCCTCAGTCCTTGCAGAGCCTGTCTTTGGTAGACTCTGTGAGGCCCTTTTTTTTTTTTTTTTTTTTTTTTTTTTTTTTTTTTTTTTTTTTTTGCGGTACGCGGGCCTCTCACTGTTGTGGCCTCTCCCGTTGCGGAGCACAGGCTCCGGACGCGCAGGCTCAGCGGCCATGGCTCACGGGCCCAGCCGCTCCGCGGCATGTGGGATCTTCCCGGACCGGGGCACGAACCCGTGTCCCCTGCATCGGCAGGTGGACTCTCAACCACTGCGCCACCAGGGAAGCCCTGTGAGGCCCTTTTTTCTCTGGTCTCCCGTTTTATCTCTTCGCCCATGTTTCCCTTATTTCTTCCATCCCTGTTTTTCCTTCATGGGTCCTGGCTCTACCCCTGGGGTGGGGAGTATGAGTCTCTCTGTGTCCTGTGAGTTCTGATTATTTTAAGTCCTTCAGAGTCTCAGAGGAACACCACTTCTAACATGTCCTTCCTTGCTAATATTCACAACCTTTCATAGCACGACTTCAATATATTTTTGTGCTGACAAAGTCTCTATTTTTTTTCTGACTTTCCAAAGACCCCTCCCAAGAATGAGTGATAATGGAGACAAGGAAAGAAGGAAGCAAGGGAGGAAGAAAATCCTGTATTGCTACAAATGGATAAATGAACAAAAAGCTTGAGTGAGGGCCTACATATGGACAAGGAGATGGACTTCTAGTCCTGTGGCTTTTTCTTACCTACCAAAAAGAAAGGGCTGAATTACATGCTTGCTTTTTTTTTTTTTTTTTTTTTTGTGGTACGCGGGCCTCTCACTGTTGTGGCCTCTCCCGTTGCGGAGCACAGGCTCCGGATGCGCAGGCTCAGCAGCCATGGCTCACGGGCCCAGCCGCTCCGCGGCATATGGGATCCTCCCAGACCGGGGCACGAACCCGTATCCCCTGCATCGGCAGGCGGACTCTCAACCACTGCGCCACCAGGGAGGCCCTACATGCTTGCTTTTTAAGCAAGGAGTCTGATTTATTCCTGAGACTTCTATCTATTTCCATTTATTTAGCTTAGCATTTACACCAGCAGGATTCAAGAACAAATTCTATTTTGTTCAAGATACATCATCATTCACTCCTGGAAGCCCAAAACCATCATAAAAATAAAAAGAAGTAGTAGGGAAAAGGAATGTTAGTAAGAATTGGATCCATTAATGAGTTTGGGATTTTGATATTTTTTGTGTAATTTTTTTCAATCTTTCTCTCAGACCATGAGTGGGAGTTTATTATCTGGGGTGTAAACTTCTTATGAGCTTCTGACATTGCTGCTAATAAGGAAATAATAGAAGATCTATAGTCTCTGTCTTCATAAAAAGAAGCAAGGGACTCATTTGGCCATATCAGACTGAATCAGGAACCTTAAAAAATAAATTAACTCTATATAACAGGACGTAAAGTTAGAGTCAGAACACATGGATTGGAATCCCATTCTATTTGTTCCTAGCTGCGTGGCCTTGGACAAATCTCTTGGGGACTCAGTTTCTCAACTGCATAATGAGAGGCTTATTTGCTTAAGCTCCACCTATCACTCAAGCTCTATGAATCTACGGCTTAATCATTTGGTCAGGGAGAATTTCTTTCTCCAATCAGCCCCACATGAAGGGCATCAAATGTTCAACTCCATCTCCTACTCCCACATCCCACTAGTTATCGTCTAACACCCCTAACAGAAGGCCTAGGATCTCTATGCTCCCTTACTGCCCCCATCTTTCCCTGTAATCCATATGCTCTGGATTCCATAACTTCATCAGGGTGATTTCTGGTAAATGAACTGACTCTGCTCACCGTGCCTGGCTGTGCCTTGGCTATGAGCTCTCTGAGCACAGCAAAACATCTCACATCAAAGGGTCCATCTGTCTTTAGCTGGAAAATATATTTTGAATAACCAAGTTTGCTACAAATTGGCCAGCTCAGGTCCACTACTGAGAAATCAATTGCTCAGCCTTTCATGTCTCTCCTGAGCCAGTGTATGTTGTTCAGTGGATTCAACACTACAACAATCTCAACCCCTGCTCCTCCTTGGCAAGGAATGTTATTTCATTACACCTGCCTAGAAAGGTACCAACATTCCCTGACTTGCTATTGACACTCACTGATTCAAACCTGACTCCCAGACATGTTTGCTTACTAAAAGGAGCCTAAATAAAGCATGTGTTACTCATTTTCCCCTAGCGAGAGAAGATTTTGTAAAATCGTCTTGTGGCAACCCTTGTCAATATGGTTTAAAAACAGTGCTCACAATTCACTAATACCCTCTGTGCCTATGGGATGGAAACACCTTTACCTAGTCAGACCCAGGGATCTTAAACCCCATTTGGAGATTTCCAGAAAGTTTTCTCATAACTACTTCATGGATTTGCTGGGACCATGAAATGAGATGATGCATGCGAACTGCACAAACCCCAGCACATTACAGGAACTATTTTTTCCAGTGGGTGAGAAAGATGCCTTAGAGAAGGCAGCACTGCTGAAGCTCTCTTGATGATGATAGGAAAGATTACTGTGAATACATGGTAAAATGGTAGGGGTAGGACAGAAGGAATGAATGTATAAGTAGATAGGAAAGGGAAACAAATGTGGAATAAACCATGAGCATAATGTGGGAAAGTTCTCCCAGACTCTGCCTTCTCAGCATCCCAAACGGCCACACTCATGGGAACAAAGTTTTCTAGTGGGTATCAAGTTCCATCCTCATTACAGTCCATAATCTACCTACAAACTTCCCCTTCCTGCACTCTGAATGCTGCCATCATAAGAACACATTCTCTGCTCCCTAGTTTCTTACGTGTAATTCCTACATCTCTCCCATGGTACCAAAGACATTCATATCTCTACCTTTGATTTCTCTGATCTGAGTGGAAACAGCCACCTGAGATTCTGTCTTACAGATAACTTGATAAATTCCATGATGTTGGAACCCATGCCCATTTAATTCTCTAGGAATTGTACCTACAACTGCTCTGTTGTATTCAAGGGTCCATGGTTGGTATTTTCTTCGTAACAATCACGGACGACATCTGTAGACTTTCAAATGCTCTCAGTGCCTAGCTGAAAACAGTGTCCCACACAAGGGGACACAAGGAAGAACTGTCCTGCTCCAAACAGCAATGCAGCTCTCCTGTCCCCTGCATTGGTAAACTCTGTCTGGCCTAGTAAAATGCTTCCTAGAAGAAAAGTGCATCAAAAGCCTCCATAATTCTAAACATTAGCTTTGCTAGGCTGACTACCATGCTCCTGCACCCTGGTTGTAAGACAGATTCTTCATGGTCCCTGAATCCTGTTCCCCTGTCCCTACTAACTGGGTTCAGGGACAGTGGCTGGCACAAGGCACTCCTGTGAAAGAGACTCCCAACCCAAATCTACCAACCACAACATGAATCCCTCGGATTGGACTTGTTCCCAGTCTCTTTTCCTTGATTTTCTTTCTCTAGCTTCCTCTGTGCTTTTCATAATTACTGCTCTTCCTGCTATTACAAATGAACCTCTCCTTCCTTCTGTCATCTCCTAAACTTCCCTGAAGGAATTCTTTAGTAAGTTCTGGCAAAAGTAGCAAGAATGCTAAAGACCAGTCAAAAAAAAGCAAACAAAAAAGCAAAACCCAAAAAAGCTAAAGGAAGCACGCTTTTGGCTCCAGAAGACAAATACTTCTATGCTACCTTAGGCACTAGCGCAGAAGGGTCCCTTGAAATGGAGTCAGGCTATAACATTACTTAATATTGAGTATCTCAGCAGCACTGCAAGGTGATGTTTACCATGGCTTTCCTTGTACCAAGGGCTGGGTTTCCAGCGACCCATTTGCTGGTGCCAATTTCTAATAGCTTTATGGCCAGAAACTACTGCCCAACTGGGGCGAGGGAGGGTGGGGTGCAGAGGGAGACAGGATTAGATCCAGGCCCAGGGGGTCAGTGGCAGTGTGCACAAAAAGCTGGCCCCTGGAGGGAACAAAGGCCAGGAACTGCCTTGGCCCCTTGGCAGTCTGAGGGTGTCACTTGTTGGAAAAAATGAGGTCTAACCCAGATAAAAGGGGAAGATGGTACCTCACCTGCCAGGTCTATACTGAAATACGAGAAAAAAGCCCAGCCTCTGGAGTTTCTTCCAGCTGCCAGTCAGGTGACACAACAACTTGGCACCAGGCCCTGGCCCTCCCTTCACCATACCCTAGTAGGAAAGCATCCCCAGGATGGGGTTCAGCAATACTCTTGTCTATAAGGGTGATAAACAAGGAGTTTAGAGCCTGAGCATCTTATCTGAGGTGACGACAAGAAGCCCAGAGAGAGGCTATACAGGAGTCCTTCTATGGCCAACATAGTCTAACTGACATCTTTGTGTAAATGAGAAGGCCCTCCCTCACTCTGAGTAGATAGAGACCTGTGGGTGCACAGCTTGGGTGAAATGTGGGCATGATTTGTGCTCAGGTACAGTGCACAACGCATAGCAACACAGAGCCGTCCCATTCCATAGCTCAGGGGTTAGAAATAATTAGGTTCAAGGCAGAGTGTCAGAAAAGATGGCAGGTGTCATGTCTGGGTCAGGCTTCTCACACCCTTCTGCATGTTGGGACATCGGTCTATGCCAGGCTAAGGACAGAGATGTTAGGAGGAGCAAGGGTGACAGAAACATGGTGGCCCTGCCAGGACTTACACTCAAGCCAGCCATGTCCTAACCTCACTCTGACACAGCCACTGAGACCCAACCCACTCCCGTCATCAGGCTCACTAACCACCATCTGTCTCAGAGGAAAATTATCTAGAACAATTCATGCCTGCTTGCTAAGAGTGCATTTGGGGATCCAACAGTGATGTGAGGTACAGAAAATGGACCAAGCAGTATTATCACAATGAAGGAATCAAAAGGAATAGGGGAAAGGTCTCAAATAGGGGGGATTGATTCCTAAAAGAAGAAGAATTGGACCACAACCCTCTCACCACTACTCCAAACATAAAGCAACAGATAAAATATAAAAAGAATGTTTTAAGGGGTGACCTTCACGACGGTAGAGGAGTAAGACATGGAGATCACCTTCCTCCCCACAAATACATCAGAAATACATTTACATGTGGAACACCTCCTACAGGACACCCACTGAACGCTGGCAGAAGACCTCAGACCTCCCAAAAGTCAAGAAACTCCCCCACACACCTAGGTAGGGCAAAAGAAAAAAGAAAAAACAGAGACAAAGAATAGGGACGGGACCTGCACCAGTGGGAGGGAGCCGTGAAGGAGGAAAGGTTTCCACACACTAGGAAGCCCCTTCGCGGGCAGAGACATGGGTGGCGGAGGGGGGAAAGCTTCGGAGCCGCGGAGGAGAGCACAGCAACAGGGGTGCGGAGGGCAAAGCGGAGAGATTCCCGCACAGAGGATCGGTGCCGACCAGCACTCACCAGCCCGAGAGGCTTGTCTGCGAGGCTGGGAGCTGAGGCTCGGGCTTCGGAGCTTAGATCCCAGGGAGAGGTCTCGGGTTGGCGGCGTGAACACAGACTGAAGGGGCTAGTGCACCATAGCTAGCCAGGAGGGAGTCCGGGAAAAGGCTGGAGCTGCCAGAGAGGCAAGAGAATTTTTCTTGCCTCTTTGTTTCCTGGTGCGCAAGAAGAGGGGAATAAGAACGCTGCTTAAAAGAGCTCCAGAGACGGGCACAAGCCAGGGCTATCAGCACAGACCCCAGAGACGGGCACAAGACGCTAAGGCTGCTGCTGCCGCCACCAAAAAGCCTGCGTGCAAGCACAGGTCACTATCCACACCTCCCCTCCAGGGAGCCTATGCAGCCCGCCACTGCCAGGGTCCCGGGATCAAGGGACAACTTCCCCGGGAGAACGCACGGCGCGCCTCAGGCTGGTGCAATGTCACGCCAGCCTCTGCCGCCACAGGCTCGCCCCGCATTCTGTACCCCTCCCTGCCCCCGGCCTGAGTGAGCCAGAGCCACCAAATTAGCTGCTCCTTTAACCCCGTCCTGTCTGAGCGAAGAACAGACGCCCTCAGGCGATCTACACGCAGAGACGGGTCCAAATCCAAAGCTGAACCCCGGGAGCTGTGTGAACAAAGAAGAGAAAGGGAAATCTCTCCCAGCAGCCTCAGGAGCAGCGGATTAAAGCTCCACAATCAACTTGATGTACCCTGCATCTGTGGAATACCTGAATAGACAACGAATCATCCCAAAATTGAGGCAGTGGACTTTGGGAGCAACTGTAAACTTGGGGTTTGCTGTATGCGACTGACTGGTTTCGGGTTTTACATTTATCTTAGTTTAGTATTTAGAGTTTATTATTATTGGTAGATTTGTTTATTGATTTGTTTGCTCTCTTCCTTTTTTTTAATATATAGATATATATATATTTTTTCCTTTTTCTCTTTTTGTGAGTGCATATGTGTATGCGTCTTTGTGTGATTTTGTCTGTATAGCTTTGCTTTTACCATTTCTCCTAGGGTTCTGTCTGTCCGTTTTTTGTTTTTTTTTTAATATAGTTTCTAGTGCTTGTTATCATTGGTGGATTTGTTTTTTAGTTTGGTTGCTCTCTTCTTTCTTTTCCTTTTTTGCTATTACCTTTTAATATATATATTTTTTACTAACTTTATTTCTTTTTATTTATTTTTTCTTTCTTTCTTTCTTTTTTTCTCCCTTTTCTTCTGAGCCACGTGGCTGACAGGGTCTAGGTGCTCTGGCCAGGTGTCAGGCCTATACCTCTCAGCTGGGAGAGCTGAGTTCAGGACATTGGTCCACGAGACACCTCCCGGCTCCATGTAATATCAAATAGCGAAGGCTCTCCCACAGATCTCTATCTCAATGCTAACACCCAGCTCCACTCAACGACCAGCAAGCTACAGTGCTGGACACCCTATGCCAAACAACTAGCAAGACAGGAACACAACCCCAGCCATTAGCAGAGTGGCTGCCTAAAATCATAATAAGGTCACAGACACCCCAAAACACACCACTGGACATGGTCCTGCCCACCAGAAAGACAAGATCCAGCCTCATCCAACAGAACAAAGGCACTAGTTCCCTCCATAACGAAGCCTGCACAACCCACTGAACCAACCTTAGCCACTGGGGGAAGATACCAAAAGCAACGGGAACTACGAACCTGCAGCCTGCGAAAAGGAGAGCCCAAACACAGTAAGTTAAGCAAAATGAGAAGACAGAGAAAGACAGAGAAGTAGAATGAGCAAGGTAAAAACTCACCAGACCAAACAAATGAAGAAGAAATACACAGTCTACCTGAAAAAGAATTCAGAGTAATGATAGTAAAGATGATCCAAAATCTTGGAAATAGAATGGAGAAAACACAAGAAATGTTTAAAAAGGACCTAGAAGAACTAAAGAGCAAACAAACAATGACGAACAACACAATAAATGAAATTTAAAATTCTTTAGAAGAAATCAATAGCAGAATAACTTAGGCAAAAGAATGGATAAGTGACCTGGAAGATAATATAGTGGAAATAACTACTGCAGAGCAAAATAAAGAAAAAAGAATGAAGAGAAGTGAGGACAGTCTTAGAGACCTCTGGGACAACATTAAACACACAAACATTTGAATTATAGGGGTCCCAGAAGTAGAAGAAAAAGAGAAAAGGACTGAGAAAATATTTGAAGAAATTATGGTAGAAAACTTCCCTAATATGGAAAAGGAAATAGTCAATAAAGTCCAGGAAGCACAGAGAGTCCCATATAGGATAAATCCAAGGAGAAACATGCCAAGACACATATTAATCAAACTATCAAAAATTAAATACAAAGGAAAAATATTAAGAGCAGCAAGGGAAAAACAACAAATTAACATACAAGGGAATCCCCATAAGGTTAAAAGCTGATCTTTCAGAAGAAACTCTGCAAGCCAGAAGGGAGTGGCAAGACATATTTAAAGTGATAAAAGGGGAAAACAACAACCAAGATTAGTCTACCAGGCGAGGATCTCATTCAGATTTGATGGAGAAATTAAAACGTTTACAGACAAGCAAAAGCTAAGAGAATTCAGCACCACCAAAGCAGTTGTACAACAAATGCTAAAGGAACTTCTCTAGGCAGGAAACACAAGAGAAGGAAAAGACCTACAATAACAAACCCAAAACAATTAAGAAAATAGTAATAGAAACACACATATCAATAATTACCTTAAATGTAAATGGATTACATGCTCCCACCAAAAGATATAGACTGGCTGAATGGATAGAAAAACAAGACCCATATATATGCTGTCTACAAGGGACCCACTTCAGACCTAGGGACACATACAGACTGAAAGTGAGAGGATGCAAAAAGATATTCCATGCAAATAGAAATCAAAAGAAAGCTGGAGGAGCAACTCTCATATCCGACAAAATAGACCTCAAAACAAAGACTATTACAGAGGACAAAGAAGGACACTACATAACTATCAAGGGACAATCCAAGAAGAAGATATAAGAATTGGAAATATTTATGCACCCAACATAGGAGCACCTCAATACATAAGGCAAATGCTAACCACCATTAAAGGGGAAATCGACAGTAACACACTCATAGTAGGGGACTTTAACACCCCACTTTCACCAATGGACAGATCATCCAAAATGAAAATAAATAAGGAAACACAAGCTTTAAATGATACATTAAACAAGATGGACTTAATTGATATTTGTAGGACATTCCATCCGAGAACAGCAGACTACACTTTCTTCTCAAGTGCACACTGAACATTCTCCAGGATAGATCACATCTTGGGTCACAAATCAAGCCTTGGTAAATTTAACAAAATTGAAATCATATCAAGCATCTTTTCTGACCACAATGCTATGAGATTAGAAATAAATTACAGGGGAAAAAAACCCATAAAAATCACAAACACATGGAGGCTAAACAATACATTACTAAATAACCAAGATATCACTGAAGAAATCAAAGAGGAAATCAATAAATACCTAGAGACAAATGACAACAAAAACATGACAATCCAAAACCTATGGGATGTAGCAAGAGCAGTTCTAAGAGGGAAGTGTATAGCAATACAATCCTTCCTCAAGAAACAAGAAACATCTCAAATAAACAACCTAACCTTACACCTAAAGCAATTAGAGAAAGAAGAATAAAAAAACTCACAAAGTTAGCAGAAGGAAAGAAATCATAAAGATCAGATGAGAAATAAAAAAGAAATGAAGGAAATGATAGCAAAGATCAATAAAACTAAAAGCTGGTTCTTTGAGAAGATAAACAAAATTGATAAACCATTAGCCAGACTCATCAAGAAAAATAGGGAGAAGACTCAAATCAACAGAATTAGAAATGAAAAAGGAGAAGTAACAACTGACACTACAGAAATACGAAGGATCATGAGAGATTACTACAAGCAACTATATGCCAATAAAATGGACAACCTGGAAGAAATGGACAAATTCATAGAAAAGCACAACCTTCTGAGACTGAACCAGGAAGATATATAAAATATGAACAGACCAATCACAAGCACTGAAATTGAGACTGTGATTAAAAATCTTCCAACAAACCAAAGTCCAGGACCAGATGGCTTCACAGGCGAATTCTATCAAACATTTAGAGAAGAGCTAACACCTATCCTTCTCAAACTCTTCCAAAATATAGCAGAGGGAGGAACACTCCCAAACTCATTCTACGAGGCCACCATCACCTTGATACCAAAACCAGACAAAGATGTCGTAAAAAAACTACAGACCAATATCACTGATGAACATAGATGCAAAAATCCTCAACAAAATACTAGCAAACAGTATCCAACAGCACATTAAAAGGATTATACACTATGATCAAGTGGGGTTTATCCCAGGAATGCAAGGATTCTCCAAAATACGCAAATCAATCAATGTGATAAACCATATTAACAGATTGAAGGAGAAAAACTGTATGATCATCTCAATAGATGCAGAAAAAGCTTTTGACAAAATTCAACACCCATTTATGATAAAAAGCCTCCAGAAAGTAGGCATAGAGGGAACTTACCTCAACATAATAAAGGCTATATATGACAAACCCACAGCCAACATCATTCTCAATGGTGAAAAACTGAAACCATTTCCTCTAAAATCAGGAACAAGACAAGGTTATCCAGTCTCACCACTATTATTCAACATAGTTTTGGAAGTTTTAGCCACAGCAGTCAGAGATGAAAAAGAAATAAAAGGAATCCGAATCGGAAAGGGAGAAGTAAAACTGTCACTTTTTGCAGATGACATGGTACTATATACATAGACAATCCTAAAGATGCTACCAGAAAACTACTAGAACTAATCAATGAATTTGGTAAAGTAGAAATTAAGGAAACACTGCCATTTACCATTGCAAAAAAAAGAATAAAATATCTAGGAATAAACCTACCTAAGGAGACAAAAGACCTGTATGCAGAAAACTATAAGACACTGATGAAAGAAATTAAAGATGATACAAACAGATGGAGAGATATACCATGTTCTTGGATTGGAAGAATCAACATTGTGAAAATGACTCTACTACCCAAAGCAATCTATAGATTCAATGCAATTCCTATCAAACTACCAATGGCATTTTTCACAGAACTAGAACAAAAAATTTCACAATTTGTATGGAAACACAAAAGACCCCGAATAGCCAAAGCAATCTTGAGAAAGAAAAACAGAGCTGGAGGAATCAGGCTCCTGGACTTCAGACTACACCACAAAGCTACAGTAATCAAGACAGTGTGGTACTGGTACAAAAACAGAAATATAGATCAATGGAACAGGATAGAAAGCCCAGAGATAAACCCACACACATATGGTCACCTTATTTTTGATAAAGGAAGCAAGAATATACAATGGAGTAAAGACAGCCTTTCAATAAGTGGTGCTGGGAAAACTGGACAGCTACATGTAAAAGAATGAAATTAGAACACTCCCTAACACCATACACAAAAATAAACTCAAAATGGATCAAAAACCTAAATGTATGGCCAGACACTATACACGTCTTAGAGGAAAGTATAGGCAGAATACTCTATGACATATATCACAGCAAGATCCTTTTTGACCCACCTCCTAGAGAAATGGAAATAAAAACAAAAATAAACAAATGGGACCTAATGAAACTTAAAACCTTTTGCACAGCAAAGGAAACTATAAACAAGACCAAAAGACAACCCTTAGAATGGGAGAAAATATTTGCAAATGAAGCAACTGACAAAGGATTAATCTCCAAAATTTACAAGCAGCTCATGCAGCTCAATGTCAAAAAAACAAACAACCCAATCCAAATATGGGCAGAAGACCTAAACAGACATTTCTCCAAAGAAGATATACAGATTGCCAACAAACACATGAAAGGATGCTCAACAACACTAATCATTAGAGAAATGCAAATCAAAACTACAATGAGGTATCACCTCACAGCAGTCAGAATGGCCATCATCAAAAAATCTACACACAATAAATGCTGGAGAGGGTGTGGAGAAAAGGGAACCCTCTTGCACTGTTGGTGGGAATGTAAATTGATGCAGCCACTGTGGAGAACAGTATGGAGGTTCCTTAAAAAACTAACAGACTAGGGTAGCTTACTACCTAGAGACTCATGAAAAAAACAAACAAAAAACTGAAGAATGCGTATAGAAACTGATAAAAATATAATAACTGTATATTTAATCCTTGCCCAGAAAAATAATAACTATTTGGGGGGGGGGGGGGTAGGTTTAAATAAAACCCTAGACAGCAATTATGAAGAAAGATATGTGCAGTGTAGGTACAGGGGGAAGAGAGGAACAAAGAAATTATTTTCTTATCCAGAAGAGAAGAGATATACTTAATAAACATAGGCTTTATAGAAATTTTTTAAATTATGTATATATGTTACAACTGTAAGGACAACCACTAAAATAAAAGTAATGCATCATATATATTGCAAGCAACAAAGGGAATAAAGGAAAATAGAAAAAAAAATCAACCACACAGAAAGCAGAAAAGAAAAAAAAGCAGCAAAGAAAAAGGGTGGCTGCAGCAGAAATGTCCAGATGTCTGCCAAAGATTTGTGATACTCTACCATAGTGAGGAACTGCTGCTAGGAAGTGGCTGTCAGGCCAAGAACTACATTTCCCAGGCCCCTCTTGCTTCTAGGTAGGACCATATGTCTAGTTCTCATCAACAAAACGTGAGTAGTAGTGATATAAATAACTTTCAGGTTGATGTGGTTAAGAAGCAGCCTAACCCTTTCTTTCCCTTTCTAGGGTGATCTTGGAACCTACATGTTGGGAGTGGCAGCACCACAAGATGGAAGAAACCTCGATTCCTGAATGACTGTGTGGGGCAGACCATACACTCTGTGCCACTGATTGGATTTTTACATAACAAAATACATACTTCTATTATTTTAAGCCACTGAGGTTTCCAGGTTCATCTGTAACCTCAGTTGGCACTACCCTAAGTAATAAAGATGGTAAACAGAAAACATAAAATAATTTGACAGAAATAATGTAGGTATATTATCAATCACAAAAATGTAAATGGACTAAGCCCAAGCATTGGCAAACTACACCTGGCAGGCCAAATCTGGCCCTGTGCATTGATTTATGTATCGTCAGTGGCTATTTCTGAGTAGTTACGGCAGAGACTATATGGGTCACAGAGCCAAAAATATTTACTGTCTGGTCCTTTATAGGAAAAGATTGCTGACCTCTGAATTAAACCCATTTATTAAAAAATAAGATGAGAGCAAGCCAATTTTTTTTTTTTTTTTTTTTGGTACGCGGGCCTCTCACTGTTGTGGCGTCTCCCATTGCGGGGCACAGGCTCTGGACGCGCAGGCTCAGCGGCCATGGCTCACGGGCCCAGCCACTCCGCGGCATGTGGGATCTTCCCGGTCCGGGGCATGAAACCGTGTCCCCTGCCTCAGCAGGCGGGCTCTCAACCACTGCGCCACCAGGGAAGCCCGAGAGCAAGTCACTTTTTAAAGAGTCAAATAATGCTATTTACCAGAAAACATACTTTTTAAAAATCTCACCAAAGGTTTGCAAATAAGGAAATGGATAAAGATATGTCAAGCAAATACTAACCAAAAGAAAGAATACATAGCAATATTAATATTAGACAATATAAAAGGTAATGCATCAACATTAACAGGGATAAAGTAGTATACTACATAAGGAGAAAAAGAAAACACCCCAGGAAGATGAAACAATCTTGAACTTGTAAGCACCTAATTATATAAAGCAAATGTGACAGAACTACAATGAAAACTTCTTCACAACTATAAATTCAGAGGCAAATTTCAGCACACATCTTTCAGAAACTGATAAATCAAGCCAATAAATTTTAGTTATATTAAAGAAGGAGTGATTAGGAGATCTGAAAGCTGTGACTCCCAATGCAGAATGGGTGGGGGTTTCAGAACCACCTGAGGAACTTTTTCAAATAATACGTTACCCAGAGAGGAGAAAAGGAGAGATCTTCTGAGAATTAATTCAGTACACCTCTGTTACTGTCAGAAAGAGGGGGATCGCTTAGGGATGTTATGTTGTGGTAAAAAGAGGTTGAGAACTGTTAAGTCTTTCTCAAGGTGTTGGACAGTGGCCAGCCTCAATGATAAGCGCCCTGAAAAGAAACATTTGTGATTTATCAAGTACTTAAACCGTTTCCAACATAAGCTTCTGCATGGGTACCAGAGACATCAAAGCACTGGAATAAGAACAAAAAAACCTGTTATGAGAGTGACCAGCTACCTCTCCTGATTTTCTGAGTACTTGTTTCTATTTTTCAAAACATGTCAGAGCTTTGTCTTAGTAGATTCAGTTTAACTAAATATACAGCTGCTCAGGACAGAAAATAGTTTTTAAGGTGTACAAAACCATCTATATATTGACTTAAAATCTTGGCTGAACAGCTTTAGGAAAATTTTACCAATAGACAACCTACTAAAAGGTAATCTACTCCCTTTAAAAGTTCAAAGTTCACTGCACTAGAGAATTCATTTAATCTAAGGAAACCACAAAAATGAAATTTAACTCTGCCGTAAAACAGAGGAATGTAACGTTCTCATTCAATCAGTCCACCAGTCCACTTGGTTTCCTCTCTAGACCTCGCCTATGGGAAGGAATTTATAATATGCAGTCAGTATATCAAAATTCCTCTCTAACAAATAAATTCTATGTCCATGGAAGTTTGCAATGAATATATTTTGAGACTACACATTCAAAGGCAAGAGGAAAGAAATTGTGTCTAAATAATGGACTGAGGCACTAATTCAGAAAATAAAAATACATAATTTTGGAGTAACGAGGAAAACATAAAATACTAGGGAGAGAAGTTCAGTTCTGACATGGCAAACAGGGAATACTACTTAGTCTTGAACAGCTAAGTGACATGGTGAAAACGTGAAAGAAGGATTAGATCAGAAAGAGAGAGGCTAGAAGACCTGGATAGTCCGTGCGTGAGTTGATGAGGGTGGGGATTTACAGGAATGGCCCTAAGAATGAGATTTAATGTGAATGAAGACTGGGGAGGAGGAGCCAACCAGACAGGGAACGACTGGAAGATTGAGGAAAAAAAGGAAGGAGGAGGAGGGAGGAGGAAAGAAGGGAAGATGGAAGAACAAAGATTACACTGATTACATTTACAAAACTGGTGCAGGCATGATGACAGGCAAGAGAAACCTGTATCTATTCGTGGAGGTTAGTTTTAGGCTCATTAAATTTATGATGAAAGATAAAGATCAAAGATAAAAATCAGGCCAGCATTTGAATACAGTGATACTCAAACAGTAGCCCTTAGAGCCCTGCATCAGAATCCCCTGTGTGCCTATTAAAATGCAGATTTCAGGGCTCCCCTCCAGACCTACTGAACCACAATCCCAGGAATCTGGATTAAATGAATTTAGAGGAGGGAGGTACTGAGGGCACTGGAGTGTCCCCCATTGAACCAGAGATAAGATATGTATACTCTGTAGACCAAACTCCAAGTGGCTGAGCTTACCCAAAGTTATTGAAGAGGAAAGCAGGATCCAAGCACTAAAGCATAAGGGGAAGGGGGCAGGGGGGAGGAGGTCTCAACAGTTATGGGTCACAAAGAGTAGCCAACGAAGGATACAGAAAGAAAGGAGTTTATGAGCTTAGCAGGAACCAGAATTATACATTATCACAAGGATGAGGGAGTTTGTGGAGAAAGTTCTACTGGGTGCTTGGATGGTTTTTTTTGTCCTCTGTAGTCCTAGATAATTACATTGGGACTCCTATAGCTGACCAAGAATACAGCTTGAGGGGCTTCCCTGGTGGCGCAGTTGTTGAGAGTCCACCTGCCGATGCAGGGGACACGGGTTCGTGCCCCGGTCCACAAAGATCCCACATGCCGCAGAGCGGCTAGGCCCGTGAGCCATGTCCGCTGAGCCTGTGCGTCTGGAGCCTGTGCTCCGCAACGGGAGAGGCCACAAAAGTGAGAGGCCCGCATACAAAAAAAAAAAAAAAAAGAATACAGCTTGAGCCTGCTGATAGCATCCTAGACAGTAAGAAAAACCAATAGGCTAAGAGTAGGTACACAGTAGATACAAGTAGTAGGACTTTTAACTTCCCCAAAGTAAGAAAAGATCTTATGTCTCTCATTTTCATCATGTATTTAACAATAACTTACGGGTTTAAAAAAATGATTAAGAAATGTTTACACAGGTGTCTAATATTTTAAGCTTTGGAAGAAAAAAGGTGATTGGCCCCAAGTGTGCTTCTCCTCCCAGTTATAGTATTTCCTTTCCAGTGTTTTTAAATTGTCCTAGTTTCCAAGGTAACAGCCAATGGATATTGGGTTGTATTCCTCCCAGTTTACGAGTTGCAGGCAGGTGCAGTTCAGGATGTAGTGAAGGCCTCTGATCCAAATACCCAAATGCTCTTCTTGAATTAATGAGCAAAAAATATTCAATCACTGCAAAGCTTAAAGTTAAAAAAGCTTCTCATGGCAACGACAGCAATTTACACACCTGCAGAGCTTTGCAATGCACAAGGCACTTTCCCAAGCATTTCTCATAGATTCTTCCATCAACCCTCAGAGGCGCGCAGAGCAGACACTATTATTTTCTCCCTTCACAGGTAGGTGTATGTCCAAGGGATGGAGCTGGGATTTGAACTCTGACCATCAGGCTCAGGGATCTTTTTATGATACATGAAACACACAATTAATTTAAAAAGGTTTTTTTTTCTCTTCAGAAGTAAATATGAGAGGAATACTTGATTGATGTTTTATCTGCAGTTTACATTATCAAATACTTCAATCAGGGTAGGCTCAGTTTTCCTGGTGAACTTGAAGCCTAAATTTCCTGGGAAAACAAAACCCTTCAGCTGTGTGAAGGAACAGAGTTGGTGGGGGAAGTGAAACCACAGTGTGGCTAAGGAGATGTGAAATGTAAATGCTTTATACAGTTGGGGTCTTGGTATAAGAACCAAACTCCTACTCACCCTACAATCCAGGGATATATAGAGCCACTCCTGGAAGCAGTGAGGTTAGCCCAAAAGTCCACCTTACATGAGGGCCTGAATGACCTCCTGAAGGAGTGACTGGAGGCATATAATACAGGTCCAGGGTGTGGGGGGCAGAGTCTGGGTGTCTGTCATTCTGGAATCACCATTCTGGAATGATTCAGGACTAAAGATACAAAGAGCAAATTAAAACAAAGAATTACCTTACTAACGTCTCCCTGAGACCCTAAGAACCCAAAGCAACACTGTTTTGTGGCACTAGTTGTGCTGAAGGGCAGTATGAGAGTACACAGGAGTGTAGAGGTTATTTCTGAAATAGCCCCTGTGTGAGCAGAGGCCTTCTTACCATGGAGTAAATGGGATAGAGTCATGGGAATATTATCTGCTCATAGCTGTTGCAGCTTTTTTATACATTAATTCATTCAGAAAGTATTTATTGAGGTCAGACTTTGTGACAGGTAGTTGGGATACAGCAGTGAGAAAAACAAATGAAGTCCTACTCTTTGGAAGTTTTATTCTAGTGGGGGAAGATAGAAAAAAACAAACAAATAAATTGTATAATGGACACAGATGCCATGGAAAAAACTGAAGCAGGATACAGGGGATGTGGCTTTCACAAAACACAAGTTGTGTGTCCATTTTAAATGTTTCTATAAATCAACAAAAATCCACTAGATTAATTTTACTAGTTGTGATCACTGAGGAACATTTCATAATGATAACAGGATCAATTCCTCAGGAAGACATAGCAATCCTAAATGTGTATATAGCTAACAACATTTGCTTCAAAATATATGAAGCAAAAGCTGTTGGAACTGAAAGACCAAGTAGAAAACTCCATATTTATAGCTAGAGACCTCAACAGTCCTCACTCAATAATTGATGGAAGAAGTATAAAAAATCAGTAAGGATATACATGATTCTTTTTTTATAAAGCATTTTTAAAATTAATTCATTTATTTATTTATTTTTGGTTGCATTGGGTCTTCGTTGCTGTATGCAGGCTTTCTCTAGTTGTGGTGAGTGGGGGCTACTCTTTGTTGTGGTGGGCGGGCTTCTCATTGCGGTGGCTTCTCTTGTTGCATAGCACGGGCTCTAGATGCATGGGCTTCAGTAGTTGTGGCACATGGGCTCAGTAGTTGTGGCACACAGGCTTAGTTGCCCCTCAGCATGTGGGATCTTCCTGGACCGGGGCTCAAAACCGTGTCCACTGCATTGGCAGGCAGATTCTTAACCACTGTGCCACCAGGGAAGTCCCAAGGATATACATGATTTGAATAACATTATCAACTAACTTGACCTATTAACATTTATAGAACAATACAGCCAACAACTGCACATTCTTTTTCTGCCCACATGGAACATTCACTAGGCATAGAACCTGGGCTGTAGAACAAGTCTCAATAAATTTAAAATAATTGAAACCATACCTCAAGGGAGTTAAATTAAAAAATAATACAAAGGGGCTTCCCTGGTGGCGCAGTGGTTGAGAGTCCGCCTGCCAATGCAGGGGACACGGGTTCGTGCCCCGGTCCGGGAAGATCCCACATGCCACGGAGCGGCTAGGCCCGTGAGCCATGGCCGCTGAGCCTGCGCGTCCGGAGCCTGTGCTCCGCAACAGGAGAGTCCACAACAGTGAGAGGCCCGTGTACCGCAAAAAAAAATAATAGTAATCCAAAGATATCTAGAAAATCCCCCAAATATTTGGAAACTAAAAGTAAGCATCTAAATGATCCATATGACGAAGAAAAAAAAAAGATAAAAAATAAAGTAAATATTTTTAACTAAATGAAAATATAAACACAGCACATTAAAATGTGTGGGGTAAACATACTCTTGGATTGGAAGAATTAATGTTGCTATAATAGCCATACTACCCAAAGCAACCTACAGATTTAATGTGATCCCTATCAAATTACACATGACATTTTTCATAGAACTAGAACAAGTAATCTTAAAATTTATATGGAACCGTAAAAGACCCAGAATTGCCAAAGCGATCCTTGAGGGAAAAGAACAAAGCAGGAGGCAAAACCCTCCTAGACTTTAGACAATACTAGAAAGCTACAGTAATCAAAACAGCGTGGTATCAATGAAACAGAATAGAGAGCCCAGAAATAAATCCACACACCCATGGTCAATTCATCTTCAACAAAGGAGGCAAGAATATACAATGGGGAAAAGACAGTCTCTTCAGCAAGTGCTGTTGGAAAAGTTGGACAGCCGCATGTAAATCAATGAAGTTACGACACTCAAATCATACAAAAAAATGAACTCAAAATGGCTTAAAGACTTAAATATGACATGACACCATATGTCTTATATATAGTGTCTATAAGACACTGTATGTGTCTTATAGACACAAAACTATAATTCAGGGCTTCCCTGGTGGCGCAGTGGTCAAGAATCTGCCTGCCAATGCAAGGGACATGGGTTCGAGCCCTGGTCTGGGAAGATCCCACATGCCGCGGAGCAACTAGGCTCGTGAGCCACAATTACTGAGCCTGCGCATCTGGAGCCTGTGCTCCGCGACAAGAGAGGCCACGATAGTGAGAGGCCCGCGCACCGCGATGAAGAGTGGCCCCCACTTGCCGCAACTAGAGAAAGCCCTCGCACAGAAACGAAGACCCAACACAGCCATAAATAAATAAATAAATAAATAAAATTAAAAAAACAAAACAAAACAAAACTATAATTCAAAAAGATAAATGCACCTAGAAGAAAACATAGGCACAACATTCTCTGACATAAATCGTAGCAATGTCTTCTCAGGTCAGTCTCCCAAAGCAACAGAAATAAAAGTGAAAAAAAACAACTGGGACCTAATCAAACTCACAAGCTCTTGCACAGCAAAGGAAACCATAAACAAAATGAAAAGACAACCTACAGAATGGAAGAAAAGACCTGCAAACAATGCAACTGATAGGGCTTAATTTCCAAAATATACAAACGGCTCAAACAACTCAGTAACAAAAAAACAAACAACCCAATCAAAAAATGGGCAGAAGACCTAAACAGACACTGTTCCAAAGAAGACATACAGATGGCCAAGAGGTGCATGAAAAGATGTTCATCATCACTAATTATTAGAGAAATGCAAATTAAAACTACAGTGAGGGCTTCCCTGGTGGCGCAGTGGTTGAGAGTCTGCCTGCCGATGCAAGGGACAGGGGTTCGTGCCCCAGTCCAGGAAGATCCCACATGCCGCAGAGCGGCTGGGCCCGTGAGCCATGGCCGCTGAGCGTGCGCATCCGGAGCCTGTGCTCCACAACGGGAGAGGCCACAACAGTGAGAGGCCCGCGTACCACAAAAAAAAAAAAAACTACAGTGAGGTATCACCTCACACCAATCAGAATGGCCATCATCAAAAAGTCTACAAATACTAAATGGTGGAGAGGGTGTGGAGAAAAGGGAACCCTCTTACACTATTAGTGGAATGTAAATTGATGCAGCCATTATGGAAAACAGTATGGAGGTTCCTCAAAAAGCTAAAAATAGAGTTGCCATATGATCCAGCAATCCCACTCCTGGGCATATACCCAGACAAAACTATAATTCAAAAAGATAAATGCACTGCTATGTTCATAGAAACACTATTTACAATAGCCAAGACACAGAAACAACCAAAATGTCCATCGACAGATGAATGGATAAAGATGTGGTGTATATACACAATGGGCTATTAGCCATAAAAGAGAATGAAATAATGCCATTTTCAGCAACATGGATAGACCTAGAGATTATCATAGTAAGCAAAGTAAGTCAGAAAGAGAAAGACAAATAGCATATGATATCACTTATATGTAGAATCTAAAATACAACACAAATGAACAAATCTATGAAACAGACCCACAGACAAAGAGAACAGACTTATGGTTACCAAGGGGGAGGGGGAGGGGGGGTGGGGAGGGGAAGAATGGGGAGTTTGGGATTAGCAGATGCAAACTAGTATATATAGGATGGATAAACAATAACTTGTATGGATTACAATAACTTGTATGGATTATCCATACACTTGTATAGTGTATGGATATAACTACTGTATAACACAGGGAACTATATACAATACCCTGTGATAAACCATAATGGAAAAGAATATGAAAAAGAATATATATGTGTATAACTGAGTCACTTTGCTGTACGGCAGAAATTAACACAACATCGTAAATCAACTATACTTAAATAAAATTTTTTAAATTAAAAAAAAATGTGTGGGCTTCCCTGGTGGCGCAGTGGTTGAGAGTCCGCCTGCCGATGCAGGGGACATGGGTTCATGCCCCGGTCCGGGAAGATCCCACATGCCACGGAGCGGCTGGGCCCGTGAGCCATGCATGGCCGCTGAGCCTGCACATCCGGAGCCTGTGCTCCACAACGGGAGAGGCCACAACAGTGAGAGGCCCACGTACCAAAAAAAAAAAAAATGTGTGGGGTACAGCTACAGCAGCTAAAATTGCCTAGAAGTAAATCTAAATGCTTCTATTAGAAAAGAAGGTCTAAAATTAATAATCCAAATTTCCATTATAAGAAACAAGAAAAAGAAGAGTATATTAAAGCTAAAGTAAATATAAGGAAGGAAATAAAGAGTAGAAATTAACACAGAAATGAACAAGCAATAGAAAAAACAATGAAACCAAAACTGGTGTGAGTTTTTGGCAAAATACAACAAAATTAATAAAATTCTAGCCAGACAAATCAAGAAAATAAGGGAGAAAACACAAGTTACCAACATCAGGAACAAAAGAGGAGACCTCATTACAGATACTAGAGAGATTAAAAGAAAAACAAGGTAATATTACGAAAAACTTCATGCTGCTGCTTTAGGACAAAACTAGCCTTTTCCTGAAAACACAGAAGCATGTACACAGTTATAATTCTCTGAAACTATTGCTTCTCAGTGTAGTCTCAACCATTTATAATAATTATAACTTTTAACCAAAATAACTTCTATTTTGCATAGAAGATTGGGGGCGTGGATAATGTGAACTGTCACACCCCAGCATTTTATCAGACTAGCAGAGCTCATGAATTCACATAACATAACTTTCTACAGTCACTAATATTCCATATACAACTTCTCAAACTGGTAGAAATGAATGTGTTCATTAACATGAACCAAAGATATAGTTTTTCTGTAGTATATAAAAATAAGAAGCTAAGGTATATAAAATTTTAATTTATTATAAATTTATTATGCTTAATAATTAATACTTTAGTGTTCGATCTTACTTGCAAATGATCTAGGTATCCAATGATTTTCCATTAATTAACCCAATCTAATGCCAATCCAAGATTTAACTTACCTAGATCTTGGAAATTTATCTTTAAGCTGATATAATTACTAATTAAACAAAGTACATCAGAATAAGGATTTAATTTGGTCAAACACAAATTTACATTTTTCATAAGCAAAGCATTAAATAATGTAATGCTAGTTTACTTGACCTGTAAACATGTATAAGTTTAGAAAAAACATACCCAAGTATAAAAAAAATGTATACTTGCATTATATGTAATACTGATAAATCAGAGAAGACATAGCTATTTTTATTAATCTATCCCTTCTTTTTTTGCAGTTTGCGCAAGAGACTTTAACTGGTTTAGTGGGCAGAAGACTGGAAAATCTGTTTAGGAAGCAAGGCTACTGGTGATAAAGACTCTACCCCTGGCTGATTCTGATTACAGGGAAATGATGCTGACTGGGAGATCCAAGAATCAGGATTATGATGAGTTGCAGAATCTACATTTTGAAATAGTCTCCTGCCACATTCATTCTACCAGGATTAAAAGGTCCTACTGCAGTCTTGGTCTTCTTGAAAAACTGGAAGTGGAGAAATTCACATCATGGGTTCTAGTTTTAGTTTCAGGAGGTCTCCATTCAATAATATTGGAGGAATTTTTCTCTCGCCCTTGATTTGTTTCCATGTCCTCTTCATCACCAATGACAATTGTCTCACACGTCCCTTCTGAGAAGCCAATTCTTCTGAGGAAGGAAGAATTGTGGAATCATTTCATTGCAGCTCCTAATTTTTTGATGATATAAATGTTACAGTTCTTTGATCAGCTATCACTAGTGCAAAAGGTTGGGAGGCTGTACAGGTTCGATAAAAACATCATCATCATCTTCCACTGATGAGTTCTGAAATTTATTAGACCTAGAAAGTAAAGGATTAGGTGGACCACTAAATGAATTTCCTACATTCATGAGACTAGACACAGATATTTAATGAATGAATATGTGAATGGTCCTCATTGAGTCAGCCTGTCTGAGAAACCGCTCATTTCCCTCCCTAATTAATCAGTGGCCTCTGCTTTCCCAGGACATCCCCTTAGAACACTCCACAGAGGCAACCACAGGTTCCAGATACTTGGCTGCTCTTATGGAAAGTTCCCTCCTCTATTCTGGACCCACACTCACAGTTATTTTTAACCCACAGATTGGGTTAAAAATAAACCCAAGCAATGATAACAGCTTCCTGCCTTAGTCCTCCTAGAAACGGTATCACAGTTTAAAAAGGATGTTTTAGAATTTGAGTAAAAATGCAGTGTTCTAGTGACTAGAAAAACATTCAGCCATCAAGGCTAGGAAGAGTTCATCTGAGTTAGACCTTTTGGATCATCTCATACACCCTCTACTCATCATGCCCTTCCACACCTCTGAGCTTTCATGGTGTGACTTCCCTTGGCTTGTCATCAACCCTGCCCACCTGGTGAAATGTCACCTCAAAAGTATCTTCTCTAGCTCTCCTGGTTAGCAACTCTCACCTGTTTCCATAGCAAGAGCTTATGACTGTGCTATGACCTATCATAATTATATATGTTGTCCTCTCCTCTCCCATATGCATTAAGCCCAACAAGATGGGCAGGAATTTCTGAATACAAGAATCGACTGGGAGAATAAGGAGGCAGGAGAGAATCAGAGAGATGGCAGCAGAAGGACTCAGATGGCATTGCTGGCTTTGAAGATGGAAGGGGCCACAGGCCACAAAATGCAGGTGACCTCTAGAAGCTGAAAAGGTGAATCCCCTTATGGGGATTCCCTTGTGTGTTATTTGTTGTGTTCCCCTTGCTGCTTTTAATATGTTTTCTTTGTATTTAGTTTTTGACAGTTCGATTAATATGTGTCTTGGCGTGTTTCTCCTTGGATTTATCCTGTATGGGACCTCCTGTGCTTCCTGGACTTGATTAACTATTTCCTTTCCCATATTAGGGAAGTTTTCAACTATAATCTCTTCAAATATGTTCTCAGTACCTTTTTCACTTCTTCTTCTTGGGCCTCTATAATTCGAATGTTGGCGTGTTTAATGCTGTCCCAGAGGTCTCTGAGACTGTCCTCAGTTCTTTTCATTCTTTTTTCTTTATTCTGCTCTGAAGTACTTATTTCCACTAATTTATCTTCCAGGTCACTTGTCCGTTCTTCTGTCTCAGTTATTCTGCTTTTGATCCCTTCTAGAGTATTTTTAATTTCACTTATTGTGTTGTTCATCGTTGCTTGTTTCCTCTTTAGTTCTTCTAGGTCCTTGTTAAATGTTTCTTGCATTTTCCCTCTTCTATTTCCAAGATTTTGGATCATCTTTACTATCATTATTCTGAATTCTTTTTCAGGTAGATTGCCTATTTCCTCTTCATTTGTTAGGTCTGGTGGGTTTTTACCTTGCTCCTTCATCTGCTGTGTGCTCTTCTGTCTTCTCATTTTGCTTATCTTACCGTGTTTGGGGTCTCTTTTTTGCAGGCTGCAGGTTCGTAGTTCCCGTTGTTTTTGGTGTCTGTCCCCAGTAGCTAAACTAAAGTTGGTTCAGTGGGTTGTGTAGGCTTCCTGGTGGAGGGTACTGGTGCCTGTGTTATGGTGGATGAGGCTGGATCTTGTCTTTCTGGTGGGCAGGTCCACGTCTGGTGGTGTGTTTTGGGGTGTCTGTGGCCTTATTATGATTTTAGGCAGCCTCTCTGCTAATGGGTGAGGTTGTGCTCCTGTCTTGCTAGTTGTTTGGCATAGGGTGTCCAGCACTGTAGCTTGCTGGTCGTTGAGTGAAGCTGGGTGTTGGTGTTGAGACGGAGATCTCTGGGAGATTTTCGCCATTTGATATTACGTGGAGCTGGGAGGTCTCTTGTGGACCAGTGTCCTGAAGTTGGCTCTCCCACCTCAGAGGCACAGCACTGACTCCTGGCTGCAGCACCAACAGTTTTCATCCACACAGCTCAGAATAAAAGGGAGAAAAAGAAGGAAGGAAGGAAGGAAGGAAGGAAGAAAAAGAAAGAAAGATAGAAAGAAAGAGGATAAAATAAAGTAAGATAAAATAAAATAAAGTTATTAAAATAAAAAATTATTAAGAAAAAAAAATTTTTTTTTAAGTAAAAAAAGGGCTTCCCTGGTGGCCCAGTGGTTGAGAGTCCACCTGCCGATGCAGGGGACAACGGTTCTTGCCCGGTCTGGGAAGATCCCACATGCCGCGGAGCGGCTGGGCCCGTGAGCCATGGCCGGTGAGCCTGTGCTCAATGGGAGAGGCCACAACAGTGAGAGGCCCACGTACCGCAAAAAAAAAAAAAAAAAAAAGAAGTAAAAAAAACGGATGGACAGAACCCTAGGACAAACGGTGAAAGCAAAGCTATACAGACAAAATCTCACACAGAAGCATACACATACACACTCACAAAAAAGGAAAAGGGGAAAAAATAATAAATCTTGCTCTCAAAGTCCACCTCCTCAATTTGGGATGATTCGTTGTCTATTCAGGCACTCCACCGATGCAGGGTACATCAAGTTGATTGTGACGATTTAATCCACTGCTCCTGAGGCTTCTGGGAGAGATTTCCCTTTCTCTTCTTAGTTCACACAGCTCCCGGGGTTCAGCTTTCGATTTGGACCCGCCCCTGCGTGTAGGTCGCCGGAGGGCTTCTGTTCTTCGCTCAGACAGGAAGGGGTTAAAGGAGCCGCTGATTCAGGGGCTCTGGCTCACTCAGGCCGGGGGGGAGGGAGGGGCATGGAGTGCGGGGCAAGCCTGCAGCGGCAGAGGCCGGCGTGACGTTGCACCAGCCTGAGGCGCGCCGTGCGTTCTCCCGGGGAAGTTGTCCCTGTATCCCGGGACCCCGGCAGTGGCGGGCTGAACAGACTCCCAGGAGGGGAGGTGTGGATAGTGACCTGTGCTCGCACACAGGCTTCTTGGTGGCGGCAGCAGCAGCCTTAGCGTCTCATGCCCATCTCTGGGGTACGCGCTGTTAGCCGCGGCTCGCGCCCATCTCTGGAGCTCCTTTAAGCAGCACTCTTAATCCAAATTTGTTGTTTTAAACCAAAAAGAAAAAAAAAAAAGAATGCACTGTTTTACTCTTCAGTTTGTTGCTTATCTTGATTCTGACAAATCCTATTTTTTCAGCGGTTACTGGCAACACCCCCATGAAAGCACGAGGGCTTTTCGGGGAAGAATTATGGCCTGAGCCAGTGCTAAAAGCTGTGATTTCAGGTGGCTAGGGTCTCAGAACGACTCACCAGTCTTTTCATCCACAGTGCTCCTCTTTTCCCAAGTGCCCTATTGGATATCTTATTTATATCAAATTTTTGAGTACCACCTTTGGGATTTTTGCCATATCAAAGTAGCACCTGAGGTAATAGTAACTGAATCCCTTTCTTCAAATTAACTTAATTTTTTTTTTTTTTTTTTTTTTTTTTTTGCAGTACGCGGTCCTCTCACTGTTGTGGCCTCTCCAGTTGCGGAGCACAGGCTCCGGACGCGCAGGCTCAGCAGCCATGGCTCACGGGCCCAGCCACTCCGTGGCATGTGGGATCTTCCCGGACCGGGGCACAAACCCGTGTCCCCTGCATCGGCAGGCGGACTCTCAACCACTGCGCCACCAGGGAAGCCCTACCTTAATTTTTAAACAGTACTTTTGCTTTATAAGTAATATCCATAAAATATTAGGTTTGATGTGCTAATTGTTTTTTTCCCAATTCACATTTAAAAACAAAACTATTAAAATGAAAAAAAAACCTCTGCATTAAAATAAACTCATAACTATTAAACTTTTAAAAACAACTCTGCCTATGTACCCACGAAAATCGCCTCCAAGTACATCAGTGACTTAGCTCCTCCACTTTGTGAAATACTTTCCTAAGTCTTTGCTACCCTCCCCAGGCCTTCTACCCAAACCTAGCCCTTCATCCTCAGCAGGCTCCCTCACCTCCTAGATTCTTAAAAAGAGAATCCATCAGACTTGAAATCCATCAAGCATCTCCCTGTATCTTTCCACTCCATACACACCCCTGAAAGCACACCTGCATCTGCTCTCATTCTTGTTTCTTCCTGCTCTGCTCTCAGAAGAGGAGCCTGACCTTCTTTCTATTAAAGAAATGTCTGAAGTCCATCCTGATGCATTGCCTCACGGATCTTACCATTAAAAAAGTCTAGTTTGCCAAGGATTTACCTAAATTATGTGAACTTGAATTCTGTAAATGATTCTGAGCTGATTTCTTTTAAAATATTTTTTAAATCTGGCACATGTTAAATCTCAGAAATTCCACTTCCTTATTTTCTGAGAATTACAGGAATATTATATTTAAATAAGCACTTATTTATCTCATAAGTCAATCAGAACAGGACTTCTTTAATTTAGGAAATTTTATAATCTAATAATACCATCTGGATTCAGGAAAGCGTTACACATCCATACAATGAGACATAAAGACCTTTCTGAATTACAGACATAGAGACATACAGACACAGAGTTTATAGTTTCAGTTTTAAAATTTCAGTCATGAGTCAAGAGTAAACACAGAAGCACAAAAAGTTTACTGGTTCAGATATCAAAGAGCTGTTCTCCTTCTTGGTGGAATACAACATTCTTAACTTACTTGAGCCCAGATAAATGAATAAGCAAACAAACAAGACAAACAAACTAGTTTCTGTGTTGTCTCTCACCCAACAGAGAAAAGATCTCTACAAATCATTAATCCGTTCACATGTTCTGGTCAGAACATAACACCAAATTCCTAATCGTTGCTACCAAGAGTGGGCAATGACATTGCTGTAAGCACAACAAAGACAAACCACAAAATTAATAGAGAACAATATTAAAACTAGAAAAACAGAGAGCAAAGTGAAGTTGTTGTCATTTTGAGAGCAAAAAAAAAAAAAGATGTGTCTGGGTGTTAAGCAACCCATGAGCTGCATTTCTCTGGTCAGAACTATACCTAGTTTTGTTAGGTGAATCCATTGGGCAACTCAGTAGAAGACCTCCAAACTGTTAAAAGACATTTGGGGAAAAAAAAAAAAAGGGTAAAAACCATGCCTCTCATACAGATATAAAATGAACATGTGTTAAAGATTGTATTGAATGTATTAATCAATGAAGAAACAAGGTAGACATTGTAACCAGCTCAAAGGAGAAATCAAAAACCACAAACTTATATAGAGTAAAGGAATGTTAAAATGAATCTGCAAATGGAAGCAAAACAAGCTTCTTCCACAGTGGTAGAGAGAAGTCAACTGAACCTCTAGTGGTAAGGACAGATTTTGCATGTCTATAAACAAGAATTATTTTGTGTTGCTATCAGTTATCTACAATTTACAGAGTTTTAAGATAGTTTCCATAGATTTGGAATCAGATAACCCTAATCAGATAACCCTGGGGGATTGTCTAGATTCTAGATAATGCAGTTGTCCACCTGGGCACAAATTTTTCCCATACAAGAGACACCTCTCCCATGAAAACAGAAGAAACAGGGATGTATGTGAATATAAGTAAATCTGTAATAAGGACAAGAAATTAAGGAAGCTCATCTCTGATAAGTCTCTTGTGCATGCTTTCCCCTCTTCCCCCTTCCCACTCCCCCCATAAAACAAAACATGAGATTATCTGCTACTACAAATTAAAGGAGCTGGTTGCTATGAAAGGGCTCCATGCACAAAAATATCTCACACCAGCCTTACCACAGTGACTTTCTCATTTCAGTAAAAGTAGCCTTTAAGACACAGATAGGTCATCTGGGAGATATGCTGTATCATCCTTTGCCTTGGCACTGGCCAATCCTCTGGGAATCTATCTCTAGGCAAGTTTGGGAAACCCTGCTCTATTACCTTTTAGTTTATGGAGTTAGCCAGAAGAGCCCTGAAAAGATGAAACCCAGGACTAGTAAGTTCTGAAAGGTCCTTGGAGTTCTTTCTAGGTGGGATATTTAGGAGGTGTCCTGGGGAGTCAATGGGTGCAACAGGAGGGAAGGGGGAATGGCCATAAAAGGGAAGGAATAGCAAAGGAAGGGGGCTAGTGGGGAACTCCAACGAGCTTCTTCAGTAGAGAGACTCAGAGAAATGGAGAACAATTAAATCAGAACCTTCACGGGAGGGCTCTGGCACTGATATTTTAAAAAGCTCTCATGGTGACTACAAACTGCAGCCCAGGTTGATAAGCTCTGTTCCCCAGCTGAAGTTCACCGATTTCACACCAGGTAAAGCTGGTCACTGATACTGTGGTTCTAAGTGACTCATCTGCTCCCTGTTCAAGAGGATGTGAGCATTTCGGTTGAGCTTCCTCTTCTTTTTTTTTTTTTTTTTTTTTTGCGGTACGCGGGCCTCTCGCTGTTGTGGCCTCTCCCGTTGCAGAGCACAGGCTCCGGACGCGCAGGCTCAGCGGCCATGGCTCACGGGCCCAGCCGCTCCACGGCATATGGGATCCTCCCGGACCGGGGCACGAACCCGTATCCCCTGCATTGGCAGGCGGACTCTCAACCACTGCGCCACCAGGGAGGCCCCTCTTCTTTTTAATTAGAGAAAAATTCCGAAAGAGGAAATGACTTGTGGGTTTTGCCTGTTTCAACTGAGTCACATCACTGAATGTTCCCTTTCTGTGAATAAAAAGAAAAAGAATAAGGTAGATTTTCCGCTTATCAGTGTGTGCTATCCTGTTGTTGCAGTAAAATGAGCAGGACTCAGAAATGTGGCTGTAAAATGACAGGCTTTAAGTCTTTATTCTTTTCTAAGCTATTGCAAAGAGTATGACCTAGTAATACTACAAGTGGTACAGTAGAAAGAGAAATGAATTTGGCCTCAGAAGATGGTAGGACCAGTGCCAGTACTGCCCAGGGAAATCACTACACACTTACCTCAGCCTCAGTTTCCTTCTCTGAAAAATGAGATTTTCCATCTCTTTGGATCTATAATGCCACTGATTGTAAGATGCACCATAGTTTTACATACCACTAAGAAAACATAGATGATTGTTTTATTCCACTGCTAATGTAAATAGTTAGAATTATTATGATGACAGCATTTATTGGTAACAGAGTCCAAATGTTCCAGAATATAAAAATAAAACGCTTTTTTTCTTGTTAAAAAATCGGATAAATTGAGAAAAATCCTTTAAATCAACCTTTTCTAAAGTCTGTTTATTAAAAAATGCCTAGTGAGACTCCTCATGTGAGATCTTAAGATACAAAAGATTATCTAACTAAAAAGCCACCTTCCTCAGAACCTTCCTATATGACTTCCAAAAGATATGTTTAAAGATCACTATCTCCCCGTAAAAAAGCAACTGGAGACTTACACATACTTAACCGGTGATAAGAACAAGAATTGTTTTCGTCAAAATCTAAATATGGGATCTTAAATATTCTGTAGTTTGGCAGAAGCCAACAGGGTTTCAATGCTGCAAATGTGTAGTGTGAAAACATGAGGGTGATTACAAAGGCATAAGGTGAACTGGGTAAATATGCTCAGTTAGTGAGGTATTCGATGTAGCTGGGAGGAGGGACAGGATAGAGAAAGAAGAAACAGGAGGAGAAGAGTAGGCGAACACGAGTTTGGGGTGGGGGGGAGGGAAGACAACTGTGTAACAGAAAGGAGAGAACAGAGTAAGGAAATCTAAGATGTTAATTTGAACACCCCAGCAACTGTCCTCCTGGGTGAGGCCTTCAATAAATGTATAGCCTGACAGAAAACATTCAGAAAATGTCCAGAAAAGAAACAGCCTGCCTTCAAATAGTGATATGGGTGGGTGGGGCTATTTTTCTTACCCAATTGATTCTACACAAGAAAAGTGTAGCTAAAGAAAAGCAGACTGTGTGAGGGAGGTGGTGTCTGGAGACCCGTTGCTGGCTCCATAAGAGCCTCTTAGCAGTGAGGAGACAGAAACTGGGCTCCAATCCAGCCTAAGCAAGAAAGGCAATTTGTTAGCTCATGTAACCAAACCACGGAAAGGACTGAATGACCAATGACACTCTTCCTTCATTTCTTTCCCTGGTCTTTTTCTCTCAATTTCTTCCTTGGGGTACAGAAGTTGGACACCAAGGGTCTTGGGTTTACATCCTTATAGCTCATGAGCCAAGGGTTAAAAACAAACCAACAAACAGACCGCCAGACCCTCTACCTGGGCAACGTTCATCAGTGTATTCTAAAATCATTAAGTGAAAGATGTATGGGAAACTTGATAATGGAGGGATCAGGCTACTGACCTCACCTGAACCCACTGGTGCAGCCGGACATTACCTGCCTTATGTTGAGATGCAATAGGAAGGATAGGCCCTACCAATGGGCCTCTAAAGCTTAAGAAATAAATTAAACCAGGACCTAATTATGGCTTTAGATCTAACTACAAACTTTCAAGAAACATGGAGGATAGAGAAACAAGTTAAACGACATCATCAGTAATACATGAGCCAAATGAAATAAATGTGACGTTTCATGGTGCAAGTATCCGGTTTCCCCAACAAATCAAGAGCGTGAAGAAAAATGGCGGTGGGGGGAGGGTGGGTGTGGAGAGGGGCTTTAGGAGATTAATAGAGACCTAAGAGGCATAGCAACCAAACACCATGTGGGAGGACTGAACCTCGTTTGGATCCTTACGACAAACCACCAATAAAAGGCATCTTTAAAACAATCAAGGAAATTGGAACGTAGAGTGAATATTAGGTGACATTAAGGAATTACCTTAACTCTTCGAGGTGTGATAATGGCTGGGTGATTACTTTTTTTTTTTTTTCCCCAAGTACTCGTCAAAGGAAGTTTAAGTGGGAAACGACGTGCTCTGAAGTGCGGCACCACCCGGGCGGCTCACTCCGCACCACGGCCGCCTCACGCACCGCGCGGGTCCCGCTCGCTCGCCGGGTCCTCGAGGGCGCCGCGCGCAAAGCAGTGCGCCGCGCGCAGGGTAGTCCGCCGCGCTCGCCACTCCCGGCATGCTCCGCGGGCCGGGAGCCCCAGCGGGAGGACCCAACGCCCCGGACCTGGGACCCGCGACGGGGCTAGTTACCCAAGGTGCCCCGGGCGCTCATTTGCATACCGCTCCTACAGATGAACCCGACACATCTCGCAGTCTAGCGACTACAGCACCAAATGTGCTAGCCTCATGAGTGGGGCTCGACATCAAATTTCCTAAACGTTCGGCGATCCCCGGGAAGACGCTCTCAGTTCAGTCACCGTAAATGAAAGAAGCGAGAAACTTCCGTGCCTTATATAAGCTGTGGACGAATAAAGTACTGTGCTCGCTTCGGCAGCACATATACTAAAATTGGAACGATACAGAGAAGATTAGCATGGCCCCTGCGCAAGGATGACACGCAAATTCGTGAAGCGTTCCATATTTTATGCCCTTCCACACCGTTCCGACCCCTGTGGCTGATTAACACAAAAAACAGTGGGGTTTTGAGAGGCAGCTCTGGAAGCCTGCTCTCAGGCCGCCTGCATGGCTCTCCCACCGGATACTCTTTCCTCCCAGGGTCGATTCTAGCTCGATGGCCTCCCGGCATGCCCGCGGCCGACCTGTCTCATTTCTATTATTAAATTACCTAGATAACCTTGCTGTCTGCAGTCGAATGCTTGTTACTATTGGTTAAAATCTGCTTTTGGTTTGGGCAATTAACTTTTCTCTTAAATTTCCCATCACAGAATCCACCCGATTTAGGTAAAGCGGCATTTTGAGTGCTCCTTAGAAGTCAGATAAAAATGACTTCTTAGGAAAGCAGATCAGAATGGGCTTGCTGCTTCTAGCCAGTTTTCAACTGGTGCTGGAGCTCTAGGATCCACAGGCACCGGCCAACATTGATCTCATCCGGTACAACCACCCCTTGGTAACAGTCCCTGCTTTTGTGTAGCTCAGTCTGAGAGCGTACGAACTCCGGCCTAAAACGACCAAAGAATGTCACAAAGTAGGCCCAAGATTTGTGCACTGCTGTTGCTTACTTCCTTTAGCAAGGATTCATTAACTTCGCAATAATTCAGTGATTTAACAATTTAGAAATGATTTGGTAAGGACTCATCGAGCGATTCATGTGTCAGTCTTTAGTGAATAAGAGCTAAACCCACTTGGGCCTCTGGAGTTTGTGTTGTTAAGGGAGACAGACCATAAATAAGGCGATTTCAGAACTTTCAAGTTCTATGAAGGAAATGCAAGTTGACATTTTCTCATTTCCAAGATACGTAGAAACGACATATTTGCACATAAATTCCCAGGTGTACAACTCGGCTTCATTCACGTTTCATACATTGCCTTACACGAATATTTTTATAGTGAAAAATCACTATATGATTTTCACTATTTTCACTATCACTTAATTTCAGCATTAAGTGCCAGACGTTGTGCTTCTGACCCATAGCTTTTCCTTTGGAGCTGATGAACAAAGGGTGTCCGGATGGTGTGGAAGGGCATAAAATATGGAACGCTTCACGAATTTGCGTGTCATCCTTGCGCAGGGGCCATGCTAATCTTCTCTGTATCGTTCCAATTTTAGTATATGTGCTGCCGAAGCGAGCACAGTACTTTATTCGTCCACAGCTTATATAAGGCACGGGAGTTTCTCGCTTCTTTCATTTACGGTGACTGAATTGCGCGTCTTCCCAGCGACAGCCGAACATTTAGGGAAATCTGATGCCGCGCAACCACTGAGCAGGCTCGCACTTTTGGTGCTATCACTGCTAAACCGCGAGGCCTGTTGAGTTCACCTTTCGGAGGGACATGCAAATGAGCGCCCGGGGCACCTTGGGTAAGGGGCCCCATCGCGGGCCCCAGGTCCCGGGCTGTGGGTCCTCCCGCAGGGGCGCTCGGCTCGCGGAGCATGCCGGGAGTGGCGAGTGCGGCGCCTTCGAGGACCCGGCTAGCGAGCTGGACACGCGCTCTCTGAGGCGGCCGCGATGCGGAGTGGGCCACCCGGCTGGAGCGATTGAGGCGACCCTGGCGGCCTGCCTGGAACAAGCGGCGCCTCTCCCAAGTCTCTCTAAGGTTTGCGAATCGGTTGGCTTGCTGGGCCACCAACCAGGACGCTGGGTCACAAGGGTTCTGGATCGAGCTCGGGTCCTCCCAGCAAAATATGGAACGTGTCATCGATATTTCACCCATGACATAGGAGCCTTGTGCCAGTTCCAGAGGCTTTGTTGAAATGGCGGAGCCCAGCGTCCAGCTCTCCGGGGGATTACTCCCAACGACTGACCACTCAGATCTGACGGTCAGCACCACATTCTAGGACGCCCTGGGCTCTTCGAGTATTTGCACCAGTGTCTCGACCTGAGTCCATTCTGCGCAGGCGTCATTGGGATGGGGGAGGAGCCAGCATGGGTGACCACGCCCTTCACAGGTGTCATTCCCTTAGGCCGCCTTCGAGCCTGGCCTCCAACCCACTGGAACACTGAAGAACATGCTGAAGCGCACCTGTTCGGCCTGAGAGATGGATTCGAAGAATTAAACTGTTAGAGCTGAACTGGAGAATCATTCTTGTACTTAAGTATACTTCCCCACACCCTAACCCTAGCCCTATTATGCTACAAACATGCAGGACAGATCTATCTGCAAGAAATACTGGAATGGGGCTTCCCTGGTGGCGCAGTGGTTGAGAGTCCGCCTGCCGATGGAGGGGACACGGGTTCGTGCCCCGGTCCGGGAAGATCCCGCATGCCGCAGAGTGGCTGGGCCCGTGAGCCATGGCCGCTGGGCCTGTGCGTCCGAAGCCTGTGCTCCACAACGAGAGAGGCCACAACAGTGAGAGGCCCGCGTACCGCAAAAAAAAAAAAAAGAAATACTGGAATGTTAGTGTTAAAACATTCTGATATTAACTGCTGCTCAAGTTACAGCCTTACACATAGTGAACTGAGGGCCAAAGGTGAAAGCCTCCATATACTGAAGTAAAGTGAAGGGCATAGGTTTGCCTGCGTTGTGTTAAAATGGCACCCTTAACAAGGAATATGAATATTTATAGAATAAATAGAATATTTATTTTTTATAGATAAATAAGTGAAGTTTTGTTTCTTTTTTCTCCTTCCTATGGTCGTCCTATCCTTTCCACAACAGAATAGTTTGAAGTAAAAACCTGTGAAAGATAAGTAATTTTGAGAAGTTTTAAAATTGGTATCCAATTTTATGATGTACAAAAAGAAAGTAGTGTGAAACCATGTAAGAGTTTCTGGTATTGCTGAAACAAAAATAGAGAAAGGAACAGAAAGCCTATAGGGATTATTGCTCAACCTTTCTTTCTCAGTGTTTATAGCTATAATTCTTTACTTTCACAGCTTTTGAAAAGTAATAAAATATACTGCTCTTCCCACCCCCCCAAATTAGGCAAAAAATGACAGCCTGTTGAGTTAAATTGCCCAATTACAAATAAAATATGCTTTGATGTATTTCTTCTAATAGCCTGTCTTTCCAATAAGCATTTCTGACTTCAAAGCTATTAAGAAATAGTAAATTGATGTTCAATTTTATGATTTGAAGAAATATATCAAAACCTCTTCATGTTCTTACTCTCTTTAGAAACCCTACAACCATTTTATTAAAGGATACATGATTAGAGGAATCTATAGTTGGAAGGATGGTCAGAGTTCCAGGGACATGAGCTTGATGTCTAACAAGTTGTAAGCTCCTTCAGTCAGCTACACTTCTGGACGACCATGTTTAAGCCAGGAAAAGGAAAAATGTTTATATTCTGAAAAGAGGAAAAATGTTTACCACAGACAAAAAAAGATTTGAAAGTTGACTAAAGATCAAATCCTTTGGAGGAAAAATCTTTATAATGGCTTTAAATTATCAGGTGTGTACAGAAATAGCAAAAACGCATGGTTTTAGAGTCGTGGCACTTTTGAACAATGAGCTGTTAAAGAACTAGAGCAGAATTTCTCACAGGTGATATATGCACGACCCCCTTTAAAACAATAAATTCTCTCTAGGCTCCCAGTATTCCCAAAATTACTTCTATTATATTGTTATTTAAATATGTGTAAACATAAAACTGGGTATAAACTCATGCTTATAGCTGTTACATACTCTAAAACCAAAGCAGATTTACAAATTAAACACACAACTGCAAATCAATACAATTCAAATTTATTGCAGTGATAATGTGTTTGGCTGAAACTGAATAACCACTGTTGGATTTGATAGTGGAAAGATGTAGCCTCAGGTTCAGTTCTATACTTAATTTGTTTCTGTGTTTTGACTAATGCAGAGAATACCAGTTCACATAAGTATGTTCTGAAAAAACTGAACCTTTGTTTACTACCAAATTATATAGATACTGGAACATACTTTTTTGATATTGTAGCATTTTTGAAATCAGGACACAGCACACAATAGATGGGAGCTGAGACTCTATGAAATAAGGTAGTTTCAGAAAATTAGGCCTCCTAATTAACATTCTGCAGTGAGCAATCCTTGCTTGATGACTCTGTAAAGCTGTATTACTTATTTCAACATGGAGTTGGCATAACAGTATAATTGAAATCAGCACTAAATGCATAATCAAATTTAGAACAAGATTATGTGAAGTTAGTTTTAAACTCCTAGAAATACTTTTTAAACTTTTTTTTTTCCGTTTCAGCCCTGAGCTCATAGACTGTTGAAGGCAAAGAAGGAACTAGGTTTTTCACAGTGTTTTGTTTATATCTGCTTGGGACTCCATTTGGACAATATTTCAACAATTGTTGGCAAGAGAGAAAAGGATTAACAGAGAGGCTGTATAATCAAAATTACCCTCTCACCCCCAAAACAAGGCAGACAGGTTCCTACAGAGAAACAAGTCTGACACAGGCATCACAAGCCTTGTGGGTTTTCAACAGGCTCAGCGCCATGTTTACCATGAATGAGGCTTGAGAATGCAGAATTTCACAGAGGCAATTAGATACTGAAAATGCCTCATTTACACCATTTCAAAATGGATCATAAATCAGATTTTATTATGATTGCTTCCACTCTGTTTTCAATTTAGAATATTCAAATTACCATTAAATCTTTATTTGTATAGAATGTCCTGAAAGCATTTGGCTTTCTCTTGGTGCAAGTGTATCATTTATATTATTCAGTCTACCTCTGTTCATTTCTCATTAGCCTCTACAAAATAGTAAATACTCAGTGGTGTGTCATTTTCTTGATGAGAAATCAAAGTATTGATTTATTAAAAAGATAAGAAACTAAAGTCTTCATCATTGAAAATGTTATTCATATGTATGTTATTACTAGGAAATAGAAATTTTGCCTTCACAGACAACATGAGTATAATAGCAGACACTGGCCATTGCTGCCATTTAGATAGTAGGACATGCCAACCAAACAGCACTGACACATTGATGGTCCCTTAGTTCAGTAAGCTGAAATGGCAAAGGTAAATGCAAATTCATATTGAAATCTTATGGCAATGCTTAGTTATAAGCTAAAGATAACTTATTCAGAAGTTTCAGACTCTGCTTATTTTAATATTTTAGGATAATCATCCAAATATAAACAGTTTCTTTTGAAAATCCTGTAGAAAAGCCTCTGACCCCTGAGAATCTGTCTGAAGCCTCCAAGAGGTTCTAGATCCTAGTTTGAGAAACACTGTATAGGCTGATATAGAAAAATCTACTTTCTGGAGTTTGTGTAGCTTTATATGTGTTCTTTTCTTGAGAGGACAACTCAAGAATTAGAAATAGAAAAGGAGGGGATCATAGTTATTGAGCACCAACTACTTGGAAGGCATTTTACATACAAGATTGCATTTAATGTTTGCAATTATTCTGAGGGGTAGGTATTATCCCATTCTACAGCTGAGGAAATTGATGCTCAAAGGAATTATGTGCCTTGGGTAAATTCATATGGGTAATAATATTGGACTGGGGGAAGCCAGAATTCAAATTCAGTTTCCTTAGAATCCAAATCCATGTTCCTTCTTATTCTGTAATTTTATTTAACATTAGAGGAATCCTAATATAGCTTTAACCAGGAAAATATTTATAAACTATTTTAAAATTCTTGGGCAATCAATACCTAGATCATAATAAGAGGAAAAACTTCAGTCAACTCTAGGTATTCTGTTTCTAGCTTATGAAGGAAAAAAATTGTCTCAACCCAGCTTATTTTTATCTTCCAAAATGTTCTGGGTTATGTTTTTTAGACCACTGAAGGTAACTTATGAATTAAAGGTAATATAATTGTTGTGGTCAAGAAAAAAAAAACAGAAGAAAAAAAGCCTGTGACCATAAAAAACAATAATAAAATGGCCCAAGCCAGGATTTGTGCCCATGTTGTCCTCTGTTAAAACAAGCGATTCAGAATTGCCTTTAGTGGTCAGTTCTTTAAAAAAAATTAAGCAAAATAAAATAAAATTCAGTTTTTGAAAAATAATTGAATAAAATAAATAATAACTCAATTATTTGAATGCATGTTTTATCAACTAAAATCAGCTTTCTGTTTTAGGTAGTAAGCTTTTGTTTTAATCAAATATTTTTCATTAATGAACCTCAGTAGAGTCACATAGAGTTCTAGCATTTCTGAGAGCTCCTAAAAAGGTAGGTAAAACACAGGGTTTTTTTGTTAAACACACAAAAATTAATTAGAGATGGAGATTCTAAAGGAAATAGGAAAATAGTTTTGCAACCTTAAGGTTAGCAAAGCTTTCTAAGATAGGACACAGAAAGCAGAAACCATTAAAAAGTTGATAACTGGGCTTCATCAAAATTAAAAACTTTTGCTCATAAAAAGACACCATTTAAAAAAAAACAGGTAATCTAGAGGCTGGGAGAAAATATTCAGGAAAATTTAACAATGAGATATCAGGAAAAGGACATGTATCTAGAATAAATCAGGAACTCTTACAACTCAACAATAAAAAGAACAACCCAACTAAAATGTGGCCAAAAGACTTAAACAGACACTTCACAAAAATAGATATACAAATGGCTAATTAGCAAATAAAAGATGCTCAACATCATTAATCATCAGCGAACTGTTAGTTAATACACAATGAATACTATTTCATACCTATTAGAATGGCTAAAATGTAAAAGATTGATAATACGAAATATTGGCAATTATGTGGAGCAACTAAGAACTCTCATACATTGTTGGTGGGAGTATAAAATGATACAACTTTCAAAGAACTGCTTGGCAGTTTCATATAAAGATAAACATACACTGACACTGTGAACCATCAATTCCACTTCTATGTATTTGTCCATGAGAAATTAAGACATATGTCCACAAAGATTTGTATAAGAAAGTTTGCAACTGCTTTACTCATAATAGTTCCAAACTGGAAACAGCCCAAATGTTTTCCATCAACAGGAAACTGGATAAATTGTAGTATATTAAATACAATGGAATACTACTCAGCAATAAAAAGGATCATATCACTGATATGCATAGCAGCCTGGATGAATTTTACAGGTAAATTGTACAAAAGAAGCCAAACATAAAAGAATACATTTGTGTGATTTCTTTCATATAAAGTTTAAGAACAAGCAATGCTAACCTAATAGTAATAGAAATCAGAACAGCCATTGCTTAGAGGGGAGAGGGAAATGGGGAATGGACTAAATGTGGTACAGGGGAACTTTCTGAAATGATGTAAAGTTCTATATCTTGATCAGTATGTGGGTTATATGGGTGTACACATTTGTCAAAACATATCAACTATACACATGAAATGTGTGCATCTCACCATTATCAATTATACTGCAATAAAAAAGCACGTTTCCATTAAAAAGAAGAAAGCAGCAAGAACAAAAGAATTGTTGCTGAAATCCAATGCCGAAGGGTTTGCTGTTTTTTTGTTTTTTTGCGGTACGTGGGCCTCTCACTGTTGTGGCCTCTCCCGTTGCGGAGCACAGGCTCCGGACGCGCAGGCTCAGCGGCCATGGCTCACGGGCCTAGCAGCTCCGCGGCATGTGGGATCTTCCCGGACCGGGGCACGAGCCCGTGTCCCCTGCGTCGGCAGGCGGACTCTCAACCACTGCGCCACCAGAGAAGCCCGGGTTTGCTGTTTTTAACCAGTGTTCCTGGAACTTTATCTATACTCCCTTACTAGACATATATTGATCCCATCTAATAACAAGGCACTTAGTAAAGCTGGTAGATACTGCCTTTGTGGTGGCCTCATCAAGATGAATTAAGAAATAGATAGGTATACTTTCGGCACTTCCCTGGTGGTGCAGTGATTAAGAATCCGCTTGCGAATGCAGGACACACAAGTTTGAGCCCTGGTCCAGGAAGATCCCACATGCCACGGAGCAACTAAACCCATGCGCCACAACTACTGATCCTGTGCTCTGGAGCCCGTGTGCCACAACTACTGAAGCCCGCGCACCTAGAGCCCATGCTCCACAGCAAACGAAGCCACCACAATGAGAAGCCCGCGCACCAAAACAAAGAGTAGCCCCTGCTTACTGCAACTATTAGAGAAAACCCACATGCAGCAAGGAAGACCCAACACAGCCAAAAATAAATAAATAAAATTTTTTAAAAAAAAGAAATAGATAAATATACTTCTAAAGTAGTGCACTGAATACCTTTAAACTTACATTAATTCCTTTATTTAATAAATAGTTATTGAGCACCTATTGTGTGGCAGGTAATGTTCTAGGCACCAGGGGTAGAGCAGTGACCATGGAGTTTCACTTGAGTGTGGAAGAGACAGAGATTTTAAAAGTATTCAAATAAATAAATGGGGTAATTTCAGATGGTGATAAATGCAATGAGGAAAATGAAATATTTGACCACATTTTACTCATTTCTGAGGCAGGGTGTGTGAATCACATATTTGCCTGTCAAACTGCATGTCACATTTAGTTCTGTTATGATTTCAAATATCAATTCTCAAATACTTTTGCTCTCACTCTATGAAGAAAACACATTTTCAAAACATGAGAACATGAAGGCCTATTTCACTGTTGCACATTTATGTACATTTTCTCACACACTCTTAAAAAAGGACAGATTGACAATTCATCAAATCATTACACACAAATTAAAAGCATATGGACTGTGCATTTAAGTAAAGAATACCACACTGTTAAGATCCACTATCATCCCTCAGTTTCACCGGAAACTCCCACTTTCTCCTCAAGGCTTGAATATTTAAGAAGGTATACTAGTAAGCGACTGGGGATTTCTAAAACTTACTGGCTTGAAATGACCCATGAAAATCATACTACATACCAAGCCCTCATTCATATAACATGTACAGTATAGGGAATTAAAGTTTCAGACTCCAAAGTCTTAGCAACTAGTTCACTGGAATTGTTCTGGAGTCATGCAGTTGAGCCACAGGATTTCACCAGTTTAAGCATCTGTTACCACACCATAGTATTGTTGCTTTTGATGTCTTAAAGTTTATTTTGGTTCTCATCAGTGGAGGAACAGAAAGAGATTCTAGCCATTGGTGTTTTAGCTTTGTTTGACATTGATGAAAAGCTAAAATTGTATTAGTCTCAACAACGGTAGATCAACCCTTGTCATAAAAACAACTTTCCCAAAGTCAGGTAGGCCTGTGCAAGCCAAAATGTGGGTGAAATTATTTCCTATAATTTTAGTTTCTATGATGCTTTGTCTCATTTTGAGAAATGGTGTTTTATTTCATTAGTAAACCCTATTAGCACTTCAGGGAAAACAATGGGTGACAAGCATCTTTAATGTCACCTGCTTAGAAACAGAGACCGTGCCAAAGGGCACTGTGGTCTGCCCAGTGGCTCACTGGCAGAACTGAAATTAAACCAGAGAGTGCTGAACTGTCCATTTTGGGCTAATCTTCTAGCATCCCCTCTAAGCTACACAATTCATATGAAAGAAAAACTTTTGCTGATTGTCAGTGGAGTCTACACATGATGAAAATCGACATTTGTGTTCATTCACCTTTCAAAATAATGATGATAATGATGATGATAGCTCTTGAGAAACCATGAAGCAGGTATTCAAGTGAAAGCAAGCAATTAAAGAGAAGGACAACTGGAGCTGCATAGTCACCTGAACAAAAGACAATTAAGAATCAAAATGATAAATAGTAATAGTAATAAGAGTGAAAATGGACCCCTACAATTTATATGGTGAGGCTGAGGGTGTTTTTTTTCTTATTTTATGAAAATATATCCACAGTGTTAGTGTTCACATGAATAAATAATAAAATTCAATTTGTTTTATCTTTTTGAGCAGAGTGAGGTTGATGGCGGAGACAGAAGAATGCCTGTGATCAAATCTCACTCCATGCCTTCTATCCGAAGTGTTTTACATTCTAGGCTAAGAAAACAATGCCAGATCATACAATCATGTATTGGAGGGCATACATAAATGGTGTTTGAAGTCACCCTAATATGTTTTATCCTCCTGGCTCCTTTCTAATTCTGAGAGTCATGGTCAGTAAGGACCTCTTTTCTATCCATCACATGGTTAAGGCCTGTGGGGTTGTTAGGAACACAAGTTTTGGGGCAGGCATATCTGGATTTGAATCTCAGCTGTGCCATTTACTAGTGTGATCCTGGGTTAGTTGTTTGGTTGTACTTTCCCACAGTTCCTCGAATTGGGAATAATACCAACCTCATTACCTTATTGTAAGATTAAAATAAGTTGATGTATGAAACATGCCTGGCCTATGAAAGGTACTCAAATAACTTGGTTCATTTCCCCTCTGCTTCTTTCTCATAAGTCTCATCACACATTGCTCATATAATGTTATCTTGCTGTTTACCCCTCCTTAGATTATAACCTCCTCAATAGTGAGGATGGCAGATCATTCCTTTTTGCGTCCTCTGGCACCCACCACATAGTGCCTTAAACAGAGGAGGAACTTGGAAACTATATATTGAATTTGACTTCTTGTAACTCAGCTTACACTCAGCAATTTAATGAAATAAAACCACAGTCAAAATGTCTAGTGATATTTCTTTTCTCCTGTAGAGAGGCTGCTTTTATTTTTAGAAGTGTCTTTCTGGAACATTCACTTAGATTGATGGCTGTTTCCTTCAGACAGGCAGTCTTCCCAGTCTTACCTGGGAAGGTGGGTTATCTATTTTGGATGGGGCTATCTATTTTCACCATTCAGCTGAGGCTTTGCTTTTGTCTTGAAATTAGTTTGTGACATGCATGTTTAGAGGAGTTTTCCAGTGAAACAGGAGGAGCCCAAGGAGTAAATCAGCCAAACTATTCCACCTTTTGTCAACTAAACATTGATTAGCTGCAATTTACAGTACAGCTGACTATAGGTACACATGATACATTTTTAATAATTCATAAGAATTTTGGTGAGCCCTAAGTGTGTTCAAAATGCTTTGATCCACGGAAATTTATTTTTTCAAGTTCTCCATAGATAAAGTAAATGGCAATTATGCAAATACTTTAAAGAGGTAAATTCAAATCAGTCACTTGGGGCCATGCCTTGTACATTTTACCTTGGGAAAAAATGTAAATAAGATAATAGTCTTGAATATTTAGGAATTAAGTACAACTTTTCTTTCCTTTATCTTTCTCTTTGGCTCTTTGACCTTAGAGACTACTTCAGTTTTCTCACAAGTCTGTTTCAAGGATGAAATGATGTAAATATATACAATGCCCAAAACAGCACCCACCGCACAGTACAGGCTGGAAGTGGGGCAGCTGGGCAGCTGATATTGCCATTCAAGGCACAGCCTAAGCCTGAGCTTCCCTTTCAGGAGAAAGGAGAGTTCTCAACAACAATCTAGTAAGGAATTTCCCAATCCCCTTCTCTCTGAGCCCACAGACATTCCAAAGACCTTTGAGTCAAAACACTGGAAGAATTCTGGTCACAGTAAATTTCATCAAGAATAATATCTTGAAACAAACAAATAAAGACATTACCTTGAAGGGGAGTTCCCTGGTGGTCCAGTGGTTAGGACAGAGCTCTCACTGCTGGTTGGGGAACTGAAATCGCCCTGTGTGGGGCTGCCAAAAAAAAAAAAAAAAAAAAAAAAGACTAACAATTACCTTGAAAAGGAAGGCAAGGAAGCAATTATCATAGGTGGAGGGGTGGGGAGCATTCAGGGGTTTTCTGGGAGCTGCCAGTGTTCTGGATCTGAGTAGTGGCTACATGGTTTGATTTTATGATGATTAAGGTATACATTACTATTTTATGCACTTTTTATGTATGTGTGTTATATTTCACAATGGACAAGGCTTAAAGTGAGGGGTGTGTGTGCGTGTGTGTGTGTCTCAAACAAACAAAAAATATGTACCTTCTTGCATTTTTAGGGTGTTTCATATCACTGTTTTCAAACAGGTGGCACACTGTTCACCAGATAGAACTTCTTCTATTGGACCCAAAGATATGAAAAGACTTGTTTGAGGTCACATTCTTGTCTGAGGCTAGAAGAAATACTCAGTCAAAGCCAAAAGAAGGCAAGAAACAAATAGAAACAAAGGAGGGAGAGAAAGTGGAACAGATGGAAAACACAAAATAAGATGACAAAAAGAAATTCGAGTATATAAATGATTACAACAAGTATATAGAACTTTCCAACTGAAATACAAAACTGTTGCCCTAAGTTAAAAAGAAGTCCATCTGGGCTTCCCTGGTGGTGCAGTGGCTGAGGGTCCGCCTGACGATGCAGGGGATGCAGGCTCGTGTCCTGGTCTGGGAGGATCCCACATGCCGTGGAGCTGCTGGGCCTGTGAGCCATGGCCTCTGGGCCTCCACGTCCAGAGCCTGTGCTCCGCGGCGGGAGAGGCCACAGCAGTGAGAGGCCCGCGTACCACAAAAAAAAAAAAAAAAAAGTGTAGTAGAAATTAAGGCTGAAAGTAAAGCCAAGCATGTTAATTAATTTGTTAAAAAAAAAAAAAAAAAAGAGAAGTCCATCCCTATGCCATTTACAGGAGAAATATTTAAAGTTTGAGATGAAGTTTCAACACAGTGATTGAAAGTAAAGGATCAAAAAAAGACATACTCAGTAAATGCTAACACAAAGAAAGCAGCAGAGTTGTATTAATAATGAACAAAATAGATGTTAAGGCAAAAAGCATAAACAGGGATAAAAGAGATATTATACAATGATGATGATATTCACCAAGAAAGTTTAATAATCATGAATATTTATGAACATAAAAAAGAACTTCACATTATCTAAAGCAAGAATTGACAGAACGTAAGGAAAAACTGGCAAATTCTACATCATATGAAAGATTTTAACACACTTATCTTAGTAATTGAGAGCAACAGACCAAAAAAATCAGTAAAAATATTAAGGATCGAAAGCATAACAATTTACTAAGCTTAGTGTAATTTAGGGCAGGTATAGAACACAAATTGTACCCAAGAATTAGAGACTTCACCTTTTCTCTCCAAGTGCTTATGGAAAGAAAACTGATCATGTACTCTCCATAAAATAGATCTCAACTAATTTCAAAGTGTTTTTAGAAAGACTATGATTTCTAGGACTCTACCATGTGTGAGCTGCACCAGCTGGGATCCCATTTTTGAACTGCCCCAACTGAAGTTCTTTTCATCAACCTTTTCTCTTAGTTAAAAAAATCAGAGGACAATTTGTTGACTTTCATTATGATGAAATAAAATTCATATTTTATGGCAAGACAAGAAAAATTTTAGAAAGACTATGATCTCTAAAAACTTCAATTAAATTAGAAATCATACAAAAACATAACTACAAATCTTCTGTATATACAATATTAAAAATGCTTCTAATACACAGAAATTAGGAAATATTTCAAAATAAACAATGATAAAAACTCTACACTATATCAAAATTTGTAGAATACAGTTAATGTACTACATATAGGAAAACCTATAGCTTTAAATGTGCATTGAAGGAATGAATAAACTCCAAAACTAATGATCTAGGTAAGCAATCTGAGAAATTATAAAAACAACACAATAAACCCAGAAGAAAATGATAAAGATAAAAGCAGAATTTAATGAAATAAAAAACAAAGACCCTATTTTTGAAAGAACCAATAAAGCAAAAAGTTGATTTTTTGGGAAAAAAAACTAATAAAATTAACAAACTTCGGCAAGACTAATCAATACAAAAAGAGAAGAGGTACAAATAAGCAATGTTTAAAATGTAGAGGAAGGGATATTACAGATACAGCAGGAATTAAAAGGGTAATAAACATGAACAACTAGTGTCAATAAATTTGAAAGTTTAGATGAACGAGACAAAGTCGTAGAAAAATATTGTCAATCATATTAGATTGATGTGGTTATGGAATGGTGCAAATTGAAAATTCACTAAAAACTTTCAGGCTCACACCAAAGAGAGGTGATCTTTTAGATGATCCTCCCAAGATTGTTTGGATTCCTCCTGACCAGAAAAGGAAGGATTGTCTGAACTCTCATATTTCATGCTAAGCCTCTGATGGTATAGTGAAAGACATATTAAATATTACTTGGGGGTGGGAGTGGGGTGGGAAATGCCTAAACATCAGTACCCTATCAACAGTGGAAGAAAATGCAAGGTATGAAATTATGTTAGAGTTCTTATTGAAACCATTGTTAATTTTCATCATTTCTTTTTTAAAAAATATCTTTTTACAATTCTGACCTTATTTTTATTTTTATTTTTATTTATTTTTTTTTTTGGCTGCACCACGCAGCTTACAGGATCTTAGTTCCCCCATCAGGGATCAAACCTGGGCCCACAGCAGTGAAAGCATGCTGGACCGCCAGGGAATTCCCTAATTTTCTTTATATTATTATGTCCAATCTCAGAAATTCAAGTTTCAGGCGATACAGCACTGACTTAGGAGTTCAGTTTTTTCCAACTTGATCAAAACTGGAGCAAAGTCAGCTTTTCAGGCTTACCTGACACTTCCTGGTGCAGTAAGAACTCATAGCACTATGGACTTCTTCAAAGGACTGACTGTCAAAGGATGGCCACTTCTTCCCAATCAACAAATCAAATGACTAAGAAGCAGATGAGACTGTGCAGAACATGGGCTTTTGAAGTCAGAACAACCAGGGTTCAAATCCACCATAAAGCTTGCATGGTCTTGAGAAAATTACATTTAAAATATCTGCATCTCAGTTTCCTCAGCTGCAGAATAAAAATATTGTTCATAGAATTACTAAGCCCAATACAGACAGTGTTATATAGAAAGTGTTTATTGTAGAGCCTCTAGGTGCTCTATTATGTAGTTCTTGTCCCTGTTCCTACTCAGTGTTAGGGATAACATGTTTCTAAGTGGGTATAACTCATACACAATGAAAATGCTTCTCCTAGAATCTGGCTTAGGAAGTTCTAAACATCACGTACTTAATAATCCTATTGTGTGGACCAAAAAAATCCATTTCAAGAAATTTTGCATTTTGGGTTATCATAATTTCCAAGGGGCTGGTTAGCATTTTTTTTTTGTCTGTTATATTATAAAAGAGAATGTCCTGTTTTCGAAATGGCTGTAGAAGACATAAGGGCATCAGTGAAGTGGCTGACTGCCCACCCCAAGATGCTGCCCAATTGGTGTCCTATTCCTGTGTATACATTATGGAAAGAAAGTTTTGTGGACTGGCCTGCTTTATACCTTAAAAGATATATTTCCCAATGAGAAATGTATTTTCCATCCAAACAGCCAACTTCCAATAAGTGTTCATATTTGACAAATTAATCTTTTTTTTTAATTTTATTTTGTTGCACCGGGTCTTAGTTGCAGCATGTGAACTCTTAGTTGGGCATACATGTGGGATCTAGTTCCCTGACCAGTGATCGAACCTGGACCCCCGCATTGGGATTGTGGAATCTTAACCACTGTGCCACCAGGGAAGTCCCCAAAAATTAATCTTTGAGTATATATTATTATCAAGTTATATTTAGAGTCTAGAATTTTTAGGCCTACAACTCTCAACATTGGTGTTTTGTTTTTGTTTTTGTTTTAACTTTGGGACCTAGCTTATTACTGGGCTGTGAAATTACCTGCTCAGTAGGATTGTAGCTATGATTAGCTGGTTATGATCAATACTAAAAAAATAGAGGAAATAATTGAAAGCATTATATATGGTAAGGGCAAGTTCTGTTTGGGAAACTTTCATATCTTTGTTGTATGTGTGAGTGTGTATGTGTGCACATACACACAGTGGGTCATGATGTCAAAAATATTTCTTACTCTGGGTCTTGGTCAAAATGAGAATTGAAAACTGCTGCTCCATGTAACCTGGCAGAAAGGTTTGTTGCACAGTATATGGGGCAGGGGCAGGAGTAGGGGGGAAGATTCCCTCTTATTGTTCTAAAACCTGAGAGCCTGTAACATACCTCACACACATACCAAGCAGTTCCCAGTGTTCAAGTTTGTTTTGTAAGTCAGTTTTTGGGGACTCAGAATGCATTCTGTAAGAGAAAGACATCAAACTGGCCCACAAAATTCTCTTTAACCTGTAATGCACTGTAGCCACAGTACTAAACAACCCAAGAATTGTGTGTAAGAATATTCCACAGGGAAAATGCAATCATTTTCAATTTATGAAGTGAGATACTCACTTACATGGAGTAGAAGACTCCTAACTTGGTTTCCACTAACCTCGTGATGACTTTAGGCAAAGTTATGTCTCTGGACTCAGCTTCCTCAATGGTGAAATGTTGAGGTTCTTTAAGGTTTCTTCCTCCTTTGTCATATGGTGATCCAGTATCTCCCTTAGTGTCCCACCTTCCTCCCTACAACAGAGTGTGGACACTTGGTGTCCACAGTCAAATATTCCTTTCTCCACCAGAGCCCAGGAATGTGCCAGAAGCTGTGTTTCGAAAGATATAGGAATTTCCACTCTAGATGGCATGGCCTTGCTCCAGAACCCCAAGGGTCTGCACTGTAATTGTCCCTTTAGGACTTTCAACAAACTCTACATTTCCACTATTGTCACCTCCAAGACCAGAGGGTCTACTGGATAGTATAGTATATTTGCTTCTACCAAAGCTTGTACCTTCTGCTGGGCTCTTTTGTATTCTGGACCACCCTGAAATCTGGCAGCTTTCCCTGTCACTTGGTACATGGGACAGCAGAATTCCTAGGTATATAACAATGGTTCTAAATCAGGGATGATTTTGCTCCCCAGGGAACATTTGCTAAGTCTGTAGCCATTTTTTATTTCCATGACTGGAGTAGGGGGAGTGCTATTGGCATCAACTTGGGTAGAGACCAGGGATACTGCTAAACATCCTGCAATGCACAACATAGCTCCCTACACAAAGAATTAATTGGTCCAAAGTGCTAATAGTGCCAAGGTTGAAAAATCCTGCTGTAGAATGTGTTGCACTCAGAGCCAGAAGAGGCCTACCAGGTGCTGTACTTCCCTATTTGTAGAAGGGGATGCAAGATGCAGCAAATTTCTCTTACTTTGGGGAGAATATACTGGCACGTGCCTGACCGCTGGACCCCTAAAAATTCTACTGAAGTGACAGCTCGCTGATCTTTAAAGGGCTTATCTCCCTCTTCTGGAGTGCATTGTCTCATCAAGGACTCCACCTGCGTAATCAGTGTGACATCAGTCTAATGGATCATGGGATGCCCAGACACTTTCATCTCTTCACAATGTATTATAACAGATGTTAAGAGAACTGACAGAGTTCTGAGGTAAAACTGTAAATCAACATCATCTGCTCCTCATGAAAGCAAACTGTTTCTGATTCTCTTTCTCAATTGGAATATATTCTTACACTTGCCAAATCAATGGCCACATGACATGTATATTATTAATATACTCTATCAATGATATCATGCCTAACATTACATCTGTTATGTAATGTTACATGACACCCTTTGGTTGAATTTATGATAGTCTACAGTCATTCTCCAGGATCCATATGGTTTCTTCGGAGGACAGACTAGTGAATTTCTAACAAAGGGGTGGTGATGATGCTTTGGGTCTCTAGGTATCAAACGTTAACTCAGACCCTGTGTCTAATATTCTTTGAAATGCAAGGTTCTCCTCTTTCCCCAGTGTACAATCATCTGAGTAAAGGGCCTCAGTCGTTTTGGGAAAAGACGGGAAATCTTATAATATATACTAGCTGAGATGTTTCCTCCTGGAGACCTGTTTGCCTTTTTAGTCAGTTGGTTCTGGTTGTGAATACAGGTCAGGGAACTAAGCAAGGGATTTCAACTTTTTGGGACTGGCTGCCTTTGGCCACTTGTTTCTCCATACTTGGTTAAAAAAATGTTTTTTAGATATTAAACAGCATCCTCATTGAATGTCCATCTGTTTTGCCCCTGGAGATGAAGTGTTCTATTAGCCTTCTCCACAATTCCCTGGTCAAGCCTCTGAGACTACCCCTCCAACCTTGCAGGTCATTGTAATTATGGCCTTGTGACTTCTTGCAGTTTAGTGTGCCACCTGCTTTGGGATGCCATCATTCCTGTTGCTATTAATTAGCTCAGTTCTGTGACTACCTTTCCTACCATCATCTCCAGCCTGTAGATGAGAGGAGCCACCACTATACTCTTTAGCGATACTTGGTGCTCCTCTCACAAGAACATTCCTGATGGTCTTGATGAATGCAAAGTCACAGGATCTTGGTGAATGCAGGAATATTTAGATACTAATGTCTGTCCAACCCCACCAGTACTTGGTCATTGGCTATAGGTACCCAGAGATAGTATGTCTTGAATTTAAATGCTGCAGTGGATTCTGAAAGTGCTGCAGCTTAGGACTGTCAGCTGAGTGCAATCCTAGAGGCAATTCTTGAAAGATTTGAGCAGTACACTTCCATGGCTGCCATATGCACATGGTTTTGAACTGAGAAATAGGCACTAGGGCAACAACACAAGTTGATGAGATGGGGATCACAATGACTTGCTTGTGCAACTTAATTGGGTCCTCCAGCCCCACTAAGGCCCAATCACAGATGTACCACTTCCATTTTATGATAGATTCCTGCTGGGTCCATCTGACCTCAGGATGACTTGATGGATTTGACAGAACCTACCTCATCTTAAATAGTTCTGGCCACATGGTCACTTAATAGTCCATGATCATGCTTTCTGTCTTTTCCATGGCCCATAAGCATGCCAGGAGCTTTCTGAAAAGTATGCAGTTCTCTGCTGCAGATGACATGGATTGCTTCAAAATCCTAAGAAACTCTGTTGTGATTCTTCTGTTGGGGAATGATACCATAAATGCCACATGTTGTCTTTTCCCATCACATACCTAAAAAACTAGGTAACTCTGCATATTTGTCTTTTCAAAGATATGAGTTGCGATTCACATATACACACTACTGTATATAAAATAGTTAACCAACAAGGACCTACTGTATAGCGTAGGGAACTACACTCAATATTTTGTAATAACCTATAAGAGAAAAGAATCTGAAAAAGAATATATCTATATCTATATATCTATATATCTGAATCACTTTGCTGTATACCTGAAACTAACACAACACTGTAAATCAACTATACTTCAATAAAATAAAATTAAAAAAAATTTCATTGGGGAAAGATTAAAAAAAAGCAAACAAAGATATGAGTTGTGGCTTTACTCTGTGTGTGTTTTCTACTTCTTACTTTTTACTCTTTTTCCCTACTGATAATTTAGGTTTCCTAATACATGCATTGAAAGCTATAAATCCTGTTTATAATATACGCATTCAAAGTCATAAATCTCCCTCTAAGCATGGCCCTAAGCAACCTCCCACAATTAACATCCCACGAGATTTGATGTTATTTTTATTATCTTTTAGTTCAAAATATTTGTTGCATTTCAATTTCTTTCTCACCCATGAACTTTTTAGAAGTATATGCTTAATTTCCAAACATTTGGAGATTTTCTTATCTTATTGTTAATGATTTTTACCTTAATTCTAATGTAACTGGAGAACAAACTGTGTGATTTTAATCCTTTGAAATTTATTGAGATTTCCTTTGTGGTTCAGCATATATTCAATTTTGTAACAACTTCATGTAAATATCTAGTTATTAGGTGCCATGTGTAATATAGATCCATTATGTCATGTTTGCTTACCATGTTCAAATCTTTGATACCTTCAGATATTTTTTTTATTTGCTTGTTCCATCAGTTATGAAAGAGAGGTGCTAATCTCCTACTTGGATTGTAAACTTTTCTCTCTCTCCTTGTATTTCTTTTTTGCTTTATTTATTTTAATGCTATGCTATTAGGTGCTTCCAAATTTAGAATTGCTCTCTCTTCTTGCTGAATAAACCCTTCAACATTATTAAATGTTCTCTCTCTCTAGTAATGTTTTTTGCCTTATATTTTACTGTCTGATAATAGCATGGCAATACCAGCTATTAGTATTTGCATGATATATTTTTATAAAATGCTTTATCTTTTGACACAATCATATATTTTTCTTATTCCATAAATGCAGATTAGTCACTGATTTTTGAAAGTTGAACCAACTCTATTTCTTCCTCTTAATATCTTGCTAAATACAAATACTTAAGATTTTTGCATTTATATTCATGAGATTGCCCCATAATTATGTCCTTGTTGAATTTAATTAGCAAGATTATGTTGGCCTCATAAAATCAGTTAAAGTATTTCCTCCTTTTCGTTCTGAAAAAGACTTTATATAAGATTTGTGTTATTTCTCCTTATTTGGTGAAATTCACCAGCAAAGCCATGTAGGCCTATGTGTGTCATGAACTTTGAAGTTACAGATTCATTTTAATAGATATCAGTTGTTTATAATCTTTTTCCTTTTAATATTTCTGATCCTTATGACTTTTGGTGGGGCCCTTGTAAATGCTTGCGATTTTGTCATTTTTTTAATCCAGTCTGATTCTCATATCATTTAGAACATTTTTATTAATTCAATGTACTTATTAATATATTTGGGTCTAAATGTACCATAATACATTTGTGTTCTATTTGTCTCTTTATTCTTTCTTCTTTTTCTCCCCTTTTTATTAAGCATTTTTTATTATTCCATTTTCCCCCTTCTATTGACTTTGATGTTATACATTTTTACTATTATTGTTAACATTAGACTTACCAAGGTATTTTTCATTGCTTTTCATTCTTTTCACTCTTTCCTACATATCAGCATTCCATTGGAGATTCCTTAAAGGCTAAATTTTTTTGTTACTGAATTTTAGGTAAAGATAATTTCACTGTTGTTTGGCTTCTAATATTTTGATTAAGAAAGCAGATTTTAGTCTAAGCAGTACTTTCAAAGGTGATTCTTTTTCTCTGGTTGCTTTTATAATTTTATAAATTTTATAAATTTTATAATTTTATAATTTTTTGTCCAGTTTTCAGCAGCTTTATTATGATATGCTTAAGTATGGATTTTTCTTTCTTGCATGGGATTAATTCACAAACCTTGAATCAGTTGCTTGCTCTCAGATAGCTGTGCAAAGATCTCAGCCATTATCCATTCATATAATGCTTCTACCTTTCTCTTTCTGCCCTCTTTCTGGGAAGTTCATTAAATTTATCACAAAACTCTCTTCTCTGTATTTTTATTCTTTCAGTTCTCGTTTTATCCTATTTTCTTATGACCAGTCTTTCACGAATTCTATTGTCAGCTGTGTCTAATCTGCTATAAGCCCATCCTTTGAGTTCTTAAATTCAATTAATATACTTTTTGGTTCTCTAACTTCCATTTGGTACTTTTCTGTACTTTCCCAGTTATCTGCTGCAATCTCCATCTTGACTTTTATCTCCTTGGGCTCAGTTAGCATATTTTAAATTTTGTGTTTCTGTTACTTTTAATTCATGTTGCCTTATCTCCACACATGCCTTATTTTGTAATGGACACCAAATTTGCAACTGTTTGTGAAATACGTTGAGGTCTTGAACTCCAACTTCTGCCCACCTATGCCTACAGGAGGCCATCAGAAGTATTGCTCAGTTGCTCAGCTACCTCCTACAGAATTCTCAAAAACAACCAAGGGGGAAGTGATTCCAAACACAGGTTTATCTATCTAGGCATCTTTTCCTTCCAGACTCCTGGCTACAAATCTTCACTATCTTGTTAGTTTTTTTTGATGGCCTTCAAATTGATTTTTTTGAAATAATTTTGTCCATTTTTTTTCTTTCTAAGTGTCCTAAGTTGAAGAGTTGGTCCAAATGACCTTACCTGGCATTATTATAAATGGAAATCCCTTCTTGTTACTGAAGCCATTTATATTCTAACTATATAGGAACCTGACTTTTTGTAAGAAAAAAGGTGGCTTGATAAAGGTGAAGATATGTGGGAACTGTGGTAAAACAAAACGAAACAAACTTGTATAACTTTTTTTTCCCCTTTAAATTCCACTTGAGAGTGCTCACTTCGGCAGCACATATACTAAATTCCACTTGAGTGTTATGTTCACATAAAATGCTTTTCTTTCTATTGTGGAGGGTGGCAAAATAGCTCTTACATGCAAAATCTATGCTGCAGTAGTCATTTCGATGACAATTAACATGGTTTGAATCAAAAGTAATGTCAAGCTGCTTTATACACTTTCAGTACTATCAGAAGTTAAAACAAGAAGTGAATCCTTCATTTCCAAATTTGCACTGGATGTACTTTCCAAACTTACACTATAATTCCAGCAGGATTTTTCGGACTTTTATGAAATTGCAAGGGAAATTTCTATATCTAAAAATATATTTGTGCAATTGTGGAATTTCCAAACTTCAATTGGAAATGATTTGTGATGCAATGACCTTAATTTTTGTCAGTAGAAATATTGTGGACATTTGTTTTCTCTTAAGTTATCTATATAAGATTTTTGATTTTAGCCTCTTGGCCTACAAAGCTTAAAATATTTACCATCTGGCCCTTTATAAGTTTGCTGGTCCACACCCTAATACTTCAAACTGGTAGGATTTCCCTCATTATGAATTATTACCTAAGTGAAATGAGATGCCCTTTCCTCAATGCATCCTTCATTTTGTTCTCCTCAGAGTTCCTCTCACAAATATATTTATATAGTTTCTAGGCTATATAAAATTTGTAACGTGCAATTTCATCTGATTCTGTGAGACTTTCTCACTTTGAAGAAACAGATTTTCTTTCATTTATAAATTCTGATATACACTAGAACTGATTCCAAGGCCCCTCCCACAGTCACTGCATTAACGGTGACTCAAGCATGACTACTCTGGTCATATTCAAACACTGTTTGGAAAAGCCTTCTTACACACACACACACACACACACACACACACACACACACAGTTTCTTTCCCTTGTGAGTCCAGCAGCCACTGGATTCCACTGCTTCTGTGATATTTCCTAGAGGAGCTACCACAGTCAGCACACTCATAAAATTTCTGTCTAGTACAGGTTCTCTGACATGTATTTTAAAGATTTCTTTACAAACGCTCTCTCTTATCTGGTACAAATATAATTTTTCATTACAGGGAGTTTTCTGACATTTACTGAGATTTACTCTAGCACTTAGTGCTTTCTCACTCAGTATACATATATGATTTCACTCTGTGTGAATTTTGTTACACTTGGAAGTGAAGGAAATGCATAATCACCGCATTCACAAAGTATACCCCCACTATGAACTTTGATGTGCAATTGTTCTAGTATCTATTGCTGTGTAAATTACCCCCAAACTCAAAACCCACCTATGCCTACAGGAGGCCATCAGAAGTATTGCTCAGCTGCTCAGCTACCTCCTACAGAATTCTCAAAAAAACCCACTTATTACATTTCTTATTACATCTGCAAGGGATTCAGCTCTGCCTGTCAGAAATTTTCCGCTTAGCTTTTTTAGCCTTTCTAAGCTACAACATTTAATTAATATCTTGACAGGAAGACTGGCTATTCTTTCAAACCTCCAATTTTGTAACTCCAGCCCTATGCAATCATTAAAAGCATAGCTGGCTTCTTTTTCCCTTAACGTGGCCCTCTGCCTGGGCCAAATCCAAATCCCCAGACTATGCCCTGATACTGCAAAGGAAATCAGGGAAATTAAAAAAAAAAAAAAAAAGGTTTTTGATCTTCCACTAACCTCTGAATAGTTCTCCCCTCTGTGAGACTGAAGTCTATTTTATAGTTAGTCATTTCCATATCACATTGATGCCTTTAAAAATATGGCCTTCGAAAATTATCTTGCTTTTGTATGTTGTTAGATGGTGTAGTTTTACCTGCTGTGACTTACTACATCCCATTGAAAATAGAACCTTTACATCGTTTGTAAGGCAAATATTAAAGTGGTATAAAAATGAAAATGATGACTTTGGAAAATTCAGGATGTATAAAGTTAGAACACTAAAAAACGTTCTACAGTGCAAATTACTTTTTCCTCCAATTCCTTGTCCTATTCCCTTTATTATCATTTTCCTCTCTATTTCTTTGATAGAACCCTTTTATTCACAAAAAGGGGAAGAAGGAATTGTAAATACTTGAATTTTCTAGGAAATAACATTAAAATTTCCTTACTAACAAGCCCAGATCTCTGCCATTAAAAAGCTTAGTTTTTTTTTTTTTGGTTTTTTTTTTTTTTTTTGCTGTACGCAGGCCTCTCACTGTTGTGGCCTCTCCCGTTGCGGAGCACAGGCTCCGGGAGCACAGGCTCAGCGGCCATGGCTCACGGGCCCAGCCGCTCCGCGGCATGTGGGATCCTCCCGGACCAGGGCACGATCCCGTGTCCCCTGCATCGGCAGGCGGACTCTCAACCACTGCGCCACCAGGGAAGCCCAAAGCTTAGTTTTGACTAGATTATTACAATGGATGATTATAAAATTGCTCAGTAACTATCAAGCCTACATGATATAGTTATGAGTTTAAATTTGAATACCAAGGCTTTTTCTATGTAATTAACCCTTACCATATGAAATTTTTCTTCTGGAAACTCCATTTTGTCCTCCCTAGATGGAATACAAAAGCACATGACTGGGAATAAATCTCTTACACTTGCACTTCAGAGATTTGTATAGTTGGCTAGCTTCTGGATAGCCTGATTCTTAAAAAGCTCCCACAAGTGATTCTGATGTATGGAAACCATTGCTATAAACAGAAAAACACTCAAAAGCCAGCACATTCTTTTTTTTTTTTTTTTTTTTTTTTTTTTGCGGTATGCGGGCCTCTCACTGTTGTGGCCTCTCCCGTTGCGGAGCACAGGCTCCGGACGCACAGGCCCAGCGGCCATGGCTCACGGGCCCAGCCGCTCCGCGGCATGTGGGATCCTCCCAGACCGGGGCACGAACCCGTCTCCCCTGCATCGGCAGGCGGACTCTCAACCACTGCGCCACCAGGGAAGCCCAGCCAGCACATTCTTAAAACTTGAGAAAGGTTATTTTTACCTGAAGGAACTTGTTTGAACTTATGAATCTATTAGGATTTGCCATTATAAGCTTCATATAGCACTTAAATATAGACTAAAAACAACCAAAAAGATTTCAGAAGTAGAGACCTACAGTTTGAAGAGATCATCCATTAAATGATGGTCACATACTTCTAGATCCATTATGGACATGATTTTATTTTAGGGTTAGCACTTTAAAGATATTAACCACTTCATTAACCTATACAACAACTTATTGACATACTTACTATATGATCATGATTAATATATAGTGTGTGGAGATGGCAATTACTGCCCTCAAAAAATATTACTTTGTTATCCTTAAGAGAAAGCTGTGAAAGCAATTCAGTTCTGATGTATAAAATTATATCACCATTCCTACCTTCTAGATGCAACGTTTTAATAATTTATTATGATCTTTCAAAAAACGATTCCACATAGCTCTCATTACTTAAAACTAAAAAAAAGATGATCCCCTTTAGGAAAACAGCGGGCAACTGTCTTCACCCTTCATAAAATTTTACTTTGTGTTACTCTATCATACATTATTCCACATGGATAAAACTTGGAAGATACTAATTCTACTAACCATCTGAGGCAGGGATCAATCAACTCGGCTCTGTGGACCAAATCCAGCCTGCAGCCTCTTTTTTTATAAACACAGTTTTATTAGAATGCAGTCGTGTTAATTTATTTCTATATTGTTCTGGTTATTTTTGCACCACAGCAGAGTTGAGTAGTGCCAGAGACTGCATGACCTACAAAGTCTAAGACACTGTCTGTCCTTTCACCAAAAAGTTTGCTCACCATGTTCATAATTATCTAAGTGGATTTTAAAGTAACTTACAAGCCATTTTGCAATAAAGAATTGGATAGGGACTTGCCTGGTGACGCAGTGATTAAGAATCCGCCTGCCAATGCAGGGGACACGTTTCACGCCCTGGTCCGGGAAGATACCACATGCCATGGAGCAACTAAGCCTACAAAGACATTTATTTGGATAAAATGAAATACCAAGAATCTAAAGATAAGGGAAACTAAGAGCTCCAAATTTGAAACTGGTAAGGTAGTTTAAAAACTGGTAAGGACCTAAAAAATACTAAATAGTTAGGACAGAACATTTAGTTCAAGGTCATAAGAAAATGATCCGGGGGGGTGAGATATATATATATATATATATATCAGTAATATATACATTATTGATACTATGTATAAAATAGATAACAGAAAAAAAAGAAAATGATCTGGTGAGTACAGATACATAACTAAAACTAATTTTGATGATTAGTAAAGCAATTAGTAAATATATCAATTGTTAATCCAACATCACTTGTGCTGGAATAAGATTTAACACAAAATAGAAATTTGCAAAAATAGGTTTTAACACTAAGGGAATCTTAACTATCAGACAAACTATTAGAACAAGAAAGCCATTATTAAATAGTTCATAATAAATTTATGAATAAATTTTGAGGCAAATAAAGCTGAATAGAAAAACTATACTGTGGGAATAAACAAGTAGTTAGGTCGTTTCTAAAGTACAAATTCCTTGAAAACTACTTACAGCAGAAGTGCGTATACTGCAGGTCTTGGCACTCTTCTAATGAGTAAAAAATAACTAAACCAGAACTGCCAGCACTGCATTAATTTCAAGGTTTATAATTTTATACATTAAACTTAGTTATAACTGAAATCCTACCTTTGACTACCACTGATTAGCTTTTCAAAATCATTCCTACTGCCTGCAAAATTTCTACAGAAGACTAATATTGAACACGTTAAGACTTAAACGATGTGAGAACTGTGGATCCTTCCCACCCAGCGCCAACCCCCCAACACACCCCAAGAGTTAAAACTAATATTGTAAGGGAAAAAAAATGGACTCCTGCTTATAGGATGATGATGAGGACCAACTGAATAGTGGATATTCCCAAAGTTCCTTAGTTAGTAGATTTTTAACTGCTTTAAAAAGATCATGGTGGGCTTCCCTGGTGGCACAGTGGTTCAGAGTCCGCCTGCCGATGCAGGGGACGCGGGTTCGTGCCCCGGTCTGGGAAGATCCCACATGCCGTGGAGTGGCTAGGCCCGTGAGCCATGGCCGCTGAGCCTGTGCGTCCGGAGCCTGTGCTCCGCAACGGGAGAGGCCACAACAGTGAGAGGCCTGCGTACCACAAAAAAAAAAAAAAAAAAAGATCATGGTACTTGGATCACATCTAACAACTGGATATTGGATATGAGATGTCATTAATGCTTGTACAGTCTTCTCAACTACACACAGATCCTACCATAAGAAATCAATTTTGAAGAGTAGTTCCTTCCCTTATTAAACCTTAGAAAATTTTATTTTCAGACATTTGATAAATTGAAAACGCTAAGAACTTTAACAGTTCAGACACAATAAAAAATTTTAAGTGTCCCATAAAGTTCTGAAACAAATCAGAAATTGTTCAGCCTAAGAATTAAGGTACTTAATTAAAAGGATTAAACTCAAGATAAACAAATACAATGATTCAGGTCAAACCGACCTCACCAGATCCATAGAGTCTGACAACATATACCTATAGAAGTTTGACTTAATATTCATAAACCATGAAGAAAATAAAAATATTATGTTGTTCAATGTTAGCACCTCTGTTATAAACTAGAATAGGCTTCAAAATATTTCCAGTGGCTCAAAATATGTCTAGCCACAGCTCGAAATTCCAGGTAACATTTGAGTCTTAGAAATCTGTGCAATCCTGTTTTCCTAAACATTTTAAAATTAATTTTCATCTGTATTTATACATCCAGAATAAATTTTAGATCTCCTCTCATGGTACAGTAAAAGCTCAATAAAACACTTCCCTAATAAAATTTTCATAATTTTAAAAACATTTTCCTATTTTATGAAAAAATATTGATTTTTACTAATAAAATGGTAAAATTAGAGGCAACTATAACTTAAAATTACACAGCTTCTTAATGTTTTATTCACAGCATTCTTCATACAGAAGAAGCTTCACTGATATTTAATTTACTGCATCATCCTGTTGGTGAAGCACAAAATTACGTTAATTATAAACGAAGAAACAAAGCACTTTTGACTTTTTAAAATTATATATATATATTTATATCCAGTTGACAAATAGCATCACAATTATTACTGTATAAAAAACTAAAAATCACATGGAAGCTAAGGCCTAAGTTCTTATTCCAATTGTTCCTTTTTGTTCCTATCTAAGAGATATTAGAAATTAAATTGCAGTACCTCAAAAAGAAAAGTCTACATTATTTACATACAGTATGGAAAATAAAAGCTGCTTTTTGGCTAAGTTAGATTGCTGCTACCTACATTATTTACATTGTAAATGTTGGGGAAAATAAGCACTACTAACAAATACCATTTCAAATGAAAATATATTGTGCCTGGAATTTTGTTCTAAAATTAATTGTATATCCTAATAAGTGTCTGTTGAATAGAATTTGACTTCCCATAAATCTACTGAAAATTTGAGAATTCTACTATGCTTCTTTATACTGCTAATCTAGATACTGTTAAGTACAATACTGTAATAACTACAAGCACTGAAGCTTAAATGAAACGATGGCAACATGTGTGTAGATGGAATTTTATTTAAAACTGTAAAATATAATGAATGCCTTAATGTTTACGCATAATTACGAGACTACCTAATATTCTTTTCATCCTTTAAGAAGTTTCATATATGATAGTTCCCTAAACAGTGAAACCTTCCAGTAACTTACCAGAAAAAAGTTTAATCATATTATTTTGTTTTTAGCATTATTTTCCTAATATTTAAAAACATATCTAAACCCTTGGCAAAAACAAACGCAATCAATTCAGTGTAACAGACTGAGCTTTAAACCGTATTTTAATTTTCAATTAACTGTAACCTATCTGTTAAGTGAACCAAAAGTAGAATTTTAAATGACCCACTATGAAGCTTTTCAAATCAATTATAGAATGCATAGAAAAGTGGAGATAAATTTTTGGGAAGGTGTAAGGTAGTAAATGCGGAAAATGGTAAATGCTAGTTTCAATAACAAAAGTTGTACTAAATGCACATGAAAGTTAAATTAACACAGTATAAAAGAGAATAGCTTAAATAAACTGGGATTCACATATTACAATAGCAAAGTTATGACCAAATGAACTGAAGACATGAACAGTTCTGAAAATTCTCTTTTCAGCCTACTTCCAAAAGAAATAGTCAGGCTTTTTTCCTGTACATAGTTTTGAGCTTTGTCTATACCATATATAGTAGAAAAATAAATTCTTTAGCAACCTAGAAACAGTTTATAAAACTCTTAAAGTTTAATTTTCTTTGCCAGACATGCCGATGTTAAACTGACAGCTATAAATTAAAGCTATATAGACAGTAGGTATAAGTAATATAGAACAAGTTAAGAATACTACATTTACCAGATTTTTCTTTTTAAAAATTACTGTACTTTCTTAATTCCTGTGTGCTTTGCAATAGGAATAATAGGGACTTTGTTTTCTTAGAAAAGATAATAACATGTAAGAGTATAACACAAATAAGATAATTTATAATATACATGTACTTCAACAGCAGCCTGGTTCATGTCAACATCTTGATTCTGAAGTTAAAATTAGAAGTACAATACCTAGGACATAACAGGTGGGAAAGACAATATTTATTTTAGGAAAAAATGGAGCAAATCAAACTCTTGGGAGCCTCAAATCTCAAAATCATCTATTTACTACAGTACACATAAGACAACCTTAAAATTGCAGTTTGAAGATTACAATGTGGACCAAATAATTTTTTCTTTACTACACAAAATATAACCTAGCAACAAAAAAAACATTTTTTCCCTTTCTGGGAAAAAACCCGGCATGGTTTGATAATGAACAAATTTTGAATAAAGCCTAACAAAATTTACCTATGCCACTTATTCTGAAAATTTTATCTATAATTTCGTGTTCTGGTTGTAACTTCACTAACGAAATGTTTAACCTCCAAAGCAGCAGTCATTTACAGCAAATCTGGTACCAACATCAAAGGAAAAAATTGGTTTAAAAAATGGTGCAAAAGCCACTTTGGATTTTAGTACAACATATCACAGAAAAGAATATGAATACAAGTATGCAACTTTATATATACATACTCCAAAGAGGCTGTCAGTACCCAAAGTATTCTTATTGCTATATTAGCAATGGATTTTTGGATATGTTTTTAAGGGCCACATAAAAATAGATTCAAGGGACAGATTAAATTGAAGTCCTAGATTAAAATGTTTGGTTTAAAGAATTTTCTACAACAAATTTCATGTTTATGTATGAAAAGTTATATAACCTTATATGAAAATGTCATGAAGTATTTTCTACACTATACTAAATGTATTTCCCAAGAGGGAAAAAATTAAAATATCTAAAATATATTAGATTAAGATTACAAGACCATAATAGATCTTTTGAACATGCATCTGTTTACAGAATTAACAGTATACAAGATGTTTGTTTCATCATGGACTATAAAGAAATGAGTTGGTGACAACTATCCTTTGCACAACATTATCAACTCACTTTAGCCACAAGCATGTCCTTGGTATGTGTGTACAAGAAATATATCCGTTTACCCCCATCAAATCATCCACAGGTTTACTTAGAAAATGAAGGTGCAGAAATATGTTAAGTGTATTTTTCTTTCTTTCAAACAACATCCCAAGCATGGCATAAGTAGCCTGAAATTATAAAATACTTAACTGGGCTTTTAGTTATCTATATAGACTGATAAAAGTAAATTAAGTTGCTCAAATTAGCACATCAAATAACAAAACCAGCCATAAAGCAGGCTGGAAAGCATTAAATGTTTCATATACGTGACTTTTTAAATCATTTAATTTCTATAGAAAAATTTTATTCACAATATAATGTGACAGAAAATGCCACAGGAATGATATACTGATTGCAATAAGGTTGCATGCAACAGCAGCTTTGTATTTTATAGCTATTTTTGTTTATAAAAATTAAACCTCTCCAGTCATGCTTATCACATGGTCTTAGATTTGTAATGTAAATGAACAAGGAATACCATATAGTTCAAAGAGAAAATGTCTCATTATTTTGAATGTGAATTATCTGTAAGAAACATGAAGTATACTACTGAACCCTGAAACATGCATGCCTAGATTTGCTTTTGTCCAATTTCAGGCAGTCTGCAATCACTTCCTACTTATATAATACCAAGAGGATCCGTCTGTAACTGTGGTTGTATCAGCTGAGGTTGCAATGGTGGTGGTAACTGAAGCGGTACCATTGGTTCCACCAACTGTCCTGGGTTTGAAGGTGGTGGGGGAGCCACAGTGTTCGCAGTTTCCACAATTTCTCCATTGTAAAAGAAAAACTGACACTGTTGAATGAATGTTTCAACAACAGATTGATGGATCTTGGTGGTAGACAGAAACTCTCGATTTTCAAAATCAGGTCTCATCAAAGTTGGCCAAAAACAGATGGATAAGTTGTCTGCTGTCATTAGGTTGACTTTATTATGCTGACTGACCCTGAAATTATGATAGGAAAAAAACAATTAGAAACCAGTCAAAACTCATCGCAATTAAAGAATCTGAGAGCTGGATATTATTTCAGATGATTTGGTTTTACCTTTTTTAAAAATTTTAACTTCAAATTTAAAACATTTTCCTGCTTGTGCATTCCATGTTCAACTATATTCTAATAACAGAAAGAAGCAGTAAAATCCATTCCTTATGAGAACCAAAGATGGTTTTTACTTTGGAAAAATTATCATATCCTCCAACCAGGAGGCTTTTCAACTTTCGAAAAACTCAAGTTTCTAGTATTCCAAAAAACAATCTTTTTAATCATTAACTACCTTGTATATCGTTACAAATTTAATTTCAATGACAACAGTTCACAGAGCACATTCTACCTTAAAATTCTTTTAATCTGACAATAAATAATTTACAAATGACCATATGTTAACTATTTTGCATCCAGTCTTTTAAATATGAGCAAGCACTACTACCATTGTCTGTAATAAGCAAGAAACATAAGAAGCAAATCTTGAATTTTAACTCAAAATTATTAAATTGGGAGGAAATTTTAGGTATTTTATCCAATCCTCTCATTCACACATGAAGAAACAGCCCAATATGCAAGGTAGCAGGAAAATTTTTTATTTGAATTTGTATATCAAAAAATTTTAGGGCTTCCCTGGTGGCGCAGTGGTTGGGAGTCCGCCTGCCGATGCAGGGGACACGGGTTCGTGCCCTGGTCTGGGAAGATCCCACATGCCGTGGAGCGGCTGGGCCCGTGAGCCATGGCCGCTGAGCCTGCGCGTCCGGAGCCCGTGCTCCACAACGGGAGAGGCCACAACACTGAGAGGCCCGCATATAGCAAAAAAAAAAAAAAAAAAAAAAAAAAAAAAATTTTAAATCTAAACCAAATGACCCACATCCCCAAACACAGGAGTTGCTCATCTGAGGTAAAATAAGTGCTCTAAAAACATGTGTTCTGTGGTAAAAGTTATTACTATTTGTTAAGAGACTAAATTAGAATATTCGGAAAAAAATCAACATCTGTTAAAATATAGTGTATAGAGGGGCCCAGTCAGGGGTGTCTGTGTGGTAGTCAAGTATAGGTTCTGAAAATACCTACAGATTTGAAAGACATGAATATGGGCATCAAGTCTAATTGTTGAGTCAAAAAGTACAAAGGAAAGGTAGTAAATCAGTTAGATGAGGGTGGTCAGGGTCCTTGAAGAGGTAATGTTTGGGCTGAGCCAAGGGTGATGGGTGTTAGTAAAACAGTAGGAAGAAAGAGTAATTTAGTCAAAACAGTGGTTCTCAAATACTACAAAGCTATAGTAATCAAAACAGCGTGGTACTGGCACAAAATCAGACATATGGATCACTGGAACACAACAGACAGCCCAGAAACAAACCCACACACCTATGGTCAATTAATCTTTGACAAAGGAGGCAAGAATATACAATGGAGAAAAGACAGTCTCTTCAGCAAATGATGTTGGAAAAGTTGGACAGCAGTATGTAAATCAATGAAGTTAGAACACTCTCTCACATTGTATACAAAAATGAATTCGAAATGGCTTAAAAATTTAAATATAAGACATGACACCATAAAACTCCTAACGAACATAGGCAAAACATTCTCTGACATAAATCATAGCAATGTTTTCTCAGGTCAGTCTCCCAAGGCAACAGAAATAAAAGCAAAAATAAACAACTGGGACCAAATCAAACTTATAAGTTTTTGCACAGCAAAGGAAACCATAAACAAAATGAAAAGACAACCTACGGAGAAAAAATATTTGCAAATGATGTGACTGACAAGGGGTTAATTTCCAAATACACAAACAGCTCAGTATCAAAAAACAAACAAACAACCTAATCAAAAAATGGGCAGAAGACCTAAACAGACATTTCTCCAAAGAAGACATATAGATGGCCAACAGGCACATAAAAAGATGTTCAACATCACTAATTATTAGAGAAATGCAAATCAAAACTATAATGAGATACCATCACAGACTGCTCAGAATGGCCACCATCAAAAAGTCTACAAATAATAAATGCTGCAGAGGCTGTGGAGAAAAGGGAACCCTCCTACACTGTTGTTGGGAATATAAATTGGTGCAGCCACTATGGAGAACAGTATGGAGGTTTCTTAAAAAACTAAAAATAGAGTTGCTATATGATCCAGCAATCCCACTCCTGGGCATATATCCAGAAAACACGAAAGCTCTAATTTGAAATGATATATGCACCCCAATGTTCATGGCAGCACTACTTACAATAACTAAGACATGGAAAATATGGTATATATATATACACACACACACACACACACACACACACACATACACAATGGTATATTGCTCAGCCACAAAAAAGAATGAAATAATGCCATCTGCAGCTATATGGATGGACCTAGAGATTATCATATTAAGCAAAGTAAAGCAGAAAGAGAAAGATAAATACCATATGATATCACTTATATGTGGAATCTAAAAAAAAAAATGATACAAATGAACTTATTTACAAAACAGAAACAGATTCACAGACACAGAAAACAAACCTATGGTTACCAAAAGGGAAAGGGCGGGTGAGGGATAAATGAGGAGTTTGGGATTAACAGATACACACTACTATATATAAAATAAACAATACTGTATAGCACAGGAACTATATTCAATAGCTTTTAATAACCTATAATGGAAAAGAATCTAAAAAAAGAATATATATAACTGAATCACTTTGCTGTACACCTGAAAACTAACATGACATTGTAAATCAACCATACTTCGATAAAAAACAAACGAACAAACAACCCCCCACCCACCCAGTGATTCTCAGTGTGTATCAGAACCTCCTGGAGGGCCTGTTAAAACACAGATTGATAATTATGTCTGGGGTGGGGCCTGATAATTTGCATTCCTAACAAGTTCCCAGGTGATGCTGATGCTGCTGGTTTGAGGACTGAATTTTGAGAAAGACTGAGGCAGTCATGTTAAGATGTGATAAGGGACCAGGCACAAATTGATACTTTCGGTTAAGTCCTATTAGTTTAATACAGTGGCACTTGGTGTTGCACGGTGGAAAAGGAAAGGAGATTTAACAGAGTAAGTTAGAACTAGGCCACTTAATGATAAACAATTTAGATTTTTTTTCCTTTAGGATATAAGTGATCTTTACACAAAGAGCTTTTAGAAAGATCATTCTGGCATCAGGATTAAGGGAGAATCAAGAAGAAAAATAGGCAAAGAGAGAGCTCAATGATAAACTAGAGTTTCCTAAATGAGAAATGATCAAATTTAAACTAAAGCAGTGGCAGAGGAATGAAAAGGAAAAATAATCAGGAGAAAAAACTAATTTGACACAATAACTCACTGAATATGGAAGGTGAGAGAAAATACATCCAAAGAACAGCTCCATGGATTAATTTTTGCAATCTGTCAATCACCCAATATATATTTATCATTTATTTCCTATACTGGAATGTAAAGTTCCATGAAATGTGATTATTTTATTTACTGCTATGTCTGTATAGCGTTTACAAGACTACCTGGCACAAAGAGTACATCCATTATAATCAATAGTTGAGTGTTTGTTCTAAAATTTAAGTCTGATGATACTATTTCTCTGTTCTACTCTCTAGTGGCTCCCCATACCATTCAGAGTAACAATCATGCAATGCTTTTTTCTTTGACAAAGTCTTGCTCCCCACCCCACCCCCCATAAATGTCAGCTGAACTCAACAGTGCACTTAGTGATAGACATGAAAGCAACCTCCTTGTCAGTAAAATATTTTGAGGACTAAAGCTAATCAATAGGCTACACTCTGAGTAGTACTGCCTTTTCCTTCACTCTGCTCAAACCACACAGGCCTCTTTGCTGTTCCTCAACACACCAAATATGCCTGTGTTATTAACTGTCATTAACTGTTGTATCACTGGAGTCAAACACAGTTAAGTGTCTTAATATAACATTGATGGTGGGCTAGCACTGTGATTCTTTGCATATGCTCTTCCCTTTGTCTCTTTTCCCTATTGTTTTTAATAAAGTCCAATTTTTGTTTCAGCACTTTAATCAGGCAATACAATAATATGTTCATATACCATCCCTACATTCCATATTGGTAAGGTCTCCTGTAGTACCCTGTACCCATCTGTTAAATCATGGTATTACCACGTTGCATGGTAATTTTCAAAAGACGAAATTCCACTAATTATACTGCAATACTATGTATGTTGGTATTTTCTCACAGAGGGAGACTCCAGAGAAGAATGACTAGAAGTGCTAATATAATTTTATGCTACATTGATAACAACAAAAAAACTTTAAACACTGCTGAATACTCTCTTTTAAGAGGTACAGATTGAAATGTACTTGTTTTGGACACTGACATTGTTAGTTAAAAAAACCAAACCTCAGTTCGTTAAAATGTTAGTAGAAAATACTGTGAAGAGTAGATTTTTGAAAAAAGTAGTACAAATACTAATAATTCTATTCAGTCTCAATAACAACTTTGTGAGCTATTATTCTTCTCATTCTTATAGTTGAGAAAAATCAAGACTTAGGCAGGGTGAAGTATTTGTCCAAAGCCACAGAACTAAAAATGTTTCAAAACCAAGCCTATTTAACTCCACAGTCTTGAGCTTTACGCTATTATACAATATTAATATTGCCTTTCATTTAAGAAATGGTATTCGGAAGAGTATCTTTATAGAAAAAAGTATAAACTTGAAGCTTAACATATTTAAGGCTTTTGATATGGGATTAATGTCCTGCATTTCAGTAACAGTCAAGGTGGATAGTAATATGAATTCAAGTTTCTAATAAAATTTCACTATGAAGAATATCCAAACAAAACAAGCAAGATACACAAAAGAGACACAGTACAGAAGAAGAGGCAATTAAACCACTTAATAAAACTTGGATTCTAGTCATAAGATGTGTCACTTGAGCATATGATTTCTCTCTTTAAACCTCAATCTTTCCAACTTCAAATAGGTTGATCTGGTTAATTATCTAAGTGTCATTTCATAACTAAAATTCTAAGATTCTATAGAAAAGAATTGTTAAAGAATAGCAGTGACAAAAAAAAGTACTCACCACACTTACTATTTATATAATAATGTTAGATACTAAAAGGGTCATATACCTTTCTTTAAACAAGTTGATGAAAAATCTATTTTAAAAATACAGAAAAAATAATTTAGAGAACCAAAATTGAACTGTATGTTTAAATTAGTCTCTCTTTCTCTATTTTATGATGACCCAATTTATAGTTACGTGTTTGAAATCCGTAGCGCATTTTATTTGCAAAAACGAAAAATAAAAATACCTGTTTAGATGTGTTATTACATATCTGAATACATCATAGTTAACAGGATGAAATTTCTTAACAATTTCTTTCAGTGCATGAAGACGTTCTGTTTTATCCAGGATTTCTGTAAAATTAAAGTAGCGAGGAATTTGTGTGAAACACAAACATTAAAAAATATTGATAAAGCCTCCTGTTATGCTTATTGTGTGAGACAATCAAGAATGTATATAAAGCATATCAGGAGAGGGAAACAAAAACAAAGAAAATGTTGTAAAGAACCTGCTAATAAACGGACTACCATCTATTTACAATAGCCTTTTCCCAAGTACAGCTAATAACTGAAGATCAAAGTAACCTGGGGGTGGTAAAATAGGAAATGGTATATTAGTAATTTCTTTAAGCAACTTATATAACTAGATACTGATTTAGAATTAACTAATTACTTAAAAATCTGTTAGGCTCTTAATAGTCATGCTACAGAGAGTAAGTATTTTAAGCTTTGTGGGTGAAAACTACTCAACTCTGCAGTTGTACAAAAGTGGCCACAGACAATATGTAACAAGAGTGGCTGTGATCCAATAGAACTTTAAAAATCTGAATTCATATAATTTTAATATTTCATAAAATTTTCTTTTAATATTTTTTCAACCATTTAAAAATGTAAAAAAACATTATTAGCTTGCAAGCCTTCTGAAAACTGATGGCACGCTAAATTTGGCCCACAGGCCAGTTTGACAACACCTGATTTAAAGCATTATACTTATTTATAATCCACTTAGCTTATAAAACATTGTTCTTCACAAGTAGCACAAGCAGTACAAGCATTTAGCTCAGTTACTTTCCAAATTTACACAAATTATGAAACAGGATAACTGAAATGTGGCTCTGCTGTAAATGGGAGAGGAGAGAGCGCCTTACTGCTGCTCTTCCTCATTCAGTTCATTCTTCTAAAATAACAATGGATTCCTCTGGAGGAGGCCAGTCTGCCAACCAACGCATGGTAGTACACCAAGTACTAACAAATTTCTCATTTGCCACATACTACTTCTAAATCAGCCCTCAATAGTTCCTAGGTAGGAAAGTTCTGAGGCTATTGATCATGGCCAAAAAGTAAGAAAATCTAAGCTATCAATTGGACTATTTTCCCAGTTTTCATGAGAGAATGTATAAGGCAACTGTATCTTGTGACAATATACTGAAGTGGATTTCGATGAAAAGAAAATTAACTGAGAACTTTAACAATCAGTATTATAAGTAGTCTCACGCTACAGAGCTTGAAGACTTGTAATCAAAAGGAAATATTAAAGAGAAATATTTAGAAACTACATTAAATTTAGCCATTGAGAACACAATGTGGATTAAGCACTAGGTTACCTAATACTCAAATAGACCTTTGGTCTCATTTTCCAGATAACAAATGAGTATTTGCTTCATAGAAACATCTGGATGAATGATGATGCCAAGTAGGAATCAATACTGAATGAGTACCCATTTTCCTGTCTTACTTTTCCAAAAACTGAATTAAGACATGAGGCCAAAGTTAATTTCTTTGACTTAAAAAAAATTTATATACACATGTGTACAGACCATACAGAGGTTAGTATGTTACTAAAGTACATTACAGACACATTCATTTGAAGTCTTAATTTCTTTTTCTTACAATGCCTTTGAGTTTGAATTAAAAACACAAATCTCAAACTTCTAATATAATGATCTAACTTCTAGGAGCACCTAGTCATCTGGGAGCCTAGCTAAAACTATTTATTTAAAGGGAAAGAGCTTTAATAAACAGTTCTAGAAGCTGAATTTTTATTAGCTACATATTCTAGTGCATGACTGATTTTAACACAAAGCAATCAATGTACAAACCTCACTATCATCATCCCTCTCAAAAAAAAAAAGGAGGCTTTTACTTACTTGCTGCTTCCAATAGCTCTGGATGAAGAGAATATGGAATTAAAGGATCTGGCAGATCTGCAAAGAAAGCTTTAAGAGCTCCAGCTACAGCATTTACTGTTACTTCCATTGATACTAGACTGATATTATGATCTATAAGACAAAAATAAAAATAAAAATTAAAATTAAAAACTATAATAAATTTATTTATTTATTTTTTTTTTTTTTGCGGTACGCGGGCCTCCCACTGTTGTGGCCCCTCCCACTGTGGAGCACAGGCTCCGGACGCTCAGGCCCAGCGGCCATGGCTCACGGGCCCAGCCGCTCCGCGGCATGTGGGATCCCCCCGGACCAGGGCACAAACCCGTGTCCCCTGCATCGGCAGGCGGACTCTCAACCACTGCGCCACCAGGGAAGCCCAACTATAATAAATTTAAATTTATTACAGGAGAAGTAAGCTAAATGGGTACTTGTAGATCCAAAGACATTTAAGTCTTCTCATGGACCACCTTTCTTCACAGGCTGATTCATCCCTCCCCCATTGTTTTAATGTAAGTTTGCCTGACAAACTATAGATAAGGAAAGAGAAAACCAAGTAAGAAGCATTTTCTGTGACAATAAAAAATGCTATTAGGCTTGTCAGTATATGAGCAATATTACTGACATCTCTCTTCTTTTGAAACATTTTGTTCACATAAGCTATTTAAAAGAGGCCATAAGGAAGCAGAAAGACAAAAGATAGGAATCATGCATATATATTCAAGTTTTGATGGATGATGGATGTTCACTAAATTTACTGTGGTAAGTTACTTACTTACATGATATATGTAAGTCAAATCATTAAGCTGTACACCTTATACAGTACTGTATGTCAATTATATCTCAATAAAACTGGAAGAAAAAACAAAATCACTATACCTCATGGAGTATGCTTAACTGGACGTAAAAGGGGTAAAAGGCGAACACAATTTTATTGTTTCAAAATACATTATCATTCTCACATCGCAGGACTACTTTTGTGTGTTTTTTCTACAATATTATACTGCAAGTCAATATATATTGTAATCTGTAGTGTAAATCCACTAGTTCCCTGGTGGGGAACTTATAACTTATACTTTAAAAATTTTAATATAAAACACTTTAGGGCCTCCCTGGTGGCGCAGTGGTTGAGAGTCCACCTGCCGATGCCAGGGGATACGGGTTCGTGCCCCGGTCCGGGAGGGTCCCATATGCCGCGGAGCGGCTGGGCCCGTGAGCCATGGCCGCTGAGCCTGCGCGTCCGGAGCCTGTGCTCCGCAACGGGAGAGGCCACAACAGTGAGAGGCCCGCGTACCGCAAAAAAAAAAAAAAAAAAAAAAAAAAAAAAAAAAAACACTTTAAACACTTATCAGTGAAGTTCTGACTTAAAAATTAAGAATGTAACATATTAAAGGTATATCATAAGGTTAATTTGCTATTAAAAAAGTCACATTTTCCTTATTATAAATACAATGAATATTTATGATAAATAAAAAAATTACTCCCATAACCAAGAGATAATCACTGTTTATACTTTAGCATGTTTCCTTTCAGCCCTTTTCTGCTCATTAAAAAAAAAAGAAATATATATATAGATAGATAGATAGATAGATAGATAGATAGATTTTATATTGGATTTAATTTTTAAGGCATTATCCAAGGTTAATAAAAATTTCACAAGCAACTTTTAAAAACTTTTTTGGGGGGCAGGTAACATTTCATTGTAATTTCAAACTTGCAGAAAATTTGCAAGAATAATAAAAATACAAAGAACTCACATATATCCCTAACCAAGAATCATCAATCCTTACATTTTGCCCTACATAAACAATTCTAATGGCTATAAAACATGATCCCAGATATAAAACTTTACATAATATTCTATTACTGAACATTTAGATTTATTTCATTTAAAAATATTATAAAGATGTTATGATAACAACTTTTATGTACTAAAGCTTAGGTCCTTAGGCAGGCTATATTCCTTGTAATAACAGCTACCCAGTGAACATTTAACACGGTGCCTGGCACAGAAGACTCGTCATATGCATTATCTCATTATTCCTCAGTTACTCTTATCACTCCCATTCTAGATATGAAAAAGCTGAGATTTAGAAAGGTTAACCTCCCTAGGCCACAAAGACAGTAAGTGGCAGAACCAGAAAACAAAACCAGAAACTCTAATTCAAGAGGCCCTGGTACTGACGACTACTCTTCCTTCATTACCTGAAGTGAAACTGTACCAATTTGCTAAAGTCTAAACAGTTCTTCTAACAATTTTTTTTTAATGAAATACCATGCAATAGTCTTTCAAAGCAAGGCACACACACAGACACCCCACCACCACTCAACTTTACCATTTACCACTCAACATTTTACCATTTCAACACATATAATCTTCATTATTTTATACGGCTATCTAGTATTCTACTTGTAAACAGGATTGGTCCCCCTACCTTTAAAACAAAATACAAACAATGCTGCAATAAATATCTTGGTATGCTTACACAAAGACTTTTGTAACATAAGTATTTACAAATGGAATTTCTCCAGCAAAGCTACCTGAAGCACCCATAACCAACAGCATACAACATACCTGCCTGCCTACACCCTACCAACAATCGTTTCCACTCACATAATAAAATAAATACAACCTTTTTTGTTTTAATTTTTATTTCTTTATAACTGACAGAGGCTGAGCATATTTTCATATATTTGTTGGTTGCTTTCTTCTGATATGAATTGCTTAATCTAGCAAAGAAATTCCACAGCCACACCAAGTTTACAGTTTGTATCCTGATTCTGTTTGCTTTATACACTATTTCATACAGAAGTTTTACATTTTTAGGCAGTCTAGTTTATCATCTTTTTCATGCTTTCTAGGTTTCATGTCAAGTTTAGGCTTCTCCCTACTCCAAGATTATAAATATATTCACTCGTTTTTCTCCCTAGAACTTAGTTTTCATTTTTTGCATTTAAACCTTTGATCTCATACAGATTTCCTTTAATATGAGTAGGAAATTCAGCTTTTTAAAAATTCCTAATGGTTAGTTAGTTGGCCCAGTATCATGAAGGAAAAAAAAACCTTTTAAATCGCAACTTTAAATAGGTGCAATCTGTGATATACAAAGATGATGATGCATCATAACTCAATTTATTGCTTCTCTAATTCTGGTAATGGATTTATAGCTCTCCCATTTGTTGACTGTGGTATCTGTACCATTAAATACTTCCAATACTACTTCAAAACTTTCTTCCCTAAACATCCATATTCTTAGGAGGTTTTCATATGAAATTTCAATGAGGGAAATAGTAAAACAATGATTTTATTTTATCTTCTATAATTATCTTCTTACCTTGATCAAATATATATATAAATATATCTATAATTATCTTCTTACCTTGATCAAACTGCTTTTGAATATTGTCTTGATCAGTTTTGTTCCCACTAACACGGTACAGTCCTTCAGTACATAATCCTAAAAGAATAAAGAAATAAATAGACTTTTACACATGAATATATGGCTACAACAAAGAATATACTTAACCTTATGTACATTTTAGTGACTTAGAAAATATGGTGGTAAAATATTTTTAAGAATAAAATATTCTTGAGCATTTCATTTAAAGTAAGTTCTGAATGGACTACTTTAATTTTAAACCATTTAGGCTACCCAGTTCCATGTAAAATAAGATACATTTCTTCCTAGTCCACTAAATACAGCTAAAATTCCTGAGTGCAATATATTAAAAAAGTCAAAAGACTCTGAAAGGTGGAGAGAAAGTGAATTTGAATAGCAACCACAGAATTTGAAGAACAACAAGACAGTGAGTTCCCTGGGTTTTCCTTTTGCTTCTTACATATCTTAGTCCAGGCAACAGAGAAGCCTGCAACCCAGAAATACCAATGAGCCCAGGCAAAAAAATAAAAATGAAAACAAAACACCACTCAGAAAACCAACAAGAAAAGCCAGTTCTCTCTAGTGAAAGGATTGGGAAAGGTGCAGACTAAGAAGCAAAAACATTTTTTACTGTTACTGCCCTACTCCAGCCAAACACCATGGAATCCACTCCTCCTCATCCACATCAGTGGAACCAAGTAGGGAGACTAGAATTCTACCTCTGCCAGCAGTAACAAAGGTGCCCCTTCCCCTCTCTAGAGTGTCAGCAAGGATTGAATGGCAAGTCTGAACTTCTACTACCACCTTGAGGTAAGAGGTACCCTCCCCCTCTTCACCATGGTAGTCAACAGAGGCTGGTAGAGATCAAGTGGGGAGGGGAGTCCAATCTTCTAGCCCCACTTTGTAGTAATGTGGCAGCTGCACCTCCCCTGCTGGTGCAGTGTCAGAGGAGGCCTGCTAAAATAGATTTAAATAAGATCCAATGTTTCACAGCATACTATCCAAAATGTCTAGAATACAATAATAATAAAACTAAAATCATTCATCATTCCAAGAACCAAGAAAGTCTCAACCTGAATGAGAAAAAACAATTAACAGACACCAATACAAAGATATCAGTTGTGGAATTATCTGACAAGGATTTCAAAGCATCATAAAACACTTCAGTGAACAATTAAAAACACACTTGAAACAAACTTCCCAAGAGAAAGTTTTAGCAAAGAAACAGAAATATAAGGAGGGACTAACTGGAAATTTTAGAACTAGAAATACAGTAACAGAAACAACAAATTCACTGAATGGGATCAATAATAGAAAAGTGATGACAGAGTAATGATAATGAATAAGTGAACTTGAAGACAAATCAGTAGAAATTACCCAATCTAAAGAACATAAAGAAATTAGACTAAAAAAAAAATGATGAGCCTCAGGGATTTGTGGGACAATAACAAAAGATCTAATTTTGTGTCATCAGCCGAAAACCTATCTCTATGTTCAATGGGAAGTTTCTGAAAGCACTTCTGGGAGAGACTCAATTTGATAAGGCACTGTTATTGTTCTGATCCCAAGGAGAAAAAAAGAATCAACAGAAACGTAGAATTTGTCAAATTTATTCCTGGACAAATGTCAAGGCGCTTGTATGGGACAGTATGTTAATTCTAATTTTTTATATTCAGAAATTCATGATCATAAAGGTAGCAAAAATCCACTGACAAAAGTGTCAAAGTTATTAAATCCAAAGTTTTAACTTCAGTGAAGCATGGCAGACACCACCAAATAACCAAAATTATTATCATCTACAGTGGGACAAAATAACATCCTATCCCAACAGATATGATGCACTTAGAAGGATACAACATTACTTTGGTGGTATTTCTAAAAAAATGCATAATTTGAATCTAATAATGAGGAAACAGCAACCTCAAATTGAAGGAGAAAGAAAAAGTTCATTTGTACAGTAAAATGCCAACCAATAAACATACAAAAAATGAGAGACTAAAAAAAAATCATCAACGGAAGCTAAAACTAGTGGCTGAAAGTCTGATAGTCTCAAAGTCAAGAAAAACAAAAGAAGCTGAGCAACTCTCCCCAACTAAAGGTGTTAAAAAAGACATGATTACTAAAAGCAGTGCACCTAGATTAGATCCTGAAGTGTCTGCCTAATAAAGAATTTAAAATGTCCAAAATGTCAATAATGCTGAGGTTGAGAAACCCTGACATAGTGATAAGCATTTATTTGCTAAATGAAAATTATAAGGTGCTTAATCATCCATGATAAAAATCTTGCCTTCCATTCACTAATAACTGAGTGACTTCAAAAAAAAAAAAAAAAAAAAAAAAAAAAAAGAAGCCAACTCAATTATCTAGATGTGAATTATCCAAGTTTAACTTTGACTTATATCACCCAAAGTATCTATCCTGGGCCTCCAAGTAATATAGGTATTAAAAATCTATCCCAATATTCCAAAACTAAATTTAAAATATGTTTGAACCAAGTATCATCACCCCTTTTTCTTTCATTAGAAAGGTAACTAATCCTTACACTACACAGAACTCTTGATATCTGAAGTTCTAAAATGGTCTAAGTTCTCTTTGAGTTGCTAATAGATACAAAACAAGAGTTTCACTGAAGTCATAAAACAGATTACAAATGGTAAAGGAGAAGTAAGGTGTGTAGATAATCCACAAATTAGATTAATATGTCCATGGGAAGTGACATCAGCAAAAGAGATAGAGAAAGGAATTTTGGGGCTTGGTTCCCCCATAAAAGCAACTAACGAGCAGCCAAAAAGTATCAGAATCAACTTCTGCAGAACCTCTGGAATCTAGTAAAAAAATTACAACCACCATTAGAAGGCTTGCTGAAGAAAGAAGCTTTAAGCTGCCGACCTACCATTCCCGTTGCCACTCTAGACTGGCAACGACCATAAGGAAGGCAGCCTGCACTCTGGGTTTAGGTTTCAAGTGCCAGAGGGAGCAACACAGATCTTATTCTCAAAGAACTATAGTTGCATATTTTGACCTGTCTGGTGGTTACCAGAAGAAAGAGCACAAGGGCTTGCCTATGTTTCACTATGTTAAAATATTCAAAACCTCTTATTTTCAACAAAAAAATTAAGAGGCATGGAAAGAAGCAAAACAGTATGGCCCATTGTAGAAAAAAAAGAAATTAATAGAAACTGTCCATGAGGAAACCCAGGCACTGCACTTACTAGACAAAGACTTTAAATCAATCTTTAAAGGTGCACAAAGAGCTACAGGAAACCATGAACAAAGAACTAAAGAAAACCAAGAGAATGATGACTTAACAAATGAAGACTATCAATAAATACAGAGAAATTATTAGAAGAACTAAAGAGAAAATCTGGAGCTGAAAAGTATAATAACTAAAATGAAAAATAAACTATAGAGGTTTAATAGCAGATTTTAGCAGGCAGAAGAAACAATGAACTTAAAGACTGGTTAATTGAGATCATCCAGTCTAGGGAGCAGAAAGAGGAAAGAATGAAGAAAAATGAACAGAGACTTCTGGGACTCCATCAAGCATACCAACACTAGCATAAAAACTTTCCCAGAGGGGAAAAGGAGAAAGAAGAATATCTGAAAAAATAATGGCTGAAAACTTCCAAATATGAAAAAGAAACCTACAAATCTATACATGAAGTTCAATGAACTGAAAACAGGATAAACTCAAAGAGAGCTACATAGAACAAAGGAAATAATAAAAAGTAAAATGGATATAAACAAAATAAAAAGTAGAAAACAAAAATAAAAAGGTAGAAAAACAGAATCAACAAGGATGTTTGCTTTCATTACTTCTAATAAACACTGTTCTGGAGTTCTAGCTAGATTAGGGAAGAAAAAGAAATAAAAGGAATCCAAAGCATAAAAGAATTAAGTAAAATTAGTTCTAATTGCTGATGACAATACTTACTAAATATAAGAGTTGACACCATAAAACTCTTAGAAAAAAACACAGGAGTACCTTTTCAGGTCAGCGGGTTTGGCAATGGATTCTTAGATACAGCACCAACACATGAGAAACAAAATAAAAATAAATTGGATTTCAACAATATTTAAAACTTTTGGGCATCAAAGGACACTATCAAGAAAGACAATCTATAAGATGGGAGAAAATATTTGCAAATCATTTATCTAATAAGGGTCTAGTACCCAAAGAAACTCAAAGCTTTCCCACTACGATCAGGTACAAGGCTAGGATGTCCCCTCTCACCATACCTTTCAACATCTGGTTGAAAGTACTGGAAGTTCTTGTACTTGTTAAAGCAATAAAAGGAAATCAAAGGTATACAAATTAGGAAAGAAGACATAAAACTATCATTTTTCACAGATGACATGATTGTCTATGTAGAAAATCTATCTGCCAAAAAAATCCTTGAACTAGTAAGTGATTATAGCAAGGTTGCAGGATACAAAAATCAACTTCTTCCCTTATATACCAAGGAATAAATGGACCTTGAAATTAAAAACACAATTCCACTTATATTAGCATGTCCCAAAATGAAACTTTTCTAACAAATATGTACAAGATCTATATAAGAACAACTACAAAAGTGATGAATGAAATCAAAGAACTAAATACAACTGACCCTTGAACAATGCAGTAGTTCATCCATGTATAACTTATAGTTGGCCCTCTGTATCCACTGTTGCTCCATATCCACGGATTCAACCAACCATGGATTGTGTAGTACTATAGTATTTACTTTTGAAAAATATCCAGGTATAAGTGGACCCACGCAGTTCAAACCCACGTTGTTCAAGGGTCAACTAACTGTAAATGGAGAGATATAACATGTTCATGGATAGGAAGACAAAATAGTCAGGTCGTCAGTTCTTCCCAACCTGATCTACAGATTCAATGCAACCCCAAATTCCCAGGAAATAATTCTATGGTTATCAACAAACTGATTCTAGAGTTTATATAGAGAGTATAAGACTTAAAGCCAAGACAATATTTAAAGAGAACAAAGTTGGAGGATTGACGTTACATGACTTTAAGATTTACTATAAAGCTGCAGTAATCAAGACAATATGGTATTGAGGAAAAAAGAGGCAAATATTCAATAGATCAATGGAAAAGAGTAGAGAGCCCAGAAATAAACACCCATTAATAGTCAACTAATCTTTGACACAGGAGCAAAGGCAATAAGAACAGAGCAAAAACAGTCTCTTCAACAAATGGTGCTAGAAAAATAGGACATTCATATGCAAAAGAATGAACCTAGACACAGACCTTCACCCCTGACAAAATGAACTCAAACTGGGGACTTCCCTGGTGGTCTAGTGGTTAAGAATCTGCCTTCCAATGCAGGGGACGCAGGTTTGATCCCTGGTTGGGGAACTAAGATCCCACACGCCGTGGGGCAACTAAGCCCACACACCTCAACTACTGAGCCCGTGCACTCTGGAGCCTGCATGCCGTAACTACTGAGCCTGTGTACCACAACTAGAGAGAAGCCTGCACGCCGCAACGAAGAGCGAGCATGCGCACCGCAACGAAAAGATCCTGCATGCTGCAACTAAGACCCGACGCAGCCTAATAAATTATATATATATATATATATATATATATATATATATACGTATAAAATGAACTCAAAATGGATCACAAACTTAAATGTCAAATGGAGAACTATAAAATTCCTAGAAGACAACATAGTAAAAAACCTAGATGACCTTGGCTATGATGATGCCTTTTTAGATAAAGACACAATCTGTGAAAAAAATATTGATAAGCTGGACTTTGTTAAAATTAAAAACTTCTGCTCTGTGAAAGACAACATCAAGAGAATTAGAAGACTAGTCACAGACTGGGAGTAAATATTTACAAAACACACATCTGATAAAGGACTGTTATCCAAAATATACCAAGAACTCTTAAAACTCAGTAATAAGAAAACAACTCCATTGTAAAATGGGGCAAAAACAGATACCTTATCAAAGAAGATCTACAGATGGCAAATAAACATATAAAAAGATGCTCCACATCACATGTGACTAGGGAATTGCAAGTTAAAACAACAATGAGATACCACTATTAGAATGGCCAAAATCCAGAACACTGACAACACCAATTGCTGACAAGGATGTGGAGAACAGGAACTCTCATTCAATGCTGGTGGGAAAGCAAAATGGTACAGACACTTTGGAAGACAGCTTGGTAGTTTCTTAACAAAACTAAATGTACTCTCCACACTTCTACCGCCAGGGGCCTGGGTTCGATCCTACAAGCTGTGCAGTGCGGACAAAAAAAAAACAACAAAAAAAAAACTAAACTAAATGTACTCTTACCATACCATCCAGCAATCATCCTGTTATTTTACCCAAAGGAAGTGGAAACATATCTACACAAGAATCTGCACACAGATGTTTACAACATTTATTTTATAGCTATAGCTATGTTTATAGCATAACTGCCCAAACTTGGAAGCATACAGGCTGTTCTTCAGGAGGTGAATGGATAATTAAACTGTGGTATATCCAGGCAACAGAATATTTCTCAATGCCAAAAAAGAAATGAGTTATTAAACCATGAAAAGACATGGAGGAAACTTAAATGCATATTACTAAATGAAAGAAGCCAATCTGAAAAGCGTACATACTGTATGATTACAACTATATAACATTGTGGAAAAGGTAAAACTATGAAAACACTAAAAAGATCAATGGTTGCCAGGAGTGGGGGAGGTGGGGAGAGATGAATAGGCAGAGCACATAAGATTTTTAGGGCAATGAAAATACTCTGTATGCTATTATAATGATGGATATGTCATTATACATATGTCCAAACCAACAGAATGTACAACATCAAGAGTGAACACTAATGTACACTATGAACTTTGGGTGATTATCATGTGTCAATGCAGGTTCATCCTTAGCAAAAAACGTACTATTCTGGTGAGTGATGTTGGTAATTGGGGGTGAGGAGGGTTTCATGTGTGGGGGGATAGGGGGTATATGGGAAATCTCTAAACCTCCCTCTTGATTTTGTTATAAACCTAAAACTTCTTTTAATAAAAAGATATAGACATATATAGATACATCAAAGCTTATAAGGATGAAGTAACATCAATGGAGCGAGAGTCTTTTAGCAATGATAAGTGACACTTCAGGGACAAGAATGCTACAGAAATAAGAAGGCTAAAGGCAGTATTTTTTTTCCTCAATCAAAAACAGTATTTTTAAATATGGGGGGGAAGTTATATTAAAGAGAGATATATATATATCTTTAATATCTAAGAAAAAGCAACAACAGTGTTCCAATCTTTCATTTTGTTACTTTCTTTACATATAATGCTTAAAAATACATAACATAAACATGACATGCATTGTTTTCATTCCACGTTCAAAATAACGGACAAGAGGCCTTATGTTAATGATAAGGAAACAGACTTAGAAAAGTGAAGTGACTTGCTAAAATCAGAAACTGGGCAAGCCAGGGTCATTAGTGTGTCTCATTCAATATACAAAAGGAAATATTTTTGACATGCTACCTCATTTGTTTTATGCTAGGTGATTTCCTCTCTCTGCATGATTTCTATCACTGGGGTTGGGCATAGCAATTTCATGTCTAGTCATTTTTCCTAGGAAAAAAAATGCGAGCATAGATGTAAACAAAAGGATAACTGCCATTATTGACTGTATCAAGACATGTTCAGAAATAAGGAATTACTGAACCATAATTATCAAGATGTTAGATATGAAATATAGGTCATAAAAAATAATTCCAAAGTATCTTATCAAATGGAATGAAGTTTTGCTCATGTATTAAAAATACTACAAAACCATGTTGAATTTTCCCCCTTTGAAAAAGCTATATGTTTAAATGTGTAAACATTTAGAAGAAGAAAAACTTATCTCTTGCTCATGAAATCACAGGTGATTTTTTTCAGTTCTATTCCTTATGGACTCATCTGTACTTTTTTTTCCTGCTGTAATGAAATAGATAGTTCCTTTCCTTAAAACAAATCAAAACAAACAAACAAACAAAACCCTGGCTATCAAAAATCACCTGTAAGCGATAATCGTAGTGGAGCCTGGACTAGAATCCAATTGTGTAACCTCAGACAAATTACTTAATTTCTCTGGGCCTCAGTTTCTTGCTCTGTAAAACAGAGATAGTAAATGCACACCCATGCCACAGAGGTGTGAAAATTAAATGAATAAACTACAGGGAATTCCCTGGCATTCCAGTGGTTAGAGCTCCATGCTTCCACTGCAGGGGACAAGGGTTCAATCCCTGGTTGGGGAACTAAGATCCCATAAGCCACACGGCACGGCTAAATAAACAAATAATACTTTAAAAAAATTAAATGAATAAACAACACACTTATTTTATAGCATACCGAAAGTTTACTACACAAATAGGAAGCATTCAGTAAAAGCTGAATACATTACTAATTATTTCACCTTGGGGATAAAAAGAATAAGGGCTAGAGTGTTTCTTCAGACTTGCACCACATTCATTTTCCTGCCGGAATTTCACCATTAAAAACACAAAAGAGCTACAGGTATAATCACCTGGTTGTCAATAACAAAAAATGACAATTCCATATGTTTCAATCTAACTTAAAAACAAAGTATTTGACATAGCTTTCTCCTGAGAATAGCCTTTCTTTCCCTGTCATAACCACAGAGCGTCTTGCCTATTGTGTATCACCTTCATCATCCACTATTATCACAATGTAAAACCTGGGTTTTTAATGATATAACAGCTCAGCACAATACAAATTAGTCAATTGATATAAATGTAAATTATAAAAGTCACATTGTAGCACAAATGCCTCCATTCTCTCATCTTTTGCAAAGGTCATGCATTTTTGTAGGAAAAAATAATAAATGTTAATTCTAGTTTGTTAAATAAAGACTTAAAGAGATATCATTCATGTATAACTACTGGCACAAGGACACACACTTAGGATTATTAAAAATAAGTAGGGTTCATTTTTTAAACATTTATTAAAAAAGGATTTATTCACATGTCCTCCTAGTTTTAGGAGCTGGGGGTCCCTCCTCTCTTAAGAGATTATGGTCTAATGGCTGTAGTGTTTAAAAAACAAAACAAAACAAAGCATTGGCTGTAACCCAATGACCAACTACTTCAAAGAAGAAAATGTTCTTGCTAACAGATAAACTGGAAAACACAAAAGGTAACATTAACATACTAAAAAATCTTAAGGAATTTCTGCTAGATATAGGCATACTAAAATTATCTAAAGAAAGGCTTTAAGGTCTAATTTATAATTCCTCTTTGCTAGATCAAGAATAAACAAGTCACACTTGAATCATTAAATTCAGATGCCAATGATACCAACTTTTAGCACTATCTGACACGGATAAGGTTATTAAAAGCCTAGAATTTCAAAAGCAACATAAAAAGTCCTTTAGGAAATAATGTCTCCTAGTGTGATGCATTAAGAAAGACACAACAGCCCTGTGTAGAATTCCAGCCAAAAATGTTTACCTTGAATCTGACCAGGAATCAGACAAAATTCAGGAACGTTCTGCAAAAAAGTGACTTAAAATTTTCAAAGAATGTGTCAGGAAAACATACGTAAGGGTAGGGAACTATTCTAGATTAAAGAAAACTAAAGAAACATAACAAGAAATGCAATGCACGATCCTTGACTGGACCCTAAAGTGAAAGAACAAAAACGTTGTAAGAGGGCATTATTGGGACAATGAAGGAAATTTTATTATAAATAAAATACTAAATAACAGTATTTTATCAATGTTATATTTCCCGAAGGTGGTATTTATACTGTGGTTATGTGGAGAAAATGTCCTTGTTCTTAAGAGACACATGCCAAAAAGATTTACGAGCAAAGTGCCATGATGTCTGTAACTTTCAAATGGTTTGGGGGGGGGGGAAAAAAGTTGGGGAGAAATGTGGCAACCCAGCCCCCCATCCAAACTGGTATATCTAGATGAAAGGTATATGGATGCTCAATCATACTATTCTTGCAACATTTCTGAAGGTTCAAAAGTTTTCAAAATGTGAAGAAATAAAGAAAATATGGGATAGTTACTTCAGATTTGTGGTCACATATTTAACACGAAATGCATGGTTTTTGTTTTTCTACAGCTATAATCTACTTTCTGGTCCAACCACACAGTAGACAGGGAGTTAGTTTAACCAAAGTTGAGGTTTGCCAAGAGAATAACATGGTGGGGGTTGAGAAGGTATGCAAAAGAGTGAATACAAAAATGGATTGAGATCTATATAGGCAGGACAAGGAAGTACAGAAGACATTAGGTAATGACATTTAGTGAAAAAGTGTCAGAATAATGAAAATTAGTAGCAGTTCTTCAAAAAAGCAAGTGGGAATGCTTTTAAATAAAATACATAAAATAAAAAGAAAATTATATATTTAAATAAAAAGAAAGTTATACTGACCTTTATTTTAGCAATAAAACAAAGATTTGTTTTACCCATTTCACCTCATTTATTTCATCCATCATTGGTGTGTTGGAACAACATAATTTTTAGACCAATATTTAAAGAAACTTACTGAGACATTCATCCTTCTAACAGAGTCTTAGCAGAAAAATAACCTCTAAGCTATACAGATAGTTTATTTCTTTATAATTCATTTGTAATAGTGGGGGCATTCCAAATTAACTACATCTACATGCAAGTATAAATTTTAGGATACATAGGTAAAGAAATTATTCCCTTATCTCGAACTTGGTCATCTGCTCACCTAACCTGTCATAATTGAAAAAATGGAAACAAAAAGGATTATAAATAGCCAAAAAGATGTACAAAGCCCTTGCACTAAAATATATTATTTCCTTTATAGGAGGAATACCTCCTGTTTTTCCACAGATTCTATTTAACCTAACCAAAAACACAACTAACTCTGCCATATGTTTTCCTGACTCACAGCAGATTAGAAGTTGCAAACTGGAAAAGCAAAATAAGATTATAAGCAGCAGGAGGTACACTGACAACAAAGCAGGAAATTGAAAAACTATAAAATCTAGAAAAAAATTTAGAAAGTCTCTAACATAGGAATGCTTCAAAAGATTCTGAAGATAGCACGTTTTTAATACCAGAGAAAACTTTCATTAAAATATCATTCTAAAGGATAAAAGGATAAAGGAAGAAACACTTCCTAGCTCACAGTATGAGGTATTACCCCATACTAAAGCCAGACAGACACCAAATAAAAGAAAACTATGGACCAATATCCTTTATGAATACAGATGCAAAAAACTTTAACAAAACACTAGTAAACTGAATGCAACAGCATTAAAAAGATTACATACCATGAGCAAGTGGGATTTATCACAGGAATGCAAAAGTGGTTCAACATAAGAAAAAAACAATCAATGCAACTCACCACATCAACAGAATGAAAGAAAAAACCCCACATGATCATCTCAATTGAGAAAGAAAAACCATTTCACAAAATCCAACACCCTTTTCATGATAAAAAAATACTTAACTAGGAATAAAAGGTTTTATGGGTTGACTCTGTCTCCCCAAAAGATATGTTGATGTCACAACCCCCTAGGACCTCAGAAGGGGAACTTATTTGGAAACAGGGTCATCACAGATGTAATCAGCTAAGATAAGATGACATCATACTGGAGTAGGGTGAGTCCTTAATACAATGACTAGTGTCTTTCTTAGAAGACAGAGACACAGGGAGAACCCCAAAGGCTGAGACTGGAGTTAACACTGCTGCAAGCCAAGGAACACCAAGGATTGACAGCCACCACCAGAAGCCAGAAAGAGGCAAGGAAAGATTCTACCCCGAGTCTCAGATGAAGTGTGACCCAGCTGACATCTTGATTTCAGATTTCCAGCCTTTAGACTGTTGGCAAATAAATTTCTGTTGTTTTAAACTACTCAGTCTGTGGGACTTCATTATGGCAACTCCAGGAAACTAATACAGAAGGGAACTTCCACGATGCGATAAAGAGCATTTATGAAAAACTCAGAGCTAACATAATGGTGAAAGAATGAAAGTTTTTCTCTAAAGTAAGGAATACCAGCAATGCCTGCTTTCACCACAGCTTTTCAACATTACACTGGAAGTTCAAGCCAGAGCAAGACAAAGAGATAAAATGCAACCAAATTTCAAAGGAAGAAGTAAAGCTATCCCTATTCACAATGGATATGACCTTATATACAGACAAAATCCCAAATACACCCACACACCAAAAAAACTAATAAGCTAATAAAAAAAACTTCAGCAAAGTTGCAGGATAAAAGATAATCCCACGAAAATCAGTTCTATATAGTAGAAACAAACATTCCGAACATGAAATTAAGAAAATAATTCCGTTTATAACAGCATCCAAAAGAATAAAATACCTAGGAATAAACTTAGCCAAGGAAATGCAAGACTTGTACAGTGAAAACTATAAAACAGTGTTGAGAGAAATTAAAGAAGACCTAAATAAATGGAAAGACATCTAGTGTTCATGGATTGGAAGACTTAATACTGTTAAGATGGAAATATTACCAAAGTCATCTACAGATCAAAATGCAATCCCTATCAAAAAGGAATAATAGGATGGCTAGAATTAAAACACACACACAGGACAGCTACATGTAAAAGAATGAAATTAGAACACTCCCTAACACCATACAAAAAAATAAGTTCAAAATGGATTAAAGACCTAAGTGTAAGACTGGACACTATAAAACTCTTAGAGGAAAACATAGGAAGAAAACTCTTTGACATAAATCACAGCAAGATTCTTTTTGACCCACCTCCTAGAGTAATGGAAATGAAAACAAAAATAAACAAACGGGACTTAGTGAAACTTAAAAGGTTTTTGCACAGCAAAGGAAACTATAAACAAAACAAAAAGACAACCCTCAGAATGGGTGGGAGAAAATATTTGCAAACGAATCAATGGACAAAGGATTAATCTCCAAAATATATAAACAGCTCATGCAGCTCAATATTAAAAAAACAAACAACCCAATCCAAAAATGGGCAGAAGACCTAAATAGACATTTCTCCAAAGAAGACATATAGATGGCCAACAGGCACATGAAAAGCTGCTCAACACCACTAATTATTAGAGAAATGCAAATCAAAACTACAATGAGGTATCACCTCACACCGGTCAGAATGGCCATCATCAAAAAATCTACAAACAATAAATGCTGGAGAGGGTGTGGAGCAAAGGGAACCCTCTTGCACTGTTGGTGGGAATGTAAATTGATACAGCCACTATGGAGAACAGTATGGAGGTTCCTTAAAAAATTAAAAATAGAATTACCACATGAGCCCAGTAATCCCACTGCTGGGCATATACCCAGAGAAAACCATAATTCAAAAAGACACATGCACCCCAATGTTCACTGCAGCACTATTTACAATAGCCACGACATGGAAGCAACTTAAATGCCCATCGACAGATGAATGGATAAAGAAGATGTGGCACATATATACAACGGAATATTACTCAGCCATAAAAAGGAATGAAACTGGGGTCATTTGTAGAGATGTGGATGGACCTAGAGACCGTCATACAGAGTGAAGTGAGCCAGAAACAGAAAAACAAATATCATATATTAACACATATATGTGGAATCTAGAAAAATGGTACAGATGAACAAGTTTGCAAGGCAGAAATAGAGACACAGATTTAGAGAACAAATGTATAGACACCAAGGGGGGAAAGTGGGGGAGTGGTGGTGGTGGGATGAATTGGGAGATTGGGATTGACATATATACACTAATATGTATAAAATAGATAACTAATAAGAACCTGCTGTATAAAAAAATAAAAATAAATAAAACACACACATACACACACACACATACAGAATATAACATGTGTTGAGGAGGATGTGGACAAATTTGAACCCTTATACATTGCTGATGGAAATGTAAAATGTAGAAAACAGTTTGACATTTCCTCAAAAAGTTAAATATAGAATTACCATACAACCCACCATTTCACTCCTAAGTATGTACCCAAAATAACTGAAAACAGGTATTAAACAAATATTTGTACATGAATGTTCACTTCTGCACTGTTCACAACAGCAAAAGGGTGGAAACAAACCAAATGCCCACCAATTGAACAAATAAACAAAATGTGGTATGTATCCATACAATGACACGTTACAACAGATGAATCTCAAAAACATTATGCGAAATGACAGAAGCCAGACAAAAGGTCACACATTGTGTGATTTCATTTATATGAACTATCCAGAATAAGTAAATCCATAAAGACAGAAAGTAAGTTTATAGTTGCAGAGGATGGAGCAAGGGGGGAAAAGGGAAGGGAATAACCACTTAATTGGTATAGTTTTCTTTGGGATGATGAAAATCTTTGGAACTAGATGAAGCAGTGGTTGTACAACAACATGGTAAATGTACTACATGTCACTGAACTGTATACTTTAAAATGGTTAATTTTATAATATATGAATTTCACCTGAATAAAAATGTAAAAAAAAAAAAGTATTCTCAGTCATCTAACCCCTGTAACTTCAAAGCTGATAACCATGCTTCCTTCTTATTAAAAATTTTCTTCTTACTGTTTTAGGGCTCCATTCTTTTGTGTGACCTTTTCTTCTCACTCTCTACGCTCACCCTGAATTTCATCAGCACATAGTTTACATTAATATCTATACAATGACAATTACCAAAGTCACATCTTAAGACCAAATAACTGGGCTTCCCTGGTGGCGCAGTGGTTGAGAGTCCATCTGCCGATGCAGGGGACACGGGTTCGTGCCCCGGTCCGGGAAGATCCCACATGCCACGGAGCGGCTAGGCACGTGAGCCATGGCTGCTGAGCCTGCGCCTCCAGAGCCTGTGCTCTGCAATGGGAGAGGCCCCGTGCCCCTGCCAGTCTGTGGAAAAATTGTCTTCTACAAAACCGATCCCTGGGGCCAAAAAGTTGGGGACCACTGCCCTACAGGCACCTTAAGATTTAAGATGTACATAATATGAATCTATTATCAAACTCTCAAATCTGCTTTTCATACCATAATTCCTGTTTTCATTAATGGTGTACCACCTATAGTCACCCTAATATAGAATCTGAGAGGCATTTTTGAGACTATTTCAACTCCTTATCTATCCTAAATAGTTTCTGAGACAGGACTATTACTCTTTCTTTTCAATCTCTCTCCACCACACTTTCTGTCTACTTAAAACGTATACTAATATTTCAAGGGTCATTTCCTAAATGGAACTTAGCACAACTTCAACTAAAAACTGTAAAATTTATATGAAACAACAGTTTTCAGACATTGAACTATAGGCAGCTCAAAACTAATCTGTAAGGAAAAAGAAGCAAATAAATTAAAATGTCTGAATGCCCCGATTTAGTGCCTGGAAACAGATTTTAGATAGCAGTGCAGAGAGGTGGAATCATAATGGCCCACCAGAGTTGAGAATATGGAGACAGGAATTCAGAAAGGATGAGATGTCTAGAATTTGTGAGGTAGAGTACCAAAAAAACAGGGAGAGATATATAGAGAAAGAGCCTCAGAGATATGCAGAAAAGACACTGGAGTCTTTGGTTGAATACTGCAAGTGTGTGAGAGGAAACTTTCTGAGGACAGGGGCTGAGACTAGTCCAAGTTCCATTCTCAAAAGACTTTTTTTTTTTAAGTATTGTTTTCTTTTTTTAATTGAAGTATAGCTGATTTAAGACCCTCTAATATGCAGGGCACTAAGTGAAGTCTTCATACCTTAAAGTAGGTCTAAATAAATACTAGAATAAAAGCTGCGTGGCTGTGCCAAAATAAACTTACAAGCAAGCCTAGAAAGGACCAGACTGATACACAAAAGGCTTATTAACACATGAAAAAACAAATCCAACACTCTTTAAAGGAACACTAGAAAATTCACCGCGCAAAATGAAAAATTCAAAATGTCTGATGTGAAATCAAAACCGCCAGTCAAAGAAGCAGAAAAATACAACCCATAATCAGGAGAAAAGCCAACAGAAACATAAACAGACCAAGAAATAAAATATGACAGAATCCATAAAACAAGGGCCTTAAAACAGCTATTACAAATTTTATAAGTATATTTAAAGATGTAAAAGAAAATATCAACATGATATTGATAAATGAAACAAATAAAAAAGAGACTTAAAATGGAACTTCTAGATTTGACCATACAGGGAAAAAAAAAAATCAGTGAACTAGAAGATATAGCAATAGATACACAGTCTAGGTGAAATGAAACACTGAAAGAAAAAAAGGTTTAAAAAAATGAAAAGTCTCAGTAAGCTGCGGAACAATTTTAAGATGTCTAACACCATGTAACTGGAGTCCATAACTGGGAAATAGAACAGGAAAAAATATTTCAATAATGGCCACAAATTTGAAAATTATAAACCATGAGATCTAAGAAGCTCCAGAAACCTCAAGCAGAAGTGTTTTTTTTTTTAAAGCACACACTAAAATACATTTTTAATAAAATTGCTAAAAACTAGAGAGAATAATGTTAAAAGCAGCTGGGAATCGAGGGAGAAAGGGGAACACATCATATACAGAGGAATACTGCTAAGAATAGCAGCAGATTTCCTTTTAAATATCATGCAGAAGACAAGAAGCAGTCTTTAAAAAGCTGAAAAGAAGAGCTTCCCTGGTGGTGCAGTGGTTACCCGCCTGCCAATGCAGGGGATACGGGTTCGCACCCTGGTCCAGGAAGATCCCACATGCCGCAGAGCAATTAAGCCCGTGTGCCACAACTACTGAGCCTGCACTCTAGGGCCCGCAAGCCACAACTACTGAGCCCATGTGCCACAATTACTGAAGCCCGCGCGTCTAGAGCCCATGATCCGCAACAAGAGAAGCCACTGCAATGAGAAGCTCGCACACTGCAATGAAGAGTAGCCCCCGCTTGCCACAACTAGAGAAGGCCCACGCATAGCAACTTAGACCTAACGCAGCCAAAAATAAATAAAATAAATAAATAAAAAATAAAAAAGCTGAAAAGAAAAAAGAAATCCATCAACAGCCTAGAACTATCAGAAGAACAAAGTTGAAGGACTACACTTCTCAATTTCAAAACTTACTAGAAAGCTAAAATAATGAAAACAAAGTGGTACTGGCAAAAAAGGATAGGCATAGGGACTTCCCTGGTGGTGCAGTGGTTAAGACTCCATGCTCCCAATGCAGGGGGCCCAGGTTCAATCCCTGGTCAGGGAACTAGATCCCACATGCATGCTGCAACTAAGAGTTCGCATGCCACAACTAAGGAGCCGGCATGCTGCAACTGAGGAGCCAATGAGCCACAACTAAGGAGCCCACCTGCCACAACTAAGACCCAGTGCAACCAAATAAATATTTTCAAAAAATGGATAGGCATATAGATCAATGGAATAAATGTGGAAGTGCAGAAGTACTCATATTTACAGTCAACTGATTTTCAAAAAGAATGCCAAGGCAATTCAATAAGTGGTGCTTGGACAATGGATACGTAGAAGCGAACTAATCAAGCTGGAATCCTTCCTTGTGCCATACAAAAAAATTAACTCAAAATGGATCACAGACCTCAATGAAAGAGCTAAAACCAAAAAACTCTTAGAAGAATATATAGGAATAAATCTTTGTGATCTTGGGTTTGGCAAAACCTTCTTAGATATGATACCATGTGCACAGTAACAAAATTTTTTTTAAAACTGGATTTCATCAAAATTTTCAACTTTTGTGCTTCAAACGATACCAACAAGGAATCTGGGGAAAAAATTTTTGCAAGTCATATTGAAAGCAACTTGTATCCAGGATATATAAAGAGCTCTTAAACTCAACAGTAAGACAAACAACTCAATTTAAAAATGGTGAAAGCTGAGACCCAGGAGCTGTGAGAACAAAGAAAAGAAAGGGAAACCTCTCCCAGCAGCCTCAGAAGCAGCGGATTAAAGCTCCACAATCAACTTGATGTACCCTGCATCTGTGGAATACATGAATAGACAACGAATCATCCCAAATTGAGGAGCCAGGAGTCAGTGCTGTGCCTCTGAGGTGGGAGAGCCAACTACAGGACACTGGTCCACAAGAGACCTCCCAGCTCCACATAATATCAAACGGCGAAAATCTTCCAGAGATCTCCATCTCAACACCAGCACCCAGCTTCACTCAACGACCAGCAAGCTACAGTGCTGGACACCCTATGCCAAACAACTAGCAAGACAGGAACACAATGCCACCCATTAGCAGAGAGGAGGCCTAAAATCATAAAAAGTCCGCAGACACCCCAAAACACACCACCAGATGTGGACCTGCCCACCAGAAAGACAAGATCCAGCCTCATCCACCAGAACACAGGCACTAGTCCCCTCCACCAGGAAGCCTACACAACCCACTAAACCAACCTTAGCCACTGGAGACAGACACCAAAAACAACGGGAACTACGAACCTGCAGCCTGCAAAAAGGAGACCCCAAACACAGTAACATAAGCAAAATGAGAAGACAGAAAAACACACAGCAGGAGAAGGAGCAAGATAAAAACCCACCAGACCTAACAAATGAAGAGGTAATAGGCAGTCTACCTGAAAAAGAATTCAGAATAATGATGGTAAAGATGATCCAAGATTCTATTTCCAAGATCCAAAATCTTGGAAATAGAATAGACAAAATGCAAGAAACAGTTAACAAGGACCTAGAAGAACTAAAGATGAATCAAGCATCGATTAAAAACAAAATAAATGAAATAAAAAATACTCTAGATGGGATCAATAGCAGAATAACTGAGGCAGAACGGATAAGTGAGGTGGAAGATAAAATAGTGGCAATAACTGCTGCAGAGCAAAATAAAGAAAAAAGAATGAAAAGAACAGAGGACAGTCTCAGAGATCTCTGGGACAACATTAAACGCACCAACATTCGAATTATAGGGGTTCCAGAAGAAGAAGAGAAAAAGAAAGGGACTGAGAAAATATTTGAAGAGATTATAGTTGAAAACTTCCCTAATATGGGAAAGGAAATAGTTAATCAAGTCCAGGAGGCACAGAGAGTCCCATACAGAATAAATCCAAGGAGAAATATGCCAAGACACATATTAATCAAACTGTCAAAAATTAAACACAAAGAAATCATATTAAAAGCAGCAAGGCAAAAACAACAAGTAACACACAAGGGAATCCCCATCAGGATAACAGCTGATCTCTCAGCAGAAACTCTACAAGCCAGAAGGGAGTGGCAGGACATAATTAAAATGATGAAGGAGAAAAACCTGCAACCAAGACTACTCTACCCAGCAAGGATCTCATTCAGATTTGATGGAGAAATTAAAACATTTACAGACAAGCAAAAGCTGAGAGAGTTCAGCACCACCAAACCAGCTTTACAACAAATGCTAAAGGAACTTCTCTAGGCAAGAAACACAACAGAAGGAAAAGACCTACAATAAAGAACCCAAAACAACTAAGAAAATGGGAATACGAACATACATATCAATAATTACCTTAAATGTAAATGGACTAAATGCTCCCACCAAAAGACACAGATTGGCTGAATGGATACAAAACAAGACCCATATATATGCTGTCTACAAGAGACCCACTTCAGACCTAGAGACACATACAGACTGAAAGTAAGGGGATGGGAAAAGATATTCCATGCAAATGGAAACCAAAAGAAAGCTGGAGTAGCAATTCTCATATCAGACAAAATAGACTTTAAAATAAAGACTACTAGAAGAGACAAAGAAGGACACTACATAATGATCAAGGGATTGATCCAAGAAGAAGATATAACAATTGTAAATATTTATGCACCAAACATAGGAGCACCTCAATACATAAGGCAAATACTAACAGCCATAAAAGGAGAAATCGACAGTAACACAATCATAGTAGGGGACTTTAACACCCCACTTTCACCAATGGACAGATCATCCAAAATGAAAATAAATAAGGAAACACAAGCTTTAAATGATACATTAAACAAGATGGACTTAATTGATATTTATAGGACATTCCATCCAAAAACAACAGAATACACATTTTTCTCAAGTGCTCATGGAACATTCTCCAGGATAGATCATACCTTGGGTCACAAATCAAGCCTTGGTAAATTTAAGAAAATTGAAATTGTATCAAGTATCTTTTCCGACCACAATGCTATGAGACTAGACATCAATTACAGGAAAAGAGCTGTAAAAAATACAAACACATGGAGGCTAAACAATACACTACTTAATAACGAAGTGATCACTGAAGAAATCAAAGAGGAAATTAAAAAATACCTAGAAACAAATGACAATGGAGACACGACGACCCAAAACCTATGGGATGCAGCAAAAGTAGTTCTAAGAGGGAAGTTTATAGCAATACAATCCCACCTTAAGAAACAGGAAACATCTCAAATAAATAACCTAACCTTGCACCTAAAGCAATTAGAGAAAGAAGAACAAAAACATCCCAAAGTTAGCAGAAGGAAAGAAATCATAAAAATCAGATCAGAAATAAATGAAAAAGAAATGAAGGAAATGATAGCAAAGATCAATAAAACTAAAAGCTGGTTCTTTGAGAAGATAAACAAAATTGATAAACCATTAGCCAGACTCATCAAGAAAAAAAGGGAGAAGACTCAAATCAATAGAATTAGAAATGAAAAAGGAGAAGTAACAACTGACACTGCAGAAATACAAAAGATCATGAGAGATTACTATAAGCAAGTCTATGCCAATAAAATGGACAACCTGGAAGAAATGGACAAATTCTTAGAAATGCACAACCTGCCAAGACTGAATCAGGAAGAAATAGAAAATATGAACAGACCAATCACAAGCACTGAAATTGAAACTGTGATAAAAAATCTTCCAACAAACAAAAGCCCAGGACCAGATGGCTTCACAGGCGAATTCTATCAAGCATTTAGAGAAGAGCTAACACCTATCCTTCTCAAACTCTTCCAAAATATAGCAGAGGGAGGAACACTCCCAAACTCATTCTACGAGGCCACCATCACCTTGATACCAAAACCAGACAAGGATGTCACAAAGAAAGAAAACTACAGGCCAATATCACTGATGAACATAGATGCAAAAATCCTCAACAAAATACTAGCAAACAGAATCCAACAGCACATTAAAAGGATCATACACCATGATCAAGTGGGGTTTATTCCAGGAATGCAAGGATTCTTCAATATACGCAAATCAATCAACGTGATACACCATATTAACAAATTGAAGGAGAAAAACCATATGATCATCTCAATAGATGCAGAGAAAGCTTTCGACAAAATTCAACACCCATTTATGATAAAAACCCTGCAGAAAGTAGGCATAGAGGGAACTTTCCTCAACATAATAAAGGCCATATATGACAAACCCACAGCCAGCATCGTCCTCAATGGTGAAAAACTGAAACCATTTCCACTAAGATCAGGAACAAGACAAGGTTGCCCACTCTCACCACTCTTATTCAACATAGTTTTGGAAGTTTTAGCCCCAGCAATCAGAGAAGAAAAGGAAATAAAAGGAATCCAAATCGGAAAAGAAGAAGTAAAGCTGTCACTGTTTGCAGATGACATGATACTATACATAGAGAATCCTAAAGATGCTACCAGAAAACTACTAGAGCTAATCAATGAATTTGGTAAAGTTGCAGGATACAAAATTAATGCACAGAAATCTCTGGCATTCCTATATACTAATGATGAAAAATCTGAAAGTGAAATCAAGGAAACACTCCCATTTACCATTGCAACAAAAAGAATAAAATATCTAGGAATAAACCCACCTAAGGAGACAAAAGACCTCTATGCAGAAAATTATAAGACACTGATGAAAGAAATTAAAGATGATACAAATAGATGGAGAGATATACCATGTTCCTGGATTGGAAGAATCAACATTGTGAAAATGACTCTACTACCCAAAGCAATCTACAGATTCAATGCAATCCCTATCAAACTACCACTGGCATTTTTCACAGAACTAGAACAAAAAATTTCACAATTTGTATGGAAACACAAAAGACCCCGAATAGCCAAAGCAATCTTGAGAACGAAAAATGGAGCTGGAGGAATCAGGCTCCCTGACTTCAGACTATACTACAAAGCTACAGTAATCAAGACAGTATGGTACTGGCACAAAAGCAGAAAGATAGATCAATGGAACAGGATAGAAAGCCCAGAGATAAACCCACGCACATATGGTCACCTTATCTTTGATAAAGGAGGCAGGAATGTACAGTGGAGAAAGGACAGTCTCTTCAATAAGTGGTGCTGGGAAAACTGGATAGGGACATGTAAAAGTATGAGATTAGATCACTCCCTAACACCATACACAAAAATAAGCTCAAAATGGATTAGAGGCCTAAATGTAAGGCCAGAAACTATCAAACTCTTAGAGGAAAACATAGGCAGAACACTCAATGACATAAATCACAGCAAGATCCTTTTTGACCCACCTCCTAGAGAAATGGAAATAAAGACAAAAATAAACACATGGGACCTAATGAAACTTAAAAGCTTTTGCACAGCAAAGGAAACCATAAACAAGACCAAAAGACAACCCTCAGAATGGGAGAAAATATTTGCAAATGAAGCAACTGACAAAGGATTAATCTCCAAAATTTATAAGCAGCTCATGCAGCTCAATAACAAAAAAACAAACAGCCCAATCCAAAAATGGGCAGAAGACCTAAATAGACATTTCTCCACAGAAGATATACAGACTGCCAACAAACACATGAAAGGATGCTCAACATCTTTACTCATTAGAGAAATGCAAATCAAAACTACAATGAGATATCATCTCACACCAGTCAGAATGGCCATCATCAAAAAATCTAGAAACAATAAATGCTGGAGAGGGTGTGGAAAAAAGGGAACACTCTTGCACTGCTGGTGGGAATGTGAATTGGTACAGCCACTATGGAGAACGGTATGGAGGTTCCTTAAAAAACTACAAATAGAACTACCATATGACCCTGCAATCCCACTACTGGGCATATACCCTGAGAAAACCATAATTCAAAAAGAGACATGTACCAAAATGTTCATAGCAGCCCTATTTACAATAGCCCGGAGATGGAAACAACCTAAGTGTCCATCATCGGATGAATGGGTAAAGAAGATGTGGCACATACATACAATGGAATATTACTCAGCCATAAAAAGAAATGAAATTGAACTATTTGTAATGAGGTGGATGGACCTAGAGTCTGTCATACAGAGTGAAGTAAGTCAGAAAGAGAAAGACAAATACTGTATGCTGACACATATATATGGAATTTAAGAAAAAAAAAAGGTCATGAAGAACATAGGGGTAAGACAGGAATAAAGACACAGACCTACTAGAGAATGGACTTGAGGATATGGGGAGGGGGAAGGGTAAGCTGTGACAAAGTGAAAGAGCGGCATGGACATATATACACTACCAAACGTAAGGTAGATAGCTAGTGGGAAGCAGCCGCATAGCACAGGGAGATCAGCTCGGTGCTTTGTGACCGCCTGGAGGGGTGGGATAGGGAGGGTGGGAGGGAGACGCAAAAGGGAGGGGATATGGGAACATATGTATACATATAACTGATTAAATTTGTGATAAAGCAAAAAATAAAAAAAAATAAAAAAAAAATAAAAAAAAAAAAAGAAATCTAGAAACAATAAATGCTGGAGAGGGTGTGGAAAAAAGGGAACACTCTTGCACTGCTGGTGGGAATGTGAATTGGTACAGCCACTATGGAGAACGGTATGGAGGTTCCTTAAAAAACTACAAATAGAACTACCATATGACCCAGCAATCCCACTACTGGGCATATACCCTGAGAAAACCATAATTCAAAAAGAGACATGTACCAAAATGTTCATAGCAGCCCTATTTACAATAGCCCGGAGATGGAAACAACCTAAGTGTCCATCATCGGATGAATGGGTAAAGAAGATGTGGCACATATATACAATGGAATATTACTCAGCCATAGAAAGAAATGAAATTGAGCTATCTGTAATGAGGTGGATGGACCTAGAGTCTGTCATACAGAGTGAAGTAAGTCAGAAAGAGAAAGACAAATACTGTATGCTGACATATATATATGGAATTTAAGAAAAAAAAATATCATGAAGAACATAGGGGTAAGACAGGAATAAAGACACAGACCTACAAAAAAAATAAAAAAGTAAAAAAAATAAAAATGGTAAAGTATCTGAATATATACTTCTCCAAAGAAGATATACAAATGGCCAATAAACACCTGAAAATATGTTCAACATCATTTGTCATCAGGGAAATGAAAATCAAAACCATATGAGATACCATTTCATACCCACTAGGATGGCTATAATCAAAACATCAGAAAATATGTGTTAGCAAAGATGTGGAGAAACTGGAACTCTTGCATATTGCTGGTGGGAATGTAAAATGGTGCAGCCACTTTGGAAGACAGTCTGGTAAATTCCTCAAAAGGTTAAACATAGAGCTATCGTATGATCTAGAAATTCCACTCTTAGGTATATATACTCAAAAGAAGTGAAAAACGTGTCCACACAAAACTTTTACAGGAGGGTTCACAGCAGCAATATTCACAATAGTCAAAAAGTGGCAAACAACACAAATGTTCATCAATGGAAAATTATTCAACAATAAAAATGAATGAAGTACTGATAGATGCTAACACTGATGTTATAAAACACTATGTTAAATCAAAGAAGCCAGTCATAAAAGACCAGAACAGGTAAATCTATAGAGACAGAAAGTTAAGGGGGGGTGGGTGTGGAGAAGAAGGACTGACTGCTTAATGGGTGGGGTTTATTTTGGGAGCGATGAAAATGCTCTAAAACTGAAATTGCCAATGGCTGCACAATTCTATGAATATACAAATATACCACTGGATTGTACAATTTAAATGGGTGAATTGTAGAGTATGTGATATCTTTCAAAAATAAGGATGATTATCTGTTTAAAGCAAAAATTATGAACATATACTGTGATGTTTAAAACATATTGTAAAATTAAAATGTACAACAAAAGAACAAGGGATAGGAGGGTTAAATGAACTGCTCCAAGGTTCTTAAGCTACATATCATGGTGGTGTAATGCTGCCTGAAGATGAACTGTGATCAAACAAACAGAGTGATAAAAATCACAAATGCACAATTAACTACAGTTCTGTACCTACACTGTTAGCCACATTTAACATGATTCTGAAGGAGCAGGACTGACCTTATGTACAAGTCCCCTTTTCCCGCAAAAATGAATGAAAAAACAAAGTCAGCATCTTTTAAACCAGTGGCCACATAGTAAAAACTGTACATCGTTGTCCATTCATTTAAAAAGCAAAGTCACTAGGATGGTATAAAAGTGATAACTGATGCCTTTTTAACTTTCTGAACTTTTTATTATTTCAAATTCTAGAGCACCACTAAAAAATCCTAACAGATAAATATAACTAATAACCCTGACATTAGAGTTAAAATAGAATAAAAAATATTCAGTTAATCCAAAAGAAGGCAGGAAAAGAAGAGAAAAGGAATAATGTTCACATGAGACAAAAAGAAAATAAAAACAAGATGGCAGATTTTAAACCAGTTATATTGATTATTACATGAAAAGCCAATGATCTAATAAACGCTCCGCTTAAAAGAAGTGGATTGTCAGATTCAGATATGCTATCCACAAGAAACTATGTTAAATATAAAGATACAAATGAAAGGATGAAAAACGATATACCACATAGACACTATTCAAAAGAAAATACCATTGGCTATGTTAATTTTAGACGAATGAGGCTTCAGAACAAGGAGAATGCTTCATAATAATAATAGGTCAGTTCATAAAAAAAGACATAATCCTAAATGTATGTGTAACTAAAAGAATTTCAAAACACATGAAGCAAAAACTAACAAAACTGAAAGGAGAAACAGACAAATCTCAATCATGATTTCAGATTTCAATAGTACTCAATTAAAAAAACAAGTCAACAAGAAAACCAGTAAGGATAGACAAGACTTGTCGAATACTCTCAAGAACCTGACCTGACATTTATAGAACCCTTCACCCAATGGCTTAAAAAACATTCTGCTGAAGGCTCCATGGAACATTCTTCAAAACAGACACATTCTGGACTTCCCTGGTGGCGCAGTGGTTGAGAGTCCGCCTGCTGATGCAGGGGACATGGGTTCATGCCCCGGTCTGGGAAGATCCCACATGCCGCGGAGCGGCTGGGCCCGTGAGCCATGGCCGCTGAGCCTGCCCATTTGGAGCCTGTGCTCCGCAACGGGAGAGGCCACAACAGTGAGAGGCCCGCATACCACAAAAAACAAAAAAAAACAAAAAAACAAAAAAACCAGACACATTCTGGGCTATGAATAACAAGTCTCAATAAACTTACACTGAAATCAAACTGTTTTCCAACTACAATAGAATTAAACTAGAAATGAATAACAGAAAGATATCTGGAAAACATTTAGAAATAAAACACTTAATAATCAATGAGTTAAATTAAAAAGTCAAAAGGAAAATTACAAAGTATTTTGAACTGAATGAAAATGGAAACATATCAAGATCAGTGGCACACAGCTAAAATAATGTTTACAGGAAATTTTAAAACATTTAACATTATAGTAGAAGACTGGTCAAAATCATTATCTAGCTTCCATTTTAAGAAACCATAAAGAAACAAAATGAAAGCAGAAAGAAGGAAAACAGAAAAAAAGAATTCAATGAATTTAGAAAAGGACGAGAAGAAAATCAATAAAACCAAAAGTTAGTTCTTTGAAAGATCAATAAAATTGATAAACCTAAGGGCTTCCCTGGTGGCGCAGTGGTTGAGAGTCCGCCTGCCGATGCAGGGGACACGGGTTCGTGCCCCGGTCTGGGAAGATCCCACATGCCGCAGGAGCGGCTGGGCCCGTGAGCCATGGCCACTGAGCCTGTGCTCCGGAGCCTGTGCTCCGCAAGGGGAGAGGCCACAACAGTGAGAGGCCCGCCTACCGCAAAAAAAAAAAAAAAAAAAAAAAAAAAATTGATAAACCTCTCTCAAGAGGACAAAAAAAGAAATCAGTAATGCCAAAAACAAAAGAGAAGACAGATGCTACAGACATTAAAAGTATGATAAGGAATTTTATAAACCACTTCTGCCAACTTGAATGAAATGGACAAACTTCTTGAAAGACACAAACAATCAATGCTTACTGAAGAAACTGAAAATCTGTACAGCCCTGTATCTATTAAAGGAATTTAATGTATAGTTAAAAGCCTCCTCACAAACAAGATTCCAGGTCCAAATAGTTTCCTGGGTGAATTCTACAGAAATTTAATAAAGAAATATTACCATTCTATACAAACTTTTCCAGAAAATAGACTTCAGTCTATGATGCCAGGTTTACCCTGATAGCAAAACCAGGCAAAGACACTGCAAGAAAAGAAAACTATAGACCAATATTTCTTAGAATGCAGAAATCTTTAACATTTTAGCAAACTGGATCCAGCGATAAAACATTATGACCAAGAGGTGTATGACTAACCCAGGAACGCAAGGTTAGTTTAAAGATCAACATTTAAAAATCAATTAATGGGGTTTCCCTGGTGGCACAGTGGTTAAGATTCCACCCGCCAATACAGGGGACACGGGTTCGTGCCCTGGCCCGGGAAGATCCCACATGCCGCGGATCAACTAAGCCCGTGCACCACAACTACTGAGCCTGCGCTCTAGAGCCCATGAGTCACAACTACTGAAGCCTGCGTGCCTAGAGCCTAAGCCCGTGCACAGCAACGAAGACCCAATGAAGACCCCACAGCCAAAAAAAAAAAAAAAACCTCAAAAAAATCAATTAATATAATTCACCACATAAACAGACTTTAATAAGAACTCTAGGATCATATCAACAGAAGCAGAAAAGCCACATGACAAAATCAACATCCGTTTTGGATAAAAATGCAGCAAACTAAGAATAGAAGGATTGGGACTTTCCTGGTGGTCCAGTGGTAAAGAATCCACCTTCCAATGCAGGGGACACGGGTTCAATCCCTGGTCAGGGAACTAAGATCCCACATGCCACAGGGCAACTAAAACCCACATGCCACAACTACTGAGCTCATGTGCCCCAACTAGAGCCAGCATGCTGCAAACTAAAGAGTCCTGGCGCTCTGGAACCCGCACGCCACAACTAGAGAGAAGCCCAAGTACCACAACGAAGAGCCCGAGCACCGCAACGAGAAAGATCCCGCGTGCCTCAACGAAGACCCCACATGCCTCAACTAAGACCCAATGCAGACATAAATAAATAAATAAATATCTTAAAAAATAAAAATAAATAAAAATAAAAGATCCAGTGCTTTCTTTAAAGAAATAGAATAGAAGGATACTTTTCAACCTGATAAAGAATATCTACAAAAAACTAAGAGCTAACATCATACCTGACAAAAGACTAGATGCTTTCTGAGGTGATAAAAATGTTCTATATCTTGATTGTGGTGGTGTTTATATGACTATAGAGTTATTAAAACTCATACTGTATAATTAAAATTGGTAAATTTTATTGCATGTAAGTTATGACAGTAAAGCTGATTTTTAAAACTTCCACCATATTTTCTCCAGGGTTGTTTAAAAGAAGGTTAGTCCTCTAAACAAGGGTGTTGATTATATTTACGTTACAAGTTAAACCTTAAATATGGAGATGGCTGCTCCAGTCCATAATGAGAATCTGATATTCAATTCTTAGACAACTGAGAATTTCTGCTAAAATGGATTAGCATTAATCAGTAACAAAATAATACATACTACTACATCAAAAGAACTAGCTTTAATCTTTATGTAAGTATTCTTATGGTCTTATGGTACCTAAGTATACTTCTAACAAAGCACTTAAATATATAAATTACCTGCCAGTTGACTGAACTAACTCAAATGTTGCTAAGAATTGAACTAGAATTTTCATTTTATCTTACACTTGGAATTTATTTTCCTCAAGCCAAATCACTCAACTACAATGAAAATATTCAAGAAGTGGGACTTTCTAATTATAAAAATAAATGTACAAAATGCAATCCATTATTACTTTATTGCTATTTTCTAATCACTAAAGGAAAGTCTTTTTGAATTGCTCAGTCATATCCACAAGGCCTAATTATATTACTAGAGAAAATGAGATTTCTTTAACCTCAAAGCAGATAGCTAATATTATAAGAACCTCTGCATTTCTACTATGCTAAAGATGGACAGAAATACATAAAGAAATTTGCCTAATACTTCTGTTGAAGGAAAAAACAAATGATTAAAGGCATATCCAAATACAGGCTCTATAAATTAAAATTTATTAACTTAAGGGAGAAGATAGGCTATTTCTACTCTAATACCAGTGGATAACAGGTATTGCCCCATATTCCACTCGTTATTAAAACTGAAAGTTAGCACTTCTCACCAGACAACCTAATATGTACGTATAGAACTTAGCTGACAGTCAAGATTAAATGGTATGGCGTACATACACCTAAGTAAAAATGAGCTTGATTTTTTAGATAGGACATGGGCATCCTAACTTGTTTATTCTTTAAACAATACTTGTTTATCAAAAGAGGTCATTAAGAATAAATAAAGTTAAAATGAAATTAGCTCATGTTTTCAAACCATTAAATTTTGGAGTCCATTCAAATCACTGAAATTTCATGGTTAACTTGTATTCATTTTAAATGCACATAAACATAATATTCTTCTGCCTTTATAACCCAACTCTGACTAGTCCAACCCTCAGCAGTTTCATCAGACAAAGTAAACATAAGAGCAGGCTTGTTTTTAAAACAGTGGGATATCTACACACTCCTTACAAATACAACTCAAACCATACAAACCATATTAAGCTAGTGCTGCTGAATAAATAGTAACATCACAAACAAGCTACCTCTTGCACATTCACAAATATTGCTATGAATTTTTAAAAGAAAAATTCACGTGTAAAATGAGTTAAAAAATAGAATTAGACTTAAAATGTTGCAAACATTCAAATTACTGATTTAAATCATATCTATGATTAAACAGTAGCTTAATTTAATAACTGAGTTATTCTAAATTCCAGAATAAGGTAAGTTTAACATTTTAGTATTTGACTTAGCCATTTAATAAAGAGAAGTCCAACCAAAGCATGACTGGCTAACAACAAAACTGCTTTCAAATATCAGATGGTTACATCTAGAATTAATACTCAAGATAATCAATCCTAATGAGAACGATACACCTCTTTCAAATTTTAGCTTGAATCAGGAACATTTGACAAACTATTGGTGTAGCAAAAGTGAAATTTTATATCAAACCTCTTGCAATGATACTTCTATCCTACCTGTATCTTCAATAAATTCCACACATTTTTCAACAAATAGTGGTATGGGCTTCTCAGCTGTAACCAGATCCTGGAGGGGCATCCCAAAGTAATTACTTTCCCAATTTCTACGTGTTGGTGGGTTGAAGTTCTTAGTTTTCTTTTTCTGCTATAAGAAAACATATTCAAGTTAAAACTATTAAAATTAATTTCCTTCAGAAAAACATTAGTATTAAGCAATGTAAATAAACATTTTGTATCAAAAGATACATTTAAAAGCCATATCCAACCTAAATGCCCATCAATACCGGTTCATTAAGTAAATTCTGCTAGGAGGAGCAACGTGACCAAGAGAAAGAGACAAAAGTGAACAGACAAAAAAATGGCTGAATAGAAGAAACTTTTCCCTTTGGAAAATAATAGAAAACTGGATAGGTAGGGAAATTAGAAAAGATCATTTTTCAGTGCCAAGTGAAAAGGAGAAACTAGGAGTAAGCAATGCTCAATTCAGTTTCAGTGTGGTCTGTTGATTGGTGCATTTGTTATTTGGTCTTTGGGGAAGTTCCAAGTGAGATTTTTGTGCATAGCTATATTAGTAAGAATATAACATAGCTTTAATTATTGATTATACAATGAAGCTATGCAACTCCAGGAGTTTTAACCCCATCATTTCCCCATCTTCTTCCTATCTATTGACTCTAGTTCTTAAATATTAAGATAATTTTTATAAAAGAAAATAACATCCTAGTGGGAAAGGAGATGTTAATTTAGTCTATTAAAAATGTTTTATTAAGCACCCCCAAAAAGATGATTTTTTATAAGTAATGAACAAAACATTTTCACAATAATAAAAAAACAAAATTATGTAAGAATTTTCAAAGTTTAATTTCAATATTGCATTGGGAGTAAATGGGTTCTTAACCAGGGAGCGAACATTTCAAAAACCTAAGGAAGTACTGCCTGGAATTCAACCCTTAAGGAGATTCTGAGTCAGTCTTCCTTAAAGTAGGGTGTATTTATATTTGTCATAAGTATTGTTACTGACTTACAAATCACATAAAAACATACCATTTCTAATCAGAAAAGTGTGGGGGGGGGGCAGGGGAGGGAACACAGGCAGAGCTTTCAATGCTTAAAGCAACAGTCCTCATTTTAATTTCCAGTTCTTCCCAGAGGAGTCTCTTCTTTGGATGGACTGATCTTTCAATGTGTTCTTCCAAGTTCCAAGTTATGCAACCTTGCATAATCAATCAAGTCCTTTCTTCATTTCAATTTCAGGCTGCTCTACCTAGCAAACTTCCAGATCTCACGAAATCCAACTTCTAAGTCTTCATATATTATCATTCTGATGATACAGATTACATAAACTCTGGTAGGTACAGATTACATACAATATAACTAGTTGTCCGAAATGTTACCAACAAAGCATTGGAATACTTGGTCTGGCTCAAGACCTAGCCCACCAAGTCAAGTAGTGTGGATCCTTCCTTACTCCTTAAACAATCCTTCCACTACCACCACCACCAAAACAGAACAATGTGCAAGAAAGTAGAAATGAAGAAATTGTAATTTCAAAGCTGAGGTAGGGATAGAGCGACTGGGTCCTCTTCTTTCTCAGGAGCACTAAGGTGCTTTCCAGCCTGCAAACTACTAGCTGCACCATTTGGTTACAAAAGTGAAAACTGAGGCAAAGATGGATGTTTTTGTTTAGAGAGATAATACAGTGGTGAAAAAGATTACACTTAAGCAAATTAATGAAAACAGCAATGCCTAGCCTATGGCAGGAGCAACAGGAATAAAAGATCTTAATCTGCAATGACACCTAAAAAACAAAGTTGTAAGAAAAGTAAGCTAGCTAGTCCTAACTGTTCCAATCAACTCTTAAGAAATTCTCTTTTCATATTACCCTTTAGGAACCAAACTAAGCTCTGAATACTTCACTAAAATTGGGGGTAGATTTCTCTGGCTTATGCTCAGGGAATATCCATCCCCCAAAGTCCATAAAGTTACAAGGGCAAGTTATTTAATTCTGCAGTTACTCCAAGATCAGATTACACCAGTAATCTGAGGCAATGAAATGCTAAGTGGCTTATAGCATGGAATTTCTGGCAAAGTATAAAGGGAAAATTTACTAACATATAACTGCCCTGACAGTCAAGTTATAGTTCACATATATGGGGAAAAAAAGCATAAAAAGCTTATGTGACTTTACCAATTTTTCTACTAATTTACACTGGTGCAAAAGAAAACTCTATGTAGGAAAATAGTTTTGAATTAGACATTCCTATATTAGCTTTTATGATGAATAAAAACATATATAACTTTTTTTCTATAAGTGATAGTTCTTAAGCATAAGAATCACTTCAGGGAGTTCTTTAAAAATGTGAATTTTGAAAAACTCTACATTATTCTAACATACAACCCTTAGTTAAGAGTTGCTGATCTATAGCTACAAATTTATACCAATTCAAATTAACTTATATAATTTAAAATCTATTTCATAAATTAAACTAAGGCTAGATGATTACAACTGCTATAAAATTCCATCAAGGTTCTCTGAAATGCAAGAAAAAGATGAGGCATATGGTTATTTGGTCATTTATATCTATAGCTTTTGATGAACCAATAGTCAGAAATGGCAGGTCCCAATAAATAATTATGCCAGCAGGAAAACAGGATCTGATTTATGATAATCCAACTTCTGATTCATTACTACATTCATACAAATCTTAATTTCTGCTTAAATGCAAATACCCATGGTCTTTTCTTCCTGGCCACTTACGCAAATCTCATGTCTGCAAAAGCATATCCAGTAAAATAAACATTCTACTTCACAAATAATATAAACAATGTTATCAGTTAAGTGTCCAGTGGATATTAAAAACTATCATTAGTATAAGTAAACAGGACCAGGAAAAGGCATATAAATAGCTCTTTACAGAATCTGCTCTTCCACTTCCGCAATATCAGCAACACAACAAAGGAGAGCATCTAAGCAACATCCTCAAATATTCAATAAATACTATCGATACAATCAATAACACTGGAAAAACCAATACCTCAATTGCTTCATATGTAACCAACAAACTGCAGAAAACTTAAGTAGCAAAAAACAGTTGAGGAGGCTTTCAAAGAATAAAACCAGGAAACAAGAAATTTTGGATTTCTCTATTAAATTTATTATGGGATTCTTGAAATAAAAGATTAAAGAAGAAATGAAACAACCAGAGGCAAAATGTAAAGTGAAGAAAAAAAACATTAAAGAAATGAATACCTCTTTAGTAAAAGATTAAATATGATTGAAAACATCAGAATAAAGTGGAAAAGATCATCAGAGTTCTCTTTTCTACTGTATCATTTCTTTGACACACGCCAAAAAATACTTTTGTTCCCATTTTTAAAAGAAGTCTTAATCTTCTTCTCTCTGCTAGCTACTGCTCCAGAATTCTACTCCCTTTTGCAGAACTCTACATAAATCATCTATGCTAGCTGTCTCCAATTCCTCTCCTTCCATTCCCTCTTATATGTACTTATATTAGTTTATCACTCTCATGACTCCACTAAATCTGCTCTTATTAAGTTCACGAATGACTGTTTTGCAATAGTCAGTTCTCAGCTCTCATCTTACTTAACTTTTCAGCAGTCACTCTCTTTAGTGGACTTCAGGAGACGACCTCTATTATCTCACTTGTTCTCCCCTTATTAGTCTCCTTAGCTTGTGCCTCCTCGGCAACCTTGTAATACTGTGAATACCCCAGGCCTCAGTCCCTGCCTTTTCTTCTCAATATCTATAATCACCCTCTTGGTAATGTCATCCATATGCTGCTAACCCAAATTAATACCGCCAGCTGAGCTCTTTCTCCTGAACTCCAGACTCATTTGAAACCTTCTACCTGACTCTTCACTTGAATGTCTAAGAGATATTTCTTTCTTAACGTGCAAAACTGAACTCCTGATGATTTCCTTAAAATGAGCTCCATCTTCAGCCTTCTACATCTCAGTTGCTGGCAATTCCATCCTTTCAGCTGCCAGGCTAAATTCTTGGAGTCATTTTTGATCCCTCTTATTTTCTTACACCCTACTTCAAAATCTATGAGATCTTAACCACCTTCACTGCTAATTCCCTGGTCCATACAGCTATCACCATTTCACATATGTAGATTACTGCGTTGACTGCTCAATCAATCCTCCCTGCTTCTACCACCATTCTCTACATACTGTTCTCAATAAAGCACCAAGAATGATAGTGACCCACAAAATAACAGCCTTCAAGGCCGTATATAATCTAGCATGCTTTGAACTCGGCTTCTATATATTCTGACCTCATTTTCCTCTACTTTCTCCATCATTTTACTCCCTTTCCTTCCTTGTGCAAGTAATTTACACAGCTTACTTGCTTTTTTAGCATGTGACACATGCTCCAAACTTAGGACTTTTGCATTGGCTGTTCCCTTTACCTTCTCAATGAGGCCTACATTGACTATTAAAAATTGTAATCTATGGCCTGTCTTTCTCTAACTACTTCCCAGTACTTCTAATCCCTCTTACACTGCTTTTCCTACCCACAACACTATATAAATTTTCTCATATATCATCATCATCATCATTATTATTTGGTGTATGCCTACTACAATTTAAGCTCCACACAAGGGCACGGATTTTTATCTGCTTTGTTCATTAACATACTCCAATGCTCTGGAATTCTGCTTGTGAGAAAGAGAAAAGTGCAAAGATAGTCGAGGTCTCTTCTGAAATAATGAATTTAATTTGTAGATTGAATGATCTCACCACGCACCAGGAAAGATAAACAGATAGGAGTAAACCATCAAGTTACAGACATATGCTGCTGAACTCAGTAAGCTTCAAAAATCTTAAAAGCATCTAGGCAGAAGAAACCAATGACCAACAAAGGAGGGAAAATATCAGGCTAGCCTCAAAGTTCTCACGAAAACTTGGGAAGTCAGAAAACTCTTCTATGTGAATGTTCATGGGAAAAAGATTTGGCAAAGATTCTTCATTTAGCCAGTATGTCATCCAAATGTGTGTAACAAGCAACTACAGATTTTTAAAAGTTCTCAAATATGTAATAGTTAATATTTAAATTACAGCACTCTCGAACTGCCTTCTTAGAAATCCTAAACACATAATGAAACATCATTGGGTAGAGACGGGGCATGGAGGGATAAATTAGGAGCTTGGGATCAACACATACACACTACTATATATAAAATAGATAACCAACAAGGACCTACTGTATAGCACAGGGAACTATACTCAATGTTTTGTAATAATCTACAAGGGAAAAGGATAACTAGTAGTTCCTTTATTTCTCTTTTTTTTTGCTGATGAGGAATAAAAATAGATAACAAGAAAAAAGCAAATTAAAAAATAAATGTAAACGGATTGGGCTTCCCTGGTGGCACAGTGGTTAAGAATCCACCTGTCAATGCAGGGGACATGGGTTCAAGCCCTGGTCCGGGAAGATCCCACATGACGCGGATCAACTAAGCCCGTGCACCACAACTACTGAGCCTGCGCTCTGGAGCCTGCAAGCTACAACTACTGAGCCCGCATGCCATAGCTACTGAAGCCCGTGTGCTTACAGCCTGTGCTCCGCAACAAGAGAAGCCACCACAATGAGAAGCCCACGCACCACAACGAAGAGTAGTCCCCGCTTGCCGCAACTAGAGAAAGCCTGCATGCAGCAATGAAGACCCAACACAGCCAAAAACAGATTAATTAATTTAAAAATGTATGTCTATGATATATAAACTTTAATCCTCTTTTCAAAATGGAAAGAAATAGGAAATCAAATTTCTCCCCAATGGCTTCCAATTTGAGTTTTCTCTGGTCCCTATATACTCTGTCCCACTCAAGAGATTGTCAACATATCACAGCATGCTAAAAAATTCTGAGAAGTTGTGCAATTAAAGAAACTCATGTAACTACAAGCACTACCTACCTTCTCTCTTCCTAATGACCTCAACTCACATTTCATTGGAAAAGACACATAGGAATTCCCTTTTCTTCATTTATACCTACAACCAACCCACCTATGTATCTCTACCCTGATTCATCTTTTCCTTCCTATGACTGTAGTATCCCCTGTTCATACAAGCCAACATCCCATCACCTCTTCTTTCATAGCATCAATCTGTCCCTTTCCTGGGTCATTCTTATGAACATACAAATATAATATCTCTCATTTTTAAAAACAAACATGAAAACAAAACCCTCTTTTGATCCCATATTGAACTCTAGCTACTGACCCAAATCTTGCTCCCTTTCATATAAACACTTCTTGAAGATATCATCTATATCTATCTCTACTTTACACATCCCATTCATTCTTCACCCTGCTTCCATCTGGCTTTCTCTCCCATTCCACTAAACTGCTTGTCAAGATCAGATACTTCCACACTATCAAATCAAAAAGAAACTTTTCATTCCTCTTGAGCTCTCAGCAACATTCTTTCTTGATCACTTCCTCCTTGAACACTTGCTCTCTTGGCTCCCATGTCACTACTCTACCAATTTTTCCTCTTTTCTCACCAGGGATTCATTTTTCTTTCTTTCTTTCTTCTTTTCTTTTTTTCTTTCTTTCTTTTTTAACATCTTCATTGGAGTATAATTGCTTTACAATGGTGTGTTAGTTTCTGCTTTGTAACAAAGCGAATCAGCTATACATATATATATATATATCCCCCCCATATCTCCTCCCTCTTGTGTCTCCCTCCCACCCTCCCTATCTCACCCCTCTAGATGGTCACAAAGCACGGAGCTCATCTCCCTGGGCTATGTGGCTGCTTCCCACTAGCTATCTATTTTACATCTGGTAGTATATATAAGTCCATGCCACTCTCTCACTTTGTCCCAGCTTACCCTTCCCCCTCCCCATGTCCTCAAGTCCATTCTCTATGTCTGTGTCTTTATTCCTGTCATCCTGCCCCTAGGTTCTTCATAACCCTTTTTTTTTTTTTTTTTTAGATTCCATATATATGTGTTAGCATACGGTATTTGTTTTTCTCTTTCTGGCTTACTTCACTCTGTATGACAGTCTCTAGGTCCATCCACCTCACTACAAATAACCCAATTTCGTTTCTTTTTATGGCTGAGTAATGTTCCATCGTATGTATGTGCCACATCTTCTTTATCCATTCATCTGTCAATGGATACTTAGGTTGCTTCCATGTCCTGGCTATTGTAAATAGAGCTGAAACGAACGTTGTAGTACATGTCTCTTTTTGAATTATGGTTTTCTCAGGGTATATGCCCAGTAGTGGGACCGGTTTCACCTGCCAACAAGTCTTCCTGGTCTACCCAAACTCACTTCTGAGCCCCTCCCTTCTTCTCTAGCTATTCTCTGTCCTTACGTGAATTTATCTAAACTCATAACTTTCAATCCTTTTATAACCTGGTAAGTCTTCCTCTGAATACCAGATTCATAATCTAACTTTTATACTTCCACTGGGATGTCAACATAGATATTTTAAACATAATATAAAAAGCACAAAACAGATGTCTTGAGTCTCTCTGGTCTGAAACCTTTCACCCTTAACCTTCTTCACTATCTCAGTAAATCTAAATCTACCCAGTTGCTTAAACCATAAATTTAGGAATCAGCCTTGATTTTCCCTTACTCTCCACAGCGAATGCATAAGAAGCCCTGTTGGTATGACTTCCAAAATACTCTAGAAACTGTCCACTTTTCCTTTTTAGTAACTATAACTTGGCACATGGTAGGTGCTCAGTCAACACTAACAGCAGCAAACAAAATTATAAACAGGAGCCAGAGAAAGCCTTTAACCATATAAGATTTCTGTTAATAAACATACAAAATACTGTTAGTTTATTTACCAGTTGTGCAAACAGTTTCATTATACCTAATTTTTTTTTTCCTACGGGAGTCATTATATAGACATACCTAAGCTTAAGCATCTGAACCTAATAAAATCAGGATTCATACAAAATAATGATTCTTATCATAAAACTACAAGAATTAAATAGCCAACTCTATGTGAATTCATTTGGATATAAGGTAATGTACTTTCAACAGTGTGTAAGAACTGAGCATTTACCATGTGCGTAACATCATGCTAGGTATTGTGCAGGATAGGATACACAAAGCTACACGTGTGAAAAACTGCATAGAGTACACACACACATGCGTGTGTGCACACACTCACAAGTACAAGCAAACCTGGGAGAATCTAAAGAATCTGTGGGTCACATTAATGTTAATACCCTGTTTGTGATATTTTACTAGTTTTGCTAGATGTTACCTTTGCGGGAAACTGGGCAAAGGGTGCATGGAATCTCTCTGTATTATTTCTTACAATGGTATGTCCATCTACAATTACCTCAAATTAAAATGATTTTTTTTAAAAAGGTCATTGCAATAATCCAAGTAAGAAGTTATGATAACCTCGACTAAGACTGTGACAATGAAATGGAAACATGTCTTACAGCAGAATAAAGATCAGACAAGATAAATAGCAAGAGCATGTACCTTTGACCCACAGTACCTCCTTCCTGAAAATACATTCTTACCCAATCATGGTGAGGATAGGGAAGAAATATCTATGACCTGTGAGGAAAAACCTGCCTTTCCTAATGAGCAAGTACAAACAAGCCTTGTATGACTGACTTCTAGAATCTCACAGGAATTTCATTAAAGACCACATTTGGCTACACGGGGTTTCTCAACTTTTTTTTTCAGTATTATTGACATTTTGAATTGCAGGGTGTTTAGCAGCATCCTTGGCCTCAATCCAACAGATACCAGTAGCAATTCCCCACCTGAGCTGTGACAGCCAAAAATGTCTCCAGGTATTGCCAGGTGCTCCCTGCAGGTCAAAATTGACCCTGGTTGAGAACCATTACGCTAGGCTAATAAAATCAAGGACTAAGAACTCAAGTTTGGGAGATGGCTACAGATATAGCCCTGGGAAGTCTGAGACTTTAACTTTAAAAAAAAAAGTCAATACATAATTCAAGATAGAGAATCAGGAACTTCCCTGGTGGCGCAGTGGTTGGGAGTCCGCCTGTCAATGCGGGGGACGCGGGTTCGAGCCCTGGTCCGGGGGGGGGGGGGGTCCTGAGTGCCGCGGAGCGGCTGGGCCCCTGCGCCACAACTCCTGAGCCTGCGCTCTTGAGCCCGGGGGTCACAGCTGCTGAGCCTGCGTGCCATAGCTGCTGGGGCCCGTGGGCCTGGAGCCCGTGCTCCGCAGCGGGAGGGGCCGCCGTGGTGAGAGGCCCGCGCACTGCAGTGAAGGGTGGCCCCTGCTCGCGGCAGCCGGCGGGGGGGGGGGGGATCCGCGTGCAGCGGCGAAGACCCAACGCAGCCAAAAATAAATAAATAAATTTATATATATATATAAAAAAAGATAGAGAATCACTACGGTATGGTACACAAAGATGAATGATAATCATAACTGCCTTCAAAAAGCTTACAATGTAGTAAGAAAAACAAAACTTATTAAACTACAAAGCAGTAAAACTACTATAAAGTGATTACTTTATGTGGGAAGAATAAGTGTTACACCACAGCATAACACATCAACATAAGAAAGAAGTCTTTAGAGTCAGTACTCCATGAAGGTCTACTTAATCCTTTTTTTTTTTTTTTTTTTTTAAATTCTCTAAAAGCTGTTAGGTGCTGGATGTTGTGAATGCTCTTTCAGACCCTTTAACCTAACACTAGGTGAAAAGAGGGAAGAGAAAATAACTGAGAGCAAATAAATGTGGTCTGGGTTCTTGTATACATGTATCAGACAAACTGGTTCTTGCACTGATTCATCTCTAAGATGATACCTTCCTATAAAGCATTTCAACATATATTATCTACCTGGCAGGTATTTCATTAATGCCATTAACAACTTTACTAACAAAAAATTAAACCTGGAGTCACCTGGAGAGGGTCCTAGCAAAACACCTAGCTATTCAAGTTAAGGATGAGTAGATTTCTTCCCAACTTCCCTAAAAATATTTTTTCAAGTGTATTCAAATCAAAATAAGTTTTATATTATACCCAGCATTTCATTCTTAAAACCATGTTTCTCCCTTTGCTTCCCATGTCATCTGTTAGGTTCTTTCTGTCACTCTAAAGATTGCCAATCAGAGCATCAGTAAAGAATGAGACAAATTCAAGTGTGTTCTTCTCTTCTCTTACATCAACAGAGGTTCTAGAGTCCATATATACTTTAGAAAGTATATATGATACCCTTAAAATGCCACTAAAATTTTGTGACCGTGCATTTTTCCAGGAAAAATATCCAAACCTTTCCTCAAATTTTCAAAGGCTAAGAACAATTTCCAAAAAGTTCAAAACAACTACACACACATACACGAACATATGCAAGGTGTACCTTTACATGGACAAAGTTAGATACTAACTCAAGATCACTTTTGTCACACCCTTATATTCTGTTGTAAGAACTGTAAACATCAGATATTACTACTTTTAAAAAGCAGTCCTCCTTCTGTTGAGGTTTCTCTTAACACAGTCATAGATTAAGCCCTATTGAGGACTCTTTCAACCCATCAGCTGAGATGACAAAAAAACATTACAGAGCTGAAAATCATAAAACTATACCTACTGTGGAAATAACTCTTCTAGGTTTGAATGGGATGATTTGTAGTATATAAATTTTTGGAGCACATAAAATTGACAACCCTATAAACTCACTTATAAGTCTTGGAATAGTAACAATTGCCCATTGATATAAAATTATAGTAAGAACACAGTATTCTATGTTATAGAGGTAAAGTGCCTCCTTGATATATTAACTAAATATAGTCTAACAATTAATATAATGAATGTGCTGCAGAAGAGTAATTTCAATAATTTGTGCTATGCCAGTTTTTGCTAAACATTCAACATGTTGTTATGAAAGCTAAGAAAAAACACAAAGTTTGAATAGAAAGCCACACTGAAGACATTTACATTTGCTTTTAAATTAGTGAAAACAAGCATACCACTGACACAATCATTTAAATTGAGTCTTATTAGAACACATCAGTCAAAATATACTTTAAAAACTAACCATCTCATTACACTTCATTCTGAATTTGAAGAGTAACAGATCATGGTCAACCCAACAGCACAGACAAATTCAAAGAAACAGCAAATAGTGAAATGTAGGCAGAAATACTCACATTATATATCCACACTTACGTCATACCATAAATTGATGTCGCCAGCACCAGAAATGCTACTAAAGAAACCAATTTTAACTTTATGAGAAATTTCAGAAACACCTTAGAACTAATCAATCAGAGGTAGAACATATTTAGCCAATACGAAAGCAATAAAAATCGTTACTAAGACTCCTAAGTAAATGCTTTCCAAATGAAATGAGAGATATGAAAGAACCAGTTTTACTAACCTTGATGAAAATATAAAATATGTTTAATTTTCACCAAAATCAAATGTACTAGACTGAATTCCTGAGAGCAGAGCCCATGACCAAGTCATGCCTGTATCCTTAGCTTTGGACAGTGTTCAGGCATAGAAGGCATTCAGTAAGATGCTTGTTGACTAAAACAACAGTTTCCTTGAGTCAAAATAAATGTAATTATTTTAAAAAACCCATAAATGGTTCTTTCATTACCACTACAAAAACAAAGCTGACTTCAACTGATCATAGTACAACATACTATGCTAGGCCATGGAGATCAACTATAAACAACATATAAATCTAGCCTGCATTAGACACTGCAGTTTTCATCCCTTAGAAATTACCCTAATTTGGGGGAAGCCAACCTCACCCAGAGCTCTAAAGGCTCAGGCCTACATTCAATAGCATAATTCTCCACCCCTGGCCAGACTTTACTGGTCAGGAATGGATATAAGACCCAACTCATGGCAATGAGGCTGGAAAAGATGCTGGTTGAGGAATCTGGGAAAACAGTTTTCTCATTCTTCTGATCATACTTCCTTTATAAAAGTGACCCTCACTCTCTCCCCTAAGGAAGTGTCTGCAAGGTAATAACATATATAATGGGCACCCTATTATCAACTGCCCAGAAATCTAACCAAGGTACTCCCCCAAAAATAGGTGAAAAATAGAAAACCTGAAACTATCGAGCAGTTCAAGACTTTGTTAAATGACTTAACTCATTAAACAAAGTGCAAACTACTCTCTGTATCTGATCTGTAAGTATTGCTCTTCCTACAGTAAGCTCTTTAAGCATCCAATTTTTATTTAGCCTTAATTATAACTCTTTCAAGAACCTCAGATGTGAACACTGACAGTTAAGTGACTGTCAAGAGGTTAAGTGATATACACTAAAAATAAAAAGCAAACTTACCCTACAACTTAGACATTTTGATACAGAGAAACAGCAGTTCAACACAGACATACTTTCATATATTTCATTAGTTTTATATCTGGAATGAACAATCTATAAATCAAGAGAAAATTCTGGTCACCACTGTTTGGCTGACAGTGTTTTCAAAAGGCATTTTACTTAATAAAGACTGTAGGTTCTAGAACTCAGAAGTCAAATAATTCTAAACTTAAGATTTACTATACTCTAAAGGATCTACCCTATTAATAGCTTAGTATCAGTTCACTATCTACTAATACTAAATTAACATATTCGACTCAATATATACACATAGATATCTCTTCAGTTTTTTGAAGAAAACATACCTATTTTGGTATTCTTCCCTAAACAGGCTCCAAACCCTAGTATAATGGCTAAAGCAGCAGAATCTTCTAAGATACTATCTGATAGAGGGGTTTAATAAGAAGGGACCAATAAAATACAGAGAAAATAATAAGGACTGGATGGAACATTTGAGAGTAAAATAGGAGTTGGTAGTTGCTAATATAAATAAGAGGATGAAAAGATTCATGACCTGGAAATAAGACAGGAAAACAATTTTAAAGAAAAGCGCAAAAAGAAAAATCATTAGAATACCAGCTTATTCTAATGCACCACAAAATTCAAAGTATTCTACTATTTACTATCTGAATCAAGCTGACAGCGCTGAAATGGATACTGAAGAAAAAACAAACTAGCTTAAACACAAGTATACCTCACTTCATTGAATGGATGTTTAAAACTGTCAATTTTATCAATACAACTCAAATTTTCTCATTCAGTTCATTCTCTTAAGCACTATTTTTCAAGCACCTGTTAAGTTATGAAGTCAATTCAGTAGGTCACAACCAGCACCTCTTTTTTCACTGCAATAGACTAGAAAATCAAAATAACTTATAAAGTAGGTATTGTTTTGCTGTTTTGCAAGATTTCCTTTACATAGAAATATTTATGTCTATAACGGGTCATGACTTAAGAAAATCCTTGCAAATCAAGAAATGTCTTAGAGGTTTTGTTCCCACAACTAATATTAAACTCATTTTGGGGTATAGAACAAAAGATAATTAAGCATAAAGCCTTCTCTGCTTGGCAGGAATGACAACTAAAGCCCACATTAAGAGAAACAGATCTTTGAGCCTTCCTTAGATGCCACTAATGCCCAAAAGTTATAATTTTCCAATGTCAAGGAACCTGAGAAAATATTCCTAGACTATAGCTCCCATGTTGGAATCAAAGAATGAAGGTAAAGAGAATGAACTTTTCTCTTAGAGAGGAAAACAAACAAAAAAAGAAGTACATAAATTCAGGATCAGAAATCACAGGAGTATTTAATTTAAAAATGAGTCAGGAGACTAATCCAACAAATGGGTCAAAGGACTATTCTGAAATACAGACAGAGTATACTGGGATATTTCAGGCCTGAAGCATACTATAATAGCATTTATTGAGCACTGCTGTATGTCAGACACTTGAGACACACAGTTCCAATTTCTACCACAATTCCAAGGGAAACATTATCATTCCTAATTTACAGGTGAGGGAATGAGCTAAGAAAGGGTAAGTCGTCTATTTTTACTCTCCCTACCTTTAAGGATCCTCTCTGCTCCTTGGCCATTCAACATTGGTCTAGGTTGTGTTAGGCACTCCTCTGTATTCACTCCTTAGGTCATTTTATCTACTGCCATCTCTACTTCATTGTCTCCTAAATACATATCTCCAACTCAGACCTCTTCTCTGAGGACCTACATATCTAACTGCCTATTTGACATCTCCACTTGAACTCTAAAAGTTTTAATTTCCATCCCTCCACTCCAAACCTGGCAAATTTCCAATGCTCTACGTCAGGAACAGCATCATCACTGATTAAGCTGCACAAGCTAGAAACCAAGGAGATATCTTTCCTATCTCTTTCATCATCTTTACTCTTCCCCCACATATGCAATATATTATCAAATCTTATGTATTTTAAGTATTTCTCAAATCCATCCCATTCTATCCATTGCCACCACTCTCCCTCCCCACTCCACCTATTCAAAGCTTTTATCATGATTCGCTTAGACTACTGTAAATGCCTACTGGTCTTCTGTATCACACAACCCACACTCCATACTGAAAACCCAGTGATTTCAGATCCACTAACTCTTGTTAATTTCAATTTACTCTTAGGCTAAATAACAAAACTTCCTAACAGTGCTAAAAAGGTCTGCATCTAGTCCCTAGTCTCAAATCTCTCCTTGTATTATTCTCTCCCATAGATCAGGTATCAGCAAACTATGGCCTAGGGGACCAATCCACCCTGCTGCCTGTTTTTAAAAATAGCCACACTGGGCTTCCCTGGTGGCGCAGTGGCTAAGAATCTGCCTGCGGATGCAGGGGACACGGGTTCGTGCCCTGGCCTGGGAAGATCCCACATCCCGCGGAGCAACTAAGCCTCTGTGCCACAACCACTGAGCCTGCGCTCTAGAGCCCGCATGCCTAGAGCCCATGCTCCGCAACAAGAGAAGCCCCCGCTCACCACAACTAGAGAAAAGCCCGCACGCAGCAACAAAGACCCAACGCAGCCAAAAATAAATAAATAAATAAAAAGAAGCCATACTCATTCATTTACATATTGTCCATGCCTGCTTTTTTTTTTACAGCAGATCTGAGCTTTGACACTTTGAATGAAACACTGAATCTAGAGATAAGTCTGAACAACAATAACTTCTTTATGATAAGCCATATTCATGGATAGGAAGGCAATAGTTACCCCATTTATTTTGATCTTCTTTAATGTCTTACAATAAAGTTTTTTTGTTTGTTTGTTTGTTTGTTTGTTTTTTGCGGTACACGGGCCTCTCCCTGTTGTGGCCTCTCCCGCTGCGGAGCACAGCCTCCGGACGCGCAGGCTCAGCGGCCACGGCTCACGGGCCCAGCCGCTCCGCGGCATGTGGGATCCTCCCGGACCGGGTCACGAACCCGTGTCCCCTGCATCGGCAGGCGGACTCTCAACCACTGCACCACCAGGGAAGTCCACAATAAAGTTTTATACTTTTCCACACGGAGGTTTGCACATGATGTTACAATTACTCCCAGGCACTTGATAATCTGCCATGCTTTTATAAATGGTGTCTTCTCTGATTATTTTTTCTAGTTGTTTACTGCTGACGTATAGAGATGCAACTGACGATTACTGATCTTATATGCAGCTGTTTTGCTCTTTTATTAATACTAATAATTTATCTGTAGATCCTTTTTGGCTTTTACATAAGCAATCATATCATCAGCCAAGAGTGACAATTTTGTTTCTTCCTTTCCAATACTCATCCTTTTAATTTTTTTTAACTTACCGCTTTAACTAGGATCTCTGTATAATACCAACTGGAAGTGGTGATGGTGTGTACATTCTGTCTTGTTCCTGGTTGAAAAGGGAATCCATTTCCCTAATTAGGATGATGCTTATTGCAGATTTCACTTGTTTGCATATATATAGATATCTTTTCTCAAGTAAGTTCTCATCTGTTCATAATTTAGTAGCTTTCTCATGAATTAAATTTTATCAAGTGCTTTTTATTTACATTGTTAATTTTTTTTTTTTTGGTATTATACATTCACAATCCCTTATGTAAAACCCTTAGGGTAAGATATTTTAGAATTCAGAAAATTTTAGTCATCATCCCTACTGTACAGTACAAAAAACGTGTATTAGGTAACAACCCCAACAAACTGTGGGTCAGTACCTGTATTCAAATACATTAATACACTTGCAGTGAACTATATGGATATTCACTCTAAATAAGACAATGCTTATATGTAGCCCCACACATTAGTTCAAGTCAGGTTTTCCCACCAAGAACAGGGTAAATCAGATTATGCTGCCAAGTTCTAAACAAACTTTTGGTTCTCAGAGGTTATTGGATTTCAAAATTGCAGTTAAGGGTCTGTAGACCTGAACTTTTTTTAGAATTTTTGCATGTGCACTCATAAGTAAAATGGGACTATAATTTTCTTTTCTAATATTACCCTTGACTGGTTCTGGAATTAAGAATAGATAACTTCAGAGAATGAATTAAAGAATGTATTCTCCTATTCTATTTTCTGGATTTGTAGAACACTGGAATGATCTGTTCCTTAAAAAGTTCCCTGTAAAATTACCTGGGCCTGGTATTTTTGTGGCAAGATGTAACTACTACTTCATAATTTATTTAATAGTTACAGGATTATTCTAAGCTTTCTTGTCAAGGAGTTTAACTTTGTTTAAACTTTCAAATTTGTTGACATAAAATTGTTGATAGTATTCTCTACTATCTTATTAATCTGATCTATCTGTAATTATATTCCCATTTTCATTCTCAGGATTTATGCCTTCTCTTTTTATTTGATCCATCTTGCCAGATCTTTGTCTATAATTTTCTAGTCTACAAAACGTTAACCATCATCTGAGCCTACAGTGAGCTGTAATCTTTTTGCAACAGCAACATCAAAGATCACTGATCACCGTAACAAATATAATAATTTAAAAGTTTGGAATATTATAAGAATTACCAAAATGTAACATGGAAGCAAGTAAGAATTAAGCAAATGCCATCGGAAAAATGGTGCTGATGAAGACTTGCTTGTTGCAGGGTTGCTAAAAACCTTCAATTTGTAAAAAATGCAGTATCTGAGAAGCGCAAAAGCAAAACACAATAAAACAAGCTAGGTCAATGTATCAAATTAATATTGCAAAACTGGTAGATCAAAAGGGAAAAACAGACAAATGGGATGCTTACAGACAAACAGAAAAAAATGAACAAAATCACTTTATATCTGAGTTTCTGCAGAGAGAATACACATATTCAGCTAGAACTTTTATGCTGAAGAATATGAAATCAAACTTCCACTCCAAATAAGATAAAGCACAATAAAATGTAATAAGTAACAAAAAATAATCTGCCCTCACAAAATACTCAGAAAATTTAAAAGAGCTGTCAATTATATTTACTGAATGACACAGGCAGCCTAAGTTCTCATTGATGTCAAATCCATTCTGTTAAAAAATAATAATTTTTTAAAAGTCAAAAGCAAACATCTTTAGAAACATTATGAACCATAAATTAAACTTACCTTTTTATCTTCTTTTACTTTGTGGGTTTTCTTCTTCATTTTCTTATCATCTAACTCCTGGTCTGAAGTGATAGCAGGATTATCAATACCACCTTTCCAAGTTTCAACAGGAGAAAGAAGTGGATCTTCTTCACTTCCACGATGTCTTCCTTTTCTTTTTGTTTTAGAAGTGGTGAAAGCTTCATCATCACTTGCATCTGAATGCGTTCTTCTGTAGTATGACTTGGCTTTACTGAATAGGGTTTTAGATTTGTATTTGTATTTTGAAGGTCTCCGTTCCCCATGGCTTTTTGAGATTCTATCAGAAAATCCATTTTCTTCATCTCCTTGGGTGTTATTCACAAATGAGTTTCGAATTTTAATAATGCGATTCTGACTATCATCTGGGACAACATATATCTCATCAGAATAGCCCTTCTGTTTGAAAATTGTGTCAATAGGTTCTGAATAGTTATCTGAGGGATCCATATCTTCAGGATGTGCCAAAGGCACCCGGGAGGTCTGTTTTCTTGGATTTTTACCAATACCAGCTTCAATTGTTTTTAAAAGGTTTGGATCCAACTTTTTCACATTTGTCTTAGGTACAACTGGTTTAGGTTTAATAGGTGGAGGCACTTTATGGTTGCGTTCATGGTCATGACAGTTTGGTGTGCTGTGAATAGGATATTCATTTCCTTCCAAATCTAATCTATATCTGGAACGGTCACTAGGTGTTGGAAGCAACTGTACATCATCCCCAATTGGACTATAAGGAGGTGGTGCTTCTGTATCATCATCTGAATCAGGGTAGTTGTTATAGGGAAAACAGTCTCTGGGAGATGGCAGGAAAACATCTTCATTTTGATGGGTTGATTCCCTTGTATTATCAGATAAATAGGAATTTTCTATCATATTTTTTTTCTCTAGAACATCACTGAAAAACAGTGTAAAGACCTCAGTTTGCCGATGATACTGAGATAAAGAATACAGTGCTGTAAATTTAGCAGTGATCTCAGTTGCAATGTGCTCTCCTTCAGTCATTAACTCTTTGATGGCTTCATTTTCAAAAAAGTCTGCTTGGCTGTCAGTAACTGCCACCAGCTGTACAGGAATGGTGTCTTGAACTTCTGATAGAAATGCTCGAAGCATTCCCATTGATGCTTTCCGTTTGGCAGAATAAACTAATATATACCCATGAACCAGTTCATCTTTCCTTACTCCAATTGAGGAATGGTATGATAATATTGTGATCTGTATTCGCCTCCTTTTTTCACCAATGATTTTATCAAGCATTAGGGAATTATTCTGTCCAGCTTGAGCAGCACTGCAAGAATGAGAATCAAGGAAGGGTGAAAGAATAAGATCCACACTAAATGGATCACCACACATGGCACACATGACAATTCTCAAGTCAGCTTCTGATACATCCTTATTGGTGGGAACTGGGCTCACCACATCTAAATTATGTTTAACTGATTCTAATACTCCTCTTAGAGCTTGCTTTATTTGGGTTTCATTAAATTTACGAGGATATGTACCAGCAGGTACATCTACAAAAGGACATTGTAACTTGTTTGCCAACTGTTGCCCTTGGTGCCTGAGAATTGGTAGATTCTTACTAATAGAATCTCTCTGATTAGCCAGAATTAATGTAAATGGAAGGTTAGCCATATACTTATCTTTTCTGATCTGAGAAGCTTCCGTTCTTATTTTTCCAATAAATTCCCCAATAAAATTCAGTGACTCAATGGAATTAAATACACAGAAGCACCCATGTGGTTTAAAGGCAGCAGTCCATAACTGACTCAAAAAGTAAGGCGACTTGGCATCAACGGGCCGAAGATCAAGTTCATAAATTTTTCCATCTAAGGCATACTCATCATCAGTGGATTGTGTCCTTATCTCATTTGCTAGTTCTTGGGAAAGGCCATCCTTCCCTAAAATGAAAAGGTTAACTTTATCTATATTGGTACTATCATGATACAACCGTAAGCGGCCATGATCCAACTGCAAAAGACTGCTGGCAAGTAACTGCTCTACTTTAATGTCTGTACAGTTTTGGCCACTAAGACATGTTTCTTTAGTGGGATGATAAACGAATCCTATATGCTTAAGTAGAAGAGACTCCCTATCAGGTGCAAGTTTCTGTAAAGCTTTGTATCTAGGTTCTTCACTCAAAACTGTATGAATTTCACTCATTTTATCTGAACTAGGTGTTGCATTAAGATCTAAATCATAAAAAAGTTCAGAATGTTCAAAAAGCATTTCCTGAAACTCTTCTTTGGCTTTTTCAACTATTTCTCGCTGATGCCTACCATACACCTCTTTGCTATCAGCCTCAGTGATATATTTGAAGGCTTCATCCTCCATAACAAAGCACATAACTTCCTCCCATGGCTGCCCAGGTGAAATAAACTGAATTTTTTCCAAAGTCTTCTTGAATTTTTCCTTCATTTCTACTCTCCTCTTCTCTGATATTAGATGTTGTACATGGTTCTGATAGACTTTTTCAGCTTCTAAAGTGCTCAGGAGGTCAAATGGGATCCGTCTATCATTAATTTTGTCTATATGGTCGGTTTCATCCCAAGGTGTTTTTTCTAGCACCACAAAACATAACTGAAAATCTGCTCTCTTTTCCATTAACTTCAAAGCTTCTGACCAATTCAAATGTTCAATCTCTTCTAGGTTTGGCAAAAGAGTGTTAAAAGCTCTTGGTAAAGTATTTATATATTCTTCTCTTCTTTTTCTTATATGTTCCTGTTTAAGTTGTTCTATATGTTTTGAGAACGTATTTCTGGCCTTTCTTGTTCCCTCTAAATTGATGTATTCCTCATAATCAGGATGATTTTTCAATTTGTTACTAACAGTTTTCCAAGTTGCATGATAATCTCTCACAGTCTGCACAAGTTTTTCAAACTTATCTGTTGCTGTGACAACAAGTTGTCTCTGCGTTTTATAAGCATCCAGATAGGGAATAATTTTAGGCTTGCCACGAGTTTTATCCAGCATTTGTACCAGTGCAGTGAAACATGTCTCAATGTTGACATTAAATCGTGCAGATGTTTCCACTACAAGAAGGTTCTTTTTGTTCGAAGCAAATGCCTGAACTTCTCTAAGATAATGATCCACACATTCATCACATTTAGTTGCTGCTATTATTACAGGTTTTTTTGATTTTGATAGTTGGACAAAAAGGTTATTTACAAATTTAAGTTGATCATCAAACTTCCTATTGCATCCCTGACTTACGTCAATGCACAATAAAAACCCATCTACATTGAGCTTCCCTTCAGGCATTTGCTTCTGTTCAAAGTCTTGCTCCAAGCCTAGTTGATCAGTGCAAATGTACATTAGTTTTTCTGCTGACTGCAATTTAGAGGCAGCTGCACGTTTTATATATGGTTGCAAATTCGTACTCCGATGAGGCAAGAAAGTCTGGTCATCAATGAACTCAGTTTGTTCAATGACGTGAATTTTGCATTCTACTCCATCTTCACCACTTTGTGTTATGTCACCCCAGTACAAAAAGTGATCATTGTTTACTACTCGTCCTCCAAAGTCAATGGTGCTAAGCACAGAAGTATGCTCTGGATAATATTCATCTGCTTTTGAGCGTACAAATCTATTGCACAAACAAGACTTTCCAACTCCACAGTTACCTTTGTCTTTTTCAGTCCCAGAGAGTCCAACTACACTGATGGTATAGGATGGGGGGCGAGGCTCTTTGTTTTTTGCCATCATAACTCTCTTGTCATGTCTCTACATTCATAAAGATAACCAGATATACTTCTCATTCTGAAAATAAAATCATCTCAAAATACAGATCCCGAATTTCAGAACTATATTTGGTTCTTTGTATTTCCCTCATTTCTGTGCAGAAAGGTCTTCAAGATCATATGGATCATCTTCCTAGAAAGAGAAAAAAGACAAATCTTAATCATGAATTACACATGTCAAATTATATACATATTAAAGATGTTCATAACAAAGCACCAGACAAGTTAACAATGTTACATGTATTTTAAGAAATCACCAAAGACAGTTTATGATTTACTGTTATAAATGCAAGATGACCTCAAAATTTAAGGTAAATCTAACACTAAAAAAACTAAATACAAATTTTAATGTGATCTTACAAACTTTAAAATAAAACCCTCTTAACCAAATGTGCATTTTGTTTCTACTTCTTCCTATGAGTTTGAGGAAACAACTAGTCCTTTCCCCTCCCTCAATTTTCCTGCCTTTTCTGGCTGGAGGCTGGCTATGTTTGACGATAACTAAAACATACTAGTTGCGTTAACCACTCTCTCACAACTTAAAAAAACTATCTGCTTTCTGTAACATGGTTCCTCAAAACTTATTCCCTAAAATGGAATTTCATATGAATTTAGCAAGATTTCAGAATTAAAAAAAATTTTCAAGAAGTTTCAACATACTCCTGTGAAATCTATCAAATTTTATATCTAAAACCAGTTAAGGATATTCATATACTTAAACAAGGAAATAGAAATAAATGAACAGTTAATACAAATAATGACAGCGTTTAACTAGATCAATGCTTCTCAAACGATCTAAGGACCAACTTTTATTTCATATCTGTAAGTCAATTTTTAAAAATACAATGAATGAAATGTTTAAAAAATCTAGGTCCCAGTTTCTTACTAGATTCAAGAGACACAAAATTACTGTCAAATTGTTTCTAAATGTTTTTGATTTCTGCATTTATTCCCTCTGAGTATTTACAAAGAGCTCAGAGATCACATTTTGAGTAGCACAAAGCTAAAGAATTTTACTATTATACATTTGAGAAAATCTTTTAGAATTATTTGATATACCAACAACATCAAATAAACTTTAAGAATTGCATGTAATTTAATTTAGGTTATTTGTGTGGAAGCAATGACTCAGTCTCTTACGAAGGTTTTATTTGGAGATTCTTCACATTCTTTTGAGGTTGAAGGAAAAGCAATGCATCATTTCTACCACATCAAAATTTCACAAGGAAAATATCCAGTCATGTACATCAACATATGTGAAAATTATCTTCAATCCAGACAAAATAAAAGAATAAAAAGACCATGAGGAAAAAAATAAAAGGTAAGAAAAGAACCACTACCTGCCCCCAATATGTGGCTTCTCCACTACCCTCAAAATTGCAAGTAAACATCTATTTAGGTTGTGTTGCACATCTGCTATACTAACAACTAATGGTAAAGAGAAATTATTCTTGAAATTTAAAATTCTAATATTCCTAGTATAATAATATTTTAAAATAAAGTTTCAAATTTATTCTTGTATTCTCTAAGTTTCTCCTATCAGCCTCAACCAAATATTAATTTTAACAATATCAGCCATCTGATATTCAAGCAAAATATTTATTAGCTTCAATTCGGTAATAAATAAAATATTGCCATGTTGAAAGAGCAACATAAGTAGTAGAAAACCATGAGTAAATAGAACTGATTTCAAATTCAACTCCTAGTATTTACTAGTTTATGACAATAGTAAAGCTCTAAACCTCGAGACATGGTTCCCCCATCTATAAAATGGGGCTGCCTATCTATACAAATTTAAGAACTAATTTTCTCTTTAATGTTAAGTGCCTAGCAAAGAAAAAAATGCTTAATAAATACTAAGTTCTGTTCTTAAAATTTGATTCTTAGAACCAAGGAAGCTGTTGAAGATTTATTAAAAATGATGTGATCAGACTGGTGACTTACAAATATTTATCTGGCAGCAGTATATACAATAACTAGCAGTATAAGAAATTAGAGCAGTCCCACCCAATGCTCTTAACTCTCTTTCATTAAGTAAAAATTTTTAAAAATCTTAATGTGATCAAACTGAATATTTGCACTTAGCACCAAGTTTAACATTCTTTACCTAAACTGCATAAAAGAACAATTGGGCTACTTAATGGATATTTACTGAAAAGACAACAGTGAACTAACTGGATAACAAATTTATAAAAGGGAAAGTAGTTTGTGAAAATAGCATAGTGATTCATAACTAACAATTAAGGAAAAAAATTGAAAACACAGTGGAATATAAGGTCTATCCTTCTTACTAAGCAAGCAAAAAATTGCAGAAGATATCCTTTTAAGTGTACATCAAAAGAAAACATAACCAGTGATTATTCTGGGGAATTTTTACATTAAACAGTACAAACACTGGAACTACATATAGCTCTTTATTAACTCTTTGGTAGACAAACATCTATTCTGAAAACTAAGAGCAATTCAAAGAAGTTTAAGACTGTCCCCTGCTTTCCAGCTTAAGAGACACAAAGCTGTTAATAGAAAGGTAACAATTCAACATCATATGGACCTGAATATTGCAGAAAAATTTCAACTACAAATCTAATCCTTGTCATAATGGTCACATCTTTGTTAATATTTTTTACATATACTTATCGAAACATATGAAAAGAATCATTCATGCTCTCCTAGAGCATAAACCTCAAAAGACTGAGATACTTTTCTATCTAAAGTTATAGAGTATAAGAGTAGAAATAGGGCTTCCCTGGTGGCGCAGTGGTTGAGAGTCCACCTGCCGATGCAGGGGACACGGGTTTGTGCCCCGGTCCGGGAAGATCCCACGTGCTGCGGAGCGGCTGGGCCCGTGAGCCATGGCCGCTGAGCCTGCGCATCCGGAGCCTGTGCTCCACAACGGGAGAGGCCACAACAGTGAGAGGCCCGCGTACCGCAAAAAAAAAAAAAAAAAAAAAAAAGAGTAGAAATAAAAACACTATCACAAAATCAATTTTTAAAGTTTCAGAAAGAAAAAGGCCTTAAAAGTAAATGAAGATGAGTGGAGGCATGAAGTCTTCACTCTTTCATCATTGAAAACTGGAAGACTTTTTATCTGACCAAAAAAAACCCTCTATTATATTGAGGATAATTTTTAATATTAAGGCTTCAACACATCCTAATTAATTTGTTAGTGGCAGTCTCTGAATTACAAATACTGAAGTTTAAATTAAAAATAAGGTAGCTTTGTGTGACATTTATGGTTAACAAACCAAATTCACAGTAAACTACCAATTAGACACAGTGAGGAACATCCATATTCTTTTTTCTAACGATGCTCTCAGGCAGGCTACCTGCTGGTATTCTGAAGTCAGATCCAGAGTTTATGTCATGAGTCACCATATAGTGATTTTCAAATTCTGGTGGGAAAATTCTTTCATCTAGAGGTGGAAAAGAACACTGGGCAAATAAATAGTTGCTCTCTCCAACTCTTCATCAGAGCAGTGTCTTCTTTATTTGATTTACAGGTTTACTTAACTCAGAAACTAAAGTTTATAAAAGTGTTTTCAGATTTTCAAAATGTTTCAGAAATCCTAGACCAGAAAAAAAAAAGTGTTGCCATCCTGCCCTCAAAATTTGCCATTTGTTTGAGTGCGTATGCTATTACCACCTCAAGGGGGAAAGACAGCTACAGCTCTCATGAGATTGGCTGTAATAGGTTATAAAGAAATTTACTTTCAGACACTTGGATAGTTTATACATACATGAATTATCCACTGGTCTTCACTATCCAAGTCAAAACTGCCCTCATTAACTAACCAAGGTAATTTTTCTTCTGTGCTGAGAAAAAAAGAATGCCTTCTGTTTTTTTTTTGTTTTGAGTTCCCACTAATAAGCTAATGGCCAGTGTCTATAGGCAGGCTGTTTGATTTAATTTGAAAATTCCTTTCAAACATTTTTAATGGTAATATTTGACTATGTCAATCCAGACATACCTTTTCTATTTTTGATACAACTATTTTCATATAACTAAAAATACCTCGTTTTCTCTAATATCTACTATCATGCTGATTTTTGCTCATGAAAAAACAAAGATAAAAACAATGACCTACTCAAAGTTACAGGGTTAAGGGCTTCCCTGGTGGCGCAGTGGTTGAGAGTCTGCCTGCCGATGCAGGGGACACGGGTTCGTGCCCCGGTCTGGGAAGATCCCGCATGCCGCGGAGCGGCTGGGCCCGTGAGCCATGGCCGCTGAGCCTGCGCGTCCGGAGCCTGTGCTCCGCAAGGGGAGAGGCCACAACAGTGAGAGGCCCGCGAACCACAAAAAGAAAAAAAAAAAAAAAAAAAAAAAAAAAAGTTACAGGGTTAAGATGAGTCTCTTGATGACCAATCTTTACTTTCTTAAGCAGTAGCGCTGCTTTTAATAGTTTGCAATGCAGTTTCTCATCCTGCCTTTAAGATTATCCTATAAACTTTCACTTCAAGGAAATGTTTAGATTAAGCATTCTTACAGAAATTAATGACAAGGTACAATTTTTGAGTGGAACTGTCCTACAGTTGTCTGCTGCAATGAAGCTATCTCTACAACTAAGTTTTCTGAGCTATTTTAAGCCATTCAAACGTAACATGCTCCTTTTAATGGAGTTTTAATAACATGAAGTAGTTTTCTGCAAAAACAAAAATGTTTTTAAGTTCTATAAGGGATCTAGGAATCTGAAAAGATTCTTAGTAATTCTGGACTTAAACTAAATTTTGTTTTGTACCTTTTCACAAAACTGTTGCACTCATTAATCAATAAAAAGTATATTTTAAAAACTATTTCACGCTTTTAAGTTACCATACTGTGTCAGGAAATTCTTGCTGGCCCTATCTTCAAAATACATTCAGAATTTATTGCTTTTCACTACCTTTATTGCTATAATTCTGATCTCATTCCACTGTCATCTCTGGCTCTGGATTATTCCAAAGGCTTCTAAACTAATTTCTCTGCTTCCACTCCTGCTCCCCTTCCCAAGTCTGTTCATAGAGCAGCCAGAGTAATTCTTTTAAAACGTAAGTCAGACCCTTCCTTTCTTTTGCTCAAAGCTCTCCAGTGGCTCCTAAAAGTAAAAGCCAAGTCCTTTAAATGGCTTTCTACAAGATCTACCTTCTCCAGCCCTATCTTACTCTCTGACCTACTCTCATACTATTCTCCCCATTCTCATTCTATTCCAGTCACAGTGAGAAACCCTGAACTGTTGCTCAACAAGCTAAACATATTCCTACCTTTGCACTTACTTTTCCTAATACTCCCCAAATTCCCCTTTGCTTACCCTCCTAACTTACTATACAACTTACTTCTTTATTATCTGTCATTAACTCTATCCCTCTCCCTGCCCCGCTCCAGGTTTAATAAAGGTGCACAAAGGCACAAATCTGTTCATTCCATCATCTGGGCTCCCAAGAGCCCAGAACAGTCCTTCCCACATAGTAGCTATTCAACAAATGCATGAATGCTAATAAATATTAAAATCAAATGTTCTTAAATCTTCGGTTTAAAAAAACAAAAGTAAAGCATGTTAGGTTTACTAAATAGGTGCCATGATTTATTAATCTAAAAGATTTTCTAAAGCTATTTATGGAGAAAATATACATATATTCAAGGTCCCAAAATTTTTTGTCAAAAATTAAGCCATCAGAATAAAGACTAACTATAATCTATAATACTGTACAGGCGGAGATATTGCAGGTTTGGTTGCAGACCACCACAAGAAAGCAAGTATCACAATAACGTAAGTCACATGAATTTTCTGGTTTCTCAGTGCATATGAAAGTTATGTTTACACTATAGTGTAGTCTACTAAGTGTGCGATACCATTATGTCTAAAAAAACAAGGTACATATCTCAATTAAAAAATAATGCTGGGCTTCCCTGGTGGCGCAGTGGTTTAGAGTCTGCCTGCCGATGCAGGGGACACGGGTTCGTGCCCCGGTCTGGGAGGATCCCGCATGCCGCGGAGCAGCTGGGCCCGTGGGCCATGGCCGCTGGGCCTGCGCGTCCGGAGCCTGTGCTCCGCAGCGGGAGAGGCCACAACAGTGAGAGGCCCGCGTACCGCAAAAAAAAAAAAAAATAAAAAAATAATGCTGTTGGAAAATGGCATCTATAGACTTGCTCTACACAGGGTTGCCAAAAACCGTGAATGAGCAAAAACACAGTATCTGCGAAGCACAATAAAATGTATGCCTGTACTCAGCCAGAATAAACATCTAATTTTTATTTTTGACACCTAAAATTTTTTTTAAATCACAACTATTTACTACAGAAAACATTTCAAAGACCTAATTACGCAGAAGCAGCTCTGTAATTATGTGCTCCATCTTCTTTAAGTCAAATAGAGAAAATATCCCTTAAATAAATATTCAAGACAGACACAGATCCAAGCCCAAAGGTGATCGATCATATATTCCACAATCTTAGGTAAACTTATCTAGAACAGTTTGAGAATAAAAACATCAACTGTATACTAAAAGATGAATATGGCATGATATTGCCTTAAAATATACTTTTCTTAATGTTGCTAATTCTCAATGACAAATATATGCCGTAAAAATTAGAAGAGGAAATGGAAAAGTCATTTTAACATATAAAAGATAGCTAAGTAAACAATGTTAACACCTGTAGGAGAGTCAATCATATTCCATGTTTTCTTTGACCAAGGTTTGTACCACATAAGCACACTATCTTAAGGTTGAAAGGAATGCTAAAGTCATCATTCCTATGAATTAGTCTTTATTGAAGCATATCTTGGTAAGATTCAGGATAAACTGCTAGGATGGAGATTTTGTTTTGGTTTTTACCATATTCCTAGCACTCAGATCAGTGCCTGACACACAGTGGGTGTCCAAGTATTTGATGACTGAATGAATCAATCTCCAGACTCGGATCCCAAACCACTGGACAACCTTGAAGTCATATTCGTAGTCACAATTAACAAAAATCACACACTATTATGGGTCCATAAGGTTTAGCACAGCAGAATATTCTAATATAAAAAGTCCAGTATTTTTTCCAAGATCTTTAGTCTGCTCATTAACAAATTATGGGTTTATAAACATTAAGCCTGAAGGGTACCTTCCAGAAGGATCTCAGTAGGCAGTACTCTGAGATCTCCCCAAAACCTACTCAGCAAAGGTAATTCTGCTTTTATCCATTTTTATCTTTTGATATTTCAAGGATTTATTGTTTGAAAAAGTTTCACTGTAGAAAATATTTGAAAAGCAACGATGTAAACTATTCCTTAGATAGATTAACTGCCTATCCTGTTTTTAATCCACACTTTCCTCTAACAACATGCTGTCTCTGAGGACGTGGTGTCAAAGTTATTCTAAACTCCTCCTAGTCCACTTCCTTATTCTGTGATGAAAACAGAAGAACCAACAGTAACCTCATTTACATCAACCTATGTAAGCAACCCATTAAGTACATACTGTGCTTAGCTACTATTTGCTTAGCTTTATGTCAGAAGTTTTTTTTTTTTTTTTTTTTTTGCGGTACTCGGGCTTCTCACTGTTGTGGCCTCTCCCGTTGCGGAGCACAGGCTCCGGACGCGCAGGCTCAGCGGCCATGGCTCACGGGCCCAGCCGCTCCGCGGCATGTGGGATCTTCCCAGACCGGGCACGAACCCGTGTCCCCTGCATCGGCAGGCGGACTCTCAACCACTGCGCCACCAGGGAAGCCCATATGTCAGAAGTTTTGAGGGTACAAAGGTATGTATAGGGAAGTCCACTAAGCCAGGCTATGAATATGCTCCCTTCCAGGGTCTGAGTCCTTTCTTCTCACTTTGAAGAACTGAAAAGCAGGGGGAGAGGGCATAATTTAACGTTTGTTATTGTAATGCTACACAGGAGGGAAAACAAACTGTATTAAGTTTAACAGTATTCTTAATTATGGGAACATTAGGTGGTCAAATAAGAATCTCAAAAAGGGGTATAGACTAAAAAGGAGGTATGGATTTTTTTTTTTTTTTTAGAAGACTGAAAAACACTTTCCCCACTATTTTTAAGAAGCTTTATATATAGTACCATAGCTGAGGAGTCATAGGCAGTATGCTATACTATGGAACTGATAAATGTAATAGGAATTCAAAGAAATGAAAAATCAGTACAAACTGGTATAGGTCAGGGCTTGGAAAACTTTTTCTGTAAAAGGCCAGACAGTAAATATTACAGCCATTGACAATACTTACAAAAATGATCATTGATTATTTATGGACAATGAAATTTGAATTCCATATAATTTTCACATATACCAAAATATTATTCTTTTAACTGTTTCCTCAACCATTTCAAAATGTAAAAAGCCATTAAATGAAAACAGGCAGCAGGCTGGATTTGGCCCAGAGGCTATAATCTGCAGACCCCTGCAACAGATTAAAGGATCTGAGTAAACTCTGAAAACAGACTGAATTTGGATTTTAAAAAGAAGTCCTTCCTGGTGTGTGATTAGGGTGGAGTGGTTGAACACAGCTGCCATGTTGGAAAGTAGAAACTTATTTCTTATTTATTTCTGAAGATATAAGATCTATAGAAGGTCTTCAAGGGCAAACAAGAGTTAGACTTTGTAATGAGCAATAAGAAGCCATTCCAGATTAGATGTAGAATACAAAACTGGATTTGGTAGGGCACAATGCCCAAGAGATGGACATATACTAGAGGCTTGAAAGCACCTGAACTATCACAGAACTGAAAACAGCAGTCCAAAACAAAGATCTTGGTGACTGGCTGCTAGATAAAAGAAATAAAGACCAATGAGTCAATGTTTCTTAAAGAAAAACTAATCAGCCTCAGCAACAGATGGTGCTATCACTTGAGTTTCAGGTAACAGTATTACCAAGACAAATGAAAATACAGAAATGAAATGAGGCAAAGTCAAGATCAGTAACATCAATTTCAAGATCATAAACTTTAGAAAATTATTTAAGAGACCATTTGATTTAATACCCTTTGTAACAAGCATCCAAAGATTTACAAACTTACAGAGAAGAGTAGAAATCTGGATCTCAGTTTCCCAGATCATAGGAATGTTAATTTTCTACCTTCTCTTTAGTAATCAACCAAAATAAAAATAAAGGAGCAAATAAAAAGAGATACATTATCCTGACTCTGGAAAGGCAAGTATAGAAAGAAACGCAAAATACTGGATCACAATATTGCATCACTAGGAAGAAAATGAACAAACTATATACCTTAACAGAAGCCAAGGAATGAGTTTTCCAAGGCTGTTTGACAATGCCAAATACAATAACAAGGACAGTAATGCAGATGTAATTTGTTTATTTCCCGATTACTCCTCCTATTAACCTTGTGTTAACACTTTTCCCCAATCCTTCAATTTGGCTCACAACATACAAACTGATGCTCTTACATTTTTACCTTATATTTTCCCCTCACCTGTCAATTCATCCATACTTCCCCTGTGTTTTGGGTCCACAGTGTCATTAACTTAAATGTCTTTTTTTTCTCACTCATCCCAATCCTAGGCAACTTCCAAATGACATCTCCTTTATCTAAATTCCTTTACACCAATTTTTAAATCAATAGGTACTACCTTGTATATGGCTCTTCTACTCTATTTTTAACTGGCATTTAACTATTCCTAAATTGTCAAGCTTACTCCCCACCAAAGCTGTAAGCTCTTTTAAGGGAGCAATATTTTATATTTCCTTGTATCACTCACAGTGCCTAGCTGCTCCATAAAATACTGGTCAGGGATAATAAAATAGACTAAAGCGAATACGAAGCTAGAAAAATAAAAGTTCACCTTTCCATTAACTCTTTATGATGAAAAGCTTGAGAATCTAACCAAATGGAACATACCAGTCATATTTTAACCCTAAAATTACAAAGTTATGCATAATTTTTCCCAACAGTCTAATTCTAAGGAGTAAAACACAGACATGACCAAATATTAACAACCTATTTTATCTGACTGCAAATCTAAGGAATTGCGGTCAACCTCCAAAATACAGTGAAAACAAAAACAAAAACCTTTTTTGTCTCTCTTACATTCAAACTCCTATTTGCCGTCAAAACATCCAAATTCAAATGCTTCTTCTGTAAAGGTTTCCCAAAGAGGCCCTGACAGAAACAGTGGTTCTCTTTTCCGCATCTCTTAGTACTTGTAACTATTTATTCCTGGTAAAGTTACTACTAACTTATCTTGGTACCCCCAAGGCCAGGCACATAGTAAGTGCCAAAAAAGATAATCTGAATTAATGAATACAAACTGGAGGCTTTCAAAAAAATTCCTAATGCAGATGATTTCTTTTTTCAAAGGAATTTTTTATATTTAAGTATCGATACAATACATTTAATAGACAAAAATAAAGGCTGCCCTGGTTTTGAAGGGTGGGGTATCAGAGGAAGTCTCAAGACATCCAGCAAAAATCCATAAGGGATCCAAGGAACAGAATTTGAAAACCAATTAAAGTTCATACTTAAAATTCTTAGCACTGAACTATTTTTTCTTAATTTTCCGAGTTTGAGAAAATTATCAACAACCTTCACGTAAACAAATAGGAGCTTGATTACTCAAGTCACCAAATAATGGATCACTTTATAAAGTTTCTTCACAGTTCTTTAAAAAGCCGAATTCCCTTGGTGTACTTCAAATGTATTTTACAAACATCCTTTAGGAACATAAGACATTACTAAAACAGAACACTATACAGCGTTTCTTGAGTGAACTATATTACCTGTATCCTTCCTTGGTGGGCAAAGAAAAATTAGCCCAAATAAATAGTTTAAAAAATAATATCTATGGAAACTGAAGTTGTGAAAATTAAAACATTCTGTAGCTATCAAGAAAATCTCTATTATGCCATTTCATATTTAAGAAGTGAATACTAAAGGCAACACTTACCTTAAGTCCTGCTAATGATGAAAAAGTAAAAGTTTAGTAAGCTCTTCTTGAGAAATAATTTTTTCAATTTAAAAGTGAGTTACTAAACTATTATTCTAAGCTGTGCCACAACTTCAATTCCAAAAAAAGAATGCAAGTACAGTATTTTATTCCTTAAAAAATCTTAACTTTCAAGGTCAAAATAATTTTCTCCCAAAGAGCAAGTGTGCAGATTTAAATCTGCCTTTCAAACATAAAAAGATGGGGGTGGGGGCATGGTTTGAAAACATTTAGGATAAGTACCATGTGACAGAAGTAAGAGATTAATTTTGAAATACAATTTCTAAATGGCTAAAGTAATTTAAATGTGGGAGAGGGGTGCTAAAAAATTGATAAAAGATATCAGATTCTGTGACAATTCTTTTTCATATCAAAGTGTAACACACCCCATTCCCCAGTGCTCTTACAATTAACATACAAAGAATGGTAAAATAAGACATGCTGAGGTGGGTTAAAAAAAAATGTAGCCTACACATGACAACCAAATCGATTGTTGTCTAGTCACCTGTATTGCTCTAATTTTTGCTTTAAGTCCATCTGATCAATAGTGCTATTTCTTGAAAGTTAAATGCACAGGTATTCCCAGCTTTTCAGTCATGTATGTTTAGTCATATGCTCCAAGGCCTATGCAAGCTTTTGGTGATCTGCATTTACCAGTCTCTTCCTCTGATCTATTGATACTACAGATACAAGAAATGTGAGTCAATTACAAAGAACACATGAAAAAAGCCAAAAATGAGAAAGCAATTTAAAATGGAAGCAAAACCTTAATCTGGAAACTGTCTAGCAGGTTACCTATATGGTCAGTATGTCTATCTAAAAACACTAAGGAAGAGTACAGTTTTATCACATTAAAGTCAAATAAACTGGAATTGACAGCAAAACATTTCCAAACAGATTTTGTTAACATATCTTACTTAACTAAATATTTTTCTTAAGAGTTGAATCTAGATCACATTTTTGTTAAAAGAACCATCTTAAATGGAAACTTAGAGAAATATGCCCTGAAAGGAAGGAGAACATCAATGTAAATAAACACTCCCTAATATACTATTCAAATTGAATACTGGTTTTGGATTTAAGTGGAGTCGACAAACCCCGCCCCCCACCCAACACCTGTAGAAGACAGCATAAGCAAAAACCAGTAAATATAGCGATGTATTTCACTGTTTTATACCTGAACACTTTTTAAAGAATGATGTCGTTTCCTACCAATCACAAAGGCAAAAGCAAATTATCGTTGGGAATTTAAAGTTAAAAACGCGCGTACACACCATCTGCATGCCTATTTTGGCCTAAATTTGAACATTTAAATTCCTATATATTCAGCATGGGCCCAGACTGGATTTCTATCATATTGTAAAAGCATAAGGTTCTCCCCTACAACTTTCTCGAAATTTTACTAAACGTCCTGATAGTTTGCCTTGACTTCCGAGCACCTTTCAGCCTCAGCTGCACCCAGAGCGTCCACCTCACTTGCATTTCTAGTAACGCTGGAGAGGGAGGGTGTGAAGGAGTGAGTGTATTTATGTGTGGATAAGTGCGCGCGCGCTCCCGCGCAGCTCCCCACCCCCACCCCTATACTTTTCTTTAGTGGAAACAGGGAGAATCTAGAGGTTATTCTAGCGAGAACTCAGTATCAAAGGCTCACCCAGGCGCAGTCAACCCTTAGGACTCTTGTGTTTTGGTTGCGCAGCGTAACTTCTCATGTCCTACCCCGAGCTTTAGGAGCAGACGGGAAATTGGTGAACAGAACCCAGGGAGGAGTGGGGGAGCTAGGGGAGAAAAGTGAAAGGGCCGCTCCCCCAGAAAGACGCTCAAGTTTGCAACGAGGACTGTGTCTCCGAGAATATGCGCCCACCCCCTCTCCCCCTTCCAGGTGGAACTCGTTAACAGCAGCCACCCGGGCAACAGACACAGCCACCTTCCTCCCCCACGCGCCATCCGAGACCAGAGCAAGTGAGGGCGGCGGACGAGAGCGGACACCCGGCGGGGCCCGCGCGATCCCCGGCCGCCACCAGGCCTCCGCCGACCCCTGCCCCGTCACCTGTGGAGAAACCACCCCCCCCCCACGGCCTCTCTGCCCTTCACGCCGCCCGTATCCTCCCCGCGGCAGCCGCTCCCCGCCCCGGCCTGCGAGGACCGAGCGCGGCGCCAGGCTCCCCTCGGCGGCTGCGGGGCCTCAGCCCCTTGAACTGGTTACAACCGGCGGCGGCGACCGAGCGGGACAGAGGGCAGCGGGTGGCTGGAGGGTTCCCGGCGGGGAGGGGGCGAGCCGGCAGGCCCGGAGGAGCGGGGAGTCGAAAGGTCCTACCTAACACCGTCGGTCTCCTCCATCTCCTCCTCAACGGCAGCGGCCCCGGCGGTGGCGGCGGCAGCGACATTCCTGGGGAGCGCTCCCGCCGCCGCCTCCTCCTCCACTCTCTGCTCGTCTCTCTTTCCCGGCGCGCTCACCGTGCGCCGCGTCCCTTCAGCCACCTCCCCCCGCCCTCCCCAACACACACGCCCCGAAACCTCAAGCCCTACGGCTCCCGCGGCCGGGTAACCCACCCTCCCTCCCTCCCCACCACCAGCGGCGGCCCCGTCCCTCCCCCCTTCCCCTGCGCCCTCCGCCGCGCCGGGCTCAGTAATGGCGGCCACTCGGGCTCCCTCGCGCTGACGGATCTCTCCCTCTCTCCCGAACTTTACCTCAGCATCCCTCCCGGCGCGCACCGCCGGAACGCGCGCGCGCGCGCGCTGCCACACACCCGGCCGGGGGCGGAGCGGCGGCGCAGCCTCGACGGCGCGCGCGCGCGCGCAGCCACAGCGCCCTCCCCACAATCCCCCGCCCCCGCCGCCCTCACCTCGCGACGCCTCCCGCGCCGCGAGCCCGGCTGGGCCCCGCCCCTGCCCTCGTCTCCCGGGAGCCTGGGAAGGCGCGAGCGCCCGAGAAGGAGGGAGGGAGCGAGCGCGCGGGGCCGCGTCCTCGCTCGCGTCCCGGCTCCCCCATTGGCTTCTGCCCCTCCCCCCTCTTCCTCCGCCCCTCCCACCCATTGGTTCCCTCTCTTACTCCATTCCTTCTCACCTTTTCCCTTTTACCCATTGGCGTGAGTGTTTTTCCTCTGCTTTCCCCTTTCTCCGTATTCTGCTCCTTCTCCGTCCCATCCTCCACGCTTTAGAAGCTGCAGACCATGCCGCCCTGAGCACGGTCGTCTCCAAACCTTTCCTACTTTCTCCCTTTCCTTCTGTTCCGGTTTCTGGCCGTAACTGAGAGCAAACCACAATACTGAAAAGGAACCTGATATTGTGTTAGCCGTTGCAGAACATCGCATGGGCACTGAATGATTCTCGATAAATCAGCCTATGGTCCCAGAGCGTTAAAGAATTCAAGAGATGAAAATATGCGCCCAAGCTCGTTCTCAGGGACATACTTGCCTGTATGCTCCTGCGTGTGCAGCCAGTTTTCTGCCTGGGATCGCTGGCGAACTACAGACATCACCCGCCCGGGACCTGGTGCCATACTCACCCAGAAGGCAAAAACTCCATGGGAGAAAGAAGAATCCATTTCGCCGTCGACACCGCACAGGGACGGAGGCAGGCCCTCGGTTTAGTCCGTTCTTATGGAAGTTGAGCGAGATGCCACATGGGGCGGATTTTGGGGTGGCCCAGAAGACCCCTGCTCACACCACTACCAGCCCAACCTTAGGAACCATCGGCCACCCGGCTTTTATTACACTGACTTAAATATATTCAATATTTTTTGAGACTTGTGGAAATCTCACAAGTTTGGGGGTACACTGAGCTTTCGGTGTATCTCTCATCTGGGCATTGGCATTGAATGGTGGAGAAAGGACGGTGGAAGAATGCCTTTTCTTTTACCATTGAAGAAACTGAGGTCTTGTGATTTTCCCAAGGTCATCAGAATCCGTCTTACACAGAGGTCTTAAAATAGCTGCCAGCAGATGAAAGAATGAATGAGCAAAAACATAAATCTACCCCAATTTGTTGTTAAGTTTAAAAGAAAGAAGTAATGTGGGGGAGAATTTCTCTTTGGGGATAGATTTCCTGCATTGAAAACAGTTCGTCATCAGTAAACATATAAATAAAAAAGTCTTTTAAATTAAAATTATTCTGTATTTCTTATGTTACATAAGGTACTGAAGTTAGCCAAGGTTGCTTTTTAGTGTTATAATGATGCAGCTGCTTCCAACCAGAAGTACGTTTCCGGTCTGTCAGTAAAGAAAAACAAAAACTGCCTTTTGGTAAAAATCTGTTAGAGGGGCTTCCCTGGTGGCGCAGCGGTTGAGAGTCCGCCTGCCGATGCAGGGGACACGGGTTCGTGCCCCGGTCCAGGAAGATCCCGCATGCCGCGGAGCGGCTAGGCCTGTGGGCCGTGGCCGCTGGGCCTGCGCGTCCAGAGCCTGTGCTCCGCAATGGGAGAGGCCACGGCGGTGAGAGGCCCACGTACCGGGAAAAAAAAAAAAAAAAAAAAAAAAATCTGTTAGAAAATATTTGTCAGTAAATCTGTCACAATATTCCAGCAGAAATTCTGTTCATTTCTTCCACACCCCTGCCCCTCTATTCTCCATATTTCTCTAAGGTAAACTTAATAGACAAAAACAGAAGGGATGTTTAATTTCTCTATATGTCTCTTCCTCCCTAAGTTTAAAAGGTGTGACTAAAATTACTCCAGTCACTCCCTCACATCTGAATGGTACCAGATAAGTAAGGTACATAGGTACTTATTTCTTTCAGTTACAAACTATAGGCAGGGAAAAAGGACACTAAAGAAAACTTGCAATGAAAGAAAATACAGAGAAAAGGAAGAAAAAAGAGGAGAGGAGGAAATTTCGGAGAGTGGATCCATCAAAACATGGTACTAATGCCTTACATAGCCACACCACTTGTATAGGTTGGAAAGTTCATGCATTTAAATGCATTTTTTGACCTCTGTACTAAAAGTCCTTAAAAGTACAAGAAGCCAATTCAAAGCCATAATTTTGAGGTTGAAATGTTAAGTACTATAGGGTGTCCTAAAGATATTTTAAAAATTATTTCCTAAATAATCAGAAATTTCATAACCATGGACATGTATCAATATAAACCAAAGTCAAATCAGGGCTTTTAAAGGTGTTACTTTCTTTACATAATACTGTTTTCTTTAAAACAGGACATGATACTGAAGAATCAGGACATAATACAGGAGGAAAAAAATGACTTTTAAAATCTCATTTTCTCATAACGAAGACACTAGAAAGTATAAGGGGAAAAAAGTCATAGTTTTCAAAAGATAATTTTCATAGCTGGCATTGTTTTTACTTCTTAGTCCTCCTGCATCATCCATCTTGATTTAAGGGGTCTGGAACTTTACAACTTTGCTCCTTATTAATACTAATATACTGGTAAACTGCTTAATAACTAACAAATTTGTATCATTTTTATGTTAGTACCTGCCTCCTCTCAAAAAAGAAAGCATACAGTTTTCTGTACACATAAAAATCTGAAAATAGGAATTAGGGGCAAAAGTTCTAGGGTTAAAAATGCTTACAGATATATAAATAAAAGGCAATAAACAGCAGAAAATAAAACAAAACCCAAGGACAACATGGCATATTTTAAAACTGATCAGGAACCATGCCTTCAGAGAAATTGCTTTAAACACCAACCCTCCCCACCCAAAACAAAAACTTTGAGAAAATAAGTAATTTATCATTTACACACACACACACACACACACACACACACACACACACACACACACACAGGAGAGATAGAGTAAATATTACCAACCCCTCTCAAATCAACTACTCTTCTTATCTTAAAAAAAAATTTAAGCACTTGTTCTGCTGTACTGGATAATTAAAATCACCCGAAGCTTTGTTCTTCATTTACTTTTTAAAAATTAGCAGAATAAGATTTCAGTCAGGCATTTTAGGTTTTTAGTTTAAATATTCTCCACAAGTTTCTAGTTCTTTAACACATCCTAATAAAGTATTAATATGCATGGTCTTTTTAGGATCAAAAGAGATGACAGCCATAAAAAATGTTATCAAAATTCCACCTTCTACCATCAGTGGTAACACTACATACTATATTGAGATGCTTGATGTCATTTGGCTTCAATGAACTTACCCTATAGAAGCAGGTACACCCCCTGCTGGAAATCTCTGATCATAACTACTTTGGCTTTTGTAGGCTGAACCAAGAGCATAGGAAAAGCCAAATAAAGGGCCTTTCCATTCATGACAAAATTGACCCACACTTTTTGCCTGTCTGACATAAGACAGGCTTTTGGAGAACAAACTATCTCAGAATATCAACCTGATTACAGACAAAATACCCAAAGAAGTTGGAAAATAACAAAGGCAAATAACTAAATAACCAAAGCATGGTAATGTTGTTTCTTGCCTAATTTCCTATAGAATGTCACAACTTATTTCCATACCCACCTAATCCCCACCTTCTCCCTAGACTTTTCTCTTTCTCTGTATCTCATACAGTTAGGGCTATTAGAAGGAGGGAAGGCAGAGTAAGATGGAGTGTTTCTTCCACTAGCAGGCAAATACCAAAAACCAATGACCACAATATAACCATAGTAGCCATTTGCTGAGTTGAGGTGCTGAAAAGCTTTCTCCAAATTTGTTTTATGGCTACCAATGATATTTTCAGCATGAAGAAAAGGTGCTAATTATGTCTTGGCTGTGACCATAGAAAATATTTTGACAAGAGTTAAGGTAATTGTGAGCATGGGACTGGAACAGTAGGAAAGTAATGCATTGACCTTCCTGGCATTTTGTTCCACAGAACCTTGTTCTGTTGATTTTTCAGAATTGTATTTTCAGACTGAAATCCCAAAGATGGTATCAGAGTCTAGTTTCAAAATGTCATGTTCATGCTGCTCTGGTTCTCAGACATAACTGAAAGAGTGAAATCAGAGCTCTAGTTTTGACTAATTAGTATTTTATAAAGATTATTTGTAATGCAGACTCCTTTTAAAGGAATAACCAGCACAAATACTTTAATTAGACAAAAATTTTCAAGTTATTTCCTCTCACAAAAGGAGGTAATGTTGGACCATCTGGACCCTCCATTGAGTTTTCATGAAAGATCGCAGCTTGAATTTAATCAACCCCAATAAGGTTAACCCCATAAAGATAAAAAATAACTGCAAAGGTTGCTAACTGAATTCTCTCTTTGAGATTGTTGCCACTGTAATTTGTAAATCTTTACAATGGGAAACAGGAACTTGTATTGCTTGACTATTTAACCATACACATAATTTTTGTGAATATCCCTTATTCCCACTCTCTTTAGGCCAAATTTAGATTGTAAGCCCCTCTAGGTAGGGATCACAAATGAATGTTTGGTCCTATACAATAACTAGAATACAATTAGTAGAAAGCTCAATAAATGTTTGATAATAATAATATGAAACACTCTAGGTTTTATGGATTTCTGTGGAGGCTTTGGATTATATTTTGAAATACAGCTGAGATAGTCACTTTGGAAAGTACAAATCATTTAAAGAAATTGGTGAATTAGCCTGTGAAAGTTGAGTTAGATGTCCTTCCCTAAGTACAACCCACATTTCTCCATATTACATCTCTCTGGTAGGTAAATGTGAGTTACTAGCGACAAGTAACCATGGATCTGAAACATCAGAGAACATTCTAAAGAAATGCAGCTAGCAGTTTCTGAAATCAATGATAAGGTGTATAATTATTTCACAATTAAGGCTTTGTCATTTTCCTCTATTATTATAAACTGCAATAGATGGCAAATGTTTGTCTCACCAATCCATGCTTCTACATTTTCTTCAAAAAGCTTCACAAATAACAATGTGATTTTTCTGATGGATGCACAGCTTCTTTCATACATACCTATTACATAGTGAGGAATAACAATACTCATCTTTCCCCAAATAGTCTTCCCATCTCTCTTCAGCACAGCCCAGCACAGGGTTCTAGCATATACTTTATTATTTCTAGCTTTGGTTCTCTTAAAAGTAGACGTTAAGTAACTCTTTTCTATTCTTTCCCCCAAAAGTGTTTACATTAAGAATTCTGAGGGCTTTCCTGGTGGCGCAGTGGTTGAGAATCTGCCTGCTAATGCAGGGGACACAGGTTCGAGCCCTCATCGGGGAAGATCCCACATGCTGCGGAGCAACTAGGCCCGTGAGCCACAACTACTGAGCCTGCGCGTCTGGAGCTTGTACTCCACAGCAAGAGAGGCCACGACAGTGAGAGGCCCGCGCACCGTGATGAAGAGTGGCCCCTGCTCGCCGCAACTAGAAGAAAGTCCACGCACAGAAACGAAGACCCAACACAGACAAAAATTTAAAAAAATTAAAAAAAAAAGAACTCTGAGATTTTACAAACATGATAAAAAAGTAAAAGGAAAAATTCATAAATTTGTAAAAGCTCTATGTGTCCCATAAATCAAATTCTTTAAAATTAAATTTAAATGGAGGCAAATATTTAAAATATTTTTCAACACCCTTTATTTATTTTTTTTCTGGCCACGTTGTGTGGCATGTGGAATCTTTCCCCGACCAAGAATCGAACACGTGCCCCGTGCATTGGGAGTGTGGAATCTTAACCACTGGACTAACAGGGAAGTCCTAAAATACTTTGAAAGTATGTATTTATTGAGGTAGAAAGATATTCATTTATTTTCTGTGAAAAAAATCAGGCTACAAAGCGAGGAAGGAAGCACAGTTCTATTTTTATAAAAAGAAAATGTTTTGAAAACAAGATGGCGATATTATTGACTAACATGTTACTAGAGATTTAATCTATATGGTGATATTACAGCTAATGTTTATTTTATTCTTTTTTGCTTTTTCTGCAATTAAAACTTTTTAAAATGAACCTATTATTTCTTGTGCAATAAAAGTTTGGATTATACTGGTGTTGAAAATTGAGAAAAAGGCAATGTATAAAGCAGAATAAGGTAAACTGTCTTGAAGCAATTGAACTGCCTAATATATATACCTACTTATTTTTTGTTTTATTCTTCCCTTTTCTTTTCTTCACTCTTTTCCCCCTCTTACTCTTACTTTAGATGTTTCCTCCTTCTTCCTTTCTTTTTATTTTTTGATTCTCCATCTTCTTTTCCTTCTCCCTTAACTTTCTCTTGGGCTTTTTACAAGCTACCTTGGGCATTGTCTCTTTCTGTCTGCAGCAGTCTCTGATGTAAGGGAATGAAATGGTCTAGGCAAACCTATTATTTCCACCACTAGATTGTATTGTCTTTGATGAATTTTTTTTTAAAGTTCTTACAGACCAAATCAAGCAAAGAACATACATTTTATTATATTTAATGACTTATTTTTTAATTTTATTTTTTAAATTATTTATTTATTTTTGGCTGCATTGGGTCTTCATTGCTGCCCGCAGGCATTCTCTAGTTGAGGCGAGCAGGGGCTACTCTTCGTTGCAGTGCATAAGCTTCTCATTGCGGTGGCTTCTCTTGTTGTAGAACATGGGCTCTGGGTGCTCTGGCTTCAGTAGTTGTGGCACACGGGCTCAGTAGTTGTGGCTCGTGGGCTCTAGAGTGCAGGCTCAGTAGTTGTGGTGCACAGGCTTAGTTGCTCCACGGCATGTGGGATCTTCCTGGACCAGGGCTCAAACCCATGTCCCCTGCATTGGCAGGTGGATTCTTAACCACTGCGCCACCAGAGAAGTCCCTAATGACTTATTTTAAATTATGTAAATCTGCCAATACCATTGCCTCTATTGTTGATGGTCTCATGGCACAGATTCTATTTTTAAGCTCTATTTCTACACTAAGACTCTGCTCAAAAGCTTTCAGGTATAGACAATAGGTAGCTTCTCTAATGCTGATAAAGCTGAACTGATCTTTCCACATGCTCTGGTATTTCCCTTTGGACCACAAGGTTTATGATAAAATGTGTTCCATTTGGATGGTTTCCCATGTGGATTTGCTGACACTTAGGCTACCTTTTCTTCCTATCACCCCTAAGGAAATGAGGGTTGCTTTTCTAAGTCAGACATTTATCTTGCAGAGTTCCTCCTCCACTATATCCTCAGCACAGTACAATCGATTACCAGTTTAAAGGAAAGGTAAAGATGGTCTTAACTATAGTACAAAGGAGTGCTGGGGCACAAATTAGTCTGTAGTGGAAAGGCCACCAAACTGGGGATGAGGAGACTTGAATTTGTTATCTCAGGTTCTGCTTTCTGTGTGACCTTCAGAAGTAACTGAATCTCTCTGAAGTTTCCATATCCATAAAATTGTCCCTTTGTCACTTTAACATTATTGAGTTTGAAATTATTTTGCAGGGTTAGCCTATAGACCAGGCTTCACTTCTTCCTGTTTCACACTTAATTTACACCCACCATCACACCCAGGACAAAGTTGTTACTCTCAGCTTCCCTGTGGGTTTTGTCTGGGTCCCATACCTCATCCCTCCCCACAAAGAGAAAACAAAAAAAAACTTCATCCTGATGAAACTAAATTAATTACATTCCTCCAAAACCCATCTCTAAAATCTATTTCATTAGGTTTGGACCTCCGGGTTTCCTAGAACAAGCCAGCCACATTCCTGTTATAAGGTCAGCTTCTCTGAACCTTCTTTGACAAAAGGTTGCTTTGTAGTTTCTAAGCTTATAGTTCTTTATACTCCCACAATTTATTCATCATTCTGTCCCCCACCCCCCAATCAGCAGTACCATCCTGGGCATCCAGTAGCCAATCCTGGGTCCTCACAATCCTATTTAGTAATCTATTCAGGTGCTCATGGTCTCACCCATGTTTTTTCTCCCTTGTGCCCATTTACAATCAGTCTTGTTTCCACATTCAGCCCCAGACAACCACTAATCTAGTTTTTACCTCTAAGGATTTGCCTATTCTGGACATTTAATATAAATGGAATCATACAATATGTGGTCTCATGTATCTGGCTTTTTTGACATAATATTTTTGAGGTTCATTCATATTTTAGCATGCATCAGTAATCCCTTCCTCTTCATTGCTGAATAGTAGTCTATTGTATGGATATACCACATTTATTTATCTATTCACCAGTTAGTTAGCATTTAGATTGTTTGCACTTTTTTGGCTACCATGGATAATGCTGCTATGAACACACAAATGTTGGCAAGGATATGTTTCCATTCCTCTTTGGTAGATACCTATGGGTAAAATTGATGGGTCATATAATAAATTTATGTTTAATGTTATAAGAAAATGCCAAATATTTTCCAAAGTGGTTGTACCATTTTACATTTCTGTCAGCAGTGTATGAGGGTTCTAGTTTCTCCACAATCTGGCCAATACTTGTTATTGTCTGTCATTTTTATTATAGCCATTCTAATGGGTAAGAAATAGTATCTTATTCTAGTTTGAATTCACATTTCCCTAATGACAAATGATGTTGAGCATCTATTTATGTGCTTTTTAGCCATTGGTATCTCTTCTCTGATAAGATATCTATTAAAATCTTTTGCCTATTTTAAAATCGGGTTGTGAGCCTTATAATTGAGTTGGGCCTCCCTGGATCTTAAATTCTCTGATTGAATTTTCCCCATAAAAATCCTTAAGACTTTTTTTTTTTTTTTTTTTTGCGGTATGCCGGCCTCTCACTGTTGTGGCCTCTCCCGTTGCGGAGCACAGGCTCCGGACGTACAGGCTCAGCGGCCATGGCTCACGGGCCCAGCCGCTCCGCGGCATGTGGGATCTGCCCGGACCGGGGCACGAACCCGTGTCCCCTGCATCGGCAGGTGGACTCCCAACCACTGTGCCACCAGGGAAGCCCCAAGACTTTTTCTTAATGCAACAATGACTTTATTAATATTTCCCAATACTTCCTTGCATGTTTGTAATGCTTCTTTCTCCGAGCTTGCAAAATGTTGTAAAAGATACAATATCATTGAGTAAAATATTTTCTCTTCTAGGGTATTCTTACAATCAGTTTGCTTAATTGGCAATACATAGCTGTTGTTTAGACTTTTCTTCCCCTTCCTCATTGTTTCTACAGGATGGCTTCATGCCAGTTATCCTATTTGATTTTGTTGTAGAAACAGTACACACATTCTATCAGAAAATCTGGGTGAAGGACTATTAAACTCTGAGCCATATGCTTCCTGATCCATGGCAACTGGGATCTCTGTCTCAATAGTATGAGCCTTGGGCAGAACTCTTGAGGCATTTTGATCAAAAGTGAGTTACTACAGCTAACCTTCTTCTCCTTGGTGCCTAATTCACTTTCAGTTGTAAGTGTTTTTGAAAGTGAGTTAACTCTTTTAAGCCAAGGGAATACAATTTTAAAGCACTTCAAAGTGATCTTTTCATTTGATACCTTGAAATACTGCCATGCCTTTTAATATTTTGCAGTGCAAGGCAACTTCTTGGCCTCAAAGAAATCATGTGCCACAGCAATTTAGGGATTAGAAAGAAAAGAGGCTACTGCAGTTTGGATACTCTCTTTTGATTTACTATGTGTACATCTGCAGTGTGGCCTGTGGGTTCATGCTACTGTAGTAAGCATCCCAAGTGTCACCCTAATTCTAATAAAAGAGCTCTGGCTTTGACAGCATTCTGTATGTTCACCTTGTATTGGAAAAGGCTGCTGACAATTCTTTGAATTTACCTGAGGGTAAAACTCTTCACCCTCCCCAGTCATCTCATCAGTTAACTTGCTGTAATTGGCTACCACAGCCCACCTTTCAGGTAAGTATTTTTAGCTAAATCATCACAATAATAGGTATTTGCCAAGGTGTTTTCAGAAATCAGATGCCACTATGTACACCTGCAGCTTAGAGGGAATGCTTGCCTATCAAACTCTCCTAAGATATTGAGAATAAATACTCTATAAGCTGCTAAAGTAAAATGCCCTCATTTGAAAATGGAAAGTCTTCACACAAAGGGGAAACACTCTAGGAGTGCTGACAACTAGAAATCTCCTTAGTCCCCCTAGTCCTGTTACATTGGTCCAAATCTTATTTAGTTTTTGCTTTTAGTTTAAATTTGTTGAGAACTCATTGTTTGAAAGTGATATATATTAAGTGTAAGCTGGTTATAGGGTAATTATTTTTAGTTTACTCTGGGTTATTTTATATATGAGATATATGTGGAGTTTGACATATTTTGGAAATTCAATATGATTCCAAGTTTGTTCAAATATAAAAAGCATATGAATACTTAAATAGCCTGAAAGGAAATATATAAAAATATGAACAGTGGCTATCTCTGGGTAATTTTCTAAAAAATATACTTATCATTATACTTCTTGCATATTCATTTTATATACTTTCTTATCTATCCATATACTTTATTGGACTTTTTAAAAAGAGGATTCTTTTTTTAATGCTGCACATACTAATCATGTCTTCTCATTCACAACGTTCCTTAAAATTACACTGTCTGGCAGACAGAATACAATCAACAAGAGGTTTGAAACTTAAGTAGACCATCTCTTTGGAATATTATTTTGATATACTCTCTCATTCAACAACTATCAATTTGTACCAACTATGTGCCAAAGACTGTGCTCAAACCAGAAATATAAACATGAAAGGCATGGCCCCTGCCTGCACTGAATTCATTTTCATGTCCTAGGATTGGATCTTTACTGAGAACTAGGTCCATATATTACATCTGTGAAGATCAAATAAGTCTTTCAATTTCTGTTATTCTATAATAACTTCATCATTTACAATTTCTCCTTTTAAACATGACAAGCATAGACAGATAAATAGATAGATTGTTAGATGATAGGTAGATAGATAAAACCTTCTATAGAATGACAAGTTTGAATGGACAATAATTTCACCTTAATCTAACTAAACAACTAACTTGTTCAAATTACTTTTGCAATTACAGTATTTTCAGATTCTGATCATTAGAGGTACTCTAACCCATTTTTCTCTTCTACTGTCAAATTTGTAGTCTCATGGGTTTGTTGTTTTTTTTTTTTTTTTGCAGTTTTTAGGTTAGTGCCATACCACCAAATGACACAGAGGCCATTCCAAGACCAAGTGAAGTCTTGTTTTAACTGGCATATAACTGTTTTTATTTGGGTTTCTATGGAATTTGAGTCTGCAACTCATCCAAAATGAGGGCATTCCGCAAATTCCATTTCATAAAAGCCATCCCTCCTTCGTATACTGTTTCCATTTCCTTCAGTGTAACTAAACTTTTAGCAGGACATTCCAAGAAAAGTGATAAAGGGAGATGTTTTAAGACAAGCAAAACACAGAATTCTTATTCAGCAAGTCCTCTTGGTAATATTAATAGTAGTAGCAGCAAGAGCAGTAGTAATAGTAGTATAGAAAAATAATAAACATAATTAAACATTAACCCTTTTAAATAAATTTTGAAAATCCAAGAATTAAAAATATCAACATTTTGTACATGTATTAGTTGATTCAACACAAATAATAGTCACAATTCTTTAGCAATGTGTGTTATTTCTCAAATTGTTTAAACAAAAACTAGGTTTTTCTGGGTTGCCAAACTTTTAACCTAAAAATCTTAGTTTTTCTTTTAAATGCAAAAGTGTATTTAGACTCCGAGCCCTTAAGTGCAAAGAGAAACAGAGACAGATTCTGCTATGGAGAGGAGGCCTTAAGGAAGACCTTGGTTATCTTCCCATGTAAGATTACCCCTGTGGCGTCTTGTTTCCTGAGAAATACAGAGAATGGTAACTCCCCACATACAAGGGTCAGTCTCTTGATTGAGGGTAAAACTCATTAAAGTTAATGGGGATGAGGTGCATACATCAAAACAAACATGGAACGCAGAGAATATAATAGAGGAGACTCTGAGAATATTCTGACTACAAATGCACAGTTGGTTTGTGGAATTGTAATAAGGGCTGTGTTCTGGATCCTCCTTTCTCCTGGGAAAGCCTCAGAATGTTTTCCTGAACCCTGCTTGTGTGCAGACTCATGGCAGAGTGTTTTGCTCTAGTGATGTGCTACTCACTGTCTCCTCAACAGAGCGCAATTTAATACAAGTACTTCTGAGTGTGCTAATTTATGGAAAATAAACTCCATAAGAGCTGAAGTAACTTGAATTCCTTTGCTTGAGAAAAGGAAAACTATTTTTAAGCATATAAATGAAGCAGTGAAGAATGAACAAAAGGGAATGAGCTTACACTGCCATAAGGTTAAAAAGAAGGAAGACCTGACAGTGTTAGATACCTTAGGGGTTTTTGGGCTTCTCCAGAGATGCTTGAAAACCAGAATCAGGAGTATTGCTAGTAAGTCAGGATAAAGGACTAGGTGGATATTATTATGATACTACTTATGTCAAGTGAAAAATGCCATGAAAATCAAATGTTCTGTGTGTCTTAACATGCCTATAAAACAAGGAGGTTGCCTTTCACTTGGTGTCAGTGCATGGTAAATAATGCTCCAGTGGCACAGGGTACATACCAATATCAGCATGCTTACCTGAGCCCTTGGTTTCAGGCTCATCTTTGCATCAGGATATCTGGGCCTCTGTTCCCCCAGTTCATCATCATCATCATCATCATTATCATCATCATAACAAATGAATAAATCATTATCCTTTCCAGCAATTCAAAATTTTAATAAATAGATAGGAGAAGGGATACTGTGTCATGGTTCCCAAAATTTTCATATTCTCTTCAAAATTTTTCAGTGGCTTCCATGTGCTATTTTGTATTCTGAGAATCTATTGATGAGACAAATACAAAATGACAACAGCAAAAAAAAAAAACTATCATGAATTTTCTTATTATTTAAAAATGAATGTATTTTGTTAATCCCAGTGGGATTTATGTGCATTTGAAAAATTGTACCTGTGGGACACTATATGTTAAGTTTCCAGACACTGGTATGCACCTTCAAAGGTCCCAACAAAAGTCAGCCCTCTGAGGGAAATAACAACTGGAGCAGGGGAGATCTGGATGTGCAGTCACTCCGTGAAAACATCAGCAAATGCGTTTTCCATTCTGAACCTAATTTCCTCATCTATAAAATAAGGAGCTCGGGGCTTCCCTGGTGGCGCAATGGTTGAGAGTCCGCCTGCCGATGCAGAAGACACGGGTTCGTGCCCCGGTCCGGGAAGATCCCACATGCCGCGGAGCGGCTGGGCCCGTGAGCCATGGCCGCTGAGCCTGTGCGTCCGGAGCCTGTGCTCCGCAACAGGAAAGGCCACGGCAGTGAGAGGCCCGCGTACCACAAAAAAAATAAATAAATAAGGAGCTTGGACTAGCTGCTCTTTAAGAATCCTTTGAGCTTTAAAACTTTGATTATATCAGATCCTTGATTTAGCAACCATATGCAACTGCATTTAAATGTCATATGTGGCTGTAAATGTCAACATGTGGCAATATTAATATGCTTTTCATGCTAGGGAAGGTGTTCTTACCAAAAATTTCTCAATATTCCTGCACTTTTATGTTCAGTAAACCCATTAAAAATATCCAGCATGCCTATTTTCAAACATTGCTTTATTTTTTATATTCCATTTAGTCAGTGGATCTTCAAAATTAGGTTTCAACATATTTATCCATGTATTATAGATGGAAACATTGAAGTCTGTCCAAAGAATCACATAGTATGTCAGTGACATAGTTTAGAACAGAGCTGTCTTTAGAAGATAATTTCTGCAAAGAATGCTAAAAGTATGTGTTAATGCTCTCTTCACAGCAATGAGTAAGTTATGGAAATAATCACTGTAGGAAATTTTCTTCTCCAAAACTATCACTATCCTAATTGCTGATAACTATTAACTCAGTATTTTTCTGGTTTGTGCTATTTGACTGTAATTGATTAATAGACTGTGAAGCTACTCTATCAGGGTTTGTGCATGCTTTTTAAATGTTGAAGTTGAACTATACCTTAAAATGGCTAATATTAATATTATTATTGCTTATGTAAATAGCATTTCAGGAAAATTTTGAGTGAATGAGTTAGTGAAATTGTAAGTGCTGTTCCTAGTAAATTTCAACAAATGATAATACTTTTTAATTTTAAAATATCAAATCACATTTTAATTTTAATGTTTATAGATCTATTTAATGTTCACTTTTCTTCAATAATGTGATTGTAGCATTATCTTTAACATTTATTTTACTTTTCTTTTTTTTTAATTAATTAATTTATTTTTGGGTGCGTTGGGTCTTCCTTGCTGCATGCGGGCTTTCTCTAGTTGTGGTGAGTGTGGGCTACTCTTTGTTGTGGTGCGTGGGCTTCTCATTGCGGTGGCTTTTCTTGTTGTGGAGCACAGGCTCTAGGCACTCCGGCTTCGGTAATTGTGTCTCGCAGGCTCTAGAGCGCAGGCTCAGTAGTTGTGGCTCACGGGCTCAGCTGCTTCACAGCATGTGGGATCTTCCCGGACCAGGGCTCAAACCCATGTCCCCTGCATTGGTAGGCGGATTCTCAACCAGTGTGCCACCAGGGAAGCCCTATTTTACTCTTCTGACCATGTTTTTTCCTAAAGTGAGTATATGTATAAAACTAATATGACTTTATACACAAACATATGATATTTAAATGCCAAGCACACATCTCTTCCTCTTCTTAATCATTTTGAACTCTTAGTGGATGTTTTAGGTAGTCACAGGAATAACTTTTATGCATAACTGTTCCATCATTTTAAAGTCTAATTACAGGAAATATTTTTATTTTAAAATACTGGGAGCCTAGAAATAAAGAGATTTCTACTCCAAGAAACTTGGGGTAGCCAATGTTTTAAGAGTAACTAAGTACCTAATGTACTGGGAAGAAGAGTAGCTTTTAACTTAGGGCAATAGCACTACTGTCCAGAACAAACCAGTACCAGTTTAAAGAGGATTTAGTATGTTTACATTTCACCCAGGTATAAAGAATTATACTGAGTAAGAATCTAAGAGGTCATGTCAAGATAAGCATGATAAAGTTTCAGCGGTTTAGCTGGCAGTGAAAAATAGAGCCTAAAACAGAAGGACCTTAAATCCAGAAAACTTCTATAGGGCTAAGGAGTATGGCATTAAGACTTTTGTCACCACAACTCTTCCTCTTTTTATCCTTCTCATTCCTGAATAAAGTGGGATGGCTGGTCCACACTGCAGGCCCCTATTAGGGGTTGGCCCCCTTCAGAGTCACTCCGCTGTGTGGGTATAGATGCATTCATGGGAACTAACTCTCCAACCTTAAGCAAGCTTTACACCCTGATTAAGCACTTGCAAATTCTAGGCTGGTGAGCAATCTCTTCATGAAGCTATCCCAGGTTCTTGGCGGGATAAAGATCTTCCTCCGAAACACACTGATTAAGGAATGGTTCAGATACAAACTGAAAAGTGCTACATGAGATAGGTAGGGTCAGAAGCAACTAGTCAGAAATTCACAAGGGTATAGCTAGGCCCTTGATTAGCCACTGCATGATGGGAGGACACAAAATGGGAATCTAGACACAGACACAAATAAAAAGTTGAGAAATACTAGCATAGTTTCATGGCTAAAGAACTGTTCAGAAATTAATTTCAGCTTTACATAATCACACAGGAAGCAATGAAATGAAACAAGACAACCTGCTTGTTCAGAAATTAATTTCTATGCTAATCTTGAACCCTAAACTTTTGCTAATCCTGATTCACTTTAATCACTTTTACAAAAGCACACACACTTAACCATGTTTCCCAAATGCCACTGTTTAGCAGTTTTCACAGCGTATTTTGTTTTGATACAGGTCTTGTCATTTTGGCCATCATCTGACAAATTTTTAAAAGGCAATCAAATCTAAACACAATCACACACAAATTTTAGAATGTTTCTTGGTACATATGCCCCTGAAAATTTCAGATTTTTATAAATCAGTTTGGCCCAGTCCAGACGATCAGAGGTCTCTACAACAAAGCTCTGGAATCTTTTCCATGGGCTAAGTAAGAATCCAGCAAATTACCAAATGATGGATGAACAATTGCTGTCATGATGCCTTTTGGCACATTAACAAACACCAAATCATGCACTAGTCATTCTCCAAAGTAGGTGATTATCATCCATACACAAATATTTTAAAGCATCTAAGTAAAATGACTATAGCTTTTACGGACTCAGAAAGTAGAGGGGGATCTCTAATCCATCCTTCTTCCTCTAGATTGAAATATATTTATGACATCTAAGAAAGGACTGTTTATCAAATTGGTTTATTCAGTCAGTTGTTCATTCGTCCATTCATTTAACCAACATATAATGTTGGATGCTGGATGTTGTGCTTGGTGCTGGAGATATGAAGATAAAGACAAATCTATTCTCACTGTTTAATGGGAGAGACAAACAGGAGAAAAATATTGGATTATAGTGATAAGCATGTTAGAAGAATGCTCTCCACTGGGAGTGAGGGTATACAAAGGATGGCTTCCATCACCAAGGAAGTGATAACCAACCAGAGTCTGAATGAGGAGGAGGAACTGCAATGTTGAACAGAGTAGGGAAAGGCCAAGGAATGGGCACATGTGCTGAGGCCATGGAGAGGCCGATGTTTGATTTGCTCATTCTGTTCTTATTAGTCATCACTTTTTTTTTTTTTAGTTAAAAAAAAAGTGAAAGAAATTCAATAGGAATCATTTGGAAAGACAGATGACCTGTGATTACACTAGAATGCAGCTCAGTTTTATTGCTTCAGGACAAGAGAAAGAAGTCAGTGGTCTCCAAGGACTCCTTTTCCACTTTAAAATTTTCTGATTTTTGAAGCTGTAGCAGAAGCTTAACAATAAGATGATAAAGAAAATCATTTCACTTGTGACCACAGCAGTCAGGATAGGTGGAGGAGGGTATCAGGAGATTCTAGAAGGGAGTCCAGGAGGCATGACCAAACAGCCCCAAAACACCATCATCCAATAGCTTCCCAAAACTCTATGGCCCTAGTTCCTCAGTCCTCTGTGAGTGTTATTCATAACTTCCCATTTGAGGGGCTGTGATATAACCCCATTCTTAGAAATCTCCATAACGTTTTAAAAAGATAGCTCAAAACACGATCCGTATAGCTGTAGCCTACATTTCTCATTTTCAACACTTAAAATTTCAGAATTCTTTGATTCTTCCCTTTCTGCAATACAAAAGAAATAATGAAAGCCTTTGTTCCCCCCAAACCAAAAAACAGAAAATGTACATTAAATTTGGCAGCAATAATTTTGCAGGGCTTCAGTAGAACTGGATTGCAATTGTATAATCTAATGAGAAGCACTTCACTCCATATTTGCCTGCCCCCCTCAAATCCATGCTGTGGGGAGATAACTTTTTTAAGTGACTACCAATTTAAATGGTTAAACTCCTCTTGGATGTGGCATAAGATAAAACAATAAGGTAAAACAAACTGAACTCAACTTTAAAAGAAACTTTGTTATGGTGAAAACCCAAACATTAAGACATCATTAAAGCTTCCTGATTAAATTAACATAAGAGGCACAATCTTTCCTTTCCCCCTTCTGTTTAAGAAGCAAAAGCTTCTTTATGCTGACATATCAATGTATTTGAAGGATCAGTTAAACCAGAGTAGATTTCCAACCTCTATAAAACAGGAAAGAAAAAACAAATAGCAATGGTTACTAAATGTTGCAATAGACTGTTCTAAGTGGCACTCAGAAAAATGGTGTGCCCTTTAACACAGCAATTCTACTTCTAGGACTCTACCCCATGGAAAGATAAATAGACAAGAATGTCAATTGCTATACTATTTATATTGCAAAAGAGGGAAAACAAATGTATTTTGATTAAAAGAAGAATAGATAAATCAATTATGTTAGAACCATGGCATGGAATACCATGCAGCCATTAGAATGAGATGTATTTATATGTACTAACATGAAAAGGTGTCTAAGATATTAAATGAAAAAAGCATGTCACTTAATTTTATATATATATATATATATATATATATATATATATATATATACACACACATACATATATATGGCTGGATCTCATTTGTGTGAAAAATATATGTGTATGTATATGTACACATATCTATACATTTAATATATGGTAAAGGTTTGGAAAGATGTGTACCTGTGGAAGAAAGTGGATGGAGTGCAAGGGAAGGGGGGTAAGGACACGGCAAAGAGGAATTCGTTACTTACACTTTTATGTTGTTTACATTTTATGATTAAAACTTTTTAAAAAACTAAAAAGAAAACAGTATGTATCAACTGTCAACCAAGAGAAAAGAATAGCAACAGCAACAAAAAGTCTAAAATAAAGAAAGTTAGGGGCCATAGCACACACTAGAGAAGGGGTACTAGAAGTCTATTTGAGAAGACTGAAAACTATCTTGGTAGCAGATTCTTGTTCTTTTGTTTTCTTCAGATAAGGTATTTTCAAACAGTGAATTATGTAAGCCCGAAGCATAACATCCCTGATTGGTATGCAGTACAACTTTATACTATACAGATTGTATCAGTTCTTAGGATGTGCCAAGCACATCACTAAAAAGGCACAAAACATATGCTTTTTACCTGTGATAAATCACCTTGACTAGGTCACAGAACAAGTGATGGCAAACTGCAGAGTTTTCTAAGTGCCACATAAGAGCCTTGAAACAGGGTGACACTCTTATTTTGCTGGCCTAAGTGACACATGCCATCAAAATCACAGCCCACCTCACATTTGTTACACTTTTGACAATCAATTCATTCAGTAATGATTGTTCATGAACATTGGCATAAAACAAAAGGAGATACATATATTTTTTTTCATTTCAAAGTATGAAGTAGCATTCAAGTATTTTTTATAGTGCTGGTAATTTCTTAGACTTTTTACAATTAGTATGATAAAACAAATATTTAAAACACAATAACTTGAATAATTATATAGGGGTTTTTGTTCCATGGTACTCAACTCTACCTAGTATTGAGTTCCCTCCATCTCTCACCTTCTCCTCCCTTTCTTCTTTCTTTTTTTCCTCCCATCCTTCCTTCCTGCCTTCCATAATTATGTATTCAACACCTCTTATGTGTTAAGTAGTGTGCTGGGTGCTAGGAATCCAAAGATAAGTATGACATAATTCCTGCCACGAATGAGTTTACAGTATAGTGAGGTAAACCATATGTTAAGCAGGTTAGTCTGAATAAAACGTGGTGCTGTAAACAAAATCCTGACGAAGAAGAAAATAACATTTATCAGGCATCTACTACATGCAAAGAACCATGTTAGATGTTTTATCTACATTATTCATTTAACCTTCATATCTTCCCATAGGTATTTTTACTTTCTTTTTGCAAACGAGGAACTTGAGTTGCAGAAAAATTAAAAAATATTAAAAATGTCAAAGCATCTAAGAAATAACCAGCAGTGCTGTTAAGATGGTAAATTATAAACTTGGCCAGATTAACTCACTTATTAATACCTGTCCCTGAACTAGAACCCAAAAATCTTGCCACCCACTGCCAAAGCTCACTTTTAGACAGACAGAAAGAAATGGGCTGCTATACCTCATTACAGTGAAACTTGGCTTTTTTTTTTTAACATCTTTATTGGAGTATAATTGCTTTACAATGGTGTGTTAGTTTCTGCTTTATAACAAAGTGAATCAGTTATACATGTACATATGTTCCCATATCTCCTCCCTCTTGTGTCTCCCTCCCACCCTCCCTATCCCACCCCTCGAGATGGTCACAAAGCACCGAGCTGATCTCCCTGTGCTATGCAGCTGCTTCCCACTAGCTATCTATTTTACATTTGGTAGTGTATATAAGTCCATGCCACTCTCTCACTTCGTCCCAGCTTACCCTTCCCCCTTCCCGCGTCCTCAATTGGCATTTGTTTTTAAAAATTATGTTTCGAATTTTAAGTAAAGGAAGACAACAGTATCATTTTATTAACAATTAATTTAAAAAGGATTGATAATTGGGAGAGTGAAGTTTTCTGAAAACAAAAGTATTGACACTATATACAGAAAATGGAGGACTCTAGAAATGCTACGAATGGCTTATCTGACCTCCGTTTCACCAAGTTTCCTTAATTTCACAGTTTAAATGCATCCTTAATTTCTCTTCCCTTTTTGGGGACAGTATTGGAGCAGTTTCTATAGCTAAGACGTACCTAGAAGACTTAATTAAGGCTGTGTAATTTTTACATATTATATTTTGTAAGCTTTCTGGGGGAGGGGAGGAAGCAGGCATTTTATAGCTGGTAAAACTGAAGATCCGAGTATTGGCTGAAGGTTGAAGGAAAGAACAGCTAATGAGCCTTCCTCATAAATACAGTTTAACACTTTCTGTTTTCTGTTAATAGAGATGAAAGGTAGCTTGTTTGCTTCCTCCTTTTCTTCCAACAAACATATATTAAATACCTACTGTGATCCAGACTTTGTGCTAGGTACTAGGGATACAAAAATGAAGTAGCTCACAGCCTAACAAGGATAGCCCTGTAAAGACCATGTTCTAGGCACTGTACTATGTGGTTTACATGGATTATCTCATTTAATACTTACAGTAACTCTGTCTGATAGGTACTAATATTGTCTCCATCGTACAAATGAAAACAACAAGGCTAATAGAGCCCCCAGTCACACATCCAGAAAGTGGCATTGTTAAGTGTGTTTGAATTTTAATTACTGCATGACACTGCTAAAATAAAGCTATACCTAAAGAACTGTGGGAGTCAGAAAGGCATAAAGGGGAGTGACCGACTTGGCTTCAGGCAGTCCAGAGAGGCTTTACAGAGGAGATAACATTTGAGCTCTACCTTGAAAGAAGACATAGTGGATATTCACTGGGTAGAGAAGAGTGGAAGGGCATTTTAGGCTGGAATAAATATATGCAAAGACACAGAGATGTAAAAGGGCATGGAAAGGTTGAAGAAACAGTTCAGGATCTGCAAGAAATGAGTCAACAGACCTACAGCTAGACGAGCAGGGTTTGCATGCTTCAACAAGGAGCTTAGGCTCTATCCTGAAGGCAGCAGAAAACTAAGAAGGAAGTAGAATAAAATTGTGTGTGTGTGTGTGTGTGTGTGTGTGTGTCTTTAAGATAATGCTTGTGGCAATGCAGAGGGTGGGCTGGAAGTACAATGTCTAGCTGTAACTGCAACAGTCTATGAGAGAAAGAAGGGGCTGCCCTGAGGCTCCATGTGATACTGTGATTTATAATAAGAAATATATATTTGGACTTCATCCCCAGTCTCTGACACAAAGCTCCTAAAACCTTTATAAATTCTTAAGTGATAAGAGAACTAGGAGCATCTTTTGATCTAATGAGGTGACTCCAGGTGGGCTTCTGGATGGGGGCTGATCACCAGAAAGACCAAGCCATGATTAGAAATGGAATTTTTAGCCCTGCTCCTACCTCCACTTCTCTAGAGACGGGAGAGGGACTGGAAATGGAGTTAATGATTGATCAGGCCTACATGAGGAAGCCTCCATAAAATCCCAGTAGTATGAGGTTCAGAGAGCTTTCAGGTTGGCAAACACATCCATGCTAGGAGGGTGATGCACCCAGCTACACAGGGACAGAAGCTCCTGCATCTGGGACACTCCCAGACCTTGCCCTATATATCTCTTCATCTGACTGTTCATCTGTATCCTTTAATAAACTGGTAAATGTAAATAGGTGTTTGCCTGAGTTCTGTGAGCTGCTCTAGCAAATTAATCAAAGCCAAGATGGAAGTAGTGGGAACCTCTGATTCGTAGCCAAGCCCCACAGAAGCTGGGGACCGACTATTTGCGCCTGGCATCTGAAATGAGATGAGAGCTGTCTTGTGGGACTGAGCCCTTAACCTGTGGGATATGACACTATCTCCAGGAAGACAGTGCCAGAATTGAGTGTCACAGCAGAGAATTCCTCGTTGTGGGGAAAAACACTCCATGCATTTGGTGACCATTTTGGTGACCAGAAGTGAAGTGTTCTATGTGAACATAAAGGAGAAAGACACAGGAGGAAAAACTGGGTTTTTTCTTAATTTACTCTAGTTCTGTGGATGTTTAGGTATCCAAGCAGCCAACACTGTGCAGGATGCTGAGGGGGTTGATAAGAGCAGGTAATAAGGGAAGTAAGTATATATACACCTTACACATACGATGTTATTATGTTAAGCATTTTTTATGTATTATTCACTTGATCCTCACAACAACCCTCAGAGGTTATTTCTTTCTCTATTTTGTGGAGAACTCTGATTATTAAGAAAGTTACCTAACATCATTCAAGTGACCACTGGCAAAGCTGGAATCCAAACCACCCAAGCCTGTCTTCTTGGCTTTTCACAAAGGACACACTGAAGGACACTACAATCTATTTAATGGTTCCATTCATTTCGGTTTGCCTTCACTGAATTTAACTGAAGTACCTTCGAGAGCCAAAGTGTTAAAGCAGCAAACAAAGATGACAAAATAAAGATCACAGAGCAGATCTATAAAATACAGACCAGGTTAGGGGCTCCTTTTAAAAGTACGCTCTGGGGCTTCCCTGGTGGCACAGTGGTTGAGAGTCTGCCTGCTGATGCAAGGGACACGGGTTTGTGCCCCGGTCTGGGAGAATCCCGCATGCCGCGGGGCGGCTGGGCCCGTGAGCCATGGCCGCTGGGCCTGCGCGTCCAGAGCCTGTGCTCCGCAACGGGAGAGGCCACAACAGTGAGAGGCCCGCGAACTGCAAAAAAAAAAAAAAAAAAAAAAAGTACACTCGGTGCATCACGTTTGTGGGCATACTGCCATTCACCTAAAAGGGAAATTTCTAGAGATGCTTGTACATTTGCATTTATGGTTTTGGAAACTTCCCAGAAAACCATCCTCTGAATAAAAGGATGTGGCCTTAAGGTAAAAATTATACTTAGCTTTACCTAGCAACCCAACTTCCAGAATCAAGGTTATTACTTAAAATGATTTTGAGTAGGCTTTGTGTATTTAGATGCACATACATGCATGCACCCACCCACACATACATACACAAAGTGTCTCTTTAGAGAAACTAGGCTTGCCTGCTGCCCTTAGGACCTGTTTGTAACATTGCATTCCAGTGACTAAATGGACTTGATACCATATTATACTAAGCTCTCACACTGCTGTGGCAAAATGCCATTATACTTTTATTATCATTCACTGTTTACAAATGGATTGGGAAATATAATCCACATGGTGTAAGTGCTATATAATGTCAGTTGCTGCTGTTGTTGTTATTCATCATCATTATTATCATTATTTTTTCCAATCCACACAATCATCAGCATTAATACTATCAGGGGTAGACCCTAAAACTTTGGAGGATCTAGCAGTAGCAGGAATCTCATGGGCCTTTGACCAAAGAAGTATCTTCTTTCTTCTGCAAAGGACACTCTTTAGATGATCAGATTGACTCAACCAGGCCAATCATCATCTCACAATTTCCCTCTTCCATTTTTCCACCTTATTCTTCTTTTCTTTTTTTTTTAACATATATTTTATTTTTATTTATTTATTTTTTTAACATCTTTATTAGAGTATAATTGTTTAAAATGTTGTGTTAGTTTCTGCTGTATAACAAAGTGAATCAGCTATACGTATACATATATCCCCATGTCCCCTCCCTCTTATGTATCCCTCCCATCCTCCTTATCCCACCCCTCTAGGCGGTCACAAAGCACCGAGCTGATCTCCCTGTGCTATGCGGCTGCTTCCCACTAGCTATCTATTTTACATTTGGTAGTGTATATATGTCAATGATACTCTTTCACCTCGTCCCAGCTTACCCTTCCCTGTCCCCATGTCCTCAAGTCCATTCTCTACATCTGTGTCTTTATTCCTGCCCTGCCCCTAAGTTCATCAGAACAATTTTAAAATCTTTTTTTAGATTCCATATATATGTGTTAGCATACGGTATTTGTTTTTCTCTTTCTGACTTGCTTCACGCTGTAGGACAGACTCTAGGTCCATCCACATCACTACAAATAACTCAATTTCGTTTCTTTCTATGGCTGAGTAATATTCCATTGTACATATGTGCCACGATTTCTTTATCCATTCACCTGTTGATGGACACTTAGGTTGCTTCTATGTCCTGACTATTGTAAATAGTGCTGCAATGAATATTGTGGTACATGACTTTTTTGAATTATGGTTTTCTTAGGGTATATGCCCAGTAGTGAGATTGCTGGGTTATATGGTAGTTCTACTTTTAGTTTTTTAAGGAACCTCCATACTTTTCTCCATAGTGGCTGTATCAATTTACATTCCCACCAACAGTGCAAGAGGGTTCCCTTTTCTCCACACCCTCTCCAGCATTTATTGATTATAGATATTTTGATGATGGCCATTCTGACTGGTGTGAGGTGATACTGCATTGTAGTTTTGATTTGCATTTCTCTAATGATTAGTGATGTTGAGCATCTTTTCATGTGTTTGTTGGCAATCTGTATGTCTACTTTGGAGAAATGTCTATTAAGGTCTTCTGCCCATTTTTGGATTGGGTTGCTTTTTTTTTAAATTTAATTTATTTTTTTATACAGCAGGTTCTTATTAGTTATCAATTTACATATTAGTGTATATATGTCAATCCCAATCTCCCAATTCATCACACCACCACCACCACCACCCTCCCCCCCACGCCACTTTCCTGTCTTGGTGTCCATACACTTGTTCTATACATCTGTGTCTCTATTTCTGCTCTGCAAACTGGTTCATCTGTAGGGGTGTTTGGTTTTTGTGACATTGAGCTGAATGAGCTGCTTGTATATTTTGGAGATTAATCCTTTGGCAGTTGCTTCCTTTGAAAATATTTTCTCCCATTCTGAGGGTTGTCTTTTCATCTTGTTTACTGTTTCCTTTGCTGTGCAAAAGCTTTTAAGTTTCATTAGGTCCCATTTCTTTATTTTTGTTTTTATTTCCATTTCTCTAGGACGTGGGTCAAAAAGGATCTTGCTGTGATTTATATCATAGAGTGTTCTGCCTATGTTCTCCTCTAAGAGTTTTATAGTGCCGGGCCTTACATTTAGGTCTTTAATCCATTTTAAGTTTATTTTTGTGTATGGTGATAGGGAGTGCTGTAATTTCATTCTTTTACATGTAGATGTCTACATTTCCCAGTACCACTTATTGAAGAGGCTGTCTTTTCTCCATTGTATATTCTTGTGTCCTTTATCAAAGATAAGGTGACCATATGTGCATAGGTGTATCTCTGGGCTTTCTATCCTGTTCCATTGATCTATATTTCTGATTTTGTGTCAGTACCATACCGTCTTGATTACTGTAGCTTTGTAGTATAGTCTGAAGTCCGGGAGCCTGATTCCTCCAGCTCCATTTTTGTTTCTCAAGATCACTTTGGCTATTTGGGGTCTTTTGTGTTTCCATACAAATTCTGAAATTTTTTGTTCTAGTTCTGGTAAAATGCCGGTGGTAGTTTGATAGGGATTTCATTGAATCTATAGATTGCTTTGGGGAGTATAATCATTATCACAATGTTGATTCTTCCAATCCAAGAACATGGTATATCTCTCCATCTGTTTGTATCACCTTTAATTTCTTACATCAGTGTCCTATAGTTTTCTGCATACAGGTCTTTTGTCTCCTTATGTAAGTTTATTCCTAGGTATTTTATTCTTTTTGTTGCAATGGTAAATGAGAGTGTTTCCTTAATTTCTCTTTCAGAGTTTTCATCATTAATGTATAGGAATGCAAGAGATCTCTGTGCATTAATTTTGTATCCTGCTACTTTACCAAATTCATTGATTAGCTCTAGTAGTTTTCTGGTAGCATCTTTAGGATTCTCTATGTATAGTATCATGTCACCTGCAAACAGTGACAGCTTTACTTCTTCTTTTCTGATTTGGATTCCTTTTATTTCTTTTTCTTCTCTGATTGATGTGGCTAAAACTTCCAAAACTATGTTGAATAATAATATTGTTGAGAGCGGACATCCTTGTCTTGGTCCTGATTTTAGAGGAAATGGTTTCAGTTTTTCACCATTGAGAATGATGTTGGCTGTGGGTTTGTCATATATGGCCTTTATTATGTTGAGGAAAGTTCCCTCTATGCTTACCTTCTACAGGGTTTTTGTCATAAATTGGTGTTGAATTTTGTCAAAAGCTTTCTCTGCCTCTATTGAGATGATCATATGGTTTTTACTCTTCAGTTTGTTAATATGGTATATCACCCAGATTGATTTGTGGATATTGAAGAATCCTTGCATTCCTGGGATAAACCCCACTTGATCACGGTGTATGATCCTTTTAATGTGCTGTTGGATTCTGTTTGCTAGTATGTTGTTGAAGATTTTTGCATCTATGTTCATCAGTGATACTGGCCTCTAGCTTTCTTTTTTTGTGATATCTTTGTGTGGTTTTGGTATCAGGGTGATGGTGGCTTCGTAGAATGAGTTTGGGAGTGTTCCTCGCTCTGTTATATTTTGGAAGAGTTTGAGAAGGATGAGTGTAGCCCTTCTTTAAATGTTTGATAGAATTTGCCTGTGAAGCCATCTGCTCCTGGGCTTTTGTTTGTTGGAAGATTTTTAATCACAGTCTCAATTTCAGTACTTCTGACTGGTCTGTTTATATTTTCTATTTCTTCCTGGTTCAATCTCTGAAGGTTGTGCTTTTCTACGAATTTGTCCATTTCTTCCAGGTTGTCCATTTTATTGGCATAGAGTTGCTTGTAGTAATCTCTCATGATCCTTTGTATTTCTGCAGGGTCAGGTGTTACTTCTTTTTCATTTCTAATTCTGTTGATTTGAGTCTTCTCCCTTTCTTTCTTGATGATTCTGGCTAATGGTTTATCAATTTTCTTTATCTTCCAAAGAATCAGCTTTTAGTTTTATTGATCTTTGCCATCATTTCCCTCATTCCTTTTTCATTTATTTCTGATCTGATCTTTATGATTTCTTTCCTTCTGCTAACTTTGGGGTTTTTTTGTTCTTCTTTCTGTAATTGCTTTAGGTGTAAGGTTAGGTTGTTTATTTGAGCTTTTTCTTGTTTCTTGAGGTAGGATTGTATTGCTATAAACTTCCCTCTTAGAACTGCTTTTGCTGCATCCCATAGGTCTTGGGTCATCGTGTTTCCATTGTCATTTGTTTCTAGGTATTTTTTTATTTCCTCTTTGATTTCTTCAGTGATATCTTGCTTATTTAGTAGCATATTGTTTAGCCTCCACGTGTTTGTATTTTTTTTACAGTTTTTTTTACAGGAAAAAAATATCTAGTCTCAGTGCATTGTGGTTGGAAAAGATACTTGATATGATTTCAATTTTCTTAAATTTACCAAGGCTTGATTAGTGACCCAAGATATGATCTATCCTGGAGCCTGTTCCATGAGCACTTTCGTAGAAAGTGTATTCTGTTGTTTTGGGATGGTATGTCCTATAAACATCAATAAAGTCCACCTTGTTTAATGTGTCATTTAAAGCTTGTGTTTCCTTATTTAATTTTCATTTTGGATGATCTGTCCATTGGTGAAAGTAGGGTGTTAAAGTCCACTACTATGATTGTCTTACTGTCGATTTCTCCTTTTATGGCTATTAGCATTTGCCTTATGTATTGAGGTGCTCCTATCTTGGGTGCATAAATAATTACAATTGTTATATCTTCTTCTTGGATTGATCCCTTGATCATTATGTAGTGTCCTTCTTTGTCTCTTGTAATAGTCTTTATTTTATTTTATTTTTTGCAGTACGCAGGCCTCTCACTGTTGTGGCCTCTTCCGTTGCGGAGCACGGGCTCTGGACGCGCAGGCTCAGCGGCCATGGCTCACGGGTCTAGCCGCTCCGCGGCATGTGGGATCTTCCTGGACCGGGGCACGAACCCGTGTCCCCTGCATCAGCAGGCGGACTCTCAACCACTGTGCCACCAGGGAAGCCCCTAGTCTTTATTTTAAAGTCAGTTTTGTCTGATATGAGAATTGCTACTCCATCTTTCTTTTGATTTCCATTTGCATGGAATATCTTTTTGCATCCCTTCACTTTCAGTCTGTATGTATCCCTAGGTCTGAAGTGGGTCTCTTGTAGACAGCACGTGTATGGGTCTTGTTTTTGTATCTATTCAGCTGGTCTATGTCTTTTAGTTGGAACATTTAAGCCATTTACATTTAAGGTAATTATTGATATGTATGTTCCTATTAACATTTTCTTAATTGTTTTGGGTTTGTTTTTGTAGGTCTTTTCCTTCTCTTATGTTTCCTGCCTAGAGAAGTTCCTTTAGCATTTCTTGTAAAGCTGGTTTGGTGGTGCTGAATTCTCTTAACTTTTGCTTGTCTGTAAAGGTTTTAATTTCTCTGTCAAATATGAATTAGATCCTTGCTGGGTAGAGCAATCTTGATTGTAGTTTTTTCTCTTTCATCACTTTAAATATGTCCTGCCCCTCCCTTCTGGCTTGCAGAGTTTTTGCTGAAAGATCAGCTGTTAACCTTATGGGGATTCCTGTGTATGTTATTTGTTGCTTTTCTCTTACTGCTTTTAATATTTTTTATTTGTATTTAAGTTTTGATAGTTTGATTAATATGTGTCTTGGCGTGTTTCTCCTTGGATTTATCCTATATGGGACTCTCTGTGCTTCTTGGACTTCATTACTTCTTTTCCCATGTTAGGGAGCTTTTTGACTATAATCTCTTCAAATATTTTCTCAGACCCTTTCTTTTTCTCTTCTTCTTCTGGGACCCCTATAATTCGAATGTTGGTGTGTTTAATGTTGTCCCAAAGGTCTCTGAGTCTGTTTTCAATTCTTTTCATTCTTTTTTCTTTATTCTGCTCTGCAGTAGTTATTTCTACTGTTTTATCGTCCAGGTCACTTATACATTCTGCCTCATTTATTCTGCTATTGATTCCTTCTAGAGTATTTTTAATCACATTTATTGTGTTGTTCATCATTGTTTATTTGCTCTTTAGTTCTTCTAGGTCCTTGTTAAACGTTTTATGTACTTTCTCCATTCTATTTCCAAGATTTTGGATCATCTTTACTACCATCACTCTGAATTCTTTTTCAGGTAGACTGCCTATTTCCTCTTCACTTGTTTGGTCTGGTGGGTTTTTACCTTGCTCCTTCATCTGCCGCGTATTTCTGTGTCTTCTCGTTTTGCTTAACTTACCATGTTTGGGGTCTCGTTTTTGCAGACTGCAGGTTTGTAGTTCCCCTTGTTTTTGGTGTCTGCCCCCAGTGGATAAGGTTGATTCAGTGGCTTCTGTAGGCTTCCTGGTGGAGGGGACTGGTGCCTGTGTTCTGGTGGGTGGGACTGGATCTTGTCTTTCTGGTGGGCAGGGCTCCATCTGGTGGTGTGTTTTCGGGTGTCTGTGAACTTATTATGATTTTAGGCAGCCTCTCTGCTAATTGGTGGTGTTGTGTTCCTATCTTGCTAGTTGTTTAGCATGGGGCATCCAGCACTGGAGCTAGCTGGCTGTTGGGTGGATCTGGATCTTAGCGTTGAGATGGAGATCTCTGGGAGAGCTCTTGCTGATTGATATTATGTGGGCCCAGGAGGTCTCTGGTGGTCCAATGTCCTGAACTCATCTCTCCCACCTCACAGGCTCAGGCCTGACACCAGGGCAGAGCACCAAGACCCTGTCATCCACATGGCTCAGAAGAAAAGGGAGAAAAAAATTTAAAAAGTAAAATAAAATAAAACAATTAAAATTAAAAAGAAAACAGTATTAAAATAAAAAAGTAATAAAAAAGAAAAAGAGGGCTTCCCTGGTGGTGCAGTGGTTGAGAATCCGCCTGCCAATGCAGTGGACATGGGTTCGTGCCCCGGTCTGGGAAGATCCCACATGCCGCGGAGCGGCTAGGCCTGTGAGCCATGGCCGCTAAGCCTGCACGTCCGGAGCCTGTGCTCCGCAACGGGAGAGGCCACAGCAGTGAGAGGCCCGCGTACCGCAAAAAAAAAAAAAAAAAGAAAAAGAAGAGAGCAACCAAACCAATAAACGAATCCACAAATGATAACAAGCACTAAAAACTATACTAAGAAAACAAGAACCAGAAACAAGTCAGCTTCAGACAGCAAACTCCAAGTCTACAATTGCTCACAAATTCCACAGCCTCAATTATGGGTTGATTCATTGTCTATTCAGGTATTCCACAGATGCAGCATACCTCAAGTTTATCATGGGGATTTAATCTGCTGCTCCTGAGGCTGCACAGAGAAATTTCCCTTTCTCTTCTTTGTTCACACAGCCCCTTGGGTTCAGCTTTGGTTTTGGCCCCATCTCTGTGTGTAGGTTGCCCTCAGGCTTCTCTTCCTTCCCAGACAGGATGGGGTTAAAGCATCGGTTGATTAGGGGGCTCTGGCTCACTCAGGCCAGGGGGAAGGAGGGGTACGGTAGTTATAATGGGAATGTGGAGCGAGCCTGTGGCGGCAGAGGCCAGCGTGACATTGCAAGCTGTGTGTTCTCCTGGGGAAGTTGTCCTTGGGTCACAGGACCCTGGCAGTGGTGGGCTGCATAAGTTCCTGGGGCGGGTGTGTGGGTAGTGACCTGCACTTGCACACAGGCTTCTTGGTGGCTGCAGAAGCAGCCTTAGCACTTCATGCCTGTCTCTGGGGTCTGAGTAGATAGCCGCAGCTTGCACCCATCTCTGGAGCTCGTTTATGGGGTGCTCTGAATCCCCTCTCCTCATGCACCCCAAAACAATGGTCTCTTGCTTCTTAGACAGGTCCAGAGTTTTTCCCGGACTCCCTCCCTGTGAGGTGTGGTGCATTAGCCCCCTTCAGGCTGTGTTCATGCAGTCAACCCCAGTCCTCTCCCTGGGACCTGATCTCTGAAGCCCTAGCCTCAGCTCCCAGCATCCCCCTGCCCCAACAGGTGAGCAGACAAGCCTCTCAGGCTGGTGAGTGCTGGTTGGCACCGATCCTCTGTGTGGGAATCTCTCTGCTTTGCTCTCTGCACCCCTGTTGCTGTTCTCTCCTCCATGGGTCCGAGGCTTCCTCCCCTAACCCCCAGTGAAGGAGCTTCCTAGTCTGTGGAAACTTTCTCTCCTTCACAGCTCACTCCCAGAAGTGCAGGTCCCCGTCCCTATTCTTCTCTCTTTCTTTTTTCTTTTTTCTTTTGCCCTACCCAGGTACATGGGGATTTTCTTGCCTTTTGGGAGGTCTGAGGTCTTCTGCCAGCGTTCAGTAGGTGTTCTGTAGGAGTTGTTCCACATGTAGATGTATTTTTGATGTATTTGTGGGGAGGAAGGTGATCTCCATTTCTTACTCCTCTGCCATCTTGAAGGCCCCCACCCCCATTCTTTTCCTTCAACATTTATTAACCCTGATGATTAATTCATGCATTTATTTAATTAATATTTATTAAGTGCCTACTCTATGCCAGACCTGGTTCTAGGTGCTGGGATTAGAGCAGTGAAAAAAGCAGTCAAAAATACCTACCCTCAATAGCCACGACATAGAAACAATCTAAATGTCCATCAATAGACGAGTGGCTAAAGAAAAGCAGTACATATATACAATGGAATACTATTCAGGCATAAAAAAGAATGAAACGAAGTCATTTGCAGCAACATGGATGGACTTAGAGATTATCACACTAACTGAAGTAAGTCAGAAACAGAAAGACAAATACTATATGATATCACTTATATGTGGAATCTAAAATATGATACAAATGAATTTACTTATGAAACAGAAACAGACTCACAGACATAGAAAACAGACTTGTGGTTGCCAAGGGGAAGGGGGAGTGGGGGGGGATGGGTTGAGAATTTGGGATTAGCAGATGCAAACTATTATATATAGGGTGGATAAACAACAAGGTCCTACATATAGCACAAGGAACTATATTCAATATCTTGTGATTAAGCATAATGGAAAAGAATGTATATATTTGTATAAGTGAATCACTTTGCTGTACACCTGAAACTAACACAACACTGTAAATCAACTGTACTCGAATAAAATTAAAATTAAAAAAAGAAACTAATTAAAAACAAAAAACAAAACAAAACAAAAAAATACCTACCCTCAAGAAGATGCTATTGTAGTGGACCACTCATGCCACACATGTCAGCCACATCACTGGTCCACCTGAGGGCCAGTATCGGACACCATGTCAGGACCCAGGACTGGCAATAGGTAAAGAGTGGGAAGAAGAAAAGACCAGGCCTCCAGACAGCCACACCCCACCCCCACCCTCCTGCCAGAGTCTGACTACACACCAGCATGGTTAAGAAAAGAATTCCATATTGCTACACTCACCTTTGTGTGACGCTTTGGGTTTTACCACCTCTGGAGGCTCACAGTTCTTGCAGCTGAGACTGTGGCTCTCCTTTCCAACCAACAGATGCCTATCACCAAGAACTTTTCATGAGGAAAAACCTGAAGATCTGAAGGAACCGAGGGCATTTTACATGAAACTCTAGGTTCCTGGCTGCCTGCCCTGTGCAGGCACCTTCTCATTAGGTATGAGCTATACTGACTGAGCAGCTCTGCGATCTAGGAATCCATCCACATGTAATCCACCTCTGCCATGCTAGAGACTCGTGTCAGCAGTGCCTGAAGGGCATGACTGGGAGATTGAATTTGACCTACTTCATACTCGGTTTCCTTCTCAGTAGGATCTTAATGAGTTTCACTAAACCAAATCTTCTCAGTTTCCCTAAAATGTAAGGAAGGAAACAAGATTCAGATGATTCATTTAGAAATATCCCTTTATCATGCAATGTTGACTAAAATCACTGTTTTCAAATGAGGGCATGTCAAGTAGATGACTACCACTTATCCATTACAAGAGCAGGAACAGAAACTATCTAAAAAATATATAAACTCAAGTCTCAAAAAAACTAAAAAATGTTATTTTGGCCAGTGATTCAGCCTCTTTCACTCAAACCAAACCTTTTAGTAAAAGTAATAACATATAAGGAAAATAGGTGTTTTGAATTGAATTTCTTTTTTTTTCCCTTTCCTCCTGGTGGAGGTGACTATGGACAGTGAAATGGCCAAGAGGTAGGCAGGAAGCCACAGAGGACAGGAGGAGGAGTGAAGGACAGAAGTAATCCACAGATGGTAGCTAAGTCTAAAACAATGTCGAATTCAATATATTTCTACTTTGCATGGGAAGGGAAGAGGCATGGAAAAAAACAGCTATATTAGCTTAGGTAATGACAGTAATTAATAGCTGCATGCCTCTACTATGCTAGGCCCAGTGTCTGCCAGGTACTTTCTATCCATTATCTCTCAGCAATCCTGCAAGGGTGGCATTATTCTTATTTTAAAGAAGAAAAGTTGGAGACTCAGAGAGTTAAGTGCCCTGCCCAGGCTCACATAGAAACGTGGAAGAGCCTGGACTGAAACCCAAACTCAAGGCCCTTCCCTTTCACTCTGTCTCCTCTGCACCAGTCCTTAGAATCCACTGCAAAATTTTACACATTTCTCAAATGGGAATCTTTATGTTATTATGACACTTTAAAACATTTTAAATAACATTCTAGTGAAACAGGTAGGATATCATTAGGGTATGGAAAAATTACCTAGAGAGCTTGTTTAAGTTGCATATTCCTGGGTTCCACCCCTGGAAGATTGAAATTCAGTAGGTCTGGGGTAGGGTCCAGGAATCTACATTTTAAACAGGCATCCAAGTAATTAATACAGGTGATCATCAGATTATACTTTGAGACACAATGTCATAGACCCTACACCAAATTTCTAATTCTCAATTTCTTATTCCCTTGCCTTGTCACTCACTTTATTCTAAAATGTATGGATATGTGCCAATGAGATAGTAGTCTGGTATATTGGGAAAAAAATAAAATATTGGTGGGAAGGGTCCTAGGTTCTTGGTAGAACTCTGTTGCTAACTAGTTGGGTAAACTCAAACAATTCCTTTGAATGTTGTGGGCCTTTGCTCCTTTACAAATGAGGAGTTTCTAAGATCATGCATCTATGATTTTATTTGGCTGAAGAAAGCCAATTTTTAAAATGATAATGACCTCTAGAGCCTAAACATTTCAATGGTGAAATCTAATAAGCAGAGTCTAGTTTCTCTATAAGTTTTATAATATCAACACAGTGCCTCCAAATATTATGGATTTGAGGGAAGGGAATGGGAATCCAAAAATGGAAGCAAGTACAAGTTATATTTTTAAGACCATTCAGTTGTTTGCTTAGCAACTGATTTCTTCAATCAAGTAGTTATAGCTATACTAAGAATTCTTTAAGCATATATACAGTAGACCCTTGAACAACATGAGTTAGAACTGTGCCAGTCCACTTATATGTGGATTTTTTCAATAGTAACTACTGTAGTACTAAATGATCCACAGTTGAATCTGTGGGTACAGATCCACAGACACAGAGGGTCAACTGTAAAGTTATAGGAGGATTTTCCACTGAGCAGAGAATGGGGCCCCAAACCCCCATGTTGTTTGAGGGTCAACTGTATTTCATATCTTAGAAAACAAGCTGTTGCACAATCATTCATTCTAGTTTTCAGTAGCATCTTGAAGTCCAAAGCTATTTTTTTTTTTTTTTTTTAGATGTTGGGGATAGGAGTTTATTAATTTATTTATTTATTTTTGCTTTGTTGGGTCTTCGCTTCTGTGCGAGGGCTTACTCTAGTTGTGGCAAGCGGGGGCCACTCTTCATCGCGGTGCACGGGCCTCTCACTATTGCGGCCTCTCTTGTTGAGGAGCACAGGCTCCAGACGCGCAGGCTCAGTAGTTGTGGCTCACGGGCCCAGTCGCTCCGCGGCATGTGGGATCCTCCCAGACCAGGGCTTGAACCCGTGTCCCCTGCATTAGCAGGCAGACTCTCAACCACTGCACCACCAGGGAAGCCCTCCAAAGCTATTTTGAGTTAGCTTTTAAAGAACTAAAGATAACCCTTGATTTACATCAACACACCCTTGGATATTGAAAACACAGGTTGAGAAGTGCTGATTTATATCTTGTTTTTAAATGCCCAAAGTATGGCTTATTGGATGGTTAGTGTCCATGGAGATAAACCTAACAAGTGAAATGAGTCACTCAAATGAAGCCACAAGTTACAAAAGAGAAGGAAGACCACGGTGAAAGAGCTATGGTTCTAAGTCAGTGAGGAAAATCATGAAGCAAACTTGCTCACTTTCAGAAAATTGTGTAATATATTTACCTTGAAATATTCCTCTCAGCTCTGTGACTTATTAACACCTTCTTAAGGCACTAATTTTCTTGTTCAAACAGACTACTCTAGCAGCAGAATTTGGTTACAGAAAGAGACAAGGAAAAGATATATTATTACGTGGGAAATCTGAATCACCAGAAACAAAGGAAACAATTCTCTCAATTATGAACTAAGTTGAGATGCACTACTTATAGCAATGTTAAGGGAGACATTAATTTCACATTTAGATAGTGTGTAATATTTTCTCCAGCATTTTGCAGTATAATTTAACAGCTCTTATTTAAAAAGGAACTTTTCAACTCAGTTGATGCTAGTTTTATCTCTGAAGCTTTCAATTATACCACATTCCCAAAAGCATCATATTAAGTAAACTCAATGCATTCATAATCTTACATAGCCTACATAGCATAGTAGAGGCACTTAGGGAAGTGTACTGAGATTATTTTACATGTACCATAAGGATAAATATACGTTTTCTATCTATTTTCTAGCTCTTTCCTTAATAAGATCTTGGAGAGTTCATAAATTGACTTTGACTTCTTCAGTTTCTGATTTTGCAGCATCCTAGAAAGATGAAATGTTTGCTGCTGCAGCTAAGGAGTATAATATTGCTGCAGTCTATTTACTTGTACTGCAAGGTAAGCTCAGAGGTTAAAATGAAAAGGTTACTTTTTTAGGTCAAGAATTCTAAGGAAAACAATTTTTTTATACTCCATACTAATATTTAATAACATTCATGACTGCTATGACCTAAAAAACCAAAGTAACTATTTTTTCTGGCTTAGAAAAAATTCCAGCCAATAACCTCTAATCCACACATAACCCAAAATATGAACTCCAGAACCAAACCCCTGACAAACCATCAAAGACCAGGTGGGCACCAGGCTATGCAGGTGCTCAAGCACCTTCCCCCTTCACATTTTACTGCATCTTCAAAAATGAAGAAATAGTTCTGTGAGCTAAAAAGGGGGTGGTGGAACTACAGAGCTCTCGCTACTGAGACAAATGAGAAGAGTGTGCCCCCAGTGGATCAGAAACTTCTATAATCATGATGTTCAGAATCATTGGAATGCTGCTTGGCCTGCAAATTTTGCATTTGCCTAATTTTTTGGAGGTTCTGGGCTCACTTAAATAACTTTGGGTATAACTGTGGTCTAAGGATATTCTATCAGTGTTGAGGAAACCCAGAGAGCAGGCCTTTTTGGAAATGTGTCTATACTGTATCTAAAGAATAAATAACTTTCTCTAGGATTGTTGTTTAGGCATTTAAAATTTTGGGAGGCTAAAGCATTCTCAATAATAATTCTGAATAATCCTGGTGTGTGAAATGCCAGACGAAGGAATATCGAGGTAGAAGAAATGAATTCATAATAATGACAGCTAAAATTTATAAGTGTTTGACGTGAATGATTTTGATGAATCCTCACAGTAGTCCTTTGAGGTAGGTATAATTATATATTCAATTGCACCAATGAGGAAACTGAGATCCACAGAAGTTAAGCAACTTGCTTGAGGATTCATAGCTGGTAGTGGCAGAATAAGAATTTAAGCCAGGCAACTGGGTTCCAGATCTGACATGTTTAAACGGTGTGCTATATGGCCTTCCAGAGGGCCTCTTTTGTTTCCAGAAGGTCCAGCTCCACAACAGTCAGCTTGTCTCTGCCTACTTGTCCTTAGTTGCCAAGGAAATGAGACAGTCTCTAAGGTGAGCAGCATAAAACGTTCAAATGAGATTTAAGTAAGGAACTTATTTCATTTAGTACTTCAGAAGTCATACCATTAATTTTAGAATGTGATACTAGCATGGAAGATTTACCCTATCCAATCTATTATTCTTTTCAATAGGAATTTTCTGACATTGAGGATACAACATGTGGGGAAATGGTGTTAACAGCCTCTGTGAACATATTCCAAGTTATAAAGCTCTTTGCAAGGGGTTGGGGAAGAAGGGGCAACTCTCTACCTAGAATTTGTGGGAAGTGACCAGAAGACAGATGGAATTCTCAATCCTGTCACTTTGACTGGGAAAACCTCATTGCCTTGAGGTTCGTGGAAAAAACTTGTTGCCCACCCTGAGCCCCTGGGATGTCCCCACAGTGCCTCCTCAGCAGTAGACTTTTACAGTATACCCCTCGCCTCCAGAGACCAGGGGGTTCCTCAGCTCTAGTAGAGATGCTAAGGAATTCCAAGAACCCTGTGCAATTCCTAACATCTTTGGGTGCACAGCTAAATCGTGCACACTATTTTCTTCCCTAGCTTTTCTATTCTCAGCTGTGGCGGTTCTGTGTTATCTGTACTCACACAACTCTCTATGCCTCTGGAAAGTGACAATGACCAAGTTCTCTCATCACCAATTCATTCAAAGTTTGTGGTCAAAATAGACAAAGAAATTACTGGAAAAGGTTGGAAAGGCTGAGAAGGTTTTAATAAATGACGTAATATATTAAGTTGCCCCAAAGTACAAGTGCCTTTTCAAAAGGCAGCCCCCTAATTTATAATCACACTCTTATTATTTAGACCCAAGTTCATTCCATATTTCATGACATTTTATTATTTTATTATTTCCTTATCTGGCAATGGTTACTCTTGACCCTGTGGTCAGATAATAAGGTTGGGCAGTTGGTACTTTCAATTTAAATGGATTTTCATGCCATTAAAAGGAATGTTTGCTCTGTCTAAGAAGAGCATTGACTGTAAAAGTCACAGGCTTCAGACCGTTTCCTGTGGGATTTTTCCTTGTATTGCAATTGCAAAACTATCCTTCCAATTAGTCAGTCAATGTGATGTTTCCCTAAACATAATCATTTATTTTTCTCTGGAGGGTTACCTTCCATCCCATTCAAGAAAGATGATCCTGGAAAATAAGGAAAGCTTTCTACACCCCCAGTACAATATTTATGATTAATTGCAGCCTAACATAATGAATGACAAAAGGAAAAAGTATTAAGTTTCCTTGCTCTTCTCATATAAAAAAGCATTTGTTGCAGTTTGAGTCCCAGCCAACTTCCATTGTTTAGACAATAATTAGTTGAATCATACCAATCACCAGCAATCATAACAGAAATTATATAGTTGTAGTTTAGACCAATGACCTTGGACTTAAGAAAATAGAACATCGGGTATTTAATTGCATAATGTGGCACTAAAATTCTATATCTATAAACTCGAGGTTTTTATATTAATTAATTTACAATACCCTGTACCTAAACATTTCTGAAAGTGACAAAATTATGTAAGTTTCACAAGATAACCAAATAGCATTTATTTCAAACAAACTGATCCGTATTGAAAACAAGATTTCCACTCTCATATGAATAATGATTTCATATATTTCAGAAATTTGAAGGGACTTTGCCGCAAACATGTTTAAACTGAACTGTTTCAGAGAATTGGACTAGTTTAAATTATTGAAGGATGAAAACAAAGCAACATCTTTTGTAATCAGAGAAACGTTGAATCTGTTCAATACTCACTGTCAGTAGAGTTCACCTTAAGAAACAGAATGGGCTGTGCATACAAAAACAAACCTCAAGTTGGAAGCTTCACATCAACAGAATGATGAATAAAGGACTCTTCCAACACAGTAGGCAAATTTCCCCTTTAATAAGCAGCCAGGAAAAAGCAATATTTCAACGTTTGCTTTCCTTCCTCTGAGGGAGAGGGTTTCACTATGACTTATTTTACTTCCTTTTTATTCTGTCCTATTTTCTTGGCTCTCACAGACAGCTCCAGTAGCAACATGACAATCCCACTTTGCACTTGCCGAAAGCGCCTTTTCTCTAAAACTCTCAGCTGTGGTCTATGCGAGGAGAGTGTAAAACAGGGGAAACGATGCAAACATTGAAGTTCATCCTCTCGTGCAAACATTTTGAAAGACACAGACTCATCTGAACCCCAGACTGGGAAAGAAGGACACCAACAAAAACCAAATTCCTCCCAAACTTCATGCTTAGTATCCCTGAGGCCTCCGGGCAAGATTTACCATTATCTTGAGCTCTGACTCACATATAAAATAAAGCAATGAATGACATTTTTTTTATGAGCATCTGAAGAGTAACTAGATTGCATTTTCCAAAATAAAACTTGGAAGAAAAGCAGATTCTTGGAATTCTAAAAATAAGACTAAAGTGGGTACTTAGTGTGTATTACTCTTGAATGCATGTTTCTAGGGTCGAAAACACTCACATTTCTATTTTTTTAAATAAAAAACTTACTTATCCAGGGAAAAAAAATCTCAAAATAAAAAATGCTTCAGAATAAAATTTATCAAAAGGTTGTTGACTCTCTCTTCTCAAACCTATGTATATGCATGTGTAAATCTGCATCTATAGCTAACTACACAAGTATTTTTTAATTGAAGAAAGAGAACTTTCTTTACAAACATCAGAGAACTCTATTGTATGTTAAAGTTATTTATAGTTACTATCATAAGATAGAGATTTTCGATTCCCCAGATTCCTGAGGAGTAGTTTGACTTCAGGAGTCTATGACCATTCCTTTGCCTCAGCATTTATAATGGCTTTCAAAACTTACAGCAGTTTTCTCTTCATATTTCATCAAAGATGCAAATAGTCCTTTTCAAAGGTTATCAGCTAATTAGAAGAGTTAATTTGTGTGGATTGGAAATTTCTCATCCCCAGTCTGGAAAACAGTTTGGTATTTTCTTATAAAGTTAAACTTTTACCTAACATATGATCTAGCAATCCCATTCTTAGGTATTCATGCAAGAGAAATGAAAACTTATTTCCAATTGGCTTTATTCAAATTGCTGAAAACTGGAGACAACTCAAATGTACCTCTGGTGAATGTAAACAAACTGTGGTACATCTATCTATACAATAAAATCTTACTCAATAATAAAAAGAAATGAACTGTTCATGCACACAACATGGATGAATCTCAAATGCATTATGCTAAGTGAAAGAAGCCAGACTCAAAAGACTACATCCTGTACAAGCCTGCTTATATGACATTCCAGAAAAGGCAAAATTATAGGAAGAGAAAACAGATCAGTGGTCACCAGGGGCTGGGGACGGGAGTAAGAGGAGAGGTTGACTATAAGGGCAACAAAAGGAATTTTTTTGAGGTTGTTATAACTGTTTTGTAATTTAATTGTGCTGGTGGTAACAGGACAGTGTGTGTCTGTCAAAACTCCACATTACACCAAAAGTGTGAATTTTACTGTAGGTGAATACGGTAAACTTAAAAAATGAATTAACACATACAAGCACAAACATAAAAACCTGGAAGTATATATGCCAAAATACTGATGGTGATTATCTCTTAGATGTGGTATTATGGGTGATTTTAATTTTCTTTCTTGTCCTCTAAAATTTTTAAATTATCCCCAATAAATATATATTATTTTTGTTTCTAGGGGAAGAATAAAATTGCATTCCTTTCATCTGTTGAATGTGAGCCTCCAGATCTAGTTGACTGCAACTGCCTCTTGGAGGCCTCCTTCATTCCAGTCCTCCTTCCCTTCTGTCCTTTGTCCTTTATAATAGTTTCAACATGTCAACACTCAGTTCAAGAAGACGCAGTGGTTGCCTAATGCCTACTCAAGCAAACCCTAATTTCTTTGCTGCCTTTCGAGTCTATTGCTGACATAATAAGATTGGGCAAAGGTTTACTGAGCCCTTATTATATGCCAGGAACTGCTAGGTGCTCTACATGAAATATCTTATGTAATCCTAGCACAACAGTCTTAAATGATATGCTTTTTCTGTCCTCAATTTATAGATGCCCATTGTCACATGCTAATAGAGAAAGAAGTGTGATGATCCCAGAGCTCAAATTCTCAATCACTGCAGTGGAGTGAGGCGGTTAAAAAGTATGGCATCTGGAGGAAACCTGCCTGGGTTCTGAAGCCTGGCTCACTACTGTAGCTGGTGATCTTGGGGGAAATTGTTTAACTTCCCTGAGTCTTTTCCCTGACATTAAATAAGGATAATAGCAGCAACTATTCAACAGTTGGTTGTGCGGATTAAATTATATTACACATGTAAAGGTGCCCAGTACAGAATAGGTGTTCCCTCTGTGCCCTCTCTCCCACCCCTTCCAGTGTGCTTTCCCCTTCAGCTCTAGCAGGAACCTTCAGCTCCCATCAAGGTGATCTCCTAACTATTCAGTAACAGCGTCAGGCTCTTCTTGTTTCTAGGTCACTGGTTTATTATCCCTTTAGTCCAGAACATCCGCTCTTCTCTTTTCCATCTCTGTCTTACCCTAGCCAACAAGGCTCAGCTCAAGTTTCCCTCCGTCCAAGACAACATTTCTTTATAAACCTCCTTATGTGTGGTCACTGATGATTTTATGGGCATTAATTTTGTCTTTGATTAAAATGCCCATCCAAAAAGGTAGAGAGCATTTCCGTCATCATGGAAAGTTCTATTAAAGAGTGCAGGTCTGAAATCTAAATCTTTGGAGGGTAAGGACTATAGCTAAGGTTCTGGAAACCCAGCAGTGCATAACACAGTGATTACATAGGAAAAATTCAGTTGAGCACTTATGTTTTGCTTTATTGATTTACCAAGGGTATGCACATTTGATGGGAATACTAATGTAGGCATGATCTTTTGACCTCGGCTACAAAATAATGGTTGATTCAGTTATTTATACAACTTATACAATTTCAACTTTTGTTTCAAAAGACCAAATTTCCAAAGAGCCCGCTCATCTCTCCCTTTTGAGGGAAATAAAATAGCTATTCTGCCAATGACCCCTTTGGTTATGAGCTGATGTCCTCTGTGACACATGCAATTTTCACAGAATCTTAGATTAAAGCTGACTGTTTTAAGTAATATTTTGCAAATTATTACCTAAAATAATTGTCTTAAAGTGAAAAGACTTCCTTGTGCTTGACAAATACTGCCCTGATAACTTGCAGCATTTCAATAAAAGGAAAAATGCATGTATTCACCTTATTTTAAAGGTAAAGAATTAAGGTCAAGTGATATAACCAGGGTCACACTTCAGCACTACTACTGGATCCAGTTCCCTCAGACACCTGAGCCCCTAGCCTACTTTCTCTCCACTGAATCCTAGAGTTCTAAATCACTCCCATACCCTTAGGGCATTTTGTGCCCACTAATGATGCCACCTATTCTGAGTGCCTACAATTTGTAAGCTCTCTGCAAAAGCTGAAGCCGATGCACACACCTCAATCATGTAAACATCTTGGCTCTAACCCAGCTAAGTCACTGTCACAGAGTAAATGACTCTCAAAAAAGTCAGACTGAGCTTAAACCATTCTACTAAAGCTGCTGCAGAGAAGTACGCTATTAAGAAATAAAACATAAAATTAACAAAACATCATTTTTTCCACCATATGCGAAGAGGTTTCTCCAAATGATCACACACACACACACACACACACACACACACACACACAATCCACACATCAGACAGGAGAGCAAACTGAGAAAGTGGTTTCAGGGATGTGTTCATTGAAATACTTAAGCAAGATGAATTGCTTTTTGATAATTAGATTTGAGGAAGTCTTTTTTTTTTTTTTTGGTCTTCTACGACAGGGGTCTCCAACCTCTGGGCTGCAGACCGGTACCAGTCCATGGCCTGTTACGAACCGGGCCGCAAAGCAAGGCTTCATCTGCCACTCCTCATCACTCCCCACGGCTCGCATTACCGCCTGAACTCCACACCACCCCCGGCCCTGGAAAAGTTGTCTTCCGCGAAACTGGTCCCTGGTGCCAAAAAGGTTGGGGACTGCTATTCTGTGACTGCTTTGTGTATTACAGAAAGACTTAAAATTCCAAGGAGGTAAAGATCTTTCTCCACATGCTTCATCTCTTTGTGCTTATATCCAGGATACAATGAGAAATTTTATAAAAATTTCTCTTGTCAGGCTTATTTGCCAAATATTTTCAATGTTAAAACGGTTCACTATTTCACTCAAACTGTAATTAAGACTTGAAGAAGAAAGTTATTCCTGGGTGCATCGTTATTAACATTCAAAAAGAATAAAAGGGGGATAGATATGAGTTTCAACAAATGAATTAGCAAAATGAAACTGATTTTATATTTTTGTCATTCCCTGATAGCATAGCTCCTGGAATCATAGCATAAATAATGGCCCCTATTATTAAAACTGAGAAATTTAACAAGGCACAAGATCGAAGTGCACACACACTGGGTTAACCTCACATTCATTCAGTCACAATTATTAAAAAATGCTTTCAGCTAGACTTGCACTTTGAATTTGAGAGGATTTCTTAACTGACAGCAAATTTACAGCCTCTCCTTACTGCAGCAAATTTGCTTGACTTTTGGTTTTTATGCTGACATTTTGATAAACTAGTACTCTAGTCCCATGGAGAAATGGCATGATAATAATCTATAGCAAACACATGCAAATTAAAAAAAAAAAAGGAGCAGAGATATCAGGATAACATGTAGCTCTCCAACATCAGAAAAAATAATCAACAGTATCAACAAAAACCTATTGGCAGCCTCTTTGTTTTTGCTCATATTGAAATTCCCTCCCGCTCCCACAATCCCCTGGGAGGTGTGCTCCATCTTTTCATTAAAGAGATTGAGATGGGAAGGTAGCGAGAGTCAGAGACAGAAAGAAAGAGAGTGTGATGAAGAGATACAGACAGAGGAAGAGACCCAGAGACATGGAGAGAGACAGAGAGACAGAGAGAGAGAGCCCAAGACAGATGACATAGAGCTAGAAGCTGAGAGAGAAACAAAAGCCTCTAATTCAGAGCTAGTTGATATTAGGTTAGGCATTGAGTATACCTGTTGGAAAGTCCAAACAAGAGTGAAAGGAAGGTGGATGTATTCAGCTTAAATTGACTTGCTCTGTGGTCCAATCATATTATCCCTGACCTTTCCTCCACATCATGCCCCCACGTCACGTTCAGGGTCTCTATTTTGAGCATCATTTAACCTTGGTATTTTTACTCAGGTTGTTCCAGTTGAGTCAGTCACCAGAAAGTGGAGAATACTAATTTGTAATCTCCAAGGTATTTGGATCAGGGAGTAATTTTTCATTTGAAACTCAAAGGGTCTGAGCCACTCATCCCCTGATATCATTATACTGCTTAGCTGCCCAGGGTGCTTGCAGATCCTGGCATTTCACTAATTACTACAGGAGATGATCGCCTCCAACACTTGCGTTAGTTGAAGCATCCTCTTCACAAGTGAAGCAGGAGGTAGGAGACACTGCAGGATTGACTGATTCTGGGGTATTGACAATGCAAAGCAAAAGTCTGTGAGATGGGGGCTTCCCTGGTGGCACAGTGGTTGAGAGTCCGCCTGCCGATGCAGGGGAAACGGGTTCGTGCCCCGGTCTGGGAAGATCCCACATGCCGCGGAGCGGCTGGGTCCGTGAGCCATGGCCGCTGGGCCTGTGCGTCTGGAGCCTGTGCTCCGCAACGGGAGAGGCCACAACAGTGAGAGGCCCACATACCGCAAAAAAAAAAAAAAAAAGTCTGTGAGATGTGCTCTACCTCAGGTGACACGGGCCTATTTGTTATACACGACTGAAGACACTGTGTATTCCAGTGAACTTCATTTTAAAATGTAGACCAATAACATCAACTATGCCAGTGGTTCTTGAAATTTGGCATGCATCAAAATCACCTGGACCTCGACCAGAGGGCTTGCTAGAACACACACTGCTGGGCCCTCCCCGCAGAGTTTCTGACTCAGTAGGTCTGGGGATCCACCTTGAGAACCCAGCAATCCCAGGTAATTTAGGAGAGGAAGACTCAGTAAAACAAATAGGTTCATACATACAAAGAAGGAAGAAGATGCCTCCTCTAGACCAATGCTTTTTAAACTTAAATGTGCCTATGAATCACCTTGGGATCTTGTTGAAATGCAGATTCTGACTGAGTAGGCCTGGACTGGGTCCAGAGATTCTTCATTTCTAATGAACTCCCAGGTGATGTTGACACTACTGGCCCAGGAGCTACTTAGTTTCAAGGCTCTACGTTACCCAGGGCAGTGTTTATCAAAGTATGTCCTGAGGACCATCTACATCAAAATCACAGGGCTGGTTGGGGAGGGAGGGTATTGTTATTATTGCAGATTTCTAGGCCCACCCCCTAGATATACTGTATCAAAAACTCTGAAAGTGGGGTCCCAGGAATCTGCAGGTCAAACAAGAGTTTCTATGATTCTTATACAGACTAAGAACAATGCACTGGGTGTTGGGGGATGGCATGGGGGAGAGGAAGTCAGGGAGAGGGAGACATTAATAGGTAGTTATTCAGGGATTAATATTTCCAAGTACTGGCTAGCAGGGCGCCTGGGTATTTTCTCTCTCTATTCTATTGCCCACCTTATGTTGGCTGTTGATGACATCAGAAAAACTAACTAGGATCCTAAAAGAAGGGGTGAAATGTCTAATGGCCTATTTTACTCTGTAGTAGCCAAAACTTAGTAAGGGGAAAAAAATGGAAACTATAGGCCATATTTTAAATTTTTTTCATAAATTTCAGTTATTTCTGCTTTACCTATCTTCTGTTTCCATAGACAACCACAAATTGTCTAGACTTCTTTTGTTAGTAGTAAGTGAAAAAAAATGTTTCTGTAATGATTACTTAATATGTTGCTAAATCCAGGAGACAGCAACTGTCTGCCAGCAAGTGCCATATTGAAGTTTCCTAAACACTACAAAAAATAGAAATTATTTACGGTTAGCATTCAACATTGGCAAGCAACTCATGCTATTAAAGTTGTATTTGCATATGTTATATTAGGAGGCATGCTAATGTATGTGCAAAACTGGGCATAATTAATCATTTCCACCAGTGATAAATATCCCATTTCCAACCTTGCAGTCCAATCCCTCCTTTCTTGGGAGCAGAGATGTGTGTTTCTATCCTCCTGGGAACACAGCATTATGTGCAATACCCCTCCCCCAACCCCCTGCTCCTACACCTACCTTTAAAGGACTGAACCATGAAAGATAATTCCATGTTCTTAGCTGAGACTAAGAAAATAAAGCAGTATTTGAACAGCAGTAAATATGGACAATTGTTTCTAATCCTAGTCTTATTGTCAGGAACATTTAGGGAGCTTTTCAAAAGCTCAGGTTCCCCAACCATCTCAAGATTCATATTCAGTAGGCTTGGGGTAGGCCAGAAAATTTATAACTGTCTAAAACACCCCAGGTGATTAAGATGATCAGCCAGCATTGGGCCCTACTGGCCAATGAGCATTGGACAGAATCAGGGAACTTTGATAATATTGTAGTTATTATTTTTGTTGTTCATAATAATTTCTGTTAATATTGAGTTCTTCCTACATATCAGGCATGTTACTAAGCACTTTACATATATTATCATTGAATCATCACAACAACCATGCATTTATGGGTGAGGAAACTAAGACTTGGAAAGGTTAAGTAATTTGCCTAAAGCCAGAGATAGTGAGGGCAAAGCAGAAATTTGATTTTATCACTAAGTAGTAAATCAGTCATTTGAGTAGTTACGTGAGTCATTTAAGTCACTGGGTTTTCTCATTTGGAGATGAGGGCTGGTGGACTAGATGCTAGAGCTCTTCTAATCTTCCTTTTTTTGATTCATTATTTTATTTTATTGTATTATTTTTTTAACATATCTATTGGAGTATAATTGCTTTACAATAGTGTGTTAGTTTCTGCTTTATAACAAAATGAGTCAGCTATACATATACATATATCCCCATATCTCCTCCCTCTTGTGTCTCCCTCCCACCCTCCCTATCCCACCCCTCTAGGTGGTCACAGAGCATGGAGCTGATCTCCCTGTGCTATGCGGCTGCTTCCCACTAGCTATCTATTTTACATTTGGTAGTGTATATAAGTCCATGCCACTCTCTCACTTCATCCCAGTTTACCCTTCCCTCTCCCTGTATCCTCAAGTCCATTCTCTACATCTGTGTCTTTATTCCTGTCCTGCCCCTATGTTCTTCAGAACCTTTTTTTTTTTTAGATTCCATATATATGTGTTAGCATACGGTATTTATTTTTCTCTTTCTGACTTACTTCACTCTGTATGACAGTCTCTAGGTCAATCCACCTCACTACAAATAATTCAGTTTCGTTTCTTTTTATGGCTGAGTAATATTCAATTGTATGTATGTGCCACATCTTCTTTATCCATTCATCTGTCGATGGACACTTCTAATCTTCCTTTAAGCTCTAATGTTTACTGGTGGAATTCTTTTGAACTAGGTAGGAGACATGGTTTTTGGCCTTCTGGAGCTCAAGATGTGTGGTCAGACTCCCTTGCCCTCCTTCCCATTTTAGGTTTAAAGTGTCACTTCATCTCTGTCTCCTCATTTCCTATGGAGCAAAAAACCCCTTCACCAGCAACCCTAGTTCCTCTCTCAGGCTCCATCTCCCAGCACCTCAGGGCAGAACCCCAACCATCCGGGCACACTGGATAACAGCTTACCCAGCCCTGTGCCCTTTGCACAGTGTTCTTTTTGCCTCAGTACTTTGCCCTTCTTGGTTACCTGATGGAATAACCCTGCTCGCCCCTCAGAGCCAACCCATATATCAACTCCTTTGTGTAAACATCCCTCTTTTCCTGGTCAGAATTGATTTGTTCTTTTAAGATTTTATTTTTGTCTTATGTTATACGTAGAGTGAACTTAAGTTCTAGCTCTCTGGCAATCTCAGTTTCAAATATTCTGTCAGTTTATCTACACAAGGATGCCAGCACTTGGCAGTCTTGGTTTAGACAGCATGGCAACTGTAATTATGGCATATATCCCACTAGGAGTGTGAACTGTTTTCCTTTTGGTGATATTCTAGGGGACAGAGGCACCTGCCTTATCAGTTTGACTGTTCTTCCAACCATATCCATCCATCCATCCATCCATCCACTAATTTATTTGCATATATGTCAAGTTATATACCCCAAATTTAAGTTGCCTATACTTGGCACATAATAGACACAATTTTTTATTGAACTGATAGTAACTGATTTTATGTGACTCTCTACTTAGATAAATCTTTTGCAATCAGCTTCTTCTCCAGCATACCCCTGTCACATTGGACAAAAACTATTTCCTCTGAAAAAGTAAGTAATGAAGTATCAAAGGAATGATAGCTATAGAAAATGAATAGAAGGGCAAAATGTTAAATTTGATTAGTGCAGGCTATCAGCATAATAAAAGAGACAAAGCTGACACTGTGCTTTGGTTAAAATACAATGATGAAGGGCAAGCTCTTCATCTGGACCTGTGCCCAGCACTGCCTTTGTACCAAGCCTGGAAAAGGATTCAGACAGCATGTGACCAATGTGACCTGTAAGACTAAATGAAGGTAAGCAAGGGGTCATGTCATATTCAGCTCAGGCTGCTATAACAAAATACCAGAGACTGGGGGGCTTATACACAACAGAAATTTATTTCTCACTGTTCTGGAAGCTGCAAGTCCAGGATCAGGGTGTGGGCATGGTCAGATTCTCGTGAGAAATCTCTTCCATGTTGCAGACAGCTACCTTCTCGCGGTATCCTCCCATGGCTGAGAGTAGACGAAGCCGTCTCTCTTATGACTCTTCTAAGGGCACTAATCTCATTCATGAAAGCTCCATCCTTAGGACCTCATCTAATCCTAATAGCCTTCCAAAGGCCCCACCTCCTAGTACCATCACAATGTGGGGTGCAGCTTCAACATATAAATTTTGAGGGAACACAAACATTCATTCTATTAACAGGGCACCAATAGGTCCTCAGAGCTGTTCAACCCACCACAGCACAAGGTGACAGCATTCAGGGAAAAGAAATATGGTAGACTTCTGAAAGTGGTTTCATCTCCCAAGGCAATAGGAATAAAAGCAAAAATAAACAAATGGGACCTAATCAACTTATAAGCTTTTGTATAGCAAAGGAAAGCATAAACAAAATGAAAAGAGAAGCTATGGACTGGGAGAAAATATTTGCAAATGATGCAACCAACAAGGACTTAATTTCTAAAATATACAAACAGCTCCTACAATTCGATAACAAAAAACAAACAATCCAATCAAAAAATGGGCAGAAGACCTAAATAGACATTTCTCCAAAGAAGACATACAGATGGCCAGTAGGTACATGAAAAAATGCTCATCATGGCTAATTATTAGAGAAATGCAAATCAAAACAGCAATGAGGTACCACCTCACACCGGTCAGAATGGCCATCATTAAAAAGTACAAATAATAAATGCTGGAGAGGGTGTGGAGTAAAGGGAACCCTCTTACACTGTTGCTGGGAATGTAAACTGGTGCAACCACTATGGAAAACAGTATGGAGGTTCCTCAAAAAACTAAAAATAGAGCTGTCATATGATCCAGCAATCCCACTCCTGGGCATATACCCAGACAAAACTATAATTTGAAAAGATACATTCACCCCTATGTTCATAACAGCACTATTTACAATAGCTAAGACAAGGAATCAACCTAAATGTCCATTGACAGATAAATGCATAAAGAAGATGTGGTATATATACACAATGGAATATTACTCAGCCATAAAAAAGAATGAAATAATGCCATTTGCAGCAACATGGATGGACCTAGAGCTTATAATACTAAGTGAAGTTAACTCAGAAAGACAAATACTATATGTTATCACTTATATGCGGAAAAATATGACACAAATGAACACACTTACCAAACAAAAACAGACTCACAGGGCTTCCCTGGTGGCGCAGTGGTTAAGAATCTGCCTGCCAATGCAGGGGACATGGATTTAAGCCCTGGTCCAGGAAGACCTCACATGCCAAGGAGCAGCTAAGCCCAAGCGCCACAACTACTGAGCCTGCGCACCAGAGCCCATGAGCCACAACTGCTGAAGCCTGCGCGTCTAGAGCCTGTGCTCCGCAACAAGAGAAGCCACCACAATGAGAAGCCTGCGCACTGCCACGAAGAGTAGCCCCCGCTTGCCGCAACTAGAGTAAGCCCATGCACAGCAACAAAGACCCAACACAGCCAAAGATAAATAAATAAAATAAATAAATTTATTAAAAAGAAAAACAGACTCACAAACATAGAGAACAGACTTGTGGTTGCCAAGGGATGATCGACTAGGGGAAGGAAGGATTGGGAGTTTGGGATTAGCAGATGCAAACTACCATATATAGGATGGATAAACAAGGTCCTACTGTATGGCACAGGGAACTATATTCAATATCCTATGATAAACCATAATGGAAAAGAATATGAAAAAGAATATATATATGTATAACTGAGTCATTTTTCTGTACAGCAGAAATTAAACACAACATTGTAAATCAACTATACTTCAATAAAATTTAAAAAAATAAAAGGGGTTTCTGTGTGCTTGGATACCAAGAGAAGAGCACGCATATGGGAAAGTTTTACTCAATTTTCATAATCCCCTTTTAATGATTATTGTTTGCCAACTTGTAGAAGGTGTCACTAACTTCCCAAGGTTTTCTTAAGCATCTCTTCTCTGTGCTCCTAGACCATGTATCTCCCCCATTAACTACCATACTGTAGTTTCCTGTGACTGATCTATCCTATCTATCACACACACACACACACACACACACACACACACTAAACTGAAAGCTCTCAAAAAACAAGGTGTAATTCGCTTTGGTGTTCCCTAGGCCTAGTACAGACATGGAAATTGCTCAGCATAGGTTTGATGAATTAATGAAGAGAAAAAATTAGCCACCCATACCTATCATGAGTAGTTCCTTCTAATGACCACCTTTGGACTTTCAGAGTAGGTCGTGTTCTGTTTGTGTCATCCTCATAAAAATGTAGGCTGTGTCAGACCAGAGGTAGGTTTCTGACCCTGGGGTTATCTAAGCTTGGTGATGATGAGGTAGAAAGGATCAAAGCGCACGGGAACTAGTTGGGCTAAATCCCCTCTAAAAGAGAGAACACCAGAACTTTACTATCCCAGTCATTGCTAGAAAGCAGTTCTAATTCTGATTTTATTCTAGTAAGATAGGCAAGTGTTTCCTTTGCAAAGGTTTGTCCTCTTCTTTCTGACTTTGCATGAGTATCCAAAGAATTCTTGTAGAGGTGGCAAATGGACTCCTTCTGTGCTAGATGAGAATTACAGCTTTAACACTTACTTCCTCTTAACGAGGACTCAGGAATCCTGAATCAAATTTCAAGGACCAGATGAGATGGACTTTGCTTTGTAATGTGTTTTTCTGTCTCATTATCCACACACCCTGCCCTTTTCTTTTTTCAATCATCTGTAATTAGTTTTCTGCTATGACCTGTTTAGAACAGTGGATGCATTTCCCTTGATCATCTACTTGAATATTATATAATTACTTCACATTTGATGAAACCTTGGTTATTCTAGGAAGGTTGGACACAGATGACCATATTTTCTTATAGGGAAGTGGAGAACTAGGTTTTGAGGCTTGCCCCAACATAAAAATGTTGGGGCTTTTGACATTCTCCCAGCACAGCCTCTAACCCATTCTAAGTCACCTTCACTGTGTCTCTGTCAGAAGTCAAAGATCTGTGATCCCTGCCTCAACCCTGTTAAATAAGATGATATACTTTTTTTTTTTTTTTTTTTTTTTTTTGGTGGTACGCGGGCCTCTCACTGCTGTGGTCTCTCCCGTTGCGGAGCACAGGCTCCGGATGCGCAGGCTCAGCAGCCATGGCTCACGGGCCCAGCCGCTCCGCGGCATGTGGGATCTTCCCAGACCGGGGCACGAACCCGTGTCCCCTGCATCAGCAGGCGGACTCCCAACCACTGAGCCACCAGAGAAGCCCAAGATGATATACTTTTAAAACCACATGCTGTATGGTGAATGATCACTGCATTGACTCTCTTGTACCTTTTCCTGTTCCCGTTCTTTTCCCTAATGCACATCCAAAGAAAATGGCCCAGCTGAATGTCAACCAGTGGAAGCAGAGGAAACTATTTTGCTACAGTTTTCAGATCCAGTGGGGATGTGGCCTAAAGGCCTCAGATGACTGAGGTCTCATCATTCTAAGATTATCCTGTGTTGTTTTTATGTTTGTAACTCTTTACTGTGCAAATCTCCAGGAAGAACAATGTTTCCTTTTTTTCATTTTTCAAATCTGGTCACTTAATTGTTTAAACATAATGCTGTGTATAAGTGATGTTTCCATCTACTGAGGGGATTTTATATAAATTATAACTCTCTGAAGCTCTTTTCGTATGGGAAGTTTTAAAGTCAGATTAGATCTAGATTGAGCTTTAAGAGGGGTCTTTCAATGGTAAAAATAGCAAAGCATTTAAGGAAATGTTATCTACATATGAACAGTTCATATCTTCAAAGGATATTTCGTTGTATCTAACATTCAACAATCCTGACCATTTCACTAGGCCATGCACAGAAAATACAATCCTCCTTTCCCTATTTTATTTTTTCTGTTAGTGATATCACAGACCAAAGGATCATTAATCAGGCCCTGGATTTTTTATTTTCTTCAGAGGAAAGTGTCAAGAGAAAGTATATGCTTTTTAAATCAGCTTATCACCGACAAGTCACTCCTTAGATTATTAAAGACGCAAGAACTTCCACAAACATCATTTACTTCTTATAGAGAAAAAATTTGTTACGGTAAGAAGAGAATAATAACGTAAGTCTATTCAGAACTGTTGAAAGGCATAACTCACAAGACACTATGCAGTATTTTGCAAAACTGTCACTTCTCATTCACTTGAGTTCCAAATCTCTACTTGGGTATATGAGCAAAATCTTTTGCTGCTTCTCATCTCTTTAGGGCCAGAGGTTCTCCTTCCAGACTATCTGGTGTATTGTTTCTCAAAATGGTGTTTTGCAGAACACTGACCTTCAGGATGGTGGACAAGACCACACAGCACAGTGGTGGCAACCTCAGTGGGTATGGGCATGATCTATATGTGGATTATGACAAGGAGTGTATTGGACTCAGAATACTGATTGATCCAGTGCTGTTCACCTGATGCCAACAACATTTTTAAAGCAGACTTTAATGCAGATATAGTCCTAGTTCTGGTATTTCCACCCCTATGATTTTAAATGTGACCTTCTCTAATCCTTGGTCTCATTATTTATAAAATGGACACGATAAAAATAGTCCCTGTTGCACTAGTTGAGAATATGTGAAGAGGCATGCCGATTTTTTTGTTCACGTATTTGGTTACCTGTTCTCTGTCTTCTCTTTACCTTACTCCCAAGTAAAAATCAGGGACTTTAGCTTGTTCATGGAGGTATCTCCAGTGCCAGCAACAATGTGGTCACATAGCAGGAGCTCGCCAACGTTGTTCTGAAGAAATGAATGGCTGAAAGAACACAAGAGAAGTTCTTGGCATGATTCCTGGCATATAGTAAGTACTCAATAAATATCAGCATAAAAACCAACCTAGTTCTCTGAAATGTTTCTCAAATAAAGAAGCTTCTGTAATATATATTGTAAAGACTCTGAAATAGCCTTCGGGGAAGAAATTTGCATAACTTTGTTTGGCTCCATTTACCAATCTTATTTGGCCGCAAAACCCCCTCTTCTCGGCTTCCCTGGTGGCACAGTGGTTGAGAGTCCGCCTGCCGGTGCAGGGGACACAGGTTCGTACCCCGGTCCGGGAAGATCCCACATGCCGCGGAGCGGCTGGGCCCGTGAGCCATGGCCGCTGAGCCTGCGCGTCCGGAGCCTGTGCTCCACAGCGGGAGAGGCCACAACAGTGAGAGGCCCGCGTACCACAAAAAAAAAACAAAAAAAAAACCCTCTTCTCAACTATACCTGTTAATTAATATTCTGCAACATTATTGTAACATTGAACACACTTTGGGAAATAATGAATTAGTTTAGTATCCCTTTTTTTTTTTTTTAATTTTTTTTTGTGGTACGCAGGCCTCTTGCTATTGTGGCCTCTCCCGTTGCAGAGCACAGGCTCCGGACGCGCAGGCTCAGCGGCCATGGCTCACGGGCCCAGCCGCTCCATGGCATGTGGGATCTTCCCGGACCGGGGCACGAACCTGTGTCCCCTGCATCGGCAGGCGGACTCTCAACCACTGCGCCACCAGGGAAGCCCCAGTATCCCTATTTTAGACGTAAAGAAACTGAGGTCTAGATATTAAAGGGTTTGCCTAAGTGAAGTAGCCAGGAGCAGCAATTCCAAAACTAGAAGCAAATGTTACAAGTTCCAGGCCTGCATTCTCTCCCCTAGGCCAGTGTGTGGGCAGTGACATTGTACTCTGGAATTAGAAGGTATTAGATTCAAATCCCACCTGCATTGTCTAACACTGAGGTCTGTATCAGACACTGCTGGTGCCCCACCTCATAGCCTCTCTTCTCTCAGTGAGGCTGCTTTTGACACCTAAGGGTGGTATACCTATTGGAACTGGCCCCAGGAATGTGTAACCTGGAAGTTCTCAGGGATTAACACCCCACTGAGCAACCCTTGACCAATGGGGGATGGTCACTCATGGGTAAGTGCTTTCCCTTTCCACCCGCCCAGGCAGATAACTCTGAGGTGTGGTCTGTATGTCTCCCTTGAGTGTCCCTGTGGGGTGGATCCCAGGCGCCCATATCAGTGGCATAGTCCACAACTGGATAGGAGTACAGGCGAACTCTCCACATTCCTAGCTTTCCTCCTTTCCAGTCATGCTGCCTCTTCCCAGGTGTGTTATTTTTTTTCTTTAATTAATTAATTAGCTTATTTATTTATTTTTGGCTGCGTTGGGTCTTCATTGCTGCACGCGGGCTTTCTCTAGTTGCAGCAAGTGCGGGCTAGTCTTCGTTGCAGTGTGCGGGCTTCTCATTGCAGTGGCTTCTCTTGTTGCGGAGCACGGGCTGTAGGTGCGTGGGCTTCAGTACTGTGGCTCGTGGGCTCTAGAGTGCTGGCTCAGTAGTTGTGGTGAATGGCCTTAGCTTCTCTGCAGCATGTGGGATCTTCCCGGACCAGGGCTCGAACCTGTGTCTCCTGCATTGGCAGGCGGATTCTTAACCACCGCTCCACCAGCGAACTCCCCCAGGTCCGGTACGCTTTTGCTTACTATTGAAAACAGCTGTGTCGTCTCTTGTGCGCTCATCAAACAGGTGCCAGGTTTCACATCAAAGGTGGCTGCGATCTAGCAGGCGGAAGTGTAAAAGAGGGAGTGACATCTAAATGTAAGTTGGACTAGAATGGAGGCCTCTAACAGATGAGAGGTGCTCCAAGGCTCAAAGCCCTGTTGTTTTTTTCTTCCTGAGTTTTCAAGGATTTTGAGAAGTCGTAAGAACAATGTGTTTACAAACATACTCCGTGTTTTTGACACCTTCTGGTTTTCCTGTTATGCTGAATAAAAAGAGGGAGCTCCTCTTGGTGTGGGAAAGCAGTGCAATCTGAGGTTGTTACCACGCTCCTTTAGCAACACTGGTTAACCTACCAGGGCACGAGAGGTTCAAGCTTTAAGCTTACCGCCCCGCTCTTGACCCCTAAGGCAAGAAGGCGAGGCAGCACGGCTGTTAGACTGGGGAAACCAACAGATCCCAAAGTCTCAGTTTATTTCCTGCTTATGCAATAATACAATACAAGGGTTTCGGTTCAGCAATTTTCTTCCATGTTATGACTTAGGGACCTGGGCTCTTCCACACTGTGGCTCTGTTGTTCCCTGGAGCCCTGTCTGTCATCTGCATTCAGCTGGCAGAGGAGGAGAGTGTGCAGAAGGCTCTCTCTGCCCACAGGTGACACTCAAAACCAAAGTTCATACTCCACTGGCAAGAACGAGTCACATGGCTCCGCCCCACCCCCCGGACAAGGAGGTTAGGAAATGTGGAATATAAATTGGTGGGGGCAGCCAGCCATCTCTGCCACAGAGGTACAGTTGTCAAGAATGCCAGTTCTAGAGCCCAACAGACCTGAATCCAGACCCCAGTTCTACCACTCACTAGCCATGTACACAGGGGCACATTATGTCACCTTTTTTTTTTTAATGTGAGAAAGTTGATAGCATTTATTTATTTATTTAGTTTTTTTTTTAACATCTTTATTGGAGTATAATTGCTTTACAATGGTGTGTTAGTTTCTGCTTTATAACAAAGTGAATCAGTTATACATATACATATGTTCCCATATCTCTTCCCTCTTACGTCTCCCTCCCTCCCACCCTCCCTATCCCACCCCTCTAGGTGGTCACAAAGCACTGAGCTGATCTCCCTGTGCTATGCGGCTGCTTCTGGACAGGTACATGTAAAAGTATGAGATTAGATCACTCCCTAACACCATACACAAAAATAAGCTCAAAATGGATTAAAGACCTAAATGTAAGGTCAGAAACTATCAAACTCTTAGAGGAAAACAAAGGCAGAACACTCTACGTCACCTTTGAGACGCTTTCCTCCTCTGTAAAATGGGGATAATGGAAGAATCTGTCTCACAGGTTTGTCATGGGGTTCAAGCAAGGTCATGCACGCACAACTCCTGTCACAGTGCCCAGCACTTAGTGAGCCATCAGCAAACGGTGTTTTCATTGTTAACTGTGGAAAAAATGCCACCATCTCACTCAGTGAGATGTGAAAGTTTCCTTCGGTTTGAAAGAAACAGAGACATATACAAGTTATTTCAGTTCATTTGAATTTTTTAAAGAGATACAAGGAAACAAGAAAGAGCAGGAAAAAACCTGAGCTAGAACATCACATGGGTGATGAAAAGGACTCGAATTGGGGGCAGTATTCCTGGAAGCTCAGGAGTACCTCTCAGGAGGGACTTTGGCTGCCCCACCCACAAGGCTCACCTCCTCACTGGTCCCGCATCTTTCTTTCCTGCTGCTTCTGATGGTCTCTCTGTTCTTCTCAGCACCTCCTGGTTTCTTCTTCCTCACTACTTGTGTGAGCTGTTCTCTATGTATCTTGGCTTCTTTACCATTGTGTTTTCTGCAAGTCTCTGTCTATGTCTGTGTTCAGACAGCCTGAGAGGATCTGTTAGGTACCCCTTACCCAATAAAGGGCACCCATCACTGGTCAGAACCCAGAGCCAGTCTACCTAGGCTATCAATGGCTTTTTATGGTGCCTACAGTGAATCTCTGACTCAGTCATCTATGTTTTTGGCAGTGGGAATATATCATACAAACATGGTGGCCTGGTGTAAGAAAATGTTTCATGCTTCCTTGTTTAGAAAGGAAGAAACTGTGGTTGGAGCCAGCACTCAGAGTATGAAAATAGGGCAAATCATGAACATTTTCCCTGGTGAAAATCTTCAAATTTATTATTTGCCTTCAATTTGCTGTGGATTAACTTGGTTTCTCAAATCTTATGAATGAATGCTTAATAGTGAAGTATTCAGACAATTCACTTAACTGGTATCCCTGGTTGAAGTTTGTCTACATTTATCCATCTTCTATACTGCCATTAGAGTTCTGTCCCCATATAAATCTGATTATTTTACTTTCCTGCTTAAAAATCTAAATTGCTTTCTTTCTACCTATGAGTTAAGCTCCAACTTCTTAGCCTGGTATATCAGGCCTTCTAGATGCTGATACCGTCCCCTCCACCATCCTTCCACTAAGGCCTCAACACGCTGGATTTTCTCCATTCTCTTTCACACTTTTGTGACCACATATATGCTGTTCTCTGCTAGGAATTCTGTTCCCTACCTCATCACCACCTGGCAAATGCCCATTTCTCCTTCAAGGCCCACTCACCTGACCCCTTTTCTCTGAAGCTTTCCCTGGAGCTGCCAGTCTCCGCCTTCTCTCACCACCACCACACCCCTATGCCTGGGTGAAATCAGCGACTCCTTTTCCTGATTCCGATAGCATGTAAACACACTTCTATGGTGGTGTTTATTATTTTACAACCTGGTTTTCCAAGAGTCAGTCTCCCAGGCACAGCTGTGAGCCTCAAAAGCAGAGAACATGTCTGATTCATCTTTTACATTCCCAGGGCCCAAGAGAGAATCCTTCTCATTTAGCACGCAATACCCAGAAATGTTGAATTTTGTTGGAATTCAAAATGCTGACACCACAGAGGAATCTGGAATATGGAAACAAAATCCACTTATTCTCTTGTTGTGTTTCTCATTATGCAAGATCTTTACTTCTCATTTTACGGTGGACCACATGCAGTCTACTTCATAGAGTATGAAAGAGAAATAAGTCTACATCTTCTATAAAGTTACATGTTGCCAGCTTCGATTCTTATTTAAGATCGAGGAAAAGTGTACGATGTTTTATAAGTCATATGATTCTCAAACATCCTCTCTTATGCTTTTTCTCTTAATATACGTGTCATCATCTGGGGAGCAATGAAGTCACCAAGGTACGTCAACTGGAGACAAGGACTGAAATGATGAAATGTCACATTCTCCACATGTGGATACAGACCCTCTCTGGGCTTTTGGAAACTAACCTCTTATTACCAGACCTCCTTTCTGCAGAGGGACACTTCTACTTTGGACTGTTTCAGAGGAGTTGGCATTAGGTAATGTGTGGGGAGCAAGTATGGTTGTCGAAATGGTAGGAGGGTGCTTCCGGCATTTAGTGGGTGGGAGACAGGAATGCCAGATACCTTGCAATGCATGGTCAGTCATGAAAATCGAATATTGTTCCACCAACAATAATAAACCTGCAGCTGAGAACCACTGACTTAAAGGATATGTTAAGCCCTTAGTCGGGAACCATTGAGTTAACCATTCATATGTTTCTTATTTTCATTTATTTATTTATTTTTGGTTGCATTGGGTCTTCATTGCTGCACGCAGGCTTTCTCTAGCTGTGGCGAGCGGGGGTTACTCATCGCTGCGGTGCGTGGGCTTCTCACTGCGGTGGCTTCTCCTGTTGCAGATCACGGGCTCCAGGGTGCGCAGGCTTCAGTAGTTGTGGCACGCAGACTCAGCAGTTGTGGCTCGTGGGCTCCAGAGCACAGGCTCAGCAGCTGTGGCACACAGGCCCAGTTGCTCCACAGCATGTGGGATCTTCCCGGACCAGGGAGCAAACCCGTGTCCCCTGCATTGGCAGGCGGATTCTTAACCACTGCACCACCAGGGAAGTCCCAATGATTCCTATGTTTAAGTCTTCTTTTTTTTAGGTGAGATGAGAACAAATCATAAAAATCCAAAAGGACACTCCTGCCTCAGTTTAAAGACCTTTGATTTAAAGAAATTAATATTACTTTTCTTCTATGTGCTAAATATGGGCTTATATCACATTCACTGGAAACAGGAGACTCCTAAAAGAACCAACAGAGAAAGCATTTAGCATGCCCTCTTGCTTGTGAATATATAAGACAGAATAGCAGAATAAAATGGCCCTTCCTTTGAAATGCATTTAATTTAATAAAACACCAGATTAAAGGTAAGACAGTCTCATCCTTATTACAAAATAACCTGCAGAGTGAAAACTGAAACATGCACAATTTCATTAACCTTCCATTCATAAAGCAAAATGTAAGGAGAATGCCATTTTAACATCCAACTGAACAAGGCTATTTCCATGCCTTAAGTGTGCTTTGTGTATTAACATTATTTGTCAGTGTGCCTACAGGGAATGGTGTGGAGGAAAAAACCCCAGTGCAACAAAGCATTTAGAAATATGTATCCTCTTAATCATCTATTTTTTGAATGAAGATATTTCCTTTTCATATAGTGTTTTGTTTGCATTGTCAAACATTCTTTTTATTGAAGTATAGTTAATATACAATATTATGTTAGTTTCAGGTGTACAACATAGCGATCTGACAATCAAATATATTATGAAATGATCATCACAACAAGTCTGGTAACCATCTGTCACCATATAAAATTATTACAGTGTGATTGACTGTATCCCTTATTACTCGGTTAAATATTCTTAGCAGCATATGAAAAAGCATGTCAGTTGTGGCTTAGTGACATTTATCAAATTTGGTGTCTCTGTTAAATCTTGACCCAGGGTGTGCAGAATCATAGAACTTTACAACCTCAGCACTTCAAAAATCCAAGAGATCATTGAGTTCAGTTCCCTATTTTGCAGATGAGAAAACTAAGGCTCAGGGAGATGAGGGACAGTGGAGGTGATAGTTCTCTGCAGGGCCAGGGAGAAAAAAGAGGGGAGGTTTGCTTTGTGAGCTCTCAGCATCTTCTAGTTACAGACTGTATTTAGTGAACCTCTAATTATTTTCTGAATAGATAACGGCACTTTAAAACCTTGCTCATTTTACATCCTTTTTTAGCTGTTAGTACCAATACAATGAGCTCATGACCAAAAAAGAGAAAGAAAAATTGAGGCAAAACCGAACAACCACAATTTATAAAACTGTGAAACATAACCACCTAACATTTGAAACACATGTCATATTTCATTAAGATGTTGTGCTGCATTCAACCTCAGTCATTGCAGAAAGATGTAGCATCATTTACCTTCTCTGGCTCTAACGGGTTGGCACAAGGCACGCAAGTCCTTTGGCACCCATCTCTTCCCCTCCACCCACATGTCATTTGCAAATGAATTGTATACCTAACATTTGCTTTGTGCAAGTGAATTTTAAATCCAGGAAACAATAGAGTGTATTTTAGTATATTATAACAATAGGGTTCAAGTTTAATGAGATTTGGATCTAACATAGCAATTTGGAAGTTTCTTCAAGCTTATTAAAATGAGATTCTACTCAAGTTTACAAGCAGGTACAATAACACTTGGCATGTGACTATATCTTGCATTTGAGAGGCTTTTTTAAAGTACATGTAAAGCATATTGCTTATGTAATATTCTCTTTTTCTTTCCAGATTTTTATTTTATGACCACTGACACCGGAACAAATGTCCTTCTTTGACAGGTACTAGTGTAGCACTTTGGTAATTAGCTTAAAATACAGCTGATTTGTCCTCCTGCTGCTTTCCCCCAAGGCGACCAATATCTGGAAGTTTGTTTTAAAGCCATTTAACAAGCAGGAAGAGCCATACCTGTTGCATCTGATTTCCTCCCCATTAAATCAGGATGAATAATTTAATAAGAACTGCTCATGCACAGACACTCCAGTGATTGGTTGAAAGATAAGACTACCAGGCTGCTGGCATTTTTGTTATTTCTGGCTGGTCTTGACCAGAAGCTTGTTTTTCTTCCCCAGCGGCAGTAAACCAAATGACCCTGTGACCTCAGGCTTTCACCTACACCCTTAGGGCACTAGGACCTTTCCCCTATGACAAAGGCCATTGTTCCTTTTGCAACCATGGCAGACACTTTTGGTTGGCTATGTAACTGACCTTCACAGCCCCCATCTTGCTATGGGTTGAAGTAGGCAGATACTTGTATTCCCAGCCTCCCTTGCAGCCAGGGTGGTCATGTGACCCAGGTCTAAACCATGGCGCATAAGGTAAGGTTGCTGAGGGGATCCTGGAAAATCTCTTCTTCCCTTATTGGGAGCTAGTTTGACACTGTAAGGGCTCTGGAGACAAACTGTCAGAGGGTGAGTCCCAGCTCTACTACGTCTTATCTGTGTGACCCTGATAAAGTTAATTGTACTCTCTTTGGTTTTTCTTGTGCTTTGGTTTGGTTTGTTTTGGTTTTTCTTAACTGCTGTAGAATTAAAGGAGTTACCACATAGAAATTACTTAGGATAGTCCCTGAAATATAGTAAATGTTTAAAAATGTTGGTTATGATTATAATTAATAAATGACAGAAGGCACACGAAGAACATTTCTGCTAGCTGCCTTTGGAAATTGCTTTGTGAGGTCACAATGCCTGGAGTTACGGCAACCATTTTGTGATCCTGAGGGGGAGGTCAAGAGAATTGCAAAGACTCTGACTCAGAACCCTTGAGTTCTGAAGATGCTGACACAAACCTGGAAAGCTTAGCTCAAGGTTTTCTTAAGTAAACAATAGACATTCTCATAGTGGATTTTCTGTGACTATCTACTGAACAATTGCATCTAATACTGTCACTATTTAATCCAGGGTTTAAGCCCTACCATCTCTGCTTCCAGCTGTTCTTCTGGCTTTGTTCACCATGTACTGCTTCCTCCTCTGGTGGAAATCTTTTAGGATAGTCCTTCTTGACAGTCTGAGACTGACTCTCTTGAATCCTCTCTGGGAGCTCTCTTAAATTGACTGTGGGCTTGATAACAGCCTCCTGTGAGGGAATTAGGGTTTAAACGGGGAGGGGGAGTTATTAACCCATTACTCTACTTCATCTGAGCAAGATCAGAGCTGTAAAATACACAGGCACTCCTGGCTCCTGCAGGGCTGGCCACTGCATGCAAACATCTTAATAAGTTGCAGGGGTCCCAATCTGGCAACTCACAGGCTGTGTCTGAGGTGGCCTACGGGTCTCTTCAATCTTTAGGCACCATGGCGTGTAGGCTCTGATGGGAATTCAAGACCACCCCATGTGTGGACATGGTGGGGAGAACTGAGCGGCCTCTGAATATCACATGGTGCTTCTTTGCCAAGATCACTATAAAGCTGCCCCACCTTTTCTCCCTCAGTGTGGTTATGTTTCTTCTGGCAAAGTTTGTTCTCCATGCTTCCTTGTTTTCCAGACCACTCCTGGGAAGACTATTATGAAAAACACTGAAGGCAATGATATTGTAGAATGACAGAGGAAGGAAGAAATACAGAAGTAGAAACTCTGGGACTCACTCTTCTCTAGATAATCAGTTTCTTGCTGGGTGCCTTACATCTCTGTTTCTATATCCAACTTTGATGATAAGCCCCTAAGGATTTCTTTCAGCCTGTACATCGCTGAAACTACTGCAAAATCACAGTAAAAGCAAGGATAATGAAAAGTGGGTCACTTTGTAGCCCACCTGTGTTCTGGAATTAAATCCAGCTCAGGTCAGGAACAAGCCGTAAGACTCAGTTTCTGTCACCTATCATGGGGCCTCAGTGAAATTATTTTCAATATTTCCAGTGCATTTATAGATGATTTTTCTATCACATAAAAGTCAGAATGAGAAGGAAGTTTCTCTGGGGAAATTTAGAAGAAAGAAAAGCACATTCATCTATTGCTGGAATCTGTTTTCATTTTTTAAGCATATGAGGGTATTTGTTTTTTAGCTAAACCCACAAGGTGTTATGTGTAAGGATCAACACATTGCCATGGGCTACATTCTTAGAAGATACTGGACCCTCCTGAAGCCAACAGAAATGATTTAGGTTGTTAAGGTATGAGTTGATGAATTGCCCCAGTGCTTCAGCACCCTGTGTCCTGCTAACTCCCAGGATGTGCTTATTTGAGGGAATAGTTTGATGCAATGTACACGTAACAGACGTACTGCCATGCACATCTTGGGATGACCCAGCGTTGGACAGGGACCTGGGTTTGTAGAACTGCCAGACATAGAGGAAGCTCCTTCATGGCTTTTCCACTCCACACTGTCAGAATTGCCTAAGCCCCCTCTCCAGCTAAACAAGCCATTTCCCCCCCACCCCCAGTGCTTCCTGAGTCCTTAATCCTTTTACTGAGAAGCCAGAAAAAGAGGTCAGTGCAAGTCGGTGTTGAAAAGAAAAACCCTGGGTCTCTTTTAAACAAGAAAAGCAGAGCATTTCTGAATTCTGGCTCCGACACAGAAAAACCCTGTCTCTAAGTCCCTGCTCATGATGACTGCCTGCGGACTTGTTGGAAAGTATTCTGGCTGATATTAATTGCCGTGATCATGTATCCCGGGGAAGCACTTTGAAAGTACTCAGAGCCAGTTTTTTGGAAGCAAGTAGGCCAAGCAGTCTACTATGCATTGAGTTTAATGAGATGAAAAAAGAAAATCTATATCTATATATCTATCTGAAGGCTTTAAGATCTATAGTCCTAGGTGTGTGCCTAGCACTATGCCACCCCCCTAGGAATGTAGAAGATTCAGAAGACAGGTTTCTTATCTTCCAAGAACTTAGACACAGGAAGTGAGACACGATCATCCCATAGTTAAACAACTGATAGTTAAACAGTTAAGTGCTCAACTGTGTGGTAATAAGTAGAGCTGTGCCAGGTGGCCATGGGAGAGCCCTGGGCCTGAAGCTGAAAAGGAACACTTTGTGGAGAAGCCACCAACCCAGTGGCTGGTGCCTTTTCAGGAAGATGAATTTAGAAAGGATTGTGATGGGGCAACTTGTTTTTATCCACAAAGGGTATCTGTGTGGGTCAGGAATGCAATCAGACAACTTATGTTGGTCTGACTCAAACTTTGTACTTAGTTCAAGGTCTGATTTATAGCTTCAAACACTTTTACCTATAAACACAAAGACACTGCAAAATGATTTGAGTCTTTAAAATAAACAGTTGAGAGCTGGTTTTACTATGGCATGTGGCTATGTAAGAACTGTTTGATGGCTCTTTCTTACTACAAAGATGACAAGTCAGGACTTTAAGTTTCCAGGAAACGCACATTCACGGCTTTAGTCATCTCCTTGCTAGAAACACAATAGGAGGAGGAACTGAATTCATTCCATTCATGTATATCACTTTGCCTTGATTCCCAAAGTAATGAATGAGTTTTTAAGCAGCAGTTGCTGAATTCTTTGCTTTGTCCTGACCTGCAGACTATTTAAGGAGGTAATCAAGCCAGGGAAGTATTTAGAGGGAAGAGTGCCTGCAATTTACTTTGAAATGCATCAAAAAAATAAAATGGATTATTGGGTTGGATAGAGGGATGGATACATATGTAGACATGTCATAAGGCAAGTATAGTGAAATATTAATGGAAGAAATCTAGGTGGTAGGTATAAGCACGTTCATGTAAAATTTTTTTAACTTTCAACTTTATTATTAAACGGTTTATAATAATATTGTGGTAAAAAACTGAGTCAAGGTTTTGCTTTGCTTTTTAAATTTTCTTGCCCTTTCTTCTAATAGTTAAAGATCATTATCTGAAAGGACACAGAAAGAAAATAGCTTGGACTAACTCCTAGACAAAATGAAAAGTAAGAATTGTATATGTGATTTTTTTAAGGAACCCTCAAATCTATCTATAGCAGCCAAGTATTGATGCCAGAAATTCTACCATTACAAACGTGGTCTTCTGAGTTTAGGGATTGTTCTATATAAACCTCCTGGGGTGCTAGGAGGGCTACCAGATTAAACTCTATTAGTTATTAACATTCAACTGCAAATCTTAAGTGACCACTTCCAAATAATATGTAGCTAAAAATGTTCAGATAAGGGAGAGAGAAAAGAAAACATAAGCACTGAAGGTTTTAGGACATGAGTGCAAGATGCTGAAAATATATCTGCAGAGGCATTGAAGATCAATTTCACCTTCTTACAAGGTTACCCTGGGCCAACCCAAATCTGATATTAGTGTTTGCTGCTCTTGAATTCTATATAAAAATATCCCGAAACTCCAATGGAAGTACCCCATGGCAATTTAAAAAGGCTTATAAACTGCTCTTCTATAGCTCTTGCTACCTGACACCAAGGACTCAAGTCTAAATCTCAGCCCCACTGGGGACACTTGGTACAGTGGACTGTTCATCTATGGTTGGGCTTAAATTTTGACTTATCTTTCCTCCATGGAGGAGGATGATTTCTTTTGTATATTTATGTATTTTTCTATCATCAGATACACTTTCTTAGCCTGGTTTCTTTATAAAGCAGAGCCTGAGGCAAGGGTTCATGTGCTACTATATTATTAGGGAGGGTACACCAAGGATCAGGAGTGAAGGACAAGGGAAGTGAGGCAGAAAAGGAGATAGAACCCATACAACGAAGTACACAGTATACAAGTACACAGACCAGCTGTGTACTGAGCTGACGACCACTGAGCACACAACTGATTGTTTGATATCACAGGACCATCTTCCATGGAGCCATGTAAACAATGTCTCAGCAATGTACCTCTAGGGAAGAGTAGGGGAAGAATTTATCCCCTGCTCTCACAGTCCATTGGTCAAAAGTTTCACTCCATAGAGTTAATTCTCCTGCACACTCAGGTGTACAAGTGTGAAGGTTGCTGTGAATTTCTATATCTATGTCTTGGTATCAAAGAAGTCCCAGAGTAACAGGCAAATGGTGTACAGCTTGCACGTGAGGCAAAGTGTTGTCAGGTTGTGCCTTTGTGACACTGCTTGACAGCTGGAGCTGAGAAATCTAAAGTGGTGGATAAGAATGGTCTAGTACAGCCCACCCCTGTACCAAGCAGCCTGCTGTGCCCTCTGTCATCTGGCTCACTTAGTTTACTCTGGAACCTCTGTTTTCCTAAGAGCAAGATGCTCTCATTTTTTTTCCCTGAAGGGGAGGTCTAAATCTAATCAGTCACAGAATTTCCCTCAAGGTGGTGGCAGTTGAAATTTTCAAAAAGCTCTAAAGCAAGAGGGTTAATGATATAAGATGTAGTACTACAGTTGCAGCTGGTCCTGAGGTTATAATTGACATTCACCATCCCCCTCTTCCACCTCCCGTTTTAGATTTCTATCACATTGGCCAGCACTTTGCCACTGATCTGCATTGCTTGCCTAGTAGCATAATCAAGATCTACACTCCCAAGGGATCTGAGGTCTTTATTGCTTTGCCCTTGGGCTGTGATTGCTGTCATTACCCATTTTCTATGGATGCAACAAAATACATCTTCATGAATCCTGTGGGTTTCAGAAGTACTCTTCCCTGTTCACACTGCGCAGGACAACCACAGCTCCTCTTCCTTTGCTTGCTGATCCACCAGCATAAGGGGCCCAAAGTGAGCCAGTTGTAGTTGCCGTTCAAGTTCAAGGGAAACCTCTGAATACCAGGGCCTCTAAACTTGGACAATTCTGTTTGTGGGAACATAAAATAGATTCACTAAGGTTTCTGGAACTGATAAGACAGGCCATGCCTCCTTTGCAGACCCATGTGTTCTAACTACTGGGAACATAACACCATATATTGGCTGCTGGTTCAACACATATATTGTGTGCCCAGAGGAAAGTACTCCAACTTTGCAGGGTGTTTTCCCCAAGGTGACAACTTAGCTGAGATTTTACTAGCCTATTCCACCATTCTATGAGACTGGCTGCCTCTGGATGACAGGGTACATGGTAGACCCTGTAGTTAGGTGCCTATTGTCACACCTCTTTTGCTGTTGCTGTAAAATGGGTCTCTTGGTCTTATGCAATGTTGTAAGGGCTACTACATCAATATATCAGGCATTCTGAAAGGCCTCAGATGGTTATATTGGTGGAGGCACGACGGGAAGGGAAAACAAACCCATATGCAGAGTAGGTATCAGCCCTGAAGTGCCGCCCATCAGGGTAGAAGGGACCAATATGATTGCCCTGCCATGACGTAGCCAGCTGCCTCACTGAAGAATGGTGTCATAGCAAGGAATCAACACTGGTCTCTGCTTCTGCCAAGAAGCCTTGAGCAGCCTTGGTAAGGGGGAGCCCATACTTTGGGCCCATGCATAGGCTCCTTCCTACCTTGGCCACACTGTCTATGGGATCACTGCTCAAGCACTGGGTAGCTGATGAGAGACACTGGCTTATATCCACAGGATAAATCAGCGGTCCTCCTGGTTATTGAAATCCTCCTCTGTGGTGGATACTCTTTGGTGATCATTAATATGAGACACAAAGATCTGCACACTTTGTGCCCAGTCACATAGGTCCAGCTATGTGTCTCTTCTCCACACCTCCTTGCTCCATCTGATGGGACCATCCTCCAAGAATATGCATAAACTTTACCTCAAAGATTGTATGTTATGTTGGGATGGGAGAGAAAGACGGAAGAATTTCTCCACCGTTGGTGGAGAACTCCCATTTCCCGCTGGTCAAAGGTATGACCCATGGGATTGTTAACTCTCTTGCACTTCTAGGTTGTTGCTCATGCTTGGGCACCTGGGGGGTGGGGGTCCCATACCTTTGTGTCAATAGGGAAGCACCAGGAATGTGAAGAGCTTACAGTGCAGTCATGAGGGTAGACAGTGTCAGGTGGCAGCTGTGTGAAGCCCATTGGAGTCCATGCAGAGCTGGCTACTTCTGAAGCAGCTGCAACAAGCAGGTGAGGCTGAGAATAACTGAAGTAGAACATGATGTGTTTGATACACTCCTCAAAAGCACATTTCCAAAGAAGTGTGACCCGACTGTTTCCAGGCTACAGGAATCAATGAACCAATTTTGTCCTTAATATGGAATTTTACTAGCTTGTGTAGGGCTCCATTTGCATTATTCCCTCTCCAGAGCCCCTCACCCTGTAGGTGTTCTTGGGAATCTGGGGAATGTCTCAGATGTGTTTGAGACTCCATCGGGCAGTGCTCACTGTGACGACCACACCTCTGCATCGCGTCCCAACTTTGGCAGCCACTGCCGCTGCAGTCTAACAGCCCTGCCAATGCCGATGTTCTGCTTGGGGGGCAGAGCATTGCCAAGTGCCCTGGCCACACAGAAAGGAGATGGTGTTCTTCCTTGTGTTAAGCTCTGTTGGGGGAGAGGCCTCACTCTGCAGTGGAGTTGTCTGGGCTCTGTAGTGTTACACTTTGGTGACACTGCTTTTCCAGTTTTATTTATTCTTCTCTCTAGGGCTAGCATACAACACTGAGATAATTGGGCCAGGGTGGCTTCAAATAATGGCCTCTGTGCTCAACCAAGAGTCATTACTCTTTGATCCTTAAGTTCTCTTGCTAAGTCCAGCTTGCTGTGCCAGAATTTTTCTTCCCCTAAGGAGAAGTTTTCTCCCAGGGACTGTACAGCTCTTGCACTTTAGTATTTGATACATCTTTCTCTTCCAAATCCCTTTCCTCCAGTTTGCTAAAGGACTCACTTCAAATTCTTTGCCTAGGAGGTTCCTGAAGATTCTTGTAAACTAGGACTACTGAAGGCTAGGAGATACTGTTTGTCCAATTCCTCTCACTAGTCATATCTGACCCTTAGCTCTTGCCCATCCCTTAGGGCTCCCTAATCCTTAGGAAAGGAGAAAGAGCAAACATCTCCTATACACACACTATCAGGTTAGTGATTTAAAGGTTTAAGTTGGAAGCCATTAAAAAAAAAACTCCTATTAAATATTTACAAAGCTTGTACCTGCATAGCATCCTCTGCCATCATGCTCCCTTTGCTGATCACTTCCTTGTTGGTTTTTGGTACCCCTTGAGTTAAAATATTTGAGCTCTTCTGCAATACACAGAGACCATGAAGCCTGATAAACGCCTCAGGGAAGCAGAGAAGTGTTTACAGGAAAACGTGCAGTGGACATCCTCCATGCCAGGGCTCCAGTCATCACCCACTATCGCCACCTGTCAGGAGCTGGAACTCTGGATGATCCCAGATCAAGGGAAAGTCCATCATCCCCTGTAAAGCTATCAGGATTCCAGACCCTGTCTTCTCAGACTTTGGGTGGGAACTTCCTCTTTAAGCTTCCATTTGTTCCTTGGACAAAGGAAGTGGCATTGTATGCCAGCCACGATTCAAGTTAGTCAATTCAAACCTGGCTGACACAGTATTGATGCTGCAGGTAGGCACACCCTGGACTAGCTGTCTTCAGCTGAAATACTCATGTAAATAATCACTTCAAAATTTGTGGGCAGGTCAGGTCCTGAGACATATTCCAAGATGCTGCTAATGTTTTACTGGGCTGTCATTTTGTGGTGGCTTCTTAAGTGCAGGAATCTTGTTGTCATCTTCCTTTGGACAGCATCAGGCACACAGTTGGTGTTAAAAATGCTTATTAAATAACTGGATGAAAGAATTAAACATAGAAATAATTACTTGAAATAATGTCATGAGCTGGGGAACTGTACTTTTTTTGATGATAGAGCAATTTTCATTGTAAGAAACTTTGAAAGAGAATCAATATATAACCCATTTGAATATTTGTCTAGACATTGATAAACATGGACTAACGCAGCATCAGAATTCCAATGTGCAAGAATATATAAAGAGTAGAGCTCTGTCTTATTTGCTACTTCACATGTACATACTCATGCTTTAATAAGTTAGAATGTTAGGGCTGGAAGAGACCCACCAAATTTAAAAACTAAAGTCTGAAGAAATAAAGTGACTTGCCCAAGGTCACACATTAGTTAGTAGCAGATTCTGGACTAGGACCCAGATGTCCTAACTCCCATTAGGCGTTTTTCCCCTCTATTCCCTGCTCAGTTACCATGCCCTCTCCTTAGCTGTACTTTTGTCACCGTGTCACATGAACATCTCCCCCTTTAATTTTGAAGTCCCCTGTTCCAGAGGTGAGCCAGTCCCTCTCTTCAAAAAAGGCTGCTGAAAGCAGTAATTATACCACCAGACTCTAGTCATTCTGTTTCTTTTCTTTCTTTTTTTTTTTGCGGTACGCAGGCCTCTCACTGTTGTGGCCTCTCCCATTGTGGAGCACAGGCTCCGGATGCGCAGGCTCAGCGGCCATGGCTCACGGGCCCCGCCGCTCCACGGCATGTGGGATCTTCCTGGACCGGGGCATGAACCCGTGTCCCCTGCATCGGCAGGCGGACTCTCAACCACTGTGCCACTAGGGAAGCCCCATTCTCTTTCTTAATGACATTTCTGATCAATTGGTGGAAACACTGCTGTCTGAAATATCTCCAAGTCAGCAGCACCTCCTCATTTCACTAGCTATGCTAATTTAAGGGAGAAAATATTGTAGAAACAATTTGGTTACAAATGCCATGATTTTCTCTTTTTTGCCTCTTACCCGCTTGTCTCTCTATCTCTCTGTGTCTCTGTCTCTGTCTTTTTCCGTCTCTCTCTCTCTCACACACACACACACATGCACGCACGCACATACACACAGATTATTTCCTGTACCCAAAGGGCTGCAAAAGAGCCTGAGAAGTTATCTAGTTTGTTCACCTTAGACATGATCACACCTGTACATCCCAGATGTAAGGAAATCTGACTGTTTATACAGAGGACTCCTCCCTTGGGAGTGCCCTTCAGTAATTCTTGCTAAGTGTGAACGCTGTAGGAGTACACGCCACACACAGGCACACTGTGGGCAGCACAGGGGACCAGAGGACCCCCACTGCCCTTGGAGGCCGATGCAGGGGACACGGATTTGTGCCCCGGTCCGGGAAGATCCCACATGCCGCAGAGCGGCTGGGCCCGTGAGCCATGGCCACTGAGCCTCCGCGTCCAGAGCCTGTGCTCCGCAATGGGAGAGGCCACAACAGTGAGAGGCCCGCATACCAAAAAAAAAAAAAAAAAAAGGCAGTACAGATGGAGAAGGGTACAAAGTTACCCACAGCTCCATTTCCTACATTCATGATGCTGGGCTCTTTATTAAGGACCTTTTCCTGGGACACATGCTCCGATAGTCACTCCCTTCTAAATGGACACACCTGAAGCGTGGCAGAGAGCTTGTACCTGGTGCAAGATTCTCTGGATTTAGCACACCACCTCCTCAGCAGGAAGTCCTTCCTATCCTAACCCTCATTGCAAAGGCCATTCCTATCACTTCTCGTTGACCACTGCAAAGATATAGAACAGCAAGTGACCCCCTCTGTGTCACTGTTGACTCTTAGTTCTCTCCAGGCTTAATCACCATCCCATGAGAGGCACATCTAGCCTCTTACTAGATGCTGGCAGATTGCTTGAAATCCATCAAACAGATTTTTACTGAGAGTGTCCTATGTGCTGAGCTCTTAGTATACAAACCCTGAACATGAAACTTCTGATAAAGTGAGAAAGATGATATTATTAATGATAATGATGATAATGATTAGTATATGCCAGGTCCTTTACTAACTTACTACATCTTCTCTATGAAGTGTTATTACCTCTAATCTTTATGCATGAGGAAGCCAAGCATCAGGTAGGTTAAGTGACTTGCCCAACGTCACACAGCTAATTGGTGAAAGAGCCAAACAGCCTTTCTCCAAAGTCCATGGCACAACCACTGTGAAAATGTAGACAATTTCAGTAGAAGGTAGTAAGAACTATAAAGGAGTTTGTATACGATACCTGGGGAGCACAGAGAAGTCACCTAACTTGGCCTGAGGAATTACAGAAGACTTCCTGGAGGAGATGTTCTCTAAGCGACCTCTGACCCCCAATCCCTAGTCCAGAGGCAGGGTCACTAATACAGTCACAAAGGGTGGTCACCTCCTCCACCTCTATGGAGGCCTGTCCAGCCTCCAGTCCCTTTTCTTCCTCCATATCTTGGCCGGATGTGATTGGCCCAAACTGTTGTTCCTAGTCCCACACTCTTATTCAGAGGGAATTTATCCTTCTTATGCTTCTGCACCTCCCCCCAGCTCCAACTCTGTTGCTCAATGCCTTACAGTCTAAAGCAAGTAAGAGAATTGGATGCTGCCTCCCTTTCACCATTAACTGAACCCTGGTGGCAGACGAGGAGAATTAATGCATTGAATCCGAATATATCTGGGATGGAGTGACTCCATAACAAACTCATTGTGTCATACTTGAACAATATAAGGATTCTTTCCTTCTCTCCGAGATCCCACAGCTGCAAGATTTCTGTGCTGCTTTGCAGACTCTTATCAGAGCTTTAATGAAGTATAGTTGGTTTGAAGTAAAGTCTGTCGGTTCTCATGAAAAGAATTATATTTTGTTCTTGCACTGCATATTCAGCTTTAAACCAGGACTCAGGGCTCATTACTCAGAAAACAGTAATCGATTTTTATCCCCCAATATTAATTGTGCTGCTGTATTTTCCCCTGATAGGAGGATGAGCTCATTATTGAGAAGGGTTTGCCCATAGGAAACAATTGATTACAATGATCTAGAAACCGGTTGCTCAAAGAGTTTGAAAGGGCCAGACACTGCTATGCTGAAGGGGTCTTTGGCTGGGAAAAAGGAAACTAATTACCACACATAATCCTAGTGACATTCCAAGGCAAACCAGTATGGCCATTGGGATGTTTGCAACATTTGTAAAAGGCTCTGGTTGCATTTTTTTTGTAGCAATAATCACTGATTATGAACACAGAGCTGGGGAATAACACAAGGGCTTTTTAGTCCATCTTCTAATCTTCGATTAAGCCTATGTGTCAGATGAGCAAGACTATCTCTCAGTTTAAAGATTGCCGAGAGCTTTAATCTCAGGGATGTGGCACATAGTAGCTGCTCAGTAAATATCTGTTGAATGAATAAACAAATCTGAATGCCTGTTCTGGCTTTCCTGGACCTCACAGGAGTGATTTTCAGCCAAGCTTCCTATTGTAGATTCCAGAAGCAATCTAGTTATTCCAATCATGACTCTGGAAGGTACAGTAAGCATGTTTTAGAAGGGGAAAGGAAGAAAGGAAGAAGGGAAGAAAGGGAGGAAAAGAAAGAAAGAAAGAAAAGCGAGAAAGAAGGAAAGAAGGAAGGAAAGAAAGAAAGAAAGGAAGGAAGGAAGAAAGAAAGAAAGGAAGAAAGAAAGAAAAGCTCGCTTGCTCTCAGGAGAAGAGAGAAAGGGTAAAAAAAAGGAAGATGTAGCGAAGCAGGCAGGACAGTGGAGCATATAGGAGGAAGGAAGTGCAGTGAAGTAGCCAGACTGGAGGGAAGAGGAGGAAGACTTGGGAGTTGGCATCTAGTAAAGCAGTTAATGGCGTAATAGCAGCTTCTGAGAGCTCTGAGTTAATGGAAAACAAGTGATATGACCTGGTAGTCTCCATAAGTGGGAGGCAGAAATAGCCCCCTGGGAAGAGTCTGTGTCTGTGGTGGTATAACTGACTGAATACAACATTTAAGATAGCAAGAAAGAAAGAGAGAGGGAGGGAGGAAGAAAAAACCCTCCCAGTTAAAAAATCTATAGTTTTCCTGAAACTGTAAGTTCACTTTCACAGTGATGAGAAAGGCTCTCATTTCCAAAAAGGGAGAGACCCTAAAATTGCCAAGCCCACAGGTTAGAGTGTTGTTTGTGAGGAAAGGAAGCCTGCTTATGCTAGAAAGCAGACTTAACTTGTTCAGAAGATATGAACTCTTTCCTTGTGGGAAATCTGGCCCACTTCATTGCCTTTTTTCAGCAGTGAAAGCATAGAGTCCTAACCACTGGGCTGTCAGGAAGTCCCTTCATTGTTTTCTATATTGGCCAAGGCCAAGATTATGGTTTTATTTGCCCTGCTCAGCAACTTAAAATACTCATTAACAGCAAGTTCTTCATTATGTTTAACCTGTATCTCTCTTGCTTTAATACAAGTTTCCTTTTCCCTCTCTCTGCAGCTTCAGCGGAGGAGATTAATTAGCACCCATCTTCTGGACAGTACATTCCTTGATACTCTTTACTCTTAGGTTATTCATTAGCCGTCTCCTCCCCCTCCTCTCCAGGAAGGCTTTGAACAAGAACTAAATAGACAATGAGACCTGCTTCTGCTGCCTTTTCCTAACACATCCTCGTGCGCAGCATCATGAACCAGGCACAGGGAAGAGAATCACAATAAAACAATTACAGATTGGGAATTAACTGCATATTTCTTTAGCGTTTAGCCTAGATTATCACCCCCAAATTGACCACATACTCTTCCAAACAGTTTTATAAGACTCATATAGGGCACGAATGATCACCTCCACATGAGGGAAGAAACCGGAATGTGCCTTTCCCCAGCAAGTTATCAGCACAGCCAGGAAAAACCTCCCGTGTCTGAACTTGAACTTTCTTGCCCCGCCCACCGTCCAAAGTATCCTTCATGTCTTCAAGGTAAAAGTCCAGAAAAATCTCAAGGAATTTCCGAGAACCACAGCCACAAAGGGGAGCTTGTTTTTGGTCCCCCTGTGGTTCTAACACTTCCCTGGACCTCCTGATTCATCCTCCAACACCAGGTGTCTCACCCTGAAATTCTCTTTCTTCCCCCCCCCCAAAAAGCCTTGCAGGAAATTCTCTGGCCATTTAATTGCTTCATAGTGACAACTTTCTCAAAATTTTCCATTAGGTATCAGTTGCTCTTTAATTTAGAGTGAAGAGAAAGGTCATCATCTTTCTTGCTGCTTAAACTAGAGCATGACTCAGAAGAACAAACAGAGAAGAGATGGCACAAATCCCCACATTATTTTTTAATACCCCATGTGGTATTGCAGGCTCCACTCAATAAGATCTAGGACTAAAGTAAGTCTATCTTTCCTTACGTAACTGTTTACCTTTGCAAAGACTCACAGGATTCTTTCATACAGGACAGACACTCAGCAAGCAAGACTGGCATTCCCTGGGGTCAGGGAAACAGACGGCCAACCCCAAGTCAGAACAGAAGGTTGGAGCTGAGAGTGTGGGCTGACCCCATACTCAGAGAAGGTGGTGGGGACCAAGGGGAGAGGAAAAGGCCCCATCCCCAGCCAACATGCCCTCCCAGCTCAACAGCATCTGTGGAATTCCATCATTAGAGATTCCTTGCCCTTGTCTCCTGGGAGAAGACAACAAACCACACACTGAATCATTAACAAGCCGGTGGGAATTTGTTCATCATATGACTCCCTCTGGAAGCGGGGCTGGGGGCAGCGGGAGCTCTTCCATTCACAATGCTGCCCAAGCCCCGTCTAAGGGGATGCGAGCTGGAGCAGGCAGCCCAGTCTTCTCTCCTTGGTCCAGCCAGTGGGTTTTTTTAATTCGTTTTAATTGAAGTATAGGTGATTTACAATGTTGTGTTAGTTTCAGGTGTACAGCAAAGCGATTCAGTTATACATATATTCTTTTTCACATTCTTTTCCCTTATAAGTTATTACAGAATATTGAGTAGAGTTCCCTGTGCTATACAGTAAGTCCTTGTTGGTTATCTATTTTATATATGTAGTGTGCATATGTTAATCCCAAACTCTTAATTTATCCCTCCTCCCTTCCCCCCTTGGTAATCATAACTTTTTTTTCCCCTATGTCTATAGATCTATTTCTGTTTTGTATACAAGTTCATTTGTATCCGTTTTTTTTTTTTTTTAGATTCTACATATAAGCAATATCATAAAATATTTGCCAGTGGTTTTTAAGACCCCGTAACTTGTTTTGACTCACTGGCCTGCTGGGCTGGCATATCTCTTGCACACACACTTAGAACAGTGCTGCTCTCAGAACAGACCCCTCACAATCTTGATCAGCAGCTCTAGGTTTTCAGCCCAGAGTTTTCCTGGGTATAATGTCAAATTAGGTGAGTAGAATCTATTTGGTTACCTTGGAAATTCTCTCTGAAAGTAAAAGCTTGGTTTCAAAAGGGAAAAAGGAAAGTTGATACCTGCCCAGCTACCTTTTGGGTGAGGGTTGGTAGAGCTACCTTTACAGTGTTAAGTGTTACTAGCCCCCTACCCACTCTGTCCTGAAGAGGCTGCATGGGCTGGGAGCCTCCTTTATACCTCCAATTCCTGATAATACAGTGTCCCATTGGCAACTTCCAAAACACAGGGTATGAAGTCTCTCTTCTCGGTTTTAAGGCTGGAATTTCAGAAGTGATTTCAAGTTTGATTGCCCGGTTCTCATTTTCTGTGGATTTTGGCAAGTCAGCTATTCATGACACCATTTTCATCTGCTAGCCCCACCCCTGGTGGGACACATTTCAAACTGAAATAATCCCATCCTGAGCCATGAGATCTCTCGCTTCATTTAAAAAAGTGAGAGAGCCTAGCACTCAGCTGCAGACAAATCTCTAGGTTAAAGAACAGCCATTTTTCGTCAGCTTTAGCAGATACTGTGATTTCCTTGGGATGTTTACCACATGCAAATGTAGTCTCTCTTTCTTGGTGGAATGTCTCCCACATTTTGCTGGGTGGGTCAAGTGGCATTGCCAACTAGAGAGGAGAAAAGTAATGGAATGAGGAACACAGTCATGATTCCTTTCTTCTGCCACCAAGTTTTTCAAGGAATTGGTCAATTATTCTTCTGGCCTTGGTATGTCTCAAACAGTTGTATTCACATTCTTGTTTTGGGGCAACCTCTCACAATCTCAATTGCCATGGGCAGTTCAGGCAAAATCTCACTTGCGTCTGAATCTAGATTAATTCAGGAACAGGCTAGAATTTTACCTGGATACTTACCTCCACATTCTGTTTTACTCTGGAGACCTGTATTTTTAGGTAGAACTGCAATCTCTCAATTCTCTCTCACATGGATTACCTGTGCCAAAGTGGCCATATTATGAAGTTGAGAAGGGATTAGATTTTCCTTTACTTTCATCTCAGTTTCTATCCTATTTTAGGAAAGATGGAAATTACACATCTTCTTTTATGCCCATTATTTCCACTCCAAATGAAAAAGGAAGAAGTTAATGACCCAACATTGTTGATCATCTCTGTTCTCAGAACATTTCTTGCAGGTTTACCCAGAGAGGACAGAGGCTGTGTTGATTCTGTCTGTGAAAGACCGGACAAGCGGGTTTAAATAATGCACAGCTTTTCAGTCTCTTAAGGACGTGGCTATTTGGCTGTTTATCATACTTAAATGACTGAGAATTGGCAGGAACTGACTTTCAAATGACACCAACATGAGGACATAGGATGGAAAGGAAGAGCAGGGGTGGTGGTGGCAGTGCAGAGGGATGACCTTTAAGCAGTGTCATCCCTCTCTCAGCATATGCAGCATTGCTACTCATTTCCACTCTGCTCTATTTCTCAAACCAGAATATACACCTTCCTTCTTCCGGGAAATAGGTAGCCATGTGCCTGCTACTGGTAGCCAAGGGATAAACAAATCCATCTTCCCAGAATACAAATGTTTTCCCCCAAGATTTGGGGGTTGGGACATGTAAAGCAACTTAACTAGTAATTTAAATAGTTTTATATTTCAAAAAAGCAAGATATGAGTAGAGTATAATATTCTAATATAATTTTAACATAAAAGGAGAGAGTGAAACAAATTCTTCCAACGTCCGTGAGTATTTTGCTCAATGCCAGGCTTCCAGGGAGTAGCATGCCTGTGCTCCGGCAGGTAGGATGCCTGAGCAGAAACATTCGAGAAGCACAAGCTGCTGTATTTAACAAAACTACCTACCACATCTGTGTCCTGAGGCTGGCCAGCAGCTGGGTTCTTTTGGGCGGGGCTGACCCAGGCATGCTGCTGTATGGGCTGGTTGTGTGATGCCTGGCCCCAAAGGAGCCATTCCACCCCTCTTGCTCTAAATAAATCCCGACCGTCTGCCCGTTGCTATTGCTTCTCACTTGATGGTAGTTATGAGGCCATTGGTAGAAAACAAGAATCTGCTCTTTCACCATCTGCATATTGGACAAGTCTTGCACTATTTAGCTTCTGAGGCCTGATAAGAAGGCAGCACAATCTGCCCATTGACTGCTGCCTTTCTTTCCAGCCCCAAGGACCAGAGTCTCCTGGCTTAGACTCTGATTTTGCATGTCTTTAGCTGTCCCCAGTTGGATGCTTTCAGTTGCACCTGCATGGCACTTGTAAGAGAAGAAAAAGGGCTCCCTTGAGCTAATTCAAACTCTTGGCCCTCACACTTGTTTGCACTCTCATACGTCCCAGGGATCTCTAATTTGAGGACTAAACATGTTTAAAGAATGCTGTTTTCATGCATCCACAATCCATTGTTTATTTTGACCCATACTCTTAGGAACATCCTGGCTACTTCCCTTGTATCTTTTTTTCCAAAGAAGAAGGCAGGCAGTGATGACAGGGCTCTTTCTCCTGCTCCATCTTCATGATGGCTCTGAGGTCAGCTATGGCTGTGTCCAGGCCATTAGGGAGGGTTCATAATAATCTCCTCTGGATCTAGCATCTTTTATTTTTTTTAACTTATTTAAAAAATATCTTTATTGGAGTATAATTGCTTTATAATGTTGTATTAGTTTCTGCTGTACAACAAAGTGAATCAGCTATATGTATTCATATATCCCCATAATCCCTCCCTCTTGAGCCTCCTTCCCACCTTCCCTATTCCACCCCTCTAGGTGGTCACAACGCACCGAGCTGATCTCCCTATGCTATGCAGCAGCTTCCCACTAGCCATCCATTTTACATTTGGTGGTGTATATATGTCAGTGCTACTCTCTCACTTCGTCCCAGCTTCCCCTTCCTCCACCATGTCCTCAAGTCTGTTCTCTACGTCTGTGTCTTTTTTCCTGCCCTGCCACTAGGTGCATCAGTACCGTTTTTTTAGATTCCATATATGTGCGTTAGCATCCGGTATTGGTTTTTCTCTTTCTGACTTACTTCACTCTGTATGACCGACTCTAGGTCCATCCACCTCATTACAAATAACTCAATTTCATTCCTTTTTACAGCTGGGTAATATTCCATTGTGTATATGGGTCACATCTTTATCCACTCATCTGTCAATGGACATTTAGGTTGCTTCCATGTCCTGGTTACTGTAAACAGTGCAGCAGTGAACATTGTGGTACATGACTCTTTTTGAATTATGGTTTGCTCAGGGTATATGCCCAGTAGTGGGACTGCTGGGTCATATGGTAGTCCTATTTTTAGTTTTTTAAGGAACATCTATACTGTTCTCCATAGTGGCTGTATCAATTTACATTCCCACCAACAGTGCAAGAGGGTCCCCTTTTCTCCACACCCTCTCCAGCATTTATTGTTTGTAAATTTTTTGATGATGGCCATTCTGACTGGTGTGAGGTGATACCTCATTGTAGTTTTGATTTGCATTTCTGTAATAATTAGTGATGTTGAGCATCTTTTCATGTGTTTGTTGGCAATCTGTATGTCTACTTTAGAGAAATGTCTATTTAGGTCTTCCACTCATTTTTGGATTGGGTTGTTTGATATTTGATATTGAGCTGCATGAGCTGCTTGTATATTTTGGATATTAACCCTTTGTCAGTTGCTTCATTTGCAAATATTTTCTCCCATTCTGAGGGTTGTCTTTTTGTCTTATTTATGGTTTCCTTTGTTGTGCAAAAGCTTTTACGTTTCATTAGGTCCCATTTGTTTATTTTTGTTTTTATTTCCATTTCTATAGGAGGCGGGTCAAAAAGGATCTTGCTGTGATTTATGTCATAGAGTGTTCTGCCTATGTTTTCCTCTAAGAGTTTGATAGTGTCTGGCCTTACATTAAGGTCTTTAATCCATTTTGAGTTTATTTTCTGTATGGTGTTAGGGAGTGTTCTAATTTCACTCTTTTACATGTAGCTGTCCAGTTTTCCCAGCACCGCTTATTGAAGAGGCTGTTTTTTTTCCATTGTATATTCTTGCATCCTTTATCAAACATAAGGTAACCATATGTGCATGGGTTTATCTCTGGGCTTTCTATCCTGTTCCACTGATCTATATTTCTGACTTCGTGCCAGTACCATACTGTCTTGATTACTGTAGCTTTGTAGTGTAGTCTGAAGTCAGGGAGCCTGATTCCTCCAGCTCCATTTTTCTTTCTCAAGATTGCTTTGGCTATTCGGGGTCTTTTGTGTTTCCATACAAATTCTGAAATATTTTGTTCTAGTTCTGTGAAAAATGCCATTGGTAATTTGATAGGGATTGCATTGAATCCGTAGATTGCTTTGGGTAGTATAGTCATTATCACAATGTTGATTCCTCCAATCTTAGAACATGGTATATCTCTCCATCTGTTTGCATTATCTTTAATTTCTTTCATCAATGTCTTACAGTTTTCTGCATACAGGTCTTTTGACTCCTTATGTAGGTTTATTCCTAGGTATTTTATTCTTTTTGTTTCAGTGGTAAGTGGGAGTGTTTCCTTAATTTCTGTTTCAGATTTTTCATCATTAGTGTATAGGAAGTCAAGAGATTTCTGTGCATTAATTTTGTATCCTGCTACTTTAACAAATTCACTGATTAGCTCTAGTAGTTTTCTGGTAGCATCTTTAGGATTCTCTACGTATAGTATCATGTCATCTGCAAACAGTGACAGCTTTACTTCTTCTTTTCCAATTTGGATTCCATTTATTTTTTTTTCATCTCTGACTTTTTTGGCTAAAACTTCCAAAACTATGTTGAATAATAATGGTGAGAGTAGGCAACCTTGTCTTGTTCCTGATCTTAGTGGAAATGGTTTTAGTTTTTCCATTGAGAATGATGTTGGCTGTGGGTTTGTCATATATGGCCTTTATTATGTTGAGGTTAATTCCCTCTATGCCTACTTTTTTCAGGGTTTTTATCATAAATGGGTGTTGAATTTTGTCGAAAGCTTTTTCTGCATCTATTGAGATGATCATATAGTTTTTATCCTTCGGTGTGTTAATATGGTATATTACATTGATTGATTTGTGTATACTGAAGAATCCTTGCATTCCTGGGATAAACCTCATGTGATCATGGTGTATGATCCTTTTAATGTGCTGCTGGATTCTGTTTGCTAGTATTTTTGCATCTATGTTCATCAGTGATATTGGCCTGTAGTTTTCTTTCTTTATGACATCTTTGTCTGGTCTTGGTATCAGGGTGATGGTGGCCTCGTAGAATGAGTTTGGGAGTGTTCCTCCCTCTGTTATATTTTGAAAGAGTTTGAGAAGGATACGTGTTAGCTCTTCTCTAAATGTTTGATAGAATGTGCCTGTGAATCCATCTGGTCCTGGGCTTTTGTATGTTGGAAAATTTTTAATCAGAGTTGCAATTTCAATGCTTGTGATTGGTCTGTTTATATTTTCTCTTTCTTCCTGCTTCAGTGTTGGAAGGTTGTGCTTTTCTAAGAATTTGTCCATTTCTTCCAGGTTGTCCATTTTATTGGCATATAGTTGCTTGTAGTAATCTCTCATGATCCTTTGTATTTCTGCAGTGTCAGTTGTTACTTCTCCTTTTTCATTTCTAATTCTGTTGATTTGAGTCTTCTCTCTTCTTTTCTTGATGATTCTGGCTGATGGTTTATCAATTTTGTTTATCTTCTCAAAGTAACAGCTTTTAGTTTTATTGATCTTTGCCATCATTTCTTTCTCATTTACATCTGATCTTTATGATTTCTTTCCTTCTGCTAACTTTGGGGTTGTTTTGTTCTTCTTTCTCTAATTGTTTTAGGTGTAAGGTTAGGTTGATTATTTGAGATTTTTCTTGTTTCTTGAGGTAGGATTGTATTGCTATAAACTTCCCTCTTAGAACTGCTTTTGCTGCATCCCATAGGTTTTGGGTCATCGTGTTTTCATTGTCATTTTTTTCTAGGTATTGTTTGATTTCCTCTTTGATTTCTTAGCGATCTCTTGGTTATTTAGTAGCATATTGTTTATCCTCCATGTATTTGTATTTTTCACAGTTTTTTTCCTGTAATTGATATCTAGTCTCATAGCATTGTGGTCAGAAAAGATACTTGATACAATTTCAATTTTCTTAAATTTACCAAGGCTTGATTTGTGACCCAAGATATGATCTATCCTGGAGAATGTTTTTCCATTGCTCCTTCATCTGCTGCATATTTCTCTGTCTTCTCATTTTGCTTAACTTACTGTGTTTGGGGTCTCCTTTTTGCAGGCTGCAGGTTCGTAGTTCCCGTTGTTTTGGTATCTGTCCCCAGTGGGTAAGTTTGGTTCAGTGGGTTGTGTAGGCTTCCTGGTGGACAGGACTGGTGTCTGTGTTGTGTTCGATGAGGCTGGATCATGTCTTTCTGGTGGGCAGGACCATGTCCAGTGGTGTGTTTTGGGGTGTCTGTGACCTTATTATGTTTTTAGGCAGCCAGTCTGCTAATGGGTGGGGTTGTGTTCCTGTCTTGCTAGTTGTTTGGCATGGGGTGTCCAGCAATGGAGCTCGCTGCTCATTGAGTGGAGCTGGATGTTAGCGTTGAGACGGAGATCTCTGGTAGAGCTCTTGCCAATTGATATTATGTGGGGCCTGGAGGTCTCTGGTGGTCCAATGTCTTGAACTTGGATCTCCCACCTCAGAGGCTCAAGCCTGACACCCGGCCTTAGCACCAAGACCCTGTCAGCCACATGGTTGTGGCAGGCATCCGACACTTGAGAGAGCAGAAGCGTTTAAAGTTAGAAGAACTGGATGAAGTGATGCCTCAGGCACTTGCTGGTTGTGAACCCAGGCACAGCCCAAAACTCCCTGAGCCTGTTGTTCACCTCCACTCAGTCCCAGGGCTGTTCCAACGTCGTTGGGGCTCCGCCTGTCACTCAGGGCTGGTGCATCTCCTCTCTGGTGTCCGGCCCTCAGCTCACCCGGAAGCAGACGTTGGCTTTTTACATTTTGTCTTCCTCCTGTCTGAGGATGAAGCTTGTCAGAGTGGTGCTGCTATCGGATTTTTTTCAACCTGCTCCTCTGGGTCGTGGTGCTTCGAGCCACCACATCCATTAAGAAAGACTCTCAGGGTGCGGGGTCCGAGTCCCTGGCATGGTCTGGGGAAGGCTGTGGGTTCCGGAGTGGGAGCGCAGAGACTGGACGAGGTGAGAAGGAGGAGGAAGAGAAGGAGGAGAAAGAGGAGTGGCGGAGGAGTGGATTTAGCATCTTAAATATCTCTTTGGACCTGTTCGCCTTTTGTTGACTTTAAAGTACTAAAACTTACTTGGGACATGAATAGCCCACTGCCATGTTCCCACGAGGGTTTAACACATTTCCAAATTATAATCACGATTACAGAATATTGGATGACATGATGAATTAGGAAGTTCAGATGCCAATTTATAATGTAGTGAGATTTAAAAAGAATTACTATCAGAACATTTGCTACCAGAATTCCTTTCGTGTAGAGAACTGACTGCTAAGTTCCATGAGGATAGGAACTATATCTCTTTTACTTCTCTTTGGATACCCAGGGCCTAAGCTCAGTGGTGGGCACATAATAGGTGCTCAATAAATATTTGTTGGAAAAAAATGAATGCATAAAAAACATTGATGGACCATTTACACAGACTAAATACAGCATCTGGAAGGGCAAGGCAGAACAAAGGAAAAGCTAAATGGTTATACATAGCAAATGGAAGAAATTAGCTTTTAAGAGGGGAGAGAGGGAAGAGGAGAGGGTTAAACATTTCAGGAGGCAGGAGCAGAGATGTTTAAGCTCAGGGGTGTATTAAATTCAATTTGAAGTTATGTTTCAGGGTTATAAAATCCCTTCATCTCCCCATATTTATATAAAGTCTGCTGTACACACAAGGGTCACAAGTGAGGCCTTTTTGTTGTTTTACTTGCTTTGTGCCAAGCAGTGAAAGGTGCTGAGTTTCATGTGTGGGAAAGTACCAAGTGAGTAAGAAATACACACGTAGGTGCTCAGATGACCCATAAACTACTCCACTGGAAACAGGAATCAAAGCAGGGGTGTCACCTCCCACCTCCTCCTCTACCCAAACTCTAGGAAAGTTTGGATAGTGTGGGGTGCACCGTGCACATGAGGAATGGGTTTCATTTTGATCTCCCATGACATCTAATCATAGTAAGAAACAACCATCGGGCTACATACTTCATTGGTATCTGATACCACTCAAGTCTTGATTTCGCATTCAACCCTTCCCATTATCCTCCTCTCCCATTCTTTATAATGCCTTGAATAATTTTCATTATCATGAAATATGAGAGAAAGTTTCTGCTGAGAACAAAATGAGAAATATGTCTATTCCCATAATACTCAGAGACATTTAGGCCCAGATTTACCACCTATGAAATCTATTCTTGCCCTCCTATAAGACCCAGCTTAGTATAGGTAGAATAGCTTTTGAAAAATGCTTGAATCTGAAGTAATAATTAATTGGTCTGAATCTAAAGTAATAATAATTAAATATAAGAAATTATGATGAAATCTAAAATTCCAAATGAGATTTGTTGAAGAAAAGAAAAATCTTTCAGGTCACTGAAGAAATGTGCTTTTCCCAGCTTCAACTATCTCAACTATCATGATGGATTAGTGAGATTAAAACAACTCTTTCTTTACCACCGACTATGATAATAGGTGTTCTTTATCATATCTTTTTATTTAAATTTTTAAAAATGAGCTTGATTAAATCTCAACTTGTAAGAAACTTGCATACCAAGAGACAGTTTAAAGCTAATGTTCTTTGAAACTATTTCAGGCTTTTCTCCAAATTCTCCAAAGATTTTTCCTAAAACAAGATCTTGGGAAATGAATGGGGAGGGTAGACCCTTGGCATTTGAGGATTTCACACTGGCATGTTTACAATCTGCCATTTCTGCTATTTGTAAGTGACTCTGGATTTCTATGATACATAGGAATTTGTCATTTTGAATCTCGTCTTAGCCTGACTTCGTTGTTCTCTACTGTTCTCCAGAAGTGATAAACTCTTTCTCTATGAAAAATGGCCATTGAATTTATTGAAAATTGAAAAGCTGATTAATTCATGATATGAAAGATGGGACAAGAGACTTTTGTTTGAAATGTGGTTCTAGAAAAACGTGGATTCCTCAAAGTAAAGAGAAACAACATTTTCAAATATTAAGAAGCTGTCTACTGGTGCTAAGGTGACAGAAATTAAGGTTCAGGAAGAATTATATTCATTACCAGTTCTTAGCTCACATTTTAAAAATTATTTATTTATTTATTTATTTATTTAGCTGCACCAGGTCTTAGTTGCGGCACGTGGGATCTTCGTTGTGTCATGTGGACTCTTAGTTGTGGCATGTGAACTCTTAGTTGTGTCATGTGGGATCTATTTCCCTGACCAGGGATCGAACTTGGGCCCCCTGCATTGGGAATGTGGAGCCTTAGCCACTGGACCACCAGGGAAGTCCCCTTAGCTCACATTTTAATATAGAGGCATAGTGCATAACTGACATTGCACTCAGATTCTATTTCCCACTCACCCACTAACCAACTATGTAAATTTGAGATAGTCACTTCACCTCTCTGGTCATTGTCATCATTATCACTATTATGGAGGCCTCCATTTATTGAGACCTTACTATGAATTAGGCACTGTGCTAAGCTCTTTTCCTGGATTATCTCATTTAATGCTTGCAACAGCCTGATGCAGTAGGCACTATCATTATTATCTGTAGACACAAATAATACTGATAACAACAGCTAACGGCTCCTGAATGCTGATTGTGGGGGACAGTATGCCAAGTGTATTACATGCATCTCATATAATCCTGTTAATAATGAGCTGGCTACTATTTAACCTCTATTTAACAGATAGCAAATTGAGGCTTAGAGAGGTTCATTAATTTGTCCAAGATGACACAGCTAGTAAAAGGTGAAGGAGGATTTTGAATTAAAAATGCCATTTGCAGCAACATGGATGGACCTAGAGATTATCATACTAAGTGAAGTAAGTCAGAGAAAGACAAAAATCATATATCACTTATATGTGGAATCTAAAAAGAATGGTACAAATGAACTTATTTATAAAACAGAAACAGACTTACAGACTTCAGAAACAAACTTATGGTTACCAAAAAGGAAAGGCTGGGGGAAGGGATAAACTAAGAGTTTGAGATTAACATAGACACACTACTATATATAAAATGAGATTAACATAGACACACTACTATATATAAAATACATAATCAACAAGGACCTACTGTATGGCACAGGGAACTCTATTCAATTTTCTGTAATAACCTATATGGGAAAAGACTCTGAAAAAGAATGGATACATGTATATGCATAACTGAGTCACTTTGCTGTACACCTGAAACTAACACAACATTGTAAATCAACTATACCCCAACATAAAATAAAAACTAAATTTTAAAAAAATGCAAAAAAAAAATTCTTTGACTCTGGAGCTCAAGATCTTAATCATTAGGCTCTACTGGTTTTATAAAGAAATTAATCATACTGAAAAAGCAGACATCAGTGTACAGATGTTGAGCTCTTAACATTTACATAAGCACCAAGTGTTGGCAATATTCTGTCATTTAGTCATTATGTCATATAGATGGTATTTCCCATTGGCAGGGCCAGCTCTTTGAGCTATTTCCTCTGTAGTAATTTTCATGGAGCTCTACTCACTGCATGTGGTTTCCTATTTGTGGGCAACAGTGAACACTGAAAGGACAACTGGTCAAGGTTCAGGAGGTAGAAACACTATGAAGCCAGGTCTCATCTGTGTGTGACTCGAGGTGGTCCATAAGGGATTGAACCTGTGCCCTGGTCACATTAGCACTGCACTTCATCCAAAGAAACCAATTGCCCTCATCAATTCCTAAGTGTTATCTTGAGCAATTCCATTTTTTGTACCCTAGTAAACAGATGGCAAGAATCTGTGTTTCTGACAATTGAGCAAACTTTCTTTTTTTGCCTTTCTTGGCTTGCAAGAAGAAAGGAATAGAAAATGGAAATTCACTGGGACAAACAGAAGGCAGATTTCTAATGTGGATTGTCCAAACCCTACACACATACACCATCACACACACACACACACACACACACCCCAACACACACATACACAACTGCACACACAAATATATACATACACACATATGCACACACACACAGAGCCACCCACAGCAGTACAGCAAACACAAGAGTGATAGTGATTTGTCTATAATGACAGCAGGATGGGAGATTTAGTAATACTTCATTTTCATGTATTTTCTTTAAGGAAGCACAGGTCAACATTTAGACTTTTCATAGAAGACACAGAAACAAATATACAATCTTTCAGATTGATTGTAAATCTGAGGAGCAGATGCATCCAAATGATAGTTATTAATGTTATTTCTGTCTCTGGGAAATGGTAAATTATATTCAAGTCCGTTACTTAGCAGAGTTATTATGCATTTAGGAACTTAAATGGGGGACAGTTTTGATTTTCTTTGGAAGAGAAAAGGCAGACTCATCTTTCGGCTGAAGCATGACTACTTTGGGATCTGGTCAGATATCATCTTGAGAGAGAGAGAGAGAGAGAGACTGGCCAGGTGTCACTCTTATCCTCCATGGGTGGTACAGATGAAAAGAGGAGGCATGTGCAGGGGATTTGTTCTCGGCTTCATAATGATACTCTTCCTTTATCTGACATTCACTAAAAATAACATTTGAATGAAGGAATTGGGTCACCTGGTAACATTTTTGGTAGCAGCAGTACCTTGTGGGGAAAGCCTTTATGTTTTCATGCAGCACTGCACAAGTTCATGTTGGGTTTGCAGAAGGCATTTCCAAAGACAGCTTTGGAAAGTCCTCATTGGAATCTCTCCAAAGCTCAGGAGAGGGGGCTGCATTTCTGGGGCAGCTTGGGAGCACACCACACCACCCCCACGCCGTGGAGGCAGGGGCAGAAGTAGATGAATAAAACTTTAAAGCCTTGTTTCAACCCTGCAGTTCGGTATCTTCTCCCGCGCGTTATACTCGTCCGAGGAAGTAAGCAAATTACTTGACCGCTTTATCTCTCCTAATATATTTGTTTCATTTTCGAGTATGGAAAATACAAGCTGCAGATTACTTTAGTGTCAGATGGCTGGAGTGAAACTGGGAGCCTTTGAAGACAAAAGACATTTGTGCCCTAATTCCTAATTCTAGAACTTTCAGGAGACCTAGCACATAGTAGAGTTCAGCAAAGATTATTGAATGAATAATAATAATCGGAAACTCTGATCCATCTTCTGCAGCTCTCACCCTCACTCACTCAGCCCAGCCACTCGAGTCCCGTGGCTGATACTCAGACACACCAAACATGTGCTTCCTTTGCATTCACTGTACTCTGGGCCTGGAATGCTCCCCCTAGATATTTGTGGGACTGGCTCTCCCACCTCCTAAGGTCTCCACTCAGATGTTACCTTATCAGTGAGGACATCTGTCATTTCCTCCACATTCTTCCGTTGTAATTACCAGCATCTGATATAGTATATCCACTTGTTTATCTGTTTAGCCTCTTTATCCCTCCCTGACCCCAACTAGAACATGAGCCCACAGGAGCAGCAGCTTCGTCTTGCTCATTGCTGGATCCCCAGAACTTAAAAATAAATATTGATTGAGTGAATGAGCAAATAGATGAACATGTGTTTTAGGTATCACTCCTCTGGTTGATAGGAACAGACACTCACTCAAGCAATCTCAAGTAAAGGGGATTTGCCTTAATAAGAAGGAGTCTTACAGAAACCCAACAATAGGAATGTTGGTAGGTTACTTGTTGGGGCTGGGTGTCCTGGAGGCAAGAACTGGAGCAGGTGGCCAGGACCTCAATGGCAGGGCTGGGAAGACCTTGACTCCAGCACTCCATCATGACCACGCTTCACTTCTCCCCTCCTCAGAGATTCCTGATTTCCTCATCACTTCAGCTTGTACTGGGCCACGTGACAGCTCTGGGTCTGAGTTTACTGCCTTACCTCCATCAACTCTCTCGGTCACAGTTTACCCATAGAGGAGTCCGATGATCTCAGATCATCTTTTCAAGCCAGGTCAATAGTTCCTAAGTCTCTGGCTTTTCTACTGGTTGAGCCAATGCCCTCCCCAGCTCCACTCACGTACGATGTAATGCAGGTATTGTCTGATCTACTCCCTATTCAGCAGAAATCACTCGAGGGACAGCTTCTAGAAGGATCAGGCCATTGACCTCCCAAATACTATCCTCCTCCTTCTCCAAGAATGCTCTTTTACCTCCTACATTCCCCTTTAAAGGCAGTAGGAGGTTCATTTCAATTTTTTATTTGATTGATTTTTAATCAGTTAGTTTTACCCAAAAATGTCTTAAAAATCATGACACGTGTTAAAGACGTTACAGTTCATGTGGAATCAAAAGTCACACAAGCTTTTTTTTTTTTTTTTTTTTGTCTTGGGCAGATTCTAGATCTGACAAGGGCATCCTGTGTGGCAGGTCCTGGTCAGAGACCAGAAATGCTGTATTAGGGAGTTTGCTTCTCTTACCAGTAGGGAGGACTGCTTGAACTTGGAGAGGGAACAAACTGAGACAACTAAATTCACAGCAAAGGGACTGGCAGGTGACAATCATTCTGTTTGGCTCAGATGCTGGAGGCTAAGCTCTTGAAAGGTGTGTAATTAATCTCTCTCATGTCCTTTTTAAGTCTCTTGTCAAGCCCAGGATTTGTTTTCCTTTCTGATCTCAAGATTTTACTACTGAGAACCCTAAGCTAAGTAGACTGAGGCCTGCATGGACCCTGATGATGTTCCTGGGAGACTGCTACCCTCAGCATTCTATGGAAAGCAGGCAGCCATAAGCAATGGGACAGTGACCCTTATAGTAGCCCATGAATGCATTCAGCAGACCCAGGGCCAGTCACCACTGCTCTGTGGCCCTCAGCAAGTAATAGCCCCTGTGGGCCTCAGTTTCCCCTGCTCTGAATCTCAGAATTATGAGGATCAAAATCTAATGGACACATTGTGTGTGGAAAATTCCACAATTTTAGGAGACTTTCTCTTTCAGAGTATGAGTTGACAACTATGGTCCATGGGCCAAATCCAGCTTGCTGCCTGTTTTTTAATGACCTGTGAGCTAAGAATGGGGTTTACATTTTCAACCAGTCAGAAAAAATCAACAGAAGAATATTTCATGACATGAAAACAATATGAAATTCAGATTTCAGTGACCATAAGTAAAGTTTTATCTAACACAGCCATGCTCGATCATTTACATCAGGGCCGAGGACTAGTACCCATCTGGCCTGTTAGGAGCCGGGCCGCACAGCACGAGTGAAGCTTCATCTGCCACTCCCCATCTCTCCCCATCGCTCACGTTACTGCCTGAACCATCCCCCTGCTGTCCCCATGGAAAAACTGTCTTCCACGAAACCAGTCCCTGGTGTCAAAAAGTTTGGGGAACTCTGGTTTATATACTGTCTATGGCTGCTTTCTCACTACAATGACAGAGTAGTTGTGACAAAGACAACATGATCCACAAAGCCTAAAATATTTATTTTCTGGCCCTTTACAGAAAAAGTTTGCCAACTTCTGTTTTAGAACATAGAGGCTAAAAGTAACCATCTAAGTCAGACACACTTAGGTCAAATAATAGCTCACCCCTAACTAAGGGTGAGCTTAACCTTTCTAAGCTCCACTTTCCTTATCTGTAAAACAGAGACAAAAACAGTTCTTATCCCAAAGGATCTTTGGGAGGAATTGGATGAGCAGGCACTGAGCTGAGATCCCAGTCTGGCTGAGTAAACCAAGGCATGACTGTGAGTCTCTTATTCTCAGCATCTGGCACAGTAATTGGCACAGAACAGGTGCTAAATATGTATTTGCAGGATAAATACTCGAATAAACCGCAGAGTGTACATTTAATATTATTTTGGCCTATCACCCTGAAGGTGTCTGGGGTGGAGTAGCCAATGAAAGAAAGGAAAAAGACAGGCCAGAAGTCCAAGAGGGGTCAGGACCAAGCACAGCCAGACCAGCCACGAGCTGTTGCTGTTACGACTACTGCTGCTCCCAGGGCCAACCAAGTCTTGGGGGACTCTCACTGGGCACTGAGATTTTTCTTCTGCTCATGTTTATCATAATACTTATTCCGAGAACTAGAAGCCACTCACTCACTCTCCTACCCATTAGGAGGTCTTTTGGGCTTTACCTTTATAGCCAAATATATCCAGAATCCTCCCTTTCTCTCTCTCTCTTCACTCTGCCATTCCTAGCGCTCTGGGCTGAACCATCATCATCTCTCACCTTGATGACTGCAACAGTCTCTGCTTCCTCCTTCGTTCTCCTATAGCCTGTTCTTAGTACAGTAACCAGCGTTGTCCTTGCACAAGGTCAGATTATATCACTCCTCTGTCCAGTGGCTGCCCATCTTATGCAGAGTAAAAGCCCAAGTCCTTCCAATGGCCTGCAAGTCGCTACTTGCTCTGTCCCACCCCACTGCTTTTGACCTTTTCTCCTACTCCTCTCCCCCTTGCTCACTCTGCTCCAACTACAAGGCCTTTTGCTGTCCTCAAATGCACCAACAGGCTCCTGCCTAAGGGCCTTCCTCTGATCTGTCCCTTCCATCTGGATGCTCTTCCTTCCAATAGCCCCATGGAGAACTCCCTCCCCGCCTTCAACTCTCCTCAAAACTTCACTTCTTGGGGGCTTCCCTGGTGGCGCAGTGGTTGAGAGTCCGCCTGCTGATTCAGGGGACATGGGTTTGTGCCCCGGTCCGGGAAGATCCCACATGCCGTGGAGTGGCTGGGCCCGTGAGCCATGGCCGCTGAGCCTGTGCGTCCGGAGGCTGTGCTCCGCAACGGGAGAGGCCACAACAGTGAGAGGTCCGCGTGCTGCAAAAAAACAAAAAAAACACTTCACTTCTCAATGAGATCTATCCTGGTCACTCTAACTAACTAATACTGTTTAAAATCAGAACTGCACCCTTCAATGCTTCCAGTCCCCCTTATCTTTATCATTAAAGATGATTGATTCTGTCTATTTTTATTGGTTTTATTTCCACTAGAATGTAAGCTCCATGGGGGCAGGAATTTTTGTCTTTTTTGTTCAGCAATGTATTCTAAGCATCTGGAACAGTGGCCAGCCCATAGTAGGTACTCAATAAAAGTTTTTGATTGAACCAATTAATAATCTAATATGTCATAATCCAACAGTCTTTCCACCCATCTCAGAATCTACCTCTCATTGAATCTGCCAGGAAGCTGACCACCTTCTTGAAGTCTCTGTGCCAGTATCTATCTTAGATTCTATAAAGGAAACTGCGGGAGAAACTCTCCCCAGGGGAATCTGAGGGAGCCCAAACCACACCCCAACTTCAGCTATACCCTCTGGGCCAGGAATGACCTCACCGAGGGCAGATAATCCAGCATTGGACTGTTCAAACTCCTGCTTTTTTTTTCCCTTTCCCTCTCTTTGTTTGTGCACCAGTATTATTGATAAGATCGCAGAACTTGAGCAAAAGGGTAGGGGAAACATAAACCTCAATAGCACTGAATTTCCAGCCTGTATAAAAGATCTGGCAGGAAAAAGAGCTTGAAATATTGGCAAGAATTAGGGGTAGACTCTGTGCATTGAGTTATCCCATTTATCTCAGATAATGGTGCGATTATATTATCAGCTCTGAGGACGATGAAAGGAGAATATGAAATGGCTCCAACCTCCTCAGGTTCTGTACCCTGCCTGGCACAGCATGGGCTCATCCCGTATCTCACATCCCAAGAAGGAGACTGTTACTCACAGATACTCGGTTCCCGGTTGTCACATTGTGAGGAATCCTGTTAGTGTTCACATGAAACATTCCCATGGCTCTCTCCCTCTGGCCCATGTTCCAGGAGAGATGACTGTGGTCAGAGTTGTCATAAAGTTCAAGTGTATATGAATCATAAATAATGACAAATAACCACATTATAAATTTTGCAAGCCTTGTTGCACAGAGATGAGATTTATACCTAAAGATACTGAAAGTAAAGCCTCCCTCTGCCCTTTTAAGGCCTCAGGATACTCAGCAATAGACAGGAAAAGGAAATAGCCTGAAGAATTTATTGAGGAAAGTCCTTGACCAGCCACAGCTGGGGCACTTCTGGTGTTGGCTTCCAGTGTGTTCTTTCCCTTCTCAGGTGATACCCAGAGAAAGGGAGTGGGAAGAGGAATATTCTCCTGAGAAAGCAGAATATAGACTACATTTCTGGGCTCCTCTTTAGAACCTGGAAGTTTAAGGTAAAGTTTCAACTCTTTTTCTTACATATAGAGCTAATTATTGATATAAAATAGGTATCTACAATTTTTTTCCAGCTATCAATTATGTAGGTGTGCTTTAAAAAAAAAAAAAAAAAAAAAAGAAGCCAAGCCCTTGCTTCTCTCTGCTCCTGCCCAGTCAGAACATAAGGAATAAAATAAGTGAAAGCTGCATGCTTTTTTACAATGACCCTTTGGGCAGTGCTGCCCGTCTCTCACCCTGGGCCAGCGAGTCTATTTGCAAAGCTGATTTAAGATGAAAAGCAAAGTGTAATGAACAAGCTGTACCCCTCTGCCCTGATGAATATTTTCTGAGTGAAGTTTTACCAGCCTCAAAATTTTTCACAAATTCAAGAGGAAAAGGCATTAGGCTTCTAAATGGCCTGGATCAGGTTTCCATAGTAGCTTGGTTAGACAACAGACCTTTTCCCAAGAGTTATGCAGACCTTGTCAATAATGCTGGTCCAAAAACAAGAAAGCCAACAATGGGGTCTTGTTCATTTTAAGCTGAGTCATGAAAATCATGCACTAAAACCATCCTTGGAGAAAGACCTGATTGGTAAAGCAACAGGCAGTAAACTTGGAAGGAATTTTTGAAAGGAAATGTTACCCTCTGTCTTCTGAAAGGCATTCAAAGCAATGAGATATGGAGGAAAAATAATTTGACGTTTCACTTCTTAACCTCATAAAACATTTAAAAAACTCATTATCATAATTTATAGCAGGAACTAGTTTCTTGTGTCTCAATGGACAGCCTGTGTGACATCATGGTCCCATTTGTATGATTCATTTTTCTTTTTTTTTTTTTTTTTTTGCCGTACGCGGGCCTCTCACTGTTGTGGCCTCTCCTGTTGCGGAGCACAGGCTCTGGACGCGCAGGCTTAGCGGCCATGGCTCACGGGCCCAGTCGCTCCGCGCCATGTGGGATCTTCCCGGACCAGGGCACAAACCTGTGTCCCCTGCATCGGCAGGTGGACTCTCAACCACTGCGCCACCAGGGAAGCCTTGATTCATTTTTTTTAAAGGCAACCTTGCCAGACCATTATAAAGTAAAACAATTAATTACTTTTATGATAGTTGGTTGCCTTCTGGCCCCTACTTTTTCCTTCATGGGGAACATTATCACCTCATGCAGGCTTGCCTGATACTTCTGCCAATGTATGTCGGAACGCTGCCTGTACATTAACACGAATCATCCAAAACATGCAAAATGAGCCCTAATTTCATTGGTCATTGCAAATTTAATACTGTTCCTGTCTTGTGTTTCTTACAGCTCTGCCTTCTACTGCAGGATCCCTTTACAGCAAAGCAATTATTCAACCTGACCTGCGCTACCATTACACCAAATGTCACCATTCATCCCAACAAACAGGAAAGCTTTAGTTAAGGACAGACATGTTTTCAGCTCTCTCAAAGAGGACAGTGAGAAGGCTGTGGGGATGCAGAGTAAAGGATTAGGAAATTACTCCTTCTGAGACTCTTCTTATCTCCATATACCTCCAAGGGGGAGTCAGATGCCATCTAAGTCAAAGTGAGGCTAGCTTTTATTTCTCTACCCCCTCCTTCTCACTTCCCAACCTTCCTCACAATTACAGCAAAAGTAGAAAACCACTTCTCTCTTCAGATTCTCTATTGCTTACTATAATTATTACGGCAACAATTGCTGGGTGGATTTACAATCTGATATTTTACCACAATGCAGATATTAAATCCTCTTATGAACAGGATCTCATTAATTCTTATAACGATAGTCTGATATGAAACAAGGACTAAGACCTTCAATATTCATTCTCTATACAGACAGGGAGAGCGAGGCAAGGTGCTGGGAGGCCACAAGGGAATTAGCTAAGCTGGAATTAAAACCTAGTATTCTGATTTTCATTTAGTGCTGGTGCTACCCTAAATGATTCTACATCTTAGAGGCATAAAATACCCACTTGGGGATCAGCCAGGATGGAGTGAAAGTAAACATAATTCCATAGAGTTTCATAGAGCACCATTTGACTGCAATCGCCGAGTCTCTTAATTCAGATCCTCAGAGGGAAATCTCACTGGCGAAGCACTATCTGTAGATTGATACCCTTAGGTTAGTTGTGGGGGAGGAAGCATGTGTGATGCTGAGGTGCTCCTGCAGCTAGAAGGGGAAGTTAAATCAGACTTGTCTCACCTATTTGTTCCAACAAGTCTTAGTATGTAATTGTATTCAGCCTTGTCTTCATATTTAACTTGTCTTTCCTAGTACAGTAAAAGTTTCTTGACGTTAGGGCTCTGTTTTTTTTTGGTCTTCCACCTCTCAGGGCCCTCCCTATATGTGGGTTAGCAAAAATATTGGTTGAACTGATTTTATCTTTTTTTTTTTTTTTTTTGCGGTACACGGGCCTCTCACTGTTGTGGCCTCTCCCATCACGGAGCACAGGCTCCAGACGCTCAGGCTCAGTGGCCATGGCTCACGGGCCCAGCCGCTCCGCGGCATGTGGGATCCTCCCGGACGGGGGCACAAACCCATGTCCCCTGCATTGGCAGGCGGACTCTCAACCACTGCACCACCAGGGAAGCCCGATTTTATCTTTTATTTGGTACACACCAAGTAAAAAGTGTAAATACTTCTAAGCCATTGGATGGATGAATATTCATTTAAAAGAGATAGAAAATAGCCATAGTTTTCTTTACCAAAGCTTGGTCTTCTCATTGGCAAACATCACATACAAGCATTCCATATTTCAAAATGGTTTTAAGATGATGTGTTCAGAGACTTCAGCATCCCACAATGACAGAGTAACTGATACCTGGCTTGTCTTCCTACTGCAATAAACTATAACAATGAACAAGACATATGAGACAACTGTTTTCAGGCAAAGAACAATAGGAAGCATAGGACTATAATTCTTGTAATTCTGCAATTCTTTTTTTTTTCTCTATTTTTTTTTTTTTTTTTTTGCGGTATGCGGGCCTCTCACTGTTGTGGCCTCTCCCATTGCGGAGCACAGGCTCCGGACGTGCAGGCTCAGTGGCCACGGCTCACGGACCCAGCCACTCCGCGGCATGTGGGATCTTCCCGGACCGGGGCACGAACCCGCGTCCCCTGCATCGGCAGGCGGACTCTCAACCACTGCGCCACCAGGGAAGCCCAATTCTGCAATTCTTGAGAGAAGGGAAGCATGAAATGAACCCCAGAATTGCCCCAGTTTTCTGCCCTGGGCATACTTCTGCCATAATATGAGGAGATGGAGACAAAGCAGAATGAGCAGATAAGGCAGAGATTACAATTCCAGGCTGCTGAAACAGTTACAGTGTGTGAGATCAGATGCTAGAGAAAAACCTGTGCAAAGGGAGGTCCCAAAAGTCTGTGTGGGGATTCACCATGGGTCCTTGGTATGGGTGGGGCTGTAGTAGAATTCAGTTGAGACCTGAGAAAGACTGTGCTTTAGGATTACAGTTCCTACTTGAGAAATAAGGACTTTAAGAGTAAGAATCATATCATAGAGTAAGGACTAACTTCAAAACCAAAACAGTCCTCCCCTAACAAAAAACAAAACTGAGTCTGACAGAACCAAAAAGTATCTACCAGTGACTTAACTACCCATAAGAACAAAACTCAACACTCTTTACACCCAACACTCAGCACATAATCCAGAGTCTCTATAATGTATCATCCATAATGTCCAGGCTACAACAAAAATTTACCAGGCATGCAAAGAAAAAGATAAATATGACCTAAACTAAAGAAATAGAGAGAAAAAAAGGAAAAAAACCCCAAGATATTCTAGATGTTGGAATTATTAGACAAGTACTTTAAAAGAGCTACTACAAATATGTTAAAGGACTTAAAAGATGGTTAAAATGAGTGCACAGATGGGAAATCTCTGCAGAGATGAAAAATACAGAAAAGAATAAAATGGAAATTCTAAAACTGACAAGTACAAATATATGAAATGAAAATTATTAGTAAACTTGAAGAAAGACAAATAGAAATTATCCATTCTGGAGATAAAAGGTTAAAAAATGAACAAAACTCAGTGATCTATGAGACAATCATGTGGTCTAACATACTAAAAAAAGTATTTCTTTAATCCAAAAGGAGTCAGGAAAGGGGGAACAAAAAACAGATTTGGCAACTAGAAAAAAAAATGAGATGATATACTTGAAACTAATCATCATATTAATGTAAATGAACTAATATTCCAATTAAAAAGGAGAGATTAAAAAGTGAGACCCAACTAAATATTGTCAAGAAGACATCCACTTGATACATATAAACACAGAGATAACTTAAAGTGAAATGTTGGAAAAAGATATACTATGGAAACAGTAAGCAAAAGAAAACTGCTGTGATTTATTAATATCAGACAAAGTAAAGAGTATTATCACAGATTTTTTAAAAGGATATTTCTTAAGGAGAAATCAGGAAGACATAAAAATTCTAAATGTATACTTACCTAATTACAGAACTTCAAAATTTATGAAATAACAACTGGCAGAACTAAAGGGAGAAATAGACAGTCATAGTTGGGGATTTTGATACCCTTCTCTCAGCAATTGATAAAACAATTTAAAAAATCAGAGTGGACAAGGAAGATTTAAACAAGATTATCAACTCACTAGATGCAGTTGCCATTTAGAAAACACCACACTCAACAACTGAGAATACACATTCTCTTCAAGAGCATATGGAGTATTGGAGGTCCTAGCTATAGCAATCAGAAAAGAAAAAGAAATAAAAGGTATCCAAATTGGAAGAGAAGAGCTAAAATTGTCGTTACATACAGATGACATGATACTATACATAGAACACCCTACAAAAACGATTAGAACTGATAAACGAATTCAGCAAAGTAGCAGGATACAAGATTAACATACAGAAATGAGTTGCATTTCTTTACACTAACAATGAAATATCAGAAAGGGAAAGTAACAAAACAATCCCTTTTAAAATCACATAAAAAATACTTAGGAATAAACCTGACCAAGGAAGTCAAAGACTTATATGTTGAGAACTATACAACATTGATAAAGGAATTTGAAAATGATTCAAAGAAATGGAAAGATATTCTATTCTCTTGGATTGGAAGAATTAATATTGTTAAAATGGCCATACTACCTAAAGCAATCTACAGATTTAATGCAATCCCTATCAAACTACCCATGAGATTTTTCACAGAACTAGAACAAATAATCCCAAAATTCATATGGTATCATAAAAGGCCCAGAACTGCCAAGGCAATCCTTGGAAAAAGAACAGAGCAGGAAGTATAACCCCCAAATGGACCTTAGAGAATGACAATTGATTATTGTAAAGTTAACCAAGTGCTGACTCCAATTGCATCTGCTGTTCCAGATGTAGTTTCATTGTTTGAGCAAATGTAACACTCCCCCTGGCACCTGATAGGCAGCCATTGATCTGGCAAATGCCTGTTTCTCAAACCCTGTTAAGTAAAGAACACCAGAAACAGTTTGCTTTCAGGGGCAAAGCCAACAATACACCTTCACTGTCCTACCTCAGTGGTATAGCAACTCTCCAGTCCTGTGTCATAATTTAGTCCACAGTACCTTGATCACCTTTTCCTTCCAGAAGACATCACACTGGTCTTACTATGGGCCACCAAGTTACTATGCAATCTGAGCTTCCCATCATGAACTGGGTGTTGTCTGACCTACCAAGGTTGGGTTTGCACAGAAGCACTCCATTATCAAATGGAAGTGGTATATACAAGATTGGGTTTGAGTAGATCCTGAAGGCACAAGTAATTTATATGAAGAAGTGGCACAAATACTCATGGTCCCCACTCCTGCCACATTACCTTCTCTCCCCTAGCCCATACCTATGACTTCATGGGGAGTTCCCTACAATAAGTTGGCTGAGAAAGAGAAGACTCATGCCTAGTTTACAGTTAGTTCTGCGCTATATGCAGGTGTCACTCAAAAGTGGATAGTTGCAACACTACAGCCTCTTTTTGGGATATCCCTGAGGGACAGTGGTGAAGGGAAATCCTTCCAGTGGGCAGAACTTCAAGCAGTGCACTTTGTTGCTCATTTTGTTTGGAAGGAAAAATGGTCAGAGGTACAAGTCTATGGTAATTCATGTTCTGTGGCCAATGGTTTGGCTGCATGGGTAAGGACTTGAAAGTAACATGAATGGAAAATTGGTGACAATAAAGTCTGAGAAAGAGGTATGTAGATAGATTTCTCTGAATGGGCAAATAAAGTGAATATATTTGTGTTCCATGTGAATGCTCACCAAAGGGTGACCTAAGCAAGGAGGATTTTTTAATAATCAAGTGGATAGAATAACCCTTTCTGCAATACATGTCATCCTCTTTTTCCAGCCACTCCTGCCATTTTCCAAAGGGCTCATGAATAAAGTGGCTATGGTAGCAATGAAGGAGATTATGCACAGGATCAGCAACATGAACTTCCATTCACCAAGGCCCACCTGAATACAATTACTGTTGAAGACCCAATAGGCCAGCAGCAGTGCTGAGTTCTTGATATGGCACCATTCCCCAGGCTAATTAGCTGGCTATCTGATGGCAAGTTGATTACAATGAACCACCTCCATCATGGAAGGGGCAGTTCTTTGTTCTTACTGGAATAGGTACTTACTCTGGAAATGGATTTGCTTACCTCTGTGCAATTCTTCTGCCAAAACTACCATCCACGGACTTATGGGATGTCTTATCCATCATCATGGTATTCCACACCGCATTGCTTCTGATCAAGCGACTCACTTCCCAGTGATGGGCTATGTGGCAATGGGCCCATGCTCATGGATTTCACTGGTCAAACTATGTTCCTCATTATCCTGAAGCAGCTGCCTTGACAGAGTGGTGGAATGGCCTTTTGAAAACTTAGTCACAGTGACGGCTAGGTGGCAATACCTTGCAGGACTATGGCAATATCCTCCAAGAGGCTATGTATGCTTTAAATCAGCATAGAGTATGTGGTGCTGTTTCTCCCATAGTCAGAATTCATGAGTCTAAGAACCAAGGGGTGGAAATGGGAGTAGCACCACTCACTATTACCTCTAGTGATCCACCAGTGTAAAATGTTTGCTTCCCATCCCTGTGATTTAATGCTTTGTTGGTCTGTTGATCTTTGTTCCAAAGGGAGAAATGCTTTTACCAGGAGACACAACAATGATTCTATTGAACTGGAAGATATAACTGCCATTCAGCCACTTTGGACTCCTCATGCCTCTGAGTCAAAAGGCAAAGAAGAGGGTTACTATATTGGCTAGAGTTATTGATCCTGATTATCAAGGGGAAACTGGGCTGGTACTACACAATGGATATAAGGAAGAGAATTTCTGGAATATAGGAATCCCTCAGGGTGTCTCTTAGTACTACCATGCTGTATGATTGAAGTCAGTGGAAAACTAGAACAATCCAATTCAAGCAGGACTGCTAATGGTCCAGACAGACCCTTCAGGAATGAAGATTTGGATCACACTATGAGGTAAGGAACCACAATCAGCTAAGGTGCTTGCTGCAAACAAAAGGAATATGGAAATGTAGTGTAAGAAGCTAATTATAAATACCAGCTATAACCACGTGACCAGTTACAGAAATGAGGACTATAATTGTTATGAGTATTTCTTGCTTATTTTATTAAACATGTTTATGTATATGTGTGTATATATTTTTGTTTGTTTTCTTTCCTCTCTTATCCCCATATCATCTAACATAGATATATTAATAGTGAACTTTACATAACAGTATTTAAATTATAGGATATCAGGGAGAAGAGTGAACATCACCCAAGACCTTTTCATCCTCTTTTGGAGAAAGGATCAGTGCATTTTTGGTTATATACAGGATAGTTGTATCACGTTAGGCAAAAGTAGGGCTTTGTTATTGTCTTTATTTGGAAATTAAGTATAGTTTAAGGAGATATATATGAGTGTCACATTGATAAGGGATAGACTGTGATGATCTATGTGAACTCTACTAGGCAATAGTCCCCAGTTATTCAATCAAACACTAATCTAGGTGTTACTCTGAAGGTATTTTGTAGATGTGATCAACAGCTATGATCAGCTGATTTTAAGGAGATTATCTTCACTAATTTGGATAGGCCTGACCCAATCAGCTACAAAGACCTTAAGAGCAGAACTGAGGTTTCCCTGAAGAAGAAAAAATTCTACCTGTGGGCTGAAACTTCAACTCCTGCCCAGATGTTTCCAACCTGCCCTTCTTTATGGCCTGTCTTACAAATTTTGGACTTGACTACCCAGCACCCAATAAGTATAAGCCAATACTTGCAATATAGCCATCTTTCTTTCTTCCTTCTTTTCTCTTTCTTTCTTTCTTTCTTTCTTTCTTTCTTTCTTTCTTTCTTTCTTTCTTTCTTTCTTTCTTTCCTCACACACACACACTCACACATACATATGTATATACACATATATTTACCCTACTAGATTCTTTTCTGCTGGAACCCTAATGCATATACTCCTCAACTCCTTTTTGAGGCCAGAAGAACCTTGATACTAATACTTGACAATAACATGCAGGAAAAGAAAATTACAGACTAATATAGCTCATGAATTATAGGCACAAAAATTCATAATAAAATGCTAGCAAATCAAATGCAGCAATACAAAAAGGATAATACGTCATGACCAAGTGGGGTTTATTGCAGATTGAAAGTTAGCATAATATTTGAAAATCAATCATTGAAATTCATCATTTTAACAGAATAAAAGAGAAAAGCCATATCACCATCTTAATAGAGGAACAAAAGCATTTGACATTCCACATTCATTTGTGGTAAAAATTCTCAAAAAATGAGAACTAGAAGGGAATTTTCCAGAGTGGAATAAACAGCATCTATAAAAACCTACAGCAAATATACTTAGCAGTGAAATACTGGCTGCTTTCCCTCTAAGATGGGAACAAGGTAAAGTGTCCACTCTTACAATTTCTAGTCATCATTGAACAAAGAAGTCATAACCAGTGCAATAAAGCAAGAAAAAGAAATGGAAAGCATAAAGATCTGAAAAGAAAAAACAACACTGTCTTTATTTACAGATGGCATGATGGCTTATGTTGAATGGTGACTACAACACATACTAGCTTTGTGATCTTGGACTAATTACTTAGTATAACAGGCTTATTGTCCTCATCTGTAAGGTGGTCATACCAAGTTATGAGGATGTGATGAAATAATACACATAAAGTGCTTGGCACAATGTCAGGCTCATGAGATGTTAGTGTTGACAGCGATGGTCATAGTGGTGGTAACTTAAATAATCTAGGACTTTATCCAGAATTTAACTTCTCTGTGCCTCGATTTCCTCATCAATTAAACAGATAATACTATTGCCTACCACATAGTGTTCTGTGAGGATTGCAAGCAAATGCATATACCATGCTTTGAACAATGCCTAACACAAAATTAGTGTCAATAGTGTTAGCCACTTTTATTATTAACCAATTATGTGTTCCATTTTTAGAATAATCTCATATCTCAAAATTGTTCTCTGAGAAGCCACCTTAATAGAAAGGATTTAGGATTCAATCTTTTTGGTGAGAAACATAGTGGAGCTCCTCTGGAACCCTAAAGTGATTTGTAGCCAAAGAAATTTAATTAGATTCAATAAGCTGTCATTGAAAACCTACTCTATACCAGTTGCTGCTAGGCACATTTATACATTTTAACCTCTTTTAATCCTCAAACCAGCTTTTGGGTGGGCACTTCCCTCAGGTCCATTTTATGGGAGATTGGGACACAGGGTAAATAATCTGCCTAAAGTCCCACTGCTAATAACTGACCAGGTTAAAATACCATTTCAAGGTCTCCAAGTCCAAGCATTCTCATTGCTTCTTCATCATGTACAACATAAGTAGCCCCCAACTAACCTCACCAGACTGTGTTTATTCTTTATGTACAGATAAAATTAGTCAGTCACGAGCATTTATGCTAAATGTCCAAATTAACACTGCAAGTGTGTGTCAAAGGAATCCAAACTGCTGGTGGGGGCGGGGAAGGAGGGAGGGAGAAGGTTTCTCTCCAGTCCAAGTGATTTGGATCCACACCAGCGTATCTGCCCCCGCTTTCTAGACTCTGTGCTGTGAGAAAGAGATATCAGGGCATATAGCAAATGGAGTCTCACCAAACTCCATACCTAATTCTTGCCGGAAAAAAACAGAAGCAGCTAAAAATGTAACCTGTGTTGGATCCCTGCACAAAGTCGGCCTTCACTAGCTATTGCTACATGTTGATCTAGAAGGAATATTTCATTAAGTACACTCTTGCTGTAGATTTTATCTAGTTGCCATAGAAACTTTGGAGGAAAAGCATGTTTTTAACCCTTGGACTAGGTTTGCCACCCAGTTTTATGGCTCTATTTAAGAGCCCCCTTATTTTAAACTCTTCGCCTTCTGCTCTCCTGTTTTCTTCTCCTATGAGACAGCTGGACGGGACCTGTTCATGACCTTCAAACTGCCCCTTAGTGTGTTTTGAAGGCACAGTTCCTGAGAGTAGATGGCAATAGCCAACGGTGCTTTTCTGTGTTTATCTGTGAGAAGGGCTCTGGTCACGACAGAATTTTTTTAAGCTGAAGTTTCACTTCATCAAAAATAAAAATGAACTTTCGTATTTCTATGTCCTCTGCCAAGTAAGCTTTCCCACCTAGCCCAAGTCCTTAAAGAAGAAGTAATGAGCCCCACCCAACTCCCCAGACAGCCCCAGACTGGAAGTGTCTAGTTTCTAGATGCCCTGAGTCCTTCTGTCCTCCCACAGGCCCCCTCCTCTCTGTTCCTAGAGTTTCCAAGTACACCACTAGGGCTGTGCTTGTCTGCATAGCTTTCCCATCCCTGAGGGATGTACACATGTATCTCAGAGCAGGAGTCTAGGCTCAGTTTACAGCCAGTTGGCTCCCAGAATGTGAACTCGTAACTGTCTCCATACTAGGTGACATCTTTCTAAAGTTGTCCCTTTCTTCTCCTGTCTGGGAGCTCACTGGCACAAATGGAAATTCTCATCTGGTTATAATTGGTTTTGCTCCACAGGAAAGAGGTGGGTGTTGGACAGTGGGTTGTATTTGGTATGGGGAGGGCAGAGGCGGGGTCAGTCAAGGCCTGGCCTTGCTCTGGTTTGGAGGGAAGGCTGAGGGCCAGATGTTGGACATTTCTGGAAGTTAGAAAATGTAAGCTGTGGAGGACAGGAAGATTGCTTCCAAGCTCTTTTAATTTTGGTCGTGGATGGAGGTGTGGTTGGGTACCATGGCTGAGAATGATCTCACATAAATAACATTATGTCCCTGCCAAGGCAGACATGGTCTCCCAGAGAGGAAGTGGAGGTAGGGCCTCATCTTTGTCCAGGAGCATGACTGCCACTCCACGGACTTAGCCTCTCAAGGTGAGGATGAAAATTGGGTACAGTGGCCTACTAAGGACTTGGAACTGCCAGGCAATCCCACCTTGCAGGAGTGCACCCACTTGGGAGGACGTCTTGTATTAGCATTCTCCTTCTTGTATTAGCTCTGGGGCTCTGATTATGGAGCCCTAGAAAAAGGCCTGGATGACTCCCACAAGCATAGGGAAAGATAAAAATTCATTACAAACTGTTCTGTTCCTGTGATTACTAACAAATGAGTGAGATAAGCCAGCTCATCAGTGAAACACTCCCTGGAGATGAAAGGGCTTCAGGGTTGCCAAGACAGGTAGTCTTTCCTTGGTAGAAAGTCCAAAGGTGACCACTGTGGCTGGACGGGTATCTACACCTGACTCTAGGCTACCAATATCCAGGTGAGCCCTAGATGTGGGCAAGGAGGAGTTTCAATTGCATCTATGGGTTGCTTGTAGCTACAAACTCCTTGTTTGTCTAATTTCTGAATGCCTCTCATGCTTCAGACAAAGTTTGATGCATATAGTAGATGCTGAGCAAGTGTTTGTTAAATGTATACCAGGTTATTGGTTGTTGTCTTTGCTACACATCATAGAGTTCTTTTTTTAAATAACAACTTTATTGAGATATACTTCACAAACCATGAAATTCACCCTTTTAAAGTATACAATTCAGTGGGTTTTAGTGTATTCACAGAATTGTGCAATTATTACCACTATCTAATTTGAGAACATTTTTACCACCTCTCCCCAAAACTCTGTAACCGTTAGCCATTCTTCCCTATCCTCTATCCCTCAACCCCTGGCAACCACTAACTCAGTTTCTGTCTCTGACAAGAGTTTTCTGATAATTGCGTTCCACAGTTTTATGTATTTCTGCATAAGCACACAAAGCAAAATGTCTACCCGGTCATGCTCTTCAGAAAGCATTCCCTGTGTTATCCTGGTTCTAACTAATTCAGTCTCATCCTTTCTATCACTTAAAAGAACAGATGGCTTCAGCCTTCTCCAGGCCAAGGCTGAGTCTCTGGATTGCCAAACATGTTGATGAGCTCTGAAATTCAGCCCAGAATCACAATGAAAGCAAATGTGAAATACCTGGATATCGCCAAACTAATTCAGGCCTATCCCATGCTCTAGCACCATTTAGCAGCTACATGGGTGACCCATTCTGGTGCAATGACTCTTAGCGGAAATGGAATTTGGGGCATGCCAGGTCAGTGACAGGAGGTCAGGCTTGGTCTGAAAAGGCAGCACTGAAGATGGGCAGTGGCATCAGCCACGGGACTTCACATGAGGAAACATCAAGTGCTGTTCTAGGAAGAGGCCTGAAACCTGAAGCCCCGGGTTGTGAGGTTACACTGGGAGTAGGAGGCACAGCCTGAAGATCTCAAGCCCAGGGCAGAGCTGATTCAGGATGCAGGATGGGCAGCCAACTCCTGAGCACCGGAATCTGTACAGGCTGAACAGGGTGGTTCTGAGGACTACTGCCAAATAGCTGGTTGCTACCTCAGTCAGATTTATTAGCCCAGTTCAGCAGTTTTTGCCTAAGACTGTTTTAAAGGCACCACGGGAACTTTGACACTGGGAACTGACTCACTGATAGATAACAACGTGGAGGAGGTTAGTTCTTCCTTCTGAACTTCCTTCTTCAACAGCTTAACCCATTTGGAAAATGAAAGATGGTGAGAACAATTCTCCAGTTCCAGGAACATCATGGCAGCTTCCCTTAGAAGAGGTGGCAAGGCTTTGTGATCTGTTTATAGTCAGTTGTTAACATGTGGCTTTTCCAGGCCAGAATGTGAGCTTCTTGCAGAGAGAGTCGGTGTCATTTTCCTTTTTGTATCCTAGTGCCTAGAAGTTCTGGCCCATAATTACCACTCAATAAAGACTTATTTAGTGAGTGAATAAATTTCTAGTACCTGTCTCCATAAAATATATGTTCCCATTTTTTTTTCTAACTTCTCAAGGAAATAGGAGGGAACTACTAGTAGCAAAATTTTCTACAGAACTCAATGGCAAAAAGAGTACCCTTTCTCCAAGAATCACTGCATTGAGGAGGGCAATTATGATAAAATGTAAATGTGTGCTTTTAAATATGCTACTCTTATCAGGGGAAAAAAATGGTACTGCACATCCAAGGGGAAAATATGTGAGCTGAATAAAGAATAAAACAAAGCAAAGCAAAAACACTTGATGTGAGGCCAGGGAAACAAGCTCTTAAAATGCTGGTGCAGAGACAGCAAGTACCTCACATGCATGTTGACCCCCTTCCTCCTGTGCCCGTGACAGACACCGCTAATCAAGTCTAGGCTATTCTTTCCCACCAAACTGAGGCTTAACTTCAGAATCTTTGTCAACACTGTATTTCATGCGGTCATTACTGGGTGGTTGGTGTTGATAGACATAATATAAGCCATTAGTTATGGCTGAGCTGGAGCGTAGGAAGGACAGGGCGGTGAAAGAGTGTGAGGTCATTTAAGGAAGATGAGAACAGGGTCCGGGAGGAGCCCCAACAGATGGCTGAGATCTGTGGTGTGGCTCAAGCCTTCTATGTAGGTTGTTGGGTGCGTGTAGAACAGTCTCAGCCTAACTCAAGGAATGTCCTGGGGCTGGATCCGAGACCCAGACAGAAAAAGGTCCTGTTTTCCAAGAGGCCCAAGAGGCTAAGCTAAGAAGTCAAATCACCTGGCAAAGTCTGTTATCCCAAAGCATGAGTCCGGAAGAGCAGCCAGTTTATTGAAGGAGGAAGGAAACAGCATTAATTCTGCACCAGGCCCCATGAATAACTGAGTCTGCCCAGAAGACATGCCTGTGCTATAAGCTGCTTGTACCCCAAGATCGCCTGCCCATGTGGAAAATGCTAGTGTTATACAATTTGATGGAGCAAACTGCTTCTGCTCCTGGGTTAGGGGTGACACGGGGACAAGGAAGGAAGGATTTGTTTCAGAAGTAAAGGGAAGCTGGTAAAGGAAAAATTTCTCTTTTCCTGTCTTCCCAGGAGGGGACAACAGAAAATTACCTGGGTATAGCTTTTTGTTTGTCAGTGGCACCTTTGTAAACCTGAAATGTTTGCATCTATCTTCACAGCAAAGCTCTGTAGGGCATGGGTTTCAGTTTCTCCTTTGAGGTGGAGGAACTGGAACCCAGACAAGGCTGCATGATGAGTTCTCTGACACACGGGAGACAGCTAGGATCAGCCTTCAGGCTCCTCTGGTTCAAGACTTGACTGAGCTGACAGTAGAAAACATGAAGCCCAATGGTTCATAGCATAAGGTTATCAAAATAGCCCTGAAGAGAGGTGGACAAGAACCACTATGAACCTAAGTTGAGTTTTCTATGGCATTTTCCCTCTGAGAAGCTAGAAGCATTTTCTTGCTTTACATTGAAGGGACTCAAAAGGTATATATATATTTTTATGTCAATAACAGCCTTCTAATATGGATGCTTGAGTACGGATCAGAAAGAGCCAGTGTACAGGCTGGCCCACCCATTCTCAGAGGCAGTGGGGAATAAGAGAAGTTAGGAAGACCTCGATTCCAGCTTTAGCACTTAATAGCTGTGCAGCCTTAGGTAGTTATTTTCACTCTCTGAGCAACCATAAATTTAGGATACAACTATTTACTTCTTAAGGGCTGTCCTGAGGATTAACAGGGTATGTAAATAGCTTGACACATAATACATGATCAGTAAAGCTAAATCCATCCCTCCTAGGTCAAGACAGAGGCCGGTGGTTTTGTTCTTATAAAGTAGGCAGCACAGGAGAAGGTGATTAGAGATGGTTCTGGACTCCAGGATGTCCAGACGTCCAGGCCAAAGCTCTTTCCTCTTCTCCATCTCTCTGCTGCCTCGCCAGCCCGTAGGCTCAGGCCAGGGGTGAAGGGGGCGGCGGGGAGGAGATCGAGTGGACTCTGGCTCCCAGGGCCCTGGCTCCTAAATGGAAGCAGGCAGCTGTGTCCTGCCCTCAGGGCTGCTTTTGAGTTTATTTCAAACGAAGCACCATTTGGAGAGAATTATAATCATCTTTTGGGGAGGTGACAAAAGCATGGAAGTCTGAAGGGGGAGATGGAATTAAGGAGAGATGAAGCAGGGAGCCACACCACAGAGGACCCTGGTCACCGGAGAATGCTCCAGAAGAGCACCAAAGCTGGTTGCTCAATGAATCCCCTTCTTGGCTCAGAAAACACACACCTGTGTCTCTGTCTCCTCCCACCCTCAGGAGCTTGGGCTCAGCCTCTGCCAGCTCCCTCAGCCAAGCCCACGGCTTGCCAGGAGGTCAGGTCCAAAACACAATTGCAACAGCAATAGTGAAGGCTGAGCAAACAGCCCCGAAATGATGATGAAAAGCTGAACTGGGGGAGCAGGGAGGCTCTCCGGGAAAGACACCAGGATGATAAATCATGGCAACCAGGCCCTGAATTCTCTCCAGACCAAGAGCTTCGCTGCGAGTGGGGACACAAGGGAAATGGCTACTCCTCCTGAGCACATTCCAGAAAAGTGGCACCTTTTCTTTTCACGTAATACGTTCATGTGACGGTTGTCAAGACCACGATGAAAAGCCATTAGAGGGAAGTGTGAAAGCAGAACCCTGAGGCCTTAGAGAAGGCAGTCAAAGGCTGGCATATTTTTAAAAACGAATTCTTCCCCAGCGACCCCTGGTACAGTCCTGCCCTCAGCTAAGCCTCCAGCACAGCCTGGGTTCTTTGTCCTGGAGGCACTCGAAGCTCTGCAAGGTAGCTGTCCTTGAACTCCCGCCTGGAAGACAGAAGCGTGGTGCTGAGAGAAGAAGGTTACCCTCCTGTGCTTGCCGGGGCAGTGAGTAAGAGCTGCACAGGAGCACAGCCCTGGGGAAGGGAAGGTTGGCCGGCAACCTCCATGAGGGGCGCCAGCACAGCAGGATGACCCCCAAAGCCATCTCCTTCCTCCTCATCGGCCATCGAGTCCCTGGCCACTGGTTCCCAGGGTGCAGCCACTTGTACCTTCAGAAGAATCAGACCTGTGGCTTTTTTTTTTTTTTTTTTTTTTTTTTTTTTTTTGTGGTATGCAGGCCTCTCACTGCTGTGGCCTCTCCCGTTGCGGAGCACAGGCTCCGGACGCGCAGGCTCAGCGGCCATGGCTCACGGGCCCAGCCGCTCCGCGGCATATGGGATCCTCCCAGACCGGGGCACGAACCCGTATCCCCTGCATCGGCAGGCGGACTCTCAACCACTGCGCCACCAGGGAGGCCCCAGACCTGTGGCTTTTGAAAAGCATAAGATGCCTCTAGCTGAGGCCAGCCTGCCATTCCTTTCTCCAAAATGTTTTCCTTTTCCCCTCTTCCCATATTCCTGCATCACCCTAGCCCAGGCCATGTCATCTCATTCTTGGGTAATTGCAATGGCTACAGTATGGCCTTCTCAGCACAGTTCTCTCCCCTTCAGGTTTTCCTTGCCATGACCAGAAGACTTTCTTCCTTCACGACTTTTTCTATCACGAAATTCCCACTCCAAGTTTTACATCAATATCCTGTCATGCAGTATCTAGAGCTCAGACCCCCCTGCCTGGCTTTCCAAATCCTCCATAATCCAGCTCCAGCTTCTACAGCTTGTGGAGAATCTGGACCTTCTGTTCCAGCTAAGCCAGCCTCCTCCCTGTTTCCTGTTCATGCCAGACTCATCCCCACCTCCATTTCTTACTCCTCCTTTCCGCAGTGCCTGCCTCACCCTCTCTGCCTAATCAAAGTCCCCCCCTCCTTCCAGCCCAGCTGCAGTCCCCTTCACTCCTTGCCTTACAGGACTTCCTAGGCCCCCATGCTCTCTCGCTCCTCTGAATTTCAGCTGAAATCAGCAGCTCAAAGAGGCTCTTGATGAGCTTCTGATTGTCTCATTTGTCTGGCTCATCTGCAAGGGATTTGAGAGCAGGGCCACTGCTCATATCCTTCAATGACCTCAGGAGAACCAGGACAGAGCATGGAGTTCACACATAAAAGGGGCACAATTCATACTTGTTGGCTCTACAAAGTAGGGTGACCCTGAATTACAGTGAGATCATTCATTCAACAAATGCCTATTGAATACCTACTGTGTGTCACGATCTGCGCTGGAGATCAAAGTGTGAGAAAGATGGGGAGCTAATAGGCCAGTGGGAAACATAGTTAAACAAGCAGTTACAACACAGACTGGCAGTGAAGACCCTCTGACGGGGAGAGAATAGCATGCTACAGGGTACAAAACGAGGGCAACTCTTCTCCTAGGCTTGGGAGATCATGGAATGCGTCACATCGTTGGTGTTTCTTAAAATAAGACCTTGAGTTAGCTGGTTATGGGTGCTAGGGAGAATGAAAGAAGAGTATTTTCAAAGAACTGAAAGATTTAACGTAGCTTGATCATTTCTAGGATTGTCACCTTGGCTTTCCTCTATTTACTTAAACGGCCCCTATGCCATAAATAGTTATTAAATGATAACGTAATTATCTGTCTGTATCTACTGATCTATCGATTCTATCCATCCATCTATATATTCCTAGCCAAGAACACACAAGTCCTTTGTACTTGCTAGACATGGTCTGGGGAGGAGCACAAGCATACATATTTTATAGCATCTCTGTAGCTTTTCATTCTTAGCTGCCTGAGATGTTTGGGATAGTGTTTCTTACAAATGGAAGGTGGGGAGGGAGGGGGATGGGAGAGGGATGGATTGAGCTCTCTCTTACAGAACACTCCAGCCCATTGGTTTCACGCAGTTTATTGCTATTCATAGCATTCCATTTTCATCCAAAATGTGGGAATGATCTGACTGCCAAGCTATTATGGATAAAATGAAGAGACTGCCTATGTACAAATCTGTATTCTCTTTCTATTACCAAGAGCCAAAGGTCTAAGGCCCATCCCAGCTAGATTTTCACATGTTCAGACTAGCAGGGTAGTTCCTTGAATAGAAAGAAAGCAAGATTTACACATCACCCATCTCTCAGAACAGAGTCACAGCCTGGATGTACTGGCATTTTATTATGCTACTTCTGGATTATTTATTTAATATTGTTTCATTAAATTTTCAAAGAACACAGGTGGTTTTTACCAATAAAACATGGAATGCCAGGGTATGAAAATGGACAGGTAAATTCAACTAATATTTTTGTTCCTGAAAGAAGTATAATGTTTGTGTACTTATGTGGGAAAACAGATACTATTTTGTGACCAAAGATCCTTTCAGTCACATTGAGACCACCCTCTCTGTGGACCTGTGAGTACAGCGCGTGGTGCTGCCTAGCAAACTGAGCTCTACCCCGATCTGTCCAAGCACCACAGCCTTCCACTGCCGTGCAGAGGGATGGCTGGACCTCAGCATCTTGTGCTAAGTATTCAGGGCACAGACATCAAACTCCTCTTTGTTTTCCACGGGATGGCAAAAGGCTGGGAAACACACTCAGGGCCCCGCACCTCTATTGACTGGTTTGGAAACAGGAAGGCCCTGGCTGCAATATTCAACCGCATTAAATGCCCGGCATTATCCAGAGCCCTGAACATGGGTTCATTGTCTGGCTGGTCTTTGCCGCTGAATGCGCTGGAGAAAGGCCGTGCGTAATTAGGGACCGCCTGGTGAAAAGGGCTTTGCTCACACCACATGCCCAGTTTTTGTCCTTAGAGGAGGGTGTCAATCTGAGAAAGGGTGAGCCCCTAGGGAGAGACATTTATAAACGATTTTGAGGAGGGGTGGCTATCTTGTTACGGTGACTTTGGGGTGTGGAGAAGATTCCTGGTCAGAGTTTAGATTTAGGCCAGGACAGCTGCCAGTGAGAGAACCTAACAGAACTCTGCTGTTGACAACTGTGCATGGTGAGCTGTGGGCTCCTATGCTGGGGGACTGGGATGTGTTTTTCTAATAAATTCTTCCCAGTCGGATGTGAATCGTTTCCAGGTACTTAGATGACTCAATGACTTAATATTTCATTTTAAACCATGCTCTGCACAGGAAACAAGGCTGACATTACTAGGATTTTTAGACTTCAGATGTGGCTCATCCAGCCAGATTGGTTTCAAACCCTGAGGTAGCATTACAGAAATATTTCTTATGAACATTAATAAATAACCCACACTGTTCTTTCGAAAAGCAGAATCAGTCTTTTCAGTGGCATGAAAAAGCTTTGAAATGAGGAGAATGTGGAGGTTTTCTGCACTCTTTAGCATAAATTCAATCTCTCTGAGTGGAGGGTTTCCCTCTGCTATTGCCAGCTTTCGTTTGCTAGACCACAAGCCTCCTTTAATTCCCGGACCCTTTAGCTTATAATTTTTTTTTTTTTTTTTTTTTTTTTTTTTTTTTTTTTTTTTTTTTTTGCAGTACGCGGGCCTCTCACCATTGTGGCCTCTCCCGTTGCGGAGCACAGGCTCCGGACGTGCAGGCTCAGCGGCCATGGCTCACGGGCTCAGCTGCTCTGCGGCATATGGGATCTTCCCGGACCAGGGCATGAACCCGTGTCCCCTGCATTGGCAGGCGGACTCTCAACCACTGCGCCACCAGGGAAGCCCTAGCTTGTAATTTTTTAAATAGACAAATATGTTCCCTTTCAGGAGGATCCCAATAATCTGAACAAGCTAACAAGCTTTCTTTCCCTGTCCTTTGCTCCTAGCATAAATGTGGTTTCCGAGCTGACTCTGGTACCTACCTCAGCAGCTCTGCTTCCCCTGCCCCACAGTCTGGCTGTGGAGACGTAAGCTCAGAGCTTTGGCCAGGCTTGGCTGTGCTGAGACCAGCTGTTATGATTTAATCATGAACAAACTCAGAACCTTAGCCTTTGAAGAGAACCTGAAAGTCGTTTAGTTCAATGACCTTCCCCAAGTTATCTCCTCTCCAGTTGAAATCCTCACTAATTTGCAAGATGGTCTCTGTATCAGTTGACATTGCTAACTGCCATAAAGCTCTCCCACCCACCACCCCAGTGATTCTACTTCAGTCATCCCATTTCCTGTATATATCCTTGGTACAGCCCTCTCCAGAATGATCATAGCTAGTTGCTTATAAATCATTTTCCTCTGCTGAAGTCTTGAAGGCAGTAGCCCTGTCTTATTCATCTTTGTATCCCCATTGAACAAGAGCTGAAAAGAAATGGGCAATTCTTTCACTTCAGCACTAATTCATCTCACTCTATTGGTCAACCAAACTAATCTATTTAACTATTTCATAGTTCAATCCACATTTCTCCAACTTGTTTGAAAAAATATCATGAAAAAGCCTGTCAAAAAGCCTTCTAAGACCCAAACATATCCCCCTGATCTTTGGGTTTAATATTTCAGTTTAAAAAGTGGAAATGAACTTGATTTGTGATGATTTCTTTTTACTAAATCCATCGTAGAACCTGGTAATCATGTCTCCCCTGTCTACATTTTAACAAACTATTTGTTAGATAACCCATTCTAGAAATTTGCCAGTGGCTAATGTTAAGATCACCAGTCTGCAGTTTGCAGAGTCCACCTCTGAAATTTGGGGGTACCAATTTCTCCCTCTGACCTGTGGCTATTCATTCCTTGGTAACTTGTTCAAAAACTTTAAAAAAGTTGTTCCTTAATCATATATTTCAATTGTTTTGGTTCCCTGGAAAGTAATTTATCTGGCCTTGGAGACCTGAATGCATTTCAAATGGCCAGCTGCTCTCAATATCTTTGTCCTCAATTGGGGCTTTACCTCATCTTTCTAGGATGTGTCCTCACCAATGAAGGGAGATAAAAATCAATTCATTCCTGCTCATGGGGATAGTATAACTCTGGGAGGTGGAGTGTGGTGAGAGCCTGGAGCATTCCCACCAGCTATTGGCAGAGGTGGATTTACTGTGAAGCTCATGAAGCTTAATCTTCAGAGTCCCTTACTAATTTTGTATTCTTTTTCTTAAAATTGTTCTGTTAAACTGGGTAACCTTCAAAGCACAGACATATGGATCTGCCCTTGAGTCTTGTGTAAGGTCACGTATTATGCTTCTACTGGAAGTGTTCTTATGGGTATTGCAAATAACTGGTCTATCAAAGCAAGAATAGAAAATATAGGGGTGTTTTATGGGCTGACCAGGAGACCTGAAACACTCAGTACTGATACTACCATTTCACCAAGACTTTAGGAAATTCACTTAACCTTACTGTTGTTTCATTCTCTTACCCACAACATGGGGAAAGTAATCCTTCTTTCAGTCTTAGTTGATACTCATTCAATGCTGACCCACTATAGGTATACCTCACTTTACAATAATATGATAAATAAAAAGAAACATTTGTTGACCTTATACATATTAAACAGAAAAATTAACCTGGCATAATGAGCATTTATTCTACAAGGGAATTAATTTAATTAGTGAGTACTGAATTTTAAAAAAGAATATAAGATTTGCAGTAAGGAGAACTGACTTCTGAACACAAGCCAGGAAGCACTGGAAGGTTGAGTGTGTCCCTGCACCCTCATGAATCTTAGTTCCTGCATCTGGAAGATGGAGATGACAACACTTCCTCACAAAGATGTTGTGGCAGTTGATACCAAATATACTAAAATGCTCTGTAAACTGTAGAAGTGATTTATAGATGTATGGTGTTATTATTGCCTTAAACCATCAAAATTATGATTGATTTAAAAAATCCAACCTACATAAAATTTCCTGAAGTACAGACTACATACTATGGGCAGTCATGTAGGGCAGAAGTTAAAAATTTAGTGAACGACAATGCAAATATCAAGTGTTATACAGATAAATATCAGTTTAAAAATCAATAAAATATCCTACCTCAGGAGCACATCTCTCTGATCCAGACCCAACTCTTTCCATTCAGCACAGTAGAAAAGCTAGTGATGTTGGGAGTCATACTGGGAGTTCAGGAGCAGTAGACTTGTTATCTGACCTTGTTATGGAATAAACATTCCTTCAGTTCCTTCTTTACTGTGTCCCAAAGTCTGGGATATTTTGTTGATACTTCCCAGCCCGGGAAAATGTCTCTCTAGAGTTCCAAAGTTCTTGCACCTGAGGGTTCTGTCTTCTTTTGTTTACCCATAATATCACAAATTTCCAACTTGAGGATGTCCCTCCATTCAGAGAAAAACCTTGGACAATAGTCGCAGGTTACCCTTGAGATGCTTAAGCTCCTACCTGGCAGGAGGAATTTTACAACAGTTTCCTTTCAAAGGTTGCCAGGAGATTTGAGAAGGCTTCAGGCCTCTTAGACATTTCCAAGCACCTTGCTTGCAGGACTAATCTGGTTGAGTTGGAAGGCTATGGCTTGACTTTGCTTAGCTCAGTTTAACAGCAATTTAAACATGGAGTCCGCTCCTCACAATCTGTTGTTCTACAAGGAAGGCCTCATTTCACAAAGTTCCACGCAGAGTGCAGCTTCTAGGCTCAATAGAGACAGCTGCGTTTATTATCGCCAGCCCTGACTTTCATTTCAGCGAGGAATCCTGTTTCAGTTCATTATCTCTCAGAGTTCCGGCTTCATCAGTCTCCATTAGGAAGTACCTTGCCTTTCTGCCAAGAGGCACTGGAGGTGAGTGGCTCAGTTCCCTGCCTCAGGCGCCAGCTGCCAGCAGCCCCCCACTCGCCCCGCCCCAGCCAAGCACCTCACCCTCCACCTGTAGGCCAGAAACCCAACTTCCCTCATTAGGGAGAATGTCTTTTCTTTTCCTTTTTTTTTTTTTTTTTTTTTGCGGTACGCGGGCCTCTCACTGCCGTGGCCTCTCCCGCTGCGGAGCACAGGCTCCGGACGCGCAGGCTCAGCGGCCATGGCTCACGGGCCCAGCCGCTCCGCGGCATGTGGGATCTTCCCAGACCGGGGCACGAACCCGTGTCCCCTGCATCGGCAGGCGGACTCTCAACCACTGCGCCACCAGGGAAGCCCAGAATGCCTTTTCTGAAATTACCTCTGACACGTGGAGTTCGGACAGCACGCTCTCTACGTTCCTCCCTGTTTCCTTTCATCCGTGCCATGGAGGGTTACCTCACAACTCTCCTCACCTCAAAACTCTGATCCCGAAAAGGATCTAGACTGGGGGTTCAACCCACCATTCTCAGCATCTCCCCCTTACTAGCAAAGCCATAGCTTTCAAAGAAGAAAAAAGGAGAAGGAAATAAATAAACCAAGCCCAGTTTTGGACAGAAAAGGAAGAGTGAGGAAGACAAAGAGAAAAAAAAAAGATGTGGAGTGAGTCTTCGATTACAGGGGGCACCTGACACTGAATCGGGAACACGTCCAAGGACAGCTGAGACCCCAGGGCCACGGGGTCTCTTATTTTCGTTTAAAAATCAGTAATATGGAACTAAAACATGTTTGCGGACTGGTGGGATTTTCTCCCACCTTCACTCATGGCATTTCTTTACCTTCACTGAGTTTAGTAAAACAAATAAAAAACCAGACCCTGTGTAGCATGAAACATCAAAGCTTTCTCCAAAGAGACAGTGCACACAAGCAACAGAAAGGTGATCGTTCTGCAGACTTTCCACTCAAGGATTTAAAGCTGCCTCAGCCCGGCTCAGGAGGGACTTCATGCAGCCTCTTACAGGATGGAGTCAGGAACCGCCCAATGGAGCTGCCCCCTTTCTCCTCAGATCTCTCTATCATCTTCATACACACCAGCTGTGCCTTCATTCCCAACAGCAAGCACCTGCTTCTCATGGAAAGGCCCACCCTCAGGACTGCACACAGACAGCTGGAAGTGATGGGGAATTTCTGTCCTGGGGAGGGAAAGGGGGATGGGTAGGACTTAACAACCAATGACAGTTGATTAGGTGGAAAATATTCCAGTGCCTTGCCCATCCCTTCCTGATGAAGACAGCTCTGAAGTATGACCTCCTCTCTCTCCAAGAGCAACTCTGTGGGACTTCGCTTGATATTTTCCTATACCTCCCTTCCTGATCGACCTTCCTGCCAATTTTTCCTGGGAATGCTTCCTAATAAATCTCTTTCACGTGATCCTTATCTCAGCAGCAGCCTCTGAGGAGCCCAACTTAAGACATCCCAGGATGAAGCCAAGAGGCTGCAAAAAGGGGAGAGAGAGAAAAACAAGTCTCCAACAGTTGGGACCCGGAGATGTGGATGGATGGAAATGAGAGAGGAGGGCTTGATAGAAAGGGCTAGACAGTTTTTAGACCGAAACTAAAGAAAAATTTTGTACAATCTTCCAGATCCCACATGTCTTCTAATATGTGTGTGTGTGTACATGTGGTGTATGATTTTCCTTTCCCCTTTCTCTTTCTGTCAAAGAATTGCACTGCATGCCCTTTGGATATTATGGGCATAACTAAAGAGTTGCATGTTATTTTAACCTAAAATATATTTTCTTTATGCTTTCTTAATTTTGGTAACAACAAAACAGCTCTGACAGGAAATAAAATAAATGAAAATACAGTTAAAAGAAGTGAGCCTCTTATATGAGCCTCTAGCAAAGTAACTCTAGGGTATGATGGAAAGAGGTGGTGGGAATGGAGAGGCATCTTCTTTCTAGGTTAACAGAGGTACCCATTTGATCCTCTTGCCCTGGAGCTGTGAGGGACAGCCCTGGCTTGGTAGTGGGTTTGAGAATCTTAGCTGAGACTCTTACCCTCCATGTCTCCTTTCTCTGACTGTGATATGAATGATGGTGATGAAAACATCATCCATTATATCATGTTTACAGGGTACCAGTGCTCAAATTTATTAAGGCATTTAACTCTCGCAATGATCCTTCGAGCAGCTATTGCTATCTTCATTTCACAGATGAGGAAACTGAGGCACAAAGAAATAATATAACCAAAATCTGCACTGGTACATAAAATGATGCTCAACATCACTAATAATCAGGGAAATGCAAATCAAAACCACAATGAGCTATCACCTCACACCTGTCAGAACGGGTATCATCAAAAAGACAAAAGGTAACAAGTGTTGGCAAGGATGTAGAGAAAAGGGAATTCTTGTTTACTGCTGGTGGGAATGTAAGTTGGGGCAGCCACTATGGAAGACAGTATGGAGATTCCTCAAAAAGTTAAAAATAGAACTACCATATAAATCCAGCGCTTCCACTCCTGGGTATTTATCTGAAGAAAATGAAAACATTAACTCAAAAAGATTTATGCAACCTCATGTTCATTGAAGCATTATTCACAATAGCCAAGATATAGAAACAACCTAAGTGTCCATCAGTGGGTAAATGGATAAATACAATGTGATTTACTCAGAACAGAATATTATTCAGCCATAAAAAGAACGAAATCTTGACGTTTGCAACAACATGGATGAACTTTGGGGGCATTATGCTAAGTTAAAGACTTCAGGAGAGAAAGATAAATATCATATGATCTTTAAGAAAAAAAAGGGGCTTCCCTGGTGGTGCAGTGGTTGAGAGTCCGCCTGCCGATGCAGGGGACATGGGTTTGTGCCCTGGTCCGGGAAAATCCCACATGCCGCGGAGCGGCTGGGCCCGTGAGCCATGGCCGCTGAGCCTGCGCGTCCGGAGCCTGTGCTCCGCAACAGTGAGAGGCCCGCGTACTGCAAAAAAAAAAAAAAGAAAAAAAGAAGCTCATAGATACAGAGAACAGATTGGTGGTTGCCAGAGACAGAGGCTGGGGGTGGGCAAAATGGGTAAAAGGGGTCAAAAGGTACCAACCTATGGTTATAAAATAAATAATTCATGGAGACGTACAGCATGGAGACCATAGTTAATAATACTGTATTGCATATTTGAAAGTTGCTAAGAGAGTAGATCTTAAAAGCTCTCATCACAAGAAAAACATTTTTGTAACTAAGTATGGTGATGGGTGTTAACCAGACCCATGCTGGTGATCATTTCACAGTATATACAAATATCAAATCATCTTGTACACCTGAAACTAATATACTGTTATATGTCAATTATTCCTCAATAAAAGAGTAAAATAAAATGAAACAAAAGAAAATCTAAGGAATAAAGACACAGACCTACTTGAGAATGGACTTGAGGATATGGGGAGGGGGAAGGGTAAGCTGTGACAAAGCGAGAGAGTGGCATGAACATATATACACTACGAAATGTAAAATAGATAGCTAGTGGGAAGCAGCCGCGTAGCACAGGGAGATCAGCTAGGTGGTTTGTGACCACCTAGAGGGGTGGGATAGGGATGTTGGGAGGGAGGGAGATGCAAGATGGAAGAGATATGGGAACAGATGTATAACTGATTCACTTTGTTATAAAGCAGAAACTAACACACCATTGTGAAGCAGTTATACTCCAATAAAGCTGTAAAAAAAAAAAAGAAAAGAAAATCTGCTTTTTCCTACTTCGCACAGTTGTTGTGAGGAACAAATAAAATAATGGATATGGAAACACTTTGACAATTCTAAGGCACCACACATGGTATACAGTATTAGCATTACTGTTGTAGTTATTATTGACCAGGTTAACAGTTGCCATCAGAGCTACCAACCTATCCAGGTTATAAATAACCTTTCCCTATAGGTCTTACAAAACCAAAAAGCTATATTCCTGACCAGGGTTCAGTGGGGCATTGTTTACCTGTAGAAGGTGTTTACTTGGGGTTTACAAGGCTTTTCCTGTCTGTAGCGTGGGCCTCAATTTGCACCTAATGTCTCTCTCTACTCCAGTGTCTAGTTGTATCTGGAAGACTGGTAAAGTGGGCTCACCAGGGAGCTCCTGAGGGGGCCCTTCAGAGGAACAGTAGGGATATTTCTTGGCGCTGCCCTTAGCCTCTGTTATGGGTTGAATTATGCCCCCCCCAAAGATGTTGAAGTCCTAACACCCAGTACCTGTGAATGTGACCTTATTTGGACATAGGGTCTTTGTAGAAGGTCAAACTAAGATGAGGTCATTAGGGTGGACCCTAATCCAATATGACTCGTGTCCTTATAAAAGGGAAGACTTAAGACACAGAGACAGACATGTACAGAAGGCAGATGATGTGAAGACACAGGGAGAATGCAATATACAAGCCAGGGATGCTCAAGGCTACCAGAAACTAGGAGAATAGCATGGAACAGATCCTTCCCTCACAGAAGGAACCAACACTGTCAACTCTTTGATCTCAGACTTCTAGCCTCCAGAACTGAGACAATAGATTTTTATTGTTTAAGCCACCCAGTTTGTGGTACTTTGTTACTAACACAGCCTCCTTTATTACTTTTTTATGGTACTTTGTTAGTAATACAGTTAATGTAATAAATTAATACAGCCTCCCATTGATAATCTGCCTCTGCTCCCTGCCCCTGACAGAGAAAGCAGGATACCCTTGTAACCTCCTGCCCTGGGTCAAAGCTATGGGGAAGAATTGCGGGAAAGAGTTCTGAGCCAAGGACAACCAATCCCCAGGCTCACCAGGACCCAGGACCGCTGCAGCCCGGCTCAGAGAGATGACTCAGGACCAGCCCGTGCCCTCTCCAATAAAAGGAAGTTGTAGTGGGTGGTGGGTGCTAAAGTTGGAAGCCCATGGAGACCCTGGCATGTGGGTGACATTTTGGGTTGTATACAAGATGAGTAAGCTGGTCAAGAGAAAGTAAAGAGAATGGAGAGAGGTGAAGCTGATGAGAAAGACAGAAAGAGAGACAGACACAGAGACAGAGAGACAGAGAAAGACTGGCAGGGCCATAGGGCTGTCTTGTTTCTACCCTTCCCAAAGCCAGATTTCGCTGGGTTCCCTCATGTATATCCTTTAATAAATTCCCCCTTTTTTCCTCTGGTAACTCGACTGTTCTCTTTCTTGCACCTAAAGTGGCCTGAGTATGACAGCTCAGAACAGAAACATCAATCCCTGGAGAAGAATGATACTTAGTAAAGCAGTGATTTGGACACTTTATTTAATCCAGCTCCCCATGTTCTCCTGGCTTAATCTGAGAAATGGCAGAGTAAGTGAATTAAAAGCTAAAAATAGGGCTTCCCTGGTGGCGCAGTGGTTGAGAGTCCGCCTGCCGATGCAGGGGACGCGGGTTCGTGCCCCGGTCTGGGAGGATCCCACATGCCGCGGAGCGGCTGGGCCCGTGAGCCATGGCCGCTGAGCCTGCGCGTCCGGAGCCTGTGCTCCACAACGGGAGAGGCCGCGACAGTGGGAGGCCCGCATACCATAAAAAAAAAAAAAAAAAAAGCTAAAAATAAGTAAGTCATGTTGATGTAATGTACAGCATGGTGATTATAGTCAGTAATATTGTACTGCTTATTTGAAGGTTGCTAAGAGACTAAATCTTCAAAGTGCTCGCAGCAAGAAAAAACTTTTTTGTAACTTTGTATGGTGACAGATGGTAACTAGACTTACTGTGGTGATTATTTAACAGTGTATACAAATATTGAATCATTAGGTTGTACACCTGAAGCTAATGTTATATGTCAATTATACCTTAATAAAAATAATTTTTTAAAAAAACCTAAAAAATTGCTTTAGGTAAAAGCCCGAAGATATTATGCACAAGGTAGAATTGTTTTGGAACCTTGGAACAAAGTATAAACAAAAAGGGGATGGGGTTGAAGCCTGGAAGGTTCCAGGGGCCTTGTTCTGAAGAGGCTTGCAGACCAGGTGAAGCAGTTTGGCCTTCTCCCAGAGAAGCAGAGTGGCCCAAACTGATTTGCATTTCAGAAAGATGAGGACAGCAGCAGGGTGAGAATGGAGGAGAGTGGGACAAGATTAGAGGTAGGCAGTATGATTAAGAGGCTGTCACAGGAATCCAGCCATGAGACGACGGTGGCCTTAGATGAGGACAGGACCCTGGAGGAGGAAAGAGAAAGGGATTGAGTTAAGAGATGTTAAGGCGGAAACCTGAGTGGACTTGGTGAATGTGGCTGAGGGGAGGGAGGAATGGATAAGGACATGAGGTCATGCGAGGTGACTGGTGGGCAGAGGTGGGCCCCTGGGGCCAAGGACCGAGGAGCAAGACCCAGTCTCTGATATTTAAGACCCAGTCCTCCAGTGTGGCCCCCATCCCTAGGGACCGAAAGCATATGTCATCCCTCCAACAGCAGAAAAGCTCCTTTTCAGGCTGCTGCCTGCCTGGAGCCTCTCACTGGTGCTCTGTGTTTATACATTCAGGAGAATTGAATCTCCCATAATCGTATATGTGACAAAGGCCTTGCTATAAGCAACATTAATGAAGACAAATGAATGAGCCAAATGCTGCAACTTGCACAGCAGCTCCCAGGGCCCTGCCTCGCAGGGAGGCTGCTCTGTGGGGGAAGCTCATTTCTGGCTGGGCTGCAGCTCTTGCCTTGCCTAACGGAGATGTATGAGAACCCTTCCACCACGGGGCGACTCAGCCACTGCCTGGCCATTGGGGCAGGCCTCGCAGGGGGATTTTAAGGGACTTCAAGAAGATTATTTGAATGTGCTTACACACTTTTGTGAAAGCTATCTTAGGGGAGCTAGGCAAGTAGAGATTAGCTGGACACAGTGGTCTGATCGTGTTAAATAAACAAGCTCCTTGCATCCTCGTGGCTGCTGATTGGGAAAGCAGCTGTTAGAATTTAATTCCAGCCAGTGAGTGACCACACCACGGAAGGCATCTTGCTGAGTGCCATGAGTCAGTCCTGTATCCAGGATGGGGTTGGCTCTTAGCTGAATTCTCTTCTCCCCTTTAAGGCCACTTATATCTGCTCATCCATTTCTCTTTGTGACAGAACAGAAAATATTCAACTTTGGGACTTTTACTCCAACCTCTCCTGGGGGGAATCACAGCCAGTAGGGTATTTATAAATCAAGCAGCATGCCACTGGGGCTGGTGAAGTGGCCGTGGCTCTGTTCTGGCCCCGGATGGCAGGGGTGGACAGCAAGCAGGCCTCACCCGGACAGGCTAGGTGTTGATGCTTAGAAGCAGCTCAGACAACCTCTAGAGGAAAGATGGTGGTCCAAGTTGCATGTGGTGAGAGGACACGATAAACTGCCCCATTAACAGGCAGAAGTGCTTGTTGTAAAAGCACCCAGACCTGGCAGCAGGGAGAGTCTCACCACCGTTTCGGCGTCTGCTCTATGTAATTCAGGAGACTGCATGGAGGACAATGTCTCTCTCCCAAGGGATGTCTCCAACAGGACATTATAAAAAGGTGCCCCTCATCAGAGTCGAAATGAAACATTCTCAGGATTTCCCATCACGAATTAAACCAGCCAATTTTACTAGACCAATATGAAGGGATTAGAAACTAATTAATCAGTGCAGAGATCAGATCAGCCAGTGACAGTGAGACAATGGGATGAAAACTTGGTAAGTCAGCGCGAGGCCTGCCTGAATTCAGACAGTGAAATAACACTGGGGCTCATCCCCTGTGGAAGAAATTCCAGTTGCTCAGTGAAAAGAAGTAAATTGGGTGACAGATCCACTGTCGCCAGCAATCTTCTTCAGGGGATATCCTCTTAATAACACTCGGATTGATTTTCCATTGCTGGAAGGAAGAGAAGGGAGTAGAAGCGATCAGAGAACATAAATAACTTTTAATAAAGCCTGACAGGCTGCATGTGTACGGGAGAAATGAACAACAAAAATAATGCACAAGTTTCCAGCAACAACAGGGTGAGTATGAGTCAATAAAATTGGGATGGGACACACTCTGGAGCATCTTACCACTTTGCTTAGCCAGCAGCCACAACCTTGAGGTGCAGGCACGTCGTGGGGCCCATCTCTCAGGCTCCAGTTTTCTCCTCTCCTAGAACAAAGCGTTGGGCCAGATGAACTCCAAGGCCCCTTCTGGCTTAAATGTGCTACTATTTGTTACTGTTCCAGAGCTACTCTGAGAGGGACCCCAGTCAGCATTGATTGAGAATTGGCCATAATTGTGTCTTGGGAAGACACAGAGTCTTGCCTGGCTTTATTAAAAGTTATTTATGTTCTCTGATCACTTTTACTTCCTTCTCTTCCTTCCAGCAATGGAAAATCAATCTGTGTGTCATTGGCCATAACTCTGTCGTGGGAAGACTTCTAATTCAGGGCTAGATCTGGCCTCTACCCACTCCCATCACTTCACTTGTCAGAATCCTCTCAGAACTCAATCAAATTGTATCACATTATTTTATACTTGCCTAACACCATGTAGGCCACATGGTGGCTCAAAACGTACACATCCGTCATGTCTCCTGGAGTGGTGAAAAGTGCTCAGCCTTTGGAGCCAGAAAGAACTGTTTTCAAATCCCCACTACACCACTAGCTGATTGTGTGATTCTAGACTAGTCACTTCCATACAATGGAATATTAGGCAGCCATGAAGAATGAGCTGGCTCTATAGGAACTCACAGGGAAACATGCCCACAACATATTATTTTAAAAGTACATAGCAGACAAGAGCCAGAAGGTGAAAGCAACCCAAGTGTTCAATAATGGATGAATGGACAAACAAAAAGTAGTATATACATGCAATGGGATATTATTCAGCCTTAAAAAGGAAGGAAATTCTGACACATTCTATAGTATAACATAGAGAAACCTTGAAGACATTATGCTAAATGAGATAAGCCAGTCACAAAAGAACAAATAATGTATGATTCCATCTATATGAGGTAACTAGAGTGGCCAAAGTTGTAAAAATAGGAAGAAGAGTGGTAGTTACTAGAGGCTGGAGGAGGGGGAATGGGGAGTTAGTTACAATAAAAAAGTAAATGGCAGAACAGTAAGTATACTATGCTCCAATTTTGGTTAAAATCTTTTTAGTCTCTATATGTTGTCTTTGTACAGAGGAAAGTCTGGAAAGCTACCCACCACATTGGTAACAAGGGTTCCTTTGGGGAGTGGGATTGGGAAGGGGTGGTAATGGATAACATGATTGACAAGTTACCTGTGTCTCAAGGCATGAAAGTTTGTGTTCAATTTTGACGGGGCAGTGTCAGTAAACTCTGACTCTCAAAACCCCTCTGTTTCAAAAGGAAAAAGTATTCATCATTACTCTTGTCATTCCCTCCTGGGCTGCTGTCTATGGCTTTTTATTTTTTACCAAACACAGTCCAAACTCCTTAGCCTGGCACGTAAGTCCTGTACAAATGGGCTGCAACCAGCCTCTTACAAACCCCTTTTAGCTGTCTCCATGCACCAGTGTCACAACCATTCAGTACTCCCTGAGCACAGTCCTTCACCTTTGGGGCTTTTGATCAAGCCATTCTCTCCATAAACTGTCCTTCCCCTCAATCTCTGCCAGTAGACTTCTCGTCCATTCTTCAAGGGCACAGTCTCTAAATCCCTTGGGTGGAAGTGATTCCTCCTTCCTCTCTCAAGGCACTCATCACACCTAGGTCATCTTCGACTCATCTGTACATCTTCTCTCCCCTTACAGACCCTCTGCCCCTGGTGAGAAAGGACCAGGCCTTGTGCAGCTTGGTAATTCTTGGGGCACCGACTATGGTGTAATAACTCAAGAGCAACAATGGTGATGGTGATGAGAGCTACGGTGCACCTTGCTCACTTCACCTCGTCCTGACCACCGCCGTTCACTGAGTGCCTGTGAGCCAGGATCTGAGCTCAGAAATTACATATATCACCTCACTTTATCCTCACAAGATTTCTCAGGTATAGGTGTTATTATCCCCATTTTGCAAATGAAGAAACTATGGTTTAGAGATTTTAAAACTTCCTAAGATCATACTGCAAAAGTGGGGATTCGAACTCAGGCCTGCCTGACTCCAAAACATGTGATCCCAATAACTACAGTCTACTGGCTTCCTGGTATACTGGCACATGCAGTAGGCACTCAGTACTAGCATGGTTAATGACTGCAACTGGACAGAGGGCGGCATGCCACGGGAAGAGCACAATGGCTGTCAACCCAGTGCTGTAAAAACCCACAGTGCTCTGGGCTCCCTGGCCAGTGAAAGCACTGGAGCTGTCAGCTCACGCCTGCTTGCAGCATTCAAACGAACACTCATGGCTGTTCAGGCCAACCACAGCTCTCCCTTCGCTCTCTTCCTCAGTCTAATTCAGACACCCATTTCTCCCTAACCAAAGCCTCAGCTTCTCCCACCAACACCCAGGGGCTCTGCTCATATCTGTCGACGCTTAAGTCTGGAAACGGGGAGAGGTGGCTGTGAAAGCCTCTTAGAGTCTGACCTCAGACACACAGACATGAAGAAACAAGCCCTGCAGACCTGATCTGGCCCTCTTCACCTCTCACGCTCTCCAGAAGCACTGATGGTGAACACAGGAAGATTCTCAGATGCGGAGAACAGATTCCATGGGCTCTAGGAGGGGTGGGAAGGAGGGGTCCGCCTGCTGACCTCCATGCATCAGCCCTTCTTCAGAAGCTGATGGCCCCAGTACTCGGTGTATCCAGACCTGCACTGTCCACATGTGTCCTGCACTGTCCACTGAAAGGTGGCTAGTTCAAACTGAGATGTGCTCCTGTAAAACACATACCTGGTTCCAAAGACTTGGGGTGAAAAAAAGAATGTAAATTATCTCACTAATAATTATGTTGATGACATGTCAAAATGATAAGATTTTGGAATAATTAGGTTAAATACATACATAGTTAAAATTCATATCTAATTTTTTAATGTGGGTAGAAAATATGAAAGTATGTATGTGACTCACATTTGTGGCTTGCATGATATTCTCATTGGACAGAGCTGATCCAGACCTCCAGACTCTCTGTTGCAGGTCCATGCTTTATCCAACCAAGACTCTGGCTTTCTGGACTCAGCTCAACCCCACATGGGTTTTCTGCACAGCAGCAGCTATGGTGCTTAGGGTTTCCCGCCTCTGAAGCCAACAGCAGAGTCTGAGAATAAGAAAGAGCTGGATCTTTGTGCATTCACTCACATTTCCCTCCCAGCCCATCTCCCTGGCTTGCTTTCTTTTAGGATAGTGGTTCTCAAAATGCGGTCCTTGAACTAGCAGCATCGCTTCACCTGGGAACTTGTTAGAAATGCAAACTATCAGGCACAATCCAGAAACTGATTCAGAAACTGTGGGGATGGGGTCTAGCAACCTGATTTTTAACAAACCTACCTCCACGTTATTCTGATGCATGCTAATACTTGCATGTCCTAGGGTAGTGTTTCTGAAACTTGGCAATATATTAAAATCACCTGGGGAGGATTTAAAATTTCCAATGCCCAGATCACATCCAATGTCAAGTAAATCAGAATCTCTAGGGGTGGGACTCAGGCGTCAGTTTTTTGAATTCCCCCAGCCTTGATTCCAATGTGCAGCCATGGTTGAACCCCGTTGTCTAAGGGTAAGGGATTCAAGGTTACCAGCCATTCCTCCAGAGCTGGTAAGCAGGTGAGTAAGGCAGCCTTACTGTACGGAAGAAAACAGTGTTTAAAATGGAGTGAGAAAGGGGCTGAACTGTACACGCCTAAACCTTGAAGGCCTCTTCCATTATAGGTCAGCTGCTGTAACGAAACAGGGATATGCACCTTAGATTTTCTGAGGTTAAAATGACAATGTGGAAGGGGAACAGCTTTTCCCACAGTCCACCAAGAGGAGAGTGGATGATGGTCAAGAGAGGCCCGGGATGCTTTCATCCTCTGAGGTTCCAGGCATGTGAAAACAGACATGTCCAAATAGGGTTTCAACAATTGTGATATATTTTAGAAAGTTACATTTAATAAATGAAGGCTTGTGACACGTGTAAAATTTAAAACACACACACAAGGCAGTGTGATCATCCTGTTCACAATAAAATAGCAGAATTTATTTTTAAAATTCATGGGCATGGTACCAAAGTCTGGCAGAAGTTTAAAGCCGATGATCATTTCCTTCTTTTAGTCCTATTAGCATATCTTTGAAGATAAAATTTCTTAAATCCAAATTTGAAGCCTTTGGTGAGTGTGAGATCCCTGGATGAAAGGCCTTCCTTTGCCATGTGTCCCTGGAATAGGTCCAAGAGGACCCCTGGAAAGGGGTCCTAAGTGTGGCTGGGGGCAACTGAGCCATGGGGGTTGGCCAGCATCTGGGAGCCCGGTAGCAGCGTGCTGGGGTGGGTCGGGGGACACAGGAGAGAAGTCGGGGCTTTGAGGGTGTGCCTGCCCCCCTGCCCCACATGATTGGTGTCCACGTCTGCAGCTCGCCACCCTCTTGGCCTCTGGTGTCATCCATCCACAGGCTGCTGGCCCCAGGAAGTGGAGCAATGACAGTCACAAGACACCTTCCTTTCACCGTAAGGTCGTTCCTCTGGTTTGATACATAGTTGTTGGGGGAGGGTAGGAATTGGAGAAACACTTCCCTGTGCAGTACCTGCAGTATTGTGGGTTTACAAAAGCACAAATTCTTCTGTCCCAGAGGCTAGACTGGGCTCAGGGCTCAGGACTCCGTGTGATATTCTGCTTTAGGAAGAAGAGAAAGCAATGCCAGACCGAACAACTACTGCCTGGGCAGCGGACACATCAGTGAGGACCACCGTTGGCCCCAGCAGCATATGCTTTCTCCTCTGAGAGGTGAACTCAGAGACACGCTGACTAACGGCCCCACCAGCTGCAAGCCTCTGAGGTCTCTTAGGAGGCCCCCGGCAAGTCTGTGGCATCCAAGCAGTACAGGCAGCCTGGGTACCACAGGGCAGGGTGGGGGTGGGGCATGAGCCCAAGAGGAAAGAGCAGCCCTTGTTCTCGTGGGCTCTGTCTGAATCAGGGGCAGCCACAGTCTTCCTGCTTCCTGGAGATTTGGCCCCAGGCCTCATGCCATTCTCTATCCAGAGGACCAAGGCTTCCAGGGAAGAAAGGCACACCCAGGCAGAGGTGGGTGAGGCTGGGGTTCAAAGTCCAGGGCCAGCCCTTAAACTTCATGGTATCTTCAGCCAAGGAAGGGTCAGTCTGATTCCTCTGTTTCATTTGTCTCATCACCCTCCCTCTGGGTCAGTAGGTTCCTCGGTTTCTCCAACCTATGGAAAATCTGAGGAGGAGGGGAGAGAAAAGGAGGGAGGGGGAGAGAAGGAGGGAGGGGGAGAGAAGGGGAGAGAATGAGCACATGGGCTACCCACAGCCCCATGGCACCAGGGTGGTAAACATTTGGAGAGAAGCCGACCGTCTGGCACCTCGAATCTTCCACATCTCCCCAGCCAGCTCCTCTGGGTTCTCTGTGCCCCATTTCACCCAGGCTTTAAATTACCAAGACCTGGGTCTGGGTTATTTTGTCCAAAACTTTCCTCTGGACATCTAGATTGCAATGCAAGATGTACATTCTTGTTTTTCCTTTTTTCTTTTTCTTTTTTTAATTTTTCCTCTTTTTTCAAACCCTTGTGTCGAGGGCTGACTTTCAATAGATCGCAGCGAGGGAGCTGCTCTGTTAACGTACGAAACTCTGACCCAGAATCAGGTCGTCTACGAATGGTTTAGCACCAGGTTCCCCACGAACGTGCGGTGCGTGACGGGCGAGGGGGCGGCTGCCTTTCCGGCCGCACCCCATGTCCCAGGACGAAGGGCTCTCCGCACCGGACCCCGGTCCCGACGCGCGGTGGGGTGCGCTGCGCCACGCCCCGGGGGACGCGGGCGGCAGCCCGCCGGCGGGGACGGCAGGGGACCGGCTATCCGAGGCCAACCGAGATGTACCTTCTTGGAATCAGATTTCTGTAGCCTAAATGCAGGACAGTGTGGTCTTAGCAGTCTGGCTGCATCCCATTTCCAACAGCCCATCCGATGAATACAGAATGAGGCGCTTCCACCCAGCTCAGGAGATGGCAATCGTGCAGGTAAACCTGAACAGCCCAGCCAGGGCTCAGCTAGTCCTGGCTATTTAGGGAGAGTAAGGAGGACACAGAGGGTCTCACATGACTTGTGGAATCAATCCCAAGGCTGTCAAATTGCTCCTTCATATGCTGTGAAACTATCGGTTCCAAATCCACCCCTCGATTCTGTAAGACTGAACACCATTTCGGAAAGACAACCCAAGCCAAGTACCCGAGAGCCTCGTAACAAGCGCTGTAATAATAGTAGTAGCAGTAATAATGATGGTTAACAAGCATCACTTACTTTGTGCCGGGTACAGTTCTAATCTTCACATGGATCTACTAGGAATATGATCTGTGGGGCAAGGCGAGGACCATCCTGAGTCAGGTGGCCTCAGGCAGCTTCCTTGCCCTCTGCTAAGCCTCCAACACAGACTCGTCTTGACTCTCCAACTTCAACATTCTTGCTCATGTCTTAGCCAGCCTAGGACCTGGGTCTACGTCTCCTTATCAAAAGGGAAGAGTAGCAAGCCCCTGACAGCTTCATTGAATGGGGTGATCTTTAGGAGAAAACCCCAGAAGGAGGGACTGTGCATCCCCAGGAGGGATGTGCTTTTGTTCCTCTAGGGAGCTATGAGGTGGGGAGGGGGTTGTCTAATTTGGTGAAAATACGATATGTAAAAAGCCCAAATTAATTCATAAAGTTATTATTGTCTTTCTAAAGCAGCCTACCCTGGGGTACCTTTCTGTAACTCCCTAAGTATATCTAAAATATGATTTTAAAGTTAGATTTACGGAAACCTCATCAAGCACACATGCACCGCATGGCACACACCTGTGTAAGTGCTCCTGAAATGCTAGTTTGCATGAACCTTATTTTTCTAGCATGTGTCCTGTGTAGGGGAGGGGAGGAGGGGAGTAAAAACAGCGTCATGTAGTTGCTGCCTGTGCACTGGCTGCACAGTGGAGCACAGGGTGCCTGGGAGCTTTAGCAGCATCATTACATGTTGTCCTCAAAACATACACACGGGGGAGTTACGATCATCCCAATTTACAGATGAGGAAACTGAGGCTTGGGGGTCAAATGATGTCTTCATTATTGCACAGCCATCAATAGCAGAGCTTGGTTGGAGCCAGGCTTGTCTGACTCCAATGACCAGAACTACAGATAAGATACAAACAAAACAAGATCTAGAAATTCTCCCAAGTTATGCCCTGACGCTCCCTAATTACAGGTGTGACTGTAGAATCCTGTCATTTCCTTTCTTTTTCGTCTTCCTTGCTTTCTCAATCCAGTCAGAATGAATCTTACATGTGTCCCAAGTGGGGTGTGCCTTTGGCTGCAAAGAGCCACTCAGACACTGGAGCAAGTCCAGCCAGTAGGTTTGTGAATAAACGTCCCCTTCCAGAAACATTCTCTACAAGCACAGCTTGACTAGAAGGACTTAGGTGCTAGAGCTGGTCTAAAAGGGCCATCACCAAAAGCTGCCAGGTCCGAATAAGAGATGCCCTATCTGCAGAACCAGTGACACCACTGGCTCTCATACCATGTCTGAGAGGAGCACAACAGGAGGTTCTCCAGGAAGCTTCTTAAAGTTCAGAGGAGTTGACCTCTGTGCAGATTCAGCAGCCTGACGAGCCAAGGCCAATTCCAGGCCTGGCATGTCTAACAACTGCAGCACTCAAGCCCAAGACGCTCAAATTGTTACCTCATGTTAAAAAGAGCCCGAAGCTGCAAGCAATTAGCACTGCATCTGTGAGACTAGGGAAAGACAACCAAGAGAACGGGGCTTAAAATGACTATTTTGGTCCATATGGAAAATCGATGTGTTGCGTGCATGATAAAATCCTTTTGGATATGTTTTTAAACCTTACATTTTTAAAATTCAGGTTTTAAAAGTTATTCTGGGAAAAGTAGCATGAGTTCTATAGCATCAGGAGATCTGTAAGTAAACTGAAAAGCTGTTGGAACCTTTAGTAGAGGAATTAATGTAATAAATGAACCCAGGCATTAGTGCAAATGAATCAAACTACATAAATTATAACTTTAATCAGTCATGGAATTTCAATACTCAAAGGGACCTTGAAAATTATCTGTTCCAAGAGCAAGAAATATGGAAAATAAATGGTCAGGGGGAGAAAATCTCCTGGCTAGAGAAATGTGCAAAGAAACAGAGAGTCAGGAGGCAGCATGCACAGTGGTTTGAAAGTTCAGGGCTTTGCAGGAATGCAAGAATTCTTCAATAAATGCAAATCAATCGGTGTGATAAACCATATTAACAAATTGAAGGAGAAAAACCATATGATCATTTCAATAGATGCAGAAAAAGCTTTTGACAAAATTCAACACCCATTTATGATAAAAACCCTCCAGAAAGTAGGCACAGAGGGAACTTACCTCAACATAATAAAGGCCATATATGACAAACCCACAGACAACATCATTCTCAATGGTGAAAAACTGAAACCATTTCCACTAAGATCAGGAACAAGATAAGGTTGTTCACTCTCACCACTATTATTCAACATAGTTTTGGAAGTTTTAGCCACAGCAATCAGAGAAGGAAAAGAAATAAAAGGAATCCAAATAGGAAAAGAAGAAGTAAAGCTGTCACTGATTCCAGATGACATGATACTATACATAGGGAATCCTAAAGATGCTACCAGAAAACTATTAGAGCTAATCAATGAATTTGTTAAAGTAGCAGGATACAAATTTAATGCACAGAAATCTCTGGCATTCCTATACATTAATGATGAAAAATCTGAAATAGAAATTAAGGAAACACTCCCATTTACCACTGAAAAAAAGAGTAAAATACCTAGGAATAAACCTACCTAAGGAGACAAAAGACCTGTATGCAGAAAACTATAAGACACTGATGAAAGAAATTAAAGATGATGCAAACAGATGGAGAGATATACCATGTTCTTGGATTGGAAGAATCAGCATTGTGAAAATGTCTATACTGCCCAAAGCAATCTACAGATTCAATGCAATCCCTATCAAACTACCAATGGCATTTTCACAGAACTAGAGAAAAAAATTTCACAATTTGTATGGAAACACAAAAGACCCCGAATAGCCAAAGCAATCTTGAGAAAGAAAAATGGAGATGGAGGAATCAGGCTCCCTGACTTCAGACTATACTACAAAGCTACAGTAATCAAGACAGTATGGTACTGGCACAAAATCAGAAATATAGATCAATGGAACAGGATAGAAAGCCCAGAGATAAACCCACATACATATGGTCACCTTATCTTTGATAAAGGAGGCAAGAATATACAATGGAGAAAAGACAGCCTCTTCGATAAGTGGTGCTGGGAAAACTGGACAGCTAAATGTAAAACAATGAAATTAGAACACTCCCTAACACCATACACAAAAATAAACTCACAATGGATCAAAGACCTAAACGTAAGGCCAGACACTATCAAACTCTTAGAGGAAAACATAGGCAGAACACTCTATGACATAAATCACAGCCAGATCCTTTTGACCCACCTCCTAGAGAAATGGAAATAAAAACAAAAATAAACAAATGGGACCTAATGAAACTTAAAAGCTTTTGCACAGCAAAGGAAACCATAAACACGACGAAAAGACAACCCTCAGAATGGGAGAAAATATTTGCAAATGAAGTAACTGACAAAGGAGTAATCTCCAAAGTTTACAAGCAGCTCATGCAGCTCAATATCAAAAAACCAAACAACCCAATCCAAAAATAGGCAGAAGACCTAGATAGACATTTCTCCAAAAAAGATATACTGATTGTCAACAAACACATGAAAGGATGCTCAACATCACTATTCATTAGAGAAATGCAAATCAAAACTACAATGAGATATCACCTCACACAAGTCAGAATGGCCATCATCAAAAAATTTACAAACAAAAAATGCTGGAGAGGGTGTGGAGAAAAGGGAATCCTCTTGCACTGTTGGGAATGTAAACTGATACGGCCACTATGGAGAACAGTATGGAGGTTCCTTAAAAAACTAAAACTAGAACTACCATATGACCCAGCAATCCCACTACTATGCATATACCCTGAGAAAAACACAATTCAAAAAGAGTCATGTACCACAATGTTCATTGCAGCTCTATTTACAGTAGCCAGGATATGGAAGCAATCTAAGTGTCCATGGACAGATGAATGGATAAAGAAGATGTGGCACATATATACAATGGAATATTACTCACCCGTAAAAAGAAACAAAATTGAGTTATTTGTAGTGAGGTGGATGGACCTAGAGACTGCCATACAGAGTGAAGTGAGTCAGAAAGAGAAAAATAAATAGCATATGCTAACACATATATATGGAATCTAAGAAAAAAAAAAGGTTCTGAAGAACCTAGGGGCAGGACAGGAATAAAGATGCAGACGTAGAGAATTGACTTGAGGACACAGGGAGGGGGAAGGGTAAGCTGGGACAAAGTGAGAGAGTGGCATGGACTTATATATACTACCAAATGTAAAACAGATAGCTAGAGGGAAGCAGCCGCATATCACAGGGAGATCAGCTCAGTGCTTTGTGACCACCTAGAGGAGTGGGATAGGGAGGGCGGGAGGGAGGGAGACGCAAGAGGGAGGAGATATGGGGATATATGTATATGTATAGCTGATTCACTTTGTTATAAAGCAGAAACTAATATACCATTGTAAAGCAATTATACTCCAATAAAGATGTTAAAAAAATAAATAAAAAGGAAGTTCAGGGCTTTTCACAGACAGTCTGGTTTCGAAGCTCAGCTCTGCTTCTTGATGGCAGTGTGAACCTGGCTGGGTGTTTGATCTTCCTAAGTGAGTTTACACCTCTGCAAAACAGGTCAGTGCAACATAACATTTTCTGAGTCTTAATGGAGACCATCTACAGAAAAGACTTAATATGGTGACTGGGAGAACACACGGTGCCTGGTATGTCAGCATTCACTACATAAACAGAATCTAAGTGAGCCAGACTGACACACTCACTGTATATCCCTGTTGCCTTTCTCCCATGTGTCTATGAAAGAAAAAATAATATACAGTAGACCTAGGCAGTCAGATTTCTGATCATGAGAGCAGGACATGGTACCCAAGGACTTTTCTGGATTAAAAAAATGATCTTCATAGAAGGCATCTGCATCTCTGCTGAGAAAGAAGCCAGACCTGCTAAGCAAGAGAAGAGGCCCCATGCAGATGGTGAATCTCCTCCCTTATAAGGGTTAAGTGAAAGCTTCCAGCAATGGCTCTTGATGCAAAGCTGCCCCAAAGTTATATAACTCTGGGCAAATTTCTGGCCAAGGGAAGTTCTAAATGAGCTTCAATGGTGTTTCTATTTTAGCCTGGAGTTTGAACCAGTGCTGTAGTAACAGTGACTGATTGAGAAAAGCTGAAGGTTAACAGATATTACTCTGTTTGTGTGTCTTTACATCTTAATATAACTTAGTTTAGCCTTATAACATTTATTGATCATGACGAGCAAGGCAGTGTAGAATAGCGGGAGAATTGCAGGCGGTGGAACAGAACAAATCCTGGAACTGTCCATTGGTACCGTGAGCTCTTAATATAGGGATGACCATACCTGCCTCAAGGATGCTGTGAAGCGCCGGCATGGGGCCTGCCACATAGTTGGTGCCTAATAAGCATTTGTTTCTTCTTCTCATTTCTTTCACATGTGTTATGTTAAAAAACAGCTCTATTTTTGAATAGAAAAGAGGGCTATACTTGCCTGACTCGGTTTCCCACACCAACAGGACTCCCAGCTGCTCAGACCAAAACCAAGGACTAGCTAGCGCTATTCGACAACAATGCACCTGAACCACAGACATGGTGTCTGTGGAGTGATTAGCTGTGGAGCATAATTTCCCAAACCTGAACGTACAGTAGCAGAAAAGACATCTGGGCTTGGAGCAAGAGACAAGGGTTTTCATCCCATTTTTGCTACTAGGTAGTCTTTTTTTTTTTTTCCTAAGCACTTTTATTCAAGAAAATTTGAATTATACACACACACACACACACACATACACAAATACTTACAAGAACATATTAACTACTACTTTGTCATGACTGCTGATACTAGCTAGTCTTTTGACTGTAGGTAAGTCACTTAACACTTCACCTGTGTCTCTCACTCCAATTCTATAAAACAAGGAATTTTCTTTTTTAGACTGGACAACATCTGAAGTCCTTAAAGCTCTAAAAACTCCATGTTTCTACAGTTTTGTTCATGCTGCTTGTTAAAATGTGTGACTGTGTTCTATTCCAAATCCTGCTCCGTGTCCGCCACGTTGGTCTGAGTCATGATTTGTTCCCTACGTTAGAGGCTCCATGTAAACAGTAACTGCACAAACAGAATCTGAGTGAACCAGGGTGCCAGCTGTCACTGTTGTAGCCTCTGCTTACTCTGGAGATCAGCTAAAGCCCTGGGAGCTGGGAGTAAATAGATCTGCCAGGAAGATAGGATTTTACTGTGAAAATGAGCTTTCTGACATGTTTAAAGCAGCAGAAATGGTCTGAAGATTGTTTTATACCTAAATGATCCCACGTGAATGTAAAAAAAAAAAACAACCTTCCATACCTTTGCAGGTATTTAGTTCCTGTGGCTGATATAAATTTCACTTAACTCCCAGCTGACCCCTCACCCTGGAAATTTTTTTGTCAGAATTCAAAATAAAATGAAGGCGCATGCCAATTAGTAGCCCCAATAGTCAGACTGATGGGAGCAAGAGCTTTGGTTTATAGAATGTTAACATCTCACAAAACTAAGTATCTGATTCATCACTGTAGCCTTATAGTTTCCCTAACAGTTAGCAGTGTTTTGCACCTAGCAGGCTGGGAGCTCTTTGAAGGCAGAAAAGGTATCTTATTCATGTCTAGCACAGGGCCCTGGTATATTATAGATGCTTGTAGTAGTTTGCTAGGGTTACCATAACCAACTGCCACAAAGTAGTACTTAAACAACAGAAATATGTGATTTAAACAACAGAAATGTATTTTCTCACAATTTTGGAGGTTAGAAATCTGAGATCAAGGTGTCAGCATGGTTGGTTTCTTCTGAGGCCTCTCTCCTCTGCCTGCAGGTGACCACCTTCTCCTTGTGTCTTCACATGATCTTCCCTTTGTACATTTCTGTCTAAATTTCTTCTTTTTAAAAGGACACAGGTCATATTGGATTAGGGCCCACCCTAATAATCTCATTTTAAATTAATTAGCTCTTTAAAGACCATATCTCCAAATACAGTCACATTCTGAGATATTGGAAGTTAGGACTTCAACATATAAATTTTGGGGGGACACAAATCAGCCCATTGTAAGTGTTGAATGAGTGAATGGTGGAAGGATGGGTGGATGAATAGATGGATGGATGGATGAACAACTAGGTAGTCAACGAACACTAGGTAAATCAAATAAATTTACACAATCACTTGGGAAGATTGGTTTTGCTATAATACTCCAAAGGTTTTTACATTATATATTTTCATCCAAACTTACAAGATACTTTTAAAAATTATTACTCACCAAATTCCATCAAGCTGACAAAAAATAGCCACACCCAGACTTATCAATGTCATTTCCCCTGTCTAATTATCCCCATTTGTAATGACTTCCTGTACCCAGGAGAATATCAGTATTTGCTTACAACAAATAACCACTACCTCTCCCATAAATAACTCTATACTTAGAATCTTCACGTTAGGGAAACAGAAAAAACTAAAATAATAGTTTTAGTTAGATCTGTTGCCTGATATTTCATTGTTCAGCCTGTTTTGGTTTTTAACCAAACCTGGCCAGCACTCAGTTTCTAGGTTGTCTTAGCATACTGATTCCATTTAGTGAACTATAGAAATGCCCCTATAGAATTGTAGGGGACCAGGAAAAGGCCCACCAGGGGTCTCAGGTTCATTTGGTAGCTTTGAGTGCTGTCACACCTCTGATGGCACAGAAATTCATGAATTCACCCTCCACTGCCAATGATCCTTCTCTATGTTTCCATCTGGCTGTAGAATGAACTTGATCACAGTAAAACTATCAAGGTGGTTGAAGGTGTGTGTCTGGAGGGGGTCAGCAAGGTACCTGAGCTCCTTGCCCTGTCCTACAATGTCCTGCGTCACAGTGCTGCCCGCCAGTCTGATTCACAACTCCCCTTGTGCCAGCCTCTGTCACAATGGGAAGAGCTGCCAGGGGACACGCCCAGCCTTAATGAATGAACTCTTTGTGGCACAGCCAGTATGAGACTGATTCATGGTGTTGTGGGTCCATGTGGGCACTCATTCATTCATTCATTCATTCCTCTCTCATCCATTCTCTACTGGAAATCCTGTTCAGCAGATAAGCCATAGCATGAGCTTCCCTTGAAGAAGTGTGGTAATTTTAAAAGGTTCCTTTATGATTCATACTAATTCTCTGCTTAAAGATAATAACAGAGAGATAAACAGATAGTGTGATTTCTATCCGTGTAATATGTGAATTAGGTATTAAAATTTAAAGACAAATTTATTGTGGTCCTTGGTCAACGACAATGATGAATTATCTTGGCTATGACCCTTGGGCAGATTAGCTACTCTAAATTTAGGATTAACCCATGCAATTGCCCCCCTGCTGCCTTCCCCTGAGGCTTCCTGAGACGAGGTGGTATTAATGAGTATTTCCATGGACATCACTAGGCATGATACCGTTTGGTTTTGACTGTGTGTATAGAACAGGCCCTTGAGGTTCTATGTTTTCCCCATCTGCAGAGTTCCTTCCCCATCCCCACACACCTAGACAGTTGTATCGGGAATTAATCAAATATATTCATGTACCATAAAACTTCTTGTCAGGGATTCAAACCAAGTGATTTCTGACCTCTCTCTGACTGCCTCTACTTTTAAAAATGTGTTTTAACTCTATTTGTGACATGTTTTATTGTAAACCACTTCACTTCACTCACACATTCTTTTTGAGAGTAGGTGGCATGTAAATCATAGTTGAAGAAAACCCTTCAAACTGATGTAATATTCCCAGAGCATGAAAAGTTCAGTGAGGAGGCAGCAAGATGCAGGGTCGGTTCCCCTCAGGCCCACCTGGCCAGGCACACCTGTCATTCCCTCATCAGGGCCTGTTCTCTGCAGGCTGAGGAATGATGGAAGAGCCATCCAGAAGTCTGTTAGGAGCCCCACTCTGCCAGAAGCAGAGCATTTAATTCACTCAAGCCTTGCTCTGCTGACAAGCTCACATCATAGAAAGACAAAGATACGGTGACGAGAGCTGCTGCTTGGACCTATTTTTGGCCAATGAGGGAGAACTAAATGGATGACAGAATGGAGCTGACTGGCACTTGGAGAGAAAGGGGCCTTTCCATCACATGATTTGTAAGAGCCGAAGAAGGGAATATGAGCAGCTAATGTTCCTGTGACTGTAGGAAAGCAGAAATCCACAAGTCCTGCGAAAAGAAGGTGTGGTTCTATGGACTTAACAAAGCCAGAGGGCAGCATAATGTGGAGGTTAAAGTACACACTCAGGAATCTGTACATACCTGAGTCAGGCTCACAGCTCTGCCCCCACAGCTGTGCAAATGTCACCTCCCCGTAGCTCAGGTTCCTCACTATAATCATGAATAACAAGACCTACCTCATATGTCAATTATGGGAATTAAATGAGATAAGATATGTAAAGCACAGTGCCTGAATCATGGTAAACACTCAAAGGGTGGCCATTACTGTGCTGTCACCACTCTTGCAGGCCTCCTATGTGTAAGGCACTAGGCTAGATGCTTTTTGATCCCATGGTCAGAGACTCTAATCATATAGAGCTTGATTCTGAAAAGATTGAAGGCTCCACATAATATAATTCTGATTATCTATTCATACATAATTCTGGAGAGGAAGAAGAGAGGGAGTTATCCAAAGAAATCACTATGTCTCCAATCAGTTTGTATTTACAAGGACACTTACAAAGGCAGGAAGGAGGAATTTGCAGCCAAGAGCAGACACAAAGGAATGGCATAAAATGAAAGAATCAAGTCAGGGAAGTGGAAGGCTGGGTTTGGGATTAATGCACACAGAACAGCAACGCTTTTGAACAAGAAAAAGAACAAGAGAAGGGCTCGCCTACTGCTTGGGGCAGATGACACCATTAACTTAGACATAATATAGTGAATACAGAATTACTCAATTCCTAGTTTGTTTCCATCTTCTCTATCAAGAAGAATGATCTGTGAGTCAGAATGAAGAACACAAACATGGCCAAGGGGAAATTAAAGTCTGAGATAGTGAGGAGATAGGAGGAGAGTACCTGCCACCGTATTTAAGTCTCCAGGCTCCGATGAATTCTGACTCGGCAGCATCTCTAAGTGCTCCCAAATATGCACTGCAACAGGGATGGCAAGATGTACAGCCCCAGGATGCTCAAAGAACACGAGTTCATGATTATAATATCTGAAAAATGGCACTATGATAATATATGAGTTTATGAAGCATGGAAGAACTTCCAGAAACTTGCAGAGGGGCAAATGTTTCAATATAAGTACCAGAGACTGTTAGCAAAATTCTAGCACAGATTCGATGCCTTGTGTTGACCCAGGAAGATGAATGCTGGTCACACCAACCTCATCCCTCTCACAGGGTTCCTCAAATGGTAACTCTGTGCCACAGACATTATCCACTTAGGAAATGGTAACAAACAAGGCTTCACAATCTCTTTGTGAACCAGGTAGAAAAGTACAGACTCTGGGACAGTACAAGTAAGAACTCAGAGTGGCTCAACTATAATCCTCAAAGAGGACTGGAGAACAGGTTAGCATCCATCTGTAGAGGGATTTTAATGTCACAGAACTTGGTCTTCAGTGCCTCTCTATACAGACAGGGGTCTTGGCTTGCAGAACAAAGGAAGTTTGCTGACATCTGCTGGGAGAGAGACCAGGAGGCAGTGGTGGGGTGGAAGAGGGGTTGAGAGGGCAGCTGAGGAAGCAAAGAGCCTGTGTTTGGATCCTAGTTCCACCCCTTGTTAGCTGTGTGATGTTAACAGAGTTACTTATACTCTCTGACTCAATTTTCCCCTCTGGAAAATGGGGGGAATAACTGTATCAACCTCACTAGATGAGGTAGATTAAATTAGTATGTATTAAAGCATTTAGAACAGTACCTGATTAGAGAAGTTATCAAGAGCCCAACTATCTTGTCTGGCTGAAATGGTGGAATCTTATAAAATGAAAGCTATAAAGAGAAAATATTAATAATAAATGTTAATGACAAATAAGGAAAACAGCCTAAAAGTCTAACAATAGGGAATTGATAGTACATATGTATGACGGAATATCATGGCCATGAACGTCATGAAGAAGAATAATTAAGGCAATGAAGAAAATGAATCAGGGTTAGGGAGATGAGGTGATGGAGGCCGAGGTACTTTTTGGGGAAGGTAGTCTCTGAGGGATGGTACTAATCAGGGACTGAAATGAGAGGCTGGAGCCATGCAGCCCTGGGAAGAGCAAAGGCCCTAAAGCAGGAAAGGGCTTGGATTGGAAGGAAGCACATGAGGCTGGAGCACAGTGTGCAATGCGGAGAGGAGAAGGAAATGGGGTTGGAGAGGCCTCGCCATGCAGGGTCCTTCCAGCCAAGGGAAGCTCTGGGGTTTCATTTTATGTGACATGGGAAGCCACTGGAGATTGTGAGCAGGAGAGAGTTAAGATTTTAAGGGGTCACATTGGCTACTTTTTGGAGAACAGACTGTAGGGGGGTAGGAAAGGAAGTAGGGGAACCTATTTTGGGCAATAATAATTTAATAGTTTAGTGGTAATTTTTTAATTTAATTTTTTATTTTTGACTGCCTTGGGTCTTTGTTGTGCGCGGGCTTTCTCTAGTTGCAGCGAGCGGGGGCTGCTCTAAGTTGCAGTGCGCAGGCTTCTCATTGCCGTGGCTTCTCTTGTTGCAGAGCACGGGCTCTAGGTGCGCGCGGGCTTCAGTAGTTGTGGCACGCGGGCTCAGTAGTTGTGGCACACGGGCTTAGATGCCCCATGTCATGTGGGATCTTCCCGGACCAGGGATCGAACCTGTGTCCCCTGCATTGGCAGGTGGATTCTTAACCACTGCGTCATCAGGGAAGTCTCAGTTTTGTGGTATTTTAAGAAAAAGACGATGGTGGCTTAGTTGGGAGGAAATGGTGAGAAGTGGCAGACTGAAAATATATTTTGAATAGTATGACCCTAATTTTGTAAAAAAGAAATACACACACATACATATGCTGGGAAGATGTATATGCAAGAATGAATAGTGGTTATCTCTGGATCGTGCTATTCATGGTGACTTTAATTTTCTTCTTTGTGGTTTTCTGCATTTTTCCAACAAACATGCAGTATTTAAGAAATCAGAAAGAAAAAGAGGACATTTTTGGAAAAGAAAAAATCAATTACCCAGGGACAGGCCAAGTGAGGTGTGGATCCGTTACAGCCTAAGTAAAGAGATGTCCAGGATCTGACTGACAGCAATTTCAATACTTGTTGACAGTGTAAATGACGAATTAAAAAAAGGAATAACTGCAGGTAATATGACATAATTTAGGGACCGCCTGATAGGGACCTCGCTCTCCGTGGGAGCAGACTGTCCCTTGCACTCTGCTTTATCCAAGCCCACCTGGTGTATCATGTGTAGTTCTGGGTGCCACAGTCTAAGATCTAAATGAGCTAGAGGAGCACTCAGGATAGGGAGGGGGCTTCAAACCACAGACTGTAATGGCAGGAGGGGTTACCGCCCACTGAGCACCCATTCTGTGTCAGGCACTTTAAAAATGTGAAGTGGTTAAGATATGAGATGCTCAATTTGACTGGAGGGAAAAGGTGGCAAATGAACATCTTTTGAGCACTAATGGAACCACTGCACTAATCCCTTTTTCATACTTTATCACATCTGATCCTTACCATGATATTCCAAGATGAGCATTATCTCTGTTTTGTAGAACCACGGTTCTGTGAAGTTGAATTAGGGAAGCAGCATTGCATCACTGTGGACTCTGGAGCCAGACAGCCTGGGTTCAAATTCTAGCAGCTGTGTGACCTTGGGCATGCTACTCAGTCTTCCTAAGCCTCAATTTCCTCACCTACAGAAGAGGAGTATGACACCTACTTCAAGGGATTGTTCAAAGACTAAATTAGTTAATACATCAGAGTACTTAGCACAGTGCTTGGCATATAGTAAGCTCAATAAAGATCAGATATTATTGTTAAGAAAACATGACTAAAATCACCCCGTAAGTTGGGGAACCAGTGGAGAAGAATCCTAGTTACTTTCTAGGGGGTGAAGTCTGTCAAAGGGAAGGAGGGGGAGGCTTGTACTGACTTAAAGAAGTAGAACCAGACCCAGTGAACATAAGTGTAACAGGGCGTTTGGTAAGGCGCAGCCTGAAATTAGTTAGCTAGGTAATGTCAGTTACTTTCTGCCAAAGTAAATACAGATTCTCCTGGTTCAGGTAAAGAGTCATTAAGTGGTCACTCTTATTTTCAATGCTGTAAGATGCGTGCCCCACTGGCCTGGAGGGAGAGTCTAGTAAAGCTACCTGTGGCCTGACAAAGCCTGCCCCTTCGAGCAACACCCCTTGTTATGCAGAGCTGATCTCTGAGAGGTGGACCAACTGCACAAAGGTCAGGAGCCTCCTGGGAGGAGATGTTATTAGAATCTGCCTCATGGGTTAGGATAGACCCCGTAAGAAATCCTTTGAGAGGAAAGGAACCAAAGATCTCAAAGGGAAACGCACCATGAGAAAAGGAGCAGTCTAGTCTGATGGTCTTGGCTTACCAGCAGGGCTGCAGGGTAACTCCTGCAGGAGTGTGGGGGGCTTGTTCCAACACAGCCTGTGGCTGCAACTAGACACCCTTCTGATGTGGGAGCGACCTGAGAACAATGACTGAGACTATGAACTAAAAGAGCTGCCACCTTGGAGCCCAAGCACACATACCACACAAAGGCTCTAGGGTGAGAAGAGAATGCCCGCAGCAGTGGGCAGTGGTGCTGGACCGTGCATAGCCAGAGTTCATTGTCACCACCTGGTGAGAGGCAGCAACACCAACAGACCATGCAGACTCCCCAGGTTTTTCTCTGCCTGCATTTGGAACCGGGACCCTTGTGGAATGAATGAAGAGTGTTCTTGGTGTTCTTATATGTTTAGAAGAGGTAGGAAGTGCAGGGGTTAAGAGAGATATTTTGGACTTCCTACTGGTGTGAGCAGGAAGATATTCCGGCAACTAACAGGGGGAAAAAGATATATCTATTATATTTAATCCCCATGCCAAGCTGGTAAAATAGGTTAAATCAGTTGTATTTATTCAATAAGACTTGATTAAGCTCAACATTAAGAACTTTCTAAAAATCAGAATTGGGATTTCCCTGGTGGTCCAGTGGTAAAGAATCCGCCTTACAATGCAGGGGACGCGGGTTCGATCCCTGGTCAGGGAACTAAGATCCCAGGGCAACTAAGCCCGCGCACCAGAACTACCGAGCTCACGCGCCTCAACTAGAAAGCCCGTGTGCCACAAACTACAGAGCCCACTGCTCTGGAACTTGCACAGCACAACTACAGAGCCCACACACCCTGGAGCCTGTAAGCCACAACTAGAGAGAAGCCCGCGTGCTGCAACGAAGAGTCCACGCACTGCAATGAAAGATCCCACAGGCCTCAACGAAGATCCTGTGCGCCGCAACTAAGACCCAACGCAGCCAAAAATAAATAAATTAAATAAATAAATAATAAAATAAATCTTAAAAAAAATCAGAATTAGTAATAGTAGCTACTATATATTTAACACTTATTATAAGCCAATATCTTTCTATGCCTTAGCTCATTAATCCTCATAAAACTCCATGAGATGGAGACTACTTTTTATCACCATTTTACAGATGAGGAGACTGAGTGGGGGAGAGGCTAAAATACCTTGTTCACGCCGTAGACGTTGATGGAACAAGAATTAGACGATAGGGCTTCCCAATCGCAGAGCCTATCCTTTTAACCCCTATATCCTTCTATCCCCTTATAAACATGGAAAGAGAGTGTAATATAGCATGGCACAAGAGCTGATGGGATTAGAACAGATGAGTGTTTGGGTTAGAATACCCATAAACTCCTTTCCTTGTTGCAACACTGAGATTTTACACTTCCTTGCAACCTTAAGAATCTGTGTGTTTCATTTATCTCTACAGAATTGCTATCAAAATGAATTGTTTGTTATGAGTGGAAAATAAGCATAGGAACTATTGCTAAGGAATATAAAGATAAGCCACATGTTGAGACGCATTCTAAGTCTGTAGGTCAAATTACATTACAATGGTCTTCAGAGGAGTAGTATTTGTTCATTCACCAAGTATTTATTACATGCCTTCTATGTGCATTGTTCTAGGTGCTTGGTACATAGCAGTGAACTAAATAGACAAAGATCCCTGCCTGCGTGGATTTTACAGTCTTATGGGGGTAGAGAAAATAGTAAACATTATAGCTGAGTAAATTATATAGTATATTAAAAGGCTTTAAGTACTTGATCATAGTTGCAGTTTTAAATTAGGCTGGCAGGGGAGACCTCTTTGACATCTAAGCAGAGACTTGAAGGAGGTGAGACAGTCAGCCATGTAGGTATCTGAAGGAGAAACATTTGAGGCAGAGGATACAACCAATGCAAAAGCCCAGGACAAGAGCCTGCCTGGTTGGAGGAACTGCAAAGAGACCCCCATGACTGGAGCAGGTTAGGGAGAGGGTGAAGGGGAAGAGGTGAGGCCCAGTCAGTGGCGGAGGGGTGGCAGGTCTTCCAGGCCATTGTCAAAACATCGGCTTCGATACCAAGTGAGCTGAGGAACTGCTGTGGGGTTGAAAGCAGAAAAGTGACATGATCCGACTTACACGAGTATATTAAAATGCACGGCATTTTAGGTTGTTTCAAAATGTTCTTTATCACTGAGATCGTTGTTCATGAGGAAATGGAGCTGACACCTAAACGAAGGTCTGCACAACGTGCTGAGAACCACACAGGTCTTGTGACTGGAGTGGAAGGAGAGGGGGTTGGCGGACTTGAGTAAAAATAATTTTGTCATTTAGTTCAGAGCCAACGGGAGGAATAACTAATAACAATAGCTGTAAAGGTCACTGCAAATATTAAGTGCTATCAAATACTAACCACTACTTAAAAATAAAAAGCCTGTCATTATTCTTTGGCCCAGGAGTCAGGACCTCTGGCCGCCTGCAGGCCTCGGTCAGCCTGTTATCGCTTCGGCACCTTTAAAGGACTTTTCCTTCAGCCTGGGTTATCTGATGGCTGAATCTCCCATTGACAGCTCTGGTGGAAGGAACCAAGCTGTTTACCATGTGTACTCAGCAACAAAACACAATCCTGAGGGTAGGGGTTGATGAACATTTGTTTAAACAAAAAAAGCCATTAATTTGTAAGCTGTGCTTACAAGACTCTCTGAGAAGCACTGAATGTTTAAATGAGTGACATGGGGATAGACGTAAAAAGCTCTTGCAATGAGCTGTTTACACCAATGCATTGGGTCATGGAAATTTTGCTTGAGATTTATTTGTGTGGGAATAACACTAGAATACTAGCTTGCCGGTGCCAGCTTTGAAACCGACACAATGAATAGCTATTGTTCTGACACTGTATCCGGCCGCTCACATCCACACACACTGAAGACGACCTTCCTCTCTAGAAATAACTTCCAGCCATTATAAATATTTTTAATTGTTATTGGGATACTCAATGTTCTAGATGCCTGGAAAGGAGGGAAATTGTATAAAGATATTTCAGATTCTCTCCTAAAAGGATTCCACAACTTCTCTATTTCTGTTAAGTCAGGTCACCAGTGTTACTGCATTCCTAGCATAATGAGATATGTTAAAATAGTTATATAAGATAAAGGGAGGAGAAAGGAAGTAAGTTATTAAACATCTATTAAATACCAGATTCTATGTTATGATACCACTTCATTTCACCATCACAACCCAGTAAGAATAGATACTATCACCTATTTTGCAGAAGAAGCAACGAAGGTTGAGAGAGATTAAATAACTTGCTTAAATTACTTAATAAGTGTCAGAGCTGGGATGTGCACTTAATTCTGTGGACTCCAAATCCAGGCGCACCTAACACACAGATCTGCCCTCGAGAGGACTGTCATCTAGTGGGTAAGGTAAGGCTTACACGTAGAAATCCATTGGAGAAAAATACCAGCAGTACAAAATCAAATGCTTACAATTCACGTGATCAGGACTCCTGATTCCAATTCTATAAACGAGTATAAATGCCTACAAAGATCAGGGCCCTGAGCAAAGGCATTAGTGAAGGGACCAAAGGAAGCATGATTTTTTTATCAGTGACATAAATGCTTCAGATGATGCAAGATGACTGAGAAGATGGGCACGAGGCTGTAGGCCCACCTTCTGAGGGGCCTGGGCCCACTCACACCTTCTCCCTAAAGTTCCACGGTCTATAGGATAATAGACTCAGGGTGGGGGATGTCAGATGAAAAGTAAAATCCTAAGACAGTAAAGAAAATGTGAATTAGGTCACAAAGACAGCAAACAGAACTCACTGGTAACGATGAAAATAAGCCTGAAAGGTGACTGATGACCTGCGAATGTTTTAGGGAATCTTTAGCTTCTAGGATGTCTGTCCTCTTTCCTGGCGTCCACTGGGGTTTACTCTGGGAATGGCCACTGTGCTAGTTACTAAGCTAGAAACTCAACTTTTGGTTGTTCTGGGCTGGGACCCTCTGGCTTGCTGCTCCCTATTAGGCCCTGCAGGTGGCGGGCAACACACCGGGAGTGCGCTAGATGGAGACGGCAAGGCTGGAGAAAGAAGGAGGCTGCTTTTTCCTGTTTGCTTTCTGCTTGCCTCCCAGATCTCAGCGCCTCCCCAGCCTCACTTCTTCACCCTGGCAGTGGCAATTCATTCCAGTAGCAGGAGTTGATTCTAGCTTGCAGTTTTTCCAGTACTCACAGAACTGGCCTCATAATGCATGACCACCACCATCAAAAGCTTTTAGGTTTTAATAATTCTGACCTCTTCCCTTGTTCCTCTAAGCTTTGGGCTGGTAGCTACTTCCTTCAGTGACCACCCCCAAGATACTCTAATGTAGTCTTAGTCTTCTCAGTCCTGCAACACTTAGTTAATAATTCTGTATATTAAAATTCTCTCTCTTAAAATAACAGATGTGGTTTCTGTCTCCTGACTGGACCCTGACTGATACACAGTTAATTTCATTGTTAATTTAAATTAAAGCAAAAATTAGAAAGCCATTTAATATATGCTAAGGTACAATACAGATGTCTGGAACAGAAATATTTAGTTCATCCCTCACACCCACACAAGGCTGATGGTTATAAAATGCCAATCTGACCATGTCCCTGCCTGGTTTAAGGTCCCACAATGGCTCCCCATTGTGTACTGGATAAAGTCCAGGCTCCTGGCACCAGGCCCTCCACCCATCCAGACCCTCCCACTATGCCTTCTCCAAACCTACCATGCTGTTGATCACACCCCATGCCTTTGCCTAGGTTGTTTCCTCTGCTTAGGATTTATCCTTCAAAGTCCAGCTCAGATGTCACCTCTTCTAAGACACCTTCCCTGTTTCCACTCTCCCTCTAGCAGCTAAACCCTCTGTACTCTCTACCCCTAGTGTTCCTAAGTCTAAATGTACTCTCCTATCAGACCATGTGCTTCTTGAGGCCAAGGTAGACATAGTCCATCACTGTTTCAGCACCTGGAACAGTGCTGAGCATTCAGTAGGCACTTAATAAATGAACTTGGACTTATCATTTTTTTTCACTATCCAAGTTTCTTGCTGCCTACTTGATGCATATCATTTAAAACAAAAAACAAAAAAACCCCAATGTTCAGAGAACTTTAAAACTCACTTTCTTTCTGCTCCTCTTTGGATAGAATATGTCTCCAGATACAAAGCTGTTCAGATATTGTTGTATTAGATTATATCCTTAGGAGGTGAGGACATTATAATTTCCTTAATTCAGTGCCAAGGTGGGCCGACATCATCATGAGCACAGAAGCTACAGTTGACAAAGGGGTAGAAATGGCCATTCAGGTTGTTGGTTAAAAGAACAGTGGCTCCTCTGGCCGGGGCAGGCCACCACCATGCTGAATGGTCCTCACAAAAGTCCTCTGAAGTCATATATGATCATGCAAGAGGGTAAGCAATTTGCCTAAGGGAATCTAGACCTCAGCTATTCTGTGTCACCAACTGTGGGGATAAGGATGTTACTCCTGGGAGTAGCTGGTCCAGGCAAACCAGTGCGGCCAGGGGTCCCACATGGATTAGGCAGTGGTAACACTTCCTAGTTGACTATGTCCTCAGGGCAGTAGGATTTTTGCTGTCTCACAGGTTGGCAGTCATTTCTCCCACCGCTGGCTAATCATGCATGTGTTCCACCACCTTAATGCTTGCTCAAGTCTGAAAGTACCAAGTGGGTAGATGTGGCAATAACAGTGGGACCCTGGAAGCATATAGCAAGCAGTGCAAATCCAATTCCTACCAAGACCACTGTGTACTCAACATTCTAGAGGTGAAGCTGGAAAGGAACAAAGGCAAAAAAAAAAAGTACAGTTTCTCTTTGTCCTATAATCTATCTTTTGATCTTTTAATATGTAGATAATATGGATCTGTTCTTACATGGGGAAAGAACATGAGTCAGTTTGCTCAGAGAAAACTGTGACCTCTCTAAGAAAGATAGTATGTTTTCACCCACAGAGTTGCTAAGAGAGTTGTGTTTGCACACTTGAAGACGTCACAAGGATTCAGCTGAATCTTACTGAGAATAAACAATTACCTGCCCTACGTTGGGAGCAATTACACCTGTTAGAGTTTCTGTCACTTTATTTTCAAGAATCTCTGATGAACAGTTGCACACCTATTTGCTTTTTATCATTCTAATATTGAAATTTTGTGTAAACCTGATCTATTGTGAAAAATCCACCTGAGAGTTGTGGCTTTGATGTGGCACTAAGCATTAACATGGAGCATGAAGTCAGTTAACAACAAAAAGAGATACCTTTCCTGATCTAATGTAATAAATTTAAAGAAACAAGCTAAGTCTTTCTCCTTGTAAAGAGCACTTGCTGTGGGATGAGAACTATTTTGAGAAATTCCGCAGAAGGACGGTGATTGACAGCGGGCTGGGTTGTCTTTCCTCCAGATGCACTCACCACCCTCTCCAGTCTGACTGTCGCCCCAGACGCACAACCTATAGACCGTGTCAATGGACTCTTGCGCTTCCCAGCTTCCGGTTGGCTTCTGCCAATGGGGAACTCGCAGGAGATGGGCCCCTGTTCAAGCTGTCCCTGGCAAATCATAATCTCTGTCTTCAGGACCCCTTCAGGTTGACTGTGTCCCTGACCTAAGGTCACTTCTTTCAAGGCACCTTTCTCTATCTGTATTATAGCCACCCCTCCTCCACCCATTAGGGCCCAGGGTGAGGGCAGTTTTGCTGCTTCTAGTCCTGGGTTACCACACGACCTCTGCACCCTGCCCCAACACACACCCACATCTCTGTAAATAGCTCCCTTATAAATAGACTCTCAACAGATTATTTTAATTTGGTGTGCCATCTCTTTCTTGCTAACTGGACAATGGACCCTAACTGGATAATATTATATTGCTCAATATGGGGGCGGGGAGAAACATTGCAGTCTCATTTTGAAAATCTGCTTTCCAAAGACTTACTATGCAGAGATGTTACTCAAAACTTTTTTTTTTTTTTTTTTGCGGTACGCGGGCCTCTCACCGTCGCGGCCTCTCCCGTTGTGGAGCACAGGCTCCGGACGCGCAGGCTCAGCAGCCATGGCTCACGGGCCTAGCCGCTCTGTGGCATGTGGGATCTTCCCGGACTGGGGCATGAACCCGTGTCCCCTGCATTGGCAGGCGGACTCTCAACCACTGCGCCACCAGGGAAGCCCAACTACTCAAAACTTTTAACGTGGTGCTCCAGCAAGGTCCTGGAGGCCCTGCTGAACCAGGCATTATCCCTTTAGTTGCTGGATTATGGAAAGGCCTAGAGCATCCCAAGGGAGGGGCTGGGGCAGCCAGGGCAGAAAGTACTTGCAGGGGGTGCTGTCAGGATTGTAGCAACCAACACCGAAGGGTTTAGCGTTTTAACAGCTGGTGCATCCCAGCTGAACATCAGCCTGGGTAATGGACCTACCTATCTATTTTCACCTTTGGGTTAGCATGTTTCAACCACAAAGTTCATTTCTGTGGTTATTTAACATACTCTGAAGGCAGAAATGCAGACAAAAAATGAGCAGGGAACAGATGTTGCCTTGTATGTATAATGAATGAGCAACAAATTTTGCATTCCCTCCCCCCACGCCAAATGAACCAAGAAAAGAACCAATTTTAAGCCTCTGGCAGAATGGGTAATGTATTGACAAGCTCGACATATGAACCAAATTTCAAAGGCTGCCCAGCACTATCAGGCGATTTTTAGAACTGTGACATTTGCATCAAAGATTGTGTCTGTGCTAAGCATTTTGCATCCCTTATGACAGTCCTTTTAATCCTGGACTTTGGTTTCTGAACCTATTTGTTTGAGTCCATAAAATAAAGCACTGTTTGATCCTTAGCCATACACAAGGAGTTCCTTGATCCTTTTAGAGCTGATCCTGTGTAACATAATTGGTTATTCCGTCTCTGAATAGAATTATTATCACATATTTTTATATTTCCTTCTTCTGCTTCTACGGTGACACCATTTACATATCTCAAGTGATTAGTCGTGAAAACAGGCCATATGCTTTTAACACTTAACTATCTGGGTTTTTAATCCTGTTAGTTTCAGCCATGGACAATTATATAACTTCCTTTCTTATTCACCATGTTGAAAATGATGAATAGCTAAACTATCTTGTTAATGTAGCATCAGATTTAAGAAAATAAGACACTTTATGAGTTTGCCAGAATTTCAAAGAGGATCTTTAGCTACAGGACAATGGTTTGATGTGAGAGAATATGCATGTCAGCAGCTAGCATTTCAAATACGGTTATTTCTCCTTTGCCCCATTATCAACTGGAGGTAACATGGTGCCAACAGAATCAGAAAGCAGGCATGGAGCATGTGCATATATGTACAAGAGGCTAAAGGATATAGGATCAATTAAGCTATAGAAGAAAATACGGTGATTATCACAAATTGTACTGTGCTGTAAGCCAGCCCTTGTTTAGTATTAATATCAGTGTCAGCTGATATCTATAATATAATTCACAGATTTTTACTTCTTAGTCTTCTGTTCACAAGAGTAACTGATCAAGGAGGATATCCTGTCTTGATATGAAGATATGTTCTTCAAAGCTTATTTTTTGAGTCTTTCCTTATGAGGTTTATGAAATCAAACATTTCTCCTTATTAAAGAAAAATATTATGCCATAAGCCTGTACTTAAACAACCACCTCTGGAAATAGAAAGGTAAAAAGAAGTGCAATTAATTATTTGTGCTAACTATTCTTCCCTGAGGACATTAGCCAGGGCTTCAAGAATTAATTAGAATAATATTAATAAAACAGAATTATCAAACTATATCTAGTACTTTTCCGTCTTACAAAACATTCCTAGAAACGATAGGTATTTGGTCCAGTTAAGTGAGCAAACAAATTCTTTCCACGTTTGTAAGTTTCTGTGTCAAAATTTTCTGAGAACCGTGGCAGTCCCAGGGTCTTTGTTCGTCTCGCTTGCCAATATGTTCCAAAACACACCACACAAAAGATCTCAAGGCGTGGAAATAATAAGTAATCTTCTTGTTTTCTAGTAAAAAGTTAGTTGTTCTGGGAATAAAATGTACCATTACCCAACCTCCAAGTGGGGAAACTCAATCAAACTGCAATAAAAGTATAACATAAAATAGGCAGCAAAGTAAACCCTTGACTCCTAATGCTGCTGACAAACGGCTGCTGGCCACCCACAGAGACAATTACAGAACCCCTACAATCCATTACCTCAGTCAAGTGAATTTCCATTTACTACTCAGGAGCAGAAGCTATAAATTTTCCTCTAAATGTGCTGCCGTAGCAAATCTGTGGCCAGAAGATGCCAACAGCATTGCTTCAGCCACAGCATTGGCTCTCCCACCTGACACCAGTTCCGGGGCTGCCTTTCTAAAATGGCCTTAGGGGACTTTCTTTAGTCAGAAACAGACAGCAATCAATTTGATAATATAAAAGTGTCAAACCAATTCATTTACAACTTAAAAAAAAATACTGCTGATATTACAGTCTCAAAAAATGCAGACACCGAGCCATCTGTATTCTCAGTGGGAACACAAAACAGATCAGGGAGGCCCAGAAGTCAAGGGGGCCTGCAAGGTCTTCTAGTGGGATGACCATCCTCACTCTGAGAGCACTTTTATGCCATTCCTGGCAGAGAGGCTTTTGCAAGGTAGTCCATCGCTGCTTAGGTCAAATTGGCAATTATTCATACAGATCTAAAACTTCCATCTCTCTAATATTCCCCTTCGGTTTTCACTTTTTGTTTTTCTGAGGAAGTAGAAGTCTAACCTTCTTCTCTCTTACAGCTCTGCATGAAGTTGGTGTCCACCATAACGTCTTCTCTAAGCCTTATCTCTTCAGTCTTACTGGCTGCCTCTATCAGGTTAAGAACATAGGGGATTCAAAAATGAGCAGGATGCAGGGCCAGGCACACACGTAATTAAACTTAATTCATTAGGATGACTGCCATACCCACAGTATAAAGTCCTTTAGAAACTGCCTTTTAAAGTTTGGGGGATTTTTTTCCCCATAGCAATGTAAACCTTTTCTCAACAAAGTCTTATATGAAACACTATACGTGGGTCAGACTGAGCAGAGCTGCTGCGGGTGAAGTGAGATGAGGGCTTAGCCTCCTTCTGCTCCCTTCAGAGGCCCTAGAAACACCCCCACCCTGTGGAGCCCCAGAGCCCTATGCAACACAGTGTAAACAACCACGGCTCTAGAACTTCAGAGAAGGTAATCTGAATATAATCTGCTGGTCAGATGTGGAGGGTGAAGGTATAAAAAGTAGGTAATGGAAAACTTCCCTAAAGTAAGTGGCACCTGAGCTAGATGGTGAAGGGTGAACAGGATTGAGCAGCTAGAGCAAAGGACGGAAGCTTGGCATTGGCTGCACTGAGGGAGTGATTAGCACAGAGAGTGTGTGTAAGGGAGTGTTGTGAACCAAAGCTAGAAAACAGACTGTGGACAGAGGGAGGAAGGCTTTGAATGCTATGCTAAGGAATTTGTACTTTTCTTAAAGGAAAGGCCATTGGAAGCTTTTAGACTGGGGAATGATATGAAAAGATCTGCATTTTAGAAAGGTAAGTACAATGGTGATAGGGAGTTTACACCACAGAACAAAACAAAGTGGTAGAAATTAATACTGAGGTTGTTGCACTGGGTGAGATGAGAAGAGCTTGTTGGAAGGACATTTTGGAGACAGAATTAGTAGGAGCTGTTGGCTGGTGGATTAAAGGAGACTTCTAAGATAAAGCTAAACTTCTTATTCACTCATTCAGTTAACAAACATTTACCGAGAACCTACTATGTGCTGGGCACAATTTAGAGATGAACGAGAATAGTTTTTTGCCTTCAAGAAGGTGACAGCCTGTTCAGAGACAGACTGGTAGTCAGTTAAGTAGAACACGAGTAGTAAGTATGTCTACAGAATGTATACATGATGGTATGAGGGCATAAAGGAATGAGAGGCAGATATACAAGCTGCCTCCCTCTACTCTATTCCACCCTCCTTCCAGTACGCCTTACTGTGCATTAGAGACTGGAAAGCTAAGGACTATGTCTCCCAGTTTCCTTGTTGCTCTATTTCCTTACATGGACTTAGCCTTTGCCAAACAAAAGCAAAGACTGAACGACTTGGAACACAGGTGTACCTGATGTAGAGGTTACATGTTACTGCTGCCATCATTTATACAAACATGGGTGTGGAAGCTTTTTTATTTTTTAGTGGCAGTCCCCAGCTTCCTGGGTACCAGCTTCCAGCTGACATAGATCTTCACAGAGGCAGTGATCCCTTGGTGGGCCAGTTCTGCAGTGATAATTTTGGAGTCACCCCTGGAAACTCAGCCTAGAGCCTGCTCCTCTAACCCTTCCAATCATTTTATGAGCACCTGTTACTCCCCTCTTCCTTTTTTAAAGCTAGCTGAATAGATCGTTAGCTACAACTAATTCCTAATTGAATCAAAGAGATACTTAACATAGGCTGGAGCTGGTCAGGAAAGGCTTCCAGGAGAAGATAAAGCTTGGATGAATCTTAAAGGATGAGTATAATCTTAAACGATGAGAACCAGGAAAAGACATTCTCGGCAAAGCCAGGAAGGTAAGGAAGAGAGAGAATGATGTGTTCAGAGAACTGCATAAGATTCACAAAGGGGAAATCTAGGAGGTAAAGATAGAAGGGCAGGCAGAGGCACATTCATGACAGCCTTACATCAGGCTAAGCAATCTGAGTTTTGTTCATAAGAGTTACTGGAAATTGTAAGCAAAGGAATAATATAAGCAGATTTGTATGTTAAAAAAACATCTCTGCAGGGCTTCCTTGGTGGCGCAGTGGTTGAGAGTCCGCCTGCCAATGCAGGGGACACGGGTTCGTGCCCCGGTCCGGGAAGATCCCACATGCCGTGGAGTGGCTGGGCCTGTGAGCCATGGCCGCTGAGCCTGAGTCCGGAGCCTGTGCTCCGCAACAGGAGAGGCCACACCAGTGACAGGCCCACGTACAGCAAAAAAAGAAAAAAAAAAAATCTCTGCAGAATTGTGAAGTGTAGATTGGCACAGCTCGAGAGTAAAGAGGGGAGACTTCAACAGGAGGGAATTGCAATAATCCTGGCAAGAAATATTGAACACTGAGAGATTAGCTAAGAGGAAGCAGGAGTGGAGTGATGGGGACAGATTTTAGAAGTAACAAGAAAGCAAAATCTCTGAGACTATAAGGCCATCTAATATCAGGGTGTTGTCGAGGGTGATACTCCATTTTCTGGCTTTGGCAACAGATAGATGATGGTGCCATTTACTTAGATATGGAATAAGAAAAGGGGAGTGTGTTTGGTGGGGGAGATGAAGAGTTTAAGTTTGGATATGGTAAATTTAAGAAGCCCATAGTACAACTAAGTAAAATTATAAGGAGGCTTTGGGATAGATGAGTTTGTAAATCAGTTTGAGAGTCCTTCCATGTAAGTGAACACTGAAGACTTAGGTAGAAGGATTGCAGAAGAATGTGTAGCCTGAAAAGGAGGTAGGGCTGATGATAGAGACCCAGGGACAACAACTATTTATAAGATAAGAATGGAAAAAGGAGAAGATTGGGCCAGAGAGATAAGAGAATGAAAAGAAAATGGTGCCTTGGAAGGCCAAGAGAGAGATATGAAGAAGGGAGAAGCGGTCTAGTGTCAGATGTCTCATACTGGTCAATATAAGCATACACACACACACACACACACACGTTTTTGCAAGGCCTAAGCAAAAGCATTTTAATGGGAGAATTGGGCAATGCATTTTAACAGAGGGGGAAATGTAAGCAATAGAATAAGGGAGAAAATATCGAAGGCTACATTTTTTTCAAGAGACTTCAATGTGATGGGAGGAAAGGAAAGGCAGTTGCTAGGGGAAGACATAAATACGAAAGTTTCATGTGCTTTTTTAGATTGGAATGACTTAGAATAGCATACAATTATTGCGAAGTTGCTGTACGCAAGGCGCTGCTCTAAGTGTTTCACATGCATGAATTCCTTTCAACTACCCCATGTAGTGATAGGTACCATTATTCTCAGTGCTTTCCAGAGGAGGAAACTAAACAAGGATGAGGTTAAATGACTTGTCCAGGATCACAACAGCAGGTCCAGGGTCACAACAGCAGCTCCAGGATCCATACCTGAGTGTTCTGGGTACAGGGTTACATGCATAATCACTGTGCTTTACTGACTCCACACCTACAGGATGAGCAACCAGGCAGAGGAGAGGAAAAGGTCGAAGATGCAGAGTGTGCGGCATTCCCAAGGAGCCCAGACAAGACAGAGCCCTCAGGTAGGAGGTAAGAGGTAAGGACGAGTATAAATAAAGGAAAGTTATTGCTGAGGGGGTCAAACAGTTGACGGTGTTGGCACCAGACCTCTATTTTTCCCTGCCCAGTAGGAGGTAAGAACATCTATTCAATGTGAGAGAAGACATGGTAAGGGAGAGCTCTGGATCTGAGAAAGAAGAGCCGAGGTAGCTGCTGAGCAAAGGAGAGAGGGCGTTGCTGAGGGACAGTGAAGGGACTTAGGAGCTACCCTGGGCCACAGCTGAGGCTGGAGCCCAGGACTTTGCTCTCATTTTGCCAGGTGTGCAATATGACTGAACAGAACTCAGGTTAGAGCAACAGAAACTGGGACGTTCTGCGAGTGAGGGAAAGGTAAGAAAATGAACGATATGGGATAGAAATAGAAATAAATATTAATTTATTTAACAAACACTAAATAGTAATTACTATGTGCCAGGCACTCTTCTAAACATTTCTAAATATTAACTCATTAAAAAATGGTCATCAATAGTCATTGTTTCCATTTATTGTTCTGTCTAGGAGCTTCTTTAAAACTCTTACGATCCTCACAACCTCCCTATAAGGAAGCTATTATTCTCATTTAAGGAAAGTAGGCTTCAGACATACTAATTAATTTGCCCAAGATCACAAGATTTAGCATGTGGTGAAACCAGGCTTTGAGCCCATGTCTGCATCTCCAGAGCCTGTGTTTTCCACCACTACACTCCACCTTCTTTATACAGAATGAGGTGATGAATCAAATGTTTAGGCTGGATAGAGGACATAAAGCCAAAAGGGGACAATTGTTTGGCTGAAAATGGAGGAGCGTAGGGTGGAGGTCTCGGTGTGTTTCAAGGGCAAATAGACGGGGAATAAACTGAAAAAGTAGAAGGTTGGGGTCAAACATTGATATTCCAGAGTTTAGGATTTCAAAGGTAGAGCAAGAACCCTGGGTCTGAATGGAGGTGCTGGGCTAGGGTCTCAGATGAACACAGAATCTGGAAATGACAGCAAGAAGGCAGAAGTATGAACAGGTACCATGAGGCTCAGGGGAGGAAGGGTTTTTACAAGAGGATGAAGAACCAGTGGGTTGGAAGGGGCTGTGGAGGGCTAGGGATGTAGCAGCCAATCTCTCCTCCTACCCTCTTCCACATTCCTACTCACCCCTTCCACTTGTAGTAGAGTTAAATGATGGATTCAGCACAATTGAGATGAGGTTAACTATGTAAATGGTGCCACACATACACAAAAGTGTTCAGGGGCTTCCCTGGTGGCGCAGTGGTTGAGAGTCCGCCTGCCGATGCAGGGGACACGGGTTCGTGCCCCGGTCCGGGAAGATCCCCCATGCCGCGGAGCGGCTGGGCCCGTGAGCCATGGCCGCTGAGCCTGCGTGTCCGGAGCCTGTGCTCCGCAACGGGAGAGGCCACAACAGTGAAAGGCCCGCGTACCGCAAAAAAAAAAAAAAAAAAAAAGTGTTCAGTACCAGCTATAGGAAGAGCAAGAATTTGGAATAACCTGATCGAAGGTATGCATGTATGTACATATGTATTTAATAAATATTTATCGAGTTCCTATTACACGCCAATAAATTCTACTGGAGACAGAAAATAAACAAACAAATAAAACAAGACTGATGGTAAGTGCTATGGAATAGAATAAAAGCTGGTTAAGGGGTATAGGGAGTAAAGGAGTGGGGAGGTATGCGTGTTGCTATTTTATACAGGGAGTTCGGGGAAGGCCTCAAAGGAAAGGTGACATTTACGCAGCCTTGCAGATATCTAAGAGAAAACACGCCCATGCAAAGGGTCTAAGGTGGTACACGCTTAGTGTGTTCAAGGAACATCAAGAAGGCCAGTGTGTCTGGAGCAGAATGAGCGAAGCAGGGAGCAGTGGGGGAAAAGGTTGGGGCAGGAGCAGAGCATGGAGGTCCTCATGGAACATCAGAGATTTTTTTTAGCAGAGGATTAACATGATCTCACTATCTTTTCAAAGGCTCACTCTCACTACTGTGTGTCAAACAGTCTGTGTGTAGTAGGCGTTAGGGAGGAAAGATACCATTTAAGAGGCTATTGCAATAAGCCAGGTGGACCAGGGTGCCAGCAACGGAGGTGGTGAGAAGTACTTGGATCCTGCACATATTTGGAAGTAGAAAGAGCAGAACTTGCTGTTGGATTGTGTGGTTGGCAGCCTCTATGATGGCCCCCAATGATCCTCACTTCCCCTTGAGTGTGGACTGGACCTAGTGACTCACTTCTAATGAAAAGAATATGGCAAAAGTGATGGTATGTCAGTTTCAAGACTAGGTTACAAAATGTGACTTCTGTCTAGCTGCCCTCTCTCACTCTCCCTCTCTGGCTAACTTGGGGGAAATCCAGATGCATATTGCGATTTTCCCTTGGAGAGGCCCATGTGGCAAGAAACTGTCATCTCCAGCTAACAGCCAGCGAGGACTGGAGGCCTGCCAACAGCCACGGGACTGAGATTGGAAGTGGGCCTCCGCAGTCAAGCCTTGAGATGACTGCAGCCCTGGCAGCACCTTGACTATAGCCTCGTTATAGACTCTGATCCTGGAGACCCAGCTAACCTGTGCCCAGATTCCCAGCCTTCCAAAATTAAGGTATAACTTGTTGCACAGCAATAGAGAACTAATACAGATTGGAGATGGGATAGAAGAGAAAGAGAATGACAGAGGATGACTCCAAAGGTTTTGCCCTGTACAACTGGCTCCTGGAGTTGCCATTTATTGGTGGAGGAGCAGGTTGAGAGGGAGGGGAGGAAGCAGGAAGTGTTTTGGATGGGTTAAATTTAAGAGGCCTGGTCAATGGAGATCATGAATATGCAGTTGTATACTCAAGTTTGGAATTTAGGGGAGATATCTGGGCTGTTCAAGCCTTTGCTCACTTTCCTACTGCTTTATTTATCCTTTTCTTATTGTTTGTAATAGTTATTCATATACTATAGATACAGGTCCTTTGTCAGATATATCCATTATAAATACCTTTCTCTCTGTGGCTTTCCTTTTCATTCTCTGAATAGTGTTTTTTGATTTACAGTCTATATTTTAATACAGTTTGACTTAATCCACTTTCCCATTTTGACTAGCCCATTTTATGTTCTGTTTCAGAATTTTTCCCTACCCCATGGTCATGAAGATGTTTAGAAATATAAATCTGAGGATCGTCAATGTGCTGAATGAGGTCACCTATGGAGTGACACAGGCCAAGGGCATGCCAGTGCTTTAGAAAACGGAGGGGTGAGGGGAATCAGCAAGTGAGACTGAAAAGGAGTAGATGGTCCATAATGTGGAGAAGACCTGAGACAGAGTGGGGGCCTAGAAGTTTCCAGGTGAGGTTACTAATGCTGACATACCCTGCTGGTAAGTGGAGAAGGATCAGACTCAGAGTGGACCACTGGAGATGGCAGTGTAGAAACCACAAGATAAGCACGACTCCCATGGGTACGTGTGTATGCTGGGGGTGGGGAGGGCTCTAAAGTCTGACTGGAACAGAACAGGAGAGGTGAAGACAAATACAGATGACTCTTCTGAGGAGCTCTGCTGTAAAATTGGGTGAGAGAAGAAAAATTGGGTGGCAGCTGGAGGGAACTATGTGACCAAGGGAGGGATTTTCTTTTTTCCATGAAAGATGTAACAGCATATGTATGACAGCTAACATGTGTACAGCTAGTGAGAAAGATCCAACTGAAAAAATAATTGATGGTAAGTAGAGAGTGGTTTAAGCGCTGGAACCATGTCCTTGAGTTCGCAAGAGGAGATGGGATCTACTGCACAAATGGAGAGGCTGGTCATGTATGCAGTAGGCTGGCAGGCGTGGCTGCAGAATCAAGTGGAGGAAGGCCTCTTCTGATTGCTTTGGTTTTCCCAGTGAAGGGATAATCAAGGCCATCAGCCAAAATGGGAAGCACGTAGAAGTTGGGGGGTTTTAAAGAAATATAACAGAAAGATTAAGAGTCCAGACTGTGGGCCAGGCCACCAGGGTTCACATCCCAGCTCTCCCATCTAACAACACTGTGACCTTAGGCAAGTTACTTAACCTCTCTGTTTCCTCAGTTTCCACATCTATGAAATGTGGATAATTACAGCACCTACCTCAGAGGGTTGCTATGATGATTAAATGAATTAACACACATAAAGCAAGGTTTTACTTGCATTACAGACAATATTGAGTTTCTGGATGTGTTATGCTAAGGGGCTAGTCATGGACCAAAGGGAAATCACCAAAGTGGAGCTACAGGCATTTAGGTCTTTCCCTGGAACACAAGTTAGTTTGTCTCCCATGTGGATCAGGGGGAAGGGAGTTCTAAGGCAACTTGGCAGCAATGCTCTGTGACTCTTGTACATCGTGATTCTCAACTTTGGCAGTAGTTACAATCTCCTGGGGAGCTTAACATAAACATCAATGCCTGGACCCCACCTTCAGAGATTCTGATTCATTGGTCTAGGGTGGAGCCTGTGTTGGTACTTTGAAAAGCTCCTTTTGTGAATGTAATGTGCAGCTAGGGTTGGGAAGTGCTGGTCTACTCGGTGGGCCATGAGAGTTGTATTCTCTTAAACATTCTACTCGTCCAATACACTCTGATTCCACATCTACCAAGCAACTTTCTAGATCTATTTTGGTTCTGTAAATGGTTTCTCCATAAGAGGAAAGTGTGCTGGTCAGGCCAGAGTATCTAGCCTGAGTGGTAGTCACCTTCTCATTGTAAATGACTAAAGTGTCTCTGTGGTCATGTGCAGTGGCATGACTCTCTAGGGGGCACAGACAAGTGGGAAGTCACCGAGGTGTCACCATCTTCTCAGCCTCATCTGTGGGTGCAGATTAGCAAACCCCTCCCTGAAGACACTTTCATCTCCAGGAAGTGAGTAACTAGACATGAACACCACATTTCACAAGAAGTGTGGTGAAAGGGAGAGCAGAGAATACTGGTTCAGCTCTCATACCTGTGATATTGGCATGGACACTGGACATAATTTCTCACAGCCTAGAGCCATGGTTGCTAACGTACGATCCATGGACCTCCTGTATCAGAACCTCCTGCTAAATTATAATATCTGGAAACAGAGCAGAAATCTACATTCTAATAGGCTCTCTGGGAAAATATTACGTATGAGTCAGCAAGAGAATTTAGAGAGTTGAACAGATTTTTACTTTCCATGAAGATAATAGATGAATAAGTCAAATAGTGCAGAAGACTTTAAAACCTACTGTTCCCTTTTCCACCTCTCAGTGGCACTACCCAAAGGGCAAACTTTCTTAATATTTTTCTTTTGGAAGTTATTTTACCTCTTCTGGATAATTTGTTGGATAAAATTAAGAATTATTTCTATTTCTTAATTTCTCAACTAAAGCAATTTTATTGACTCTGATATGAAAGATAAGGATTTTGCTTATACTATCCCATTTCTCTCCTCTCTTTCTAAGGCTTTATATTTTTTTACTTTTTCTAACAGTAACCACTGTAACATTAAATAATATTCAAACCTCTATTTCTTTTTACATAAAAATTTACATCCTGTCTTGACTTCCCATCTTTCCTAGTCCCTTCCACATTCTACCTTGTGTCAGGTACATTTTGAATTTTACATTAATAGATTCTTCAATAGATAGACCTTCAATAGATATACCACCTCCTGCCCCCAACCCCCAACTGCTTACGCCTGCTTCCATAGGACCTGCTGACTCTCAACCCAGTGCCTTCTCTACTGGGCAGAGGGCGCCCTCATCCCTGAGACTGGTGCTAGGCCATCACCTTTCCCTGCCTCTCATCTGTCAACTATTCCCTGGTTCCATTCCCTTCCCTGTCATGGGTTCATTCTTTTTGGTAGGTCTGTACTTTCATTTTGGTTGGTTCTTGGGAGTAATGGGAGGCAAATGTGTGCACCTTGTCCATCTCCATGAAACAGATGTCCTGGAACTCATTTTATAGAACAACGAACTGCTGGTCATTGTTGTTTTGCATCTCAGTTCCAACGCCCTCTTAATTATGTTTGTCCTGCTCTTTCTTATTTAAAGACTGTTCTTGATAGAATATGCATTAGGCAATTTTTCATTTCCTTCGTCATAAGTTTATAACAGTCTGTTCTCCTTGCTTCACACTCTTTTAAAATCTACCTTATTGCCGTTGAAAGTATTGCATATAGCTCATCCTATCTATAATTCTTGGATATTTGTCCCACTCTTGGGTATTTAGCATTGGCCATACCTCAACCTCTCTTACCATTTTGAGTCTAACTTTTAAAAAGCAAAATAAAATCTCCTAAAGTAAGTAAAAAATATAAAGTTGAATATCTCATTTCCAGAGACAGTGATTCCACTGCTCTATAAAGCCTATGCCTATGGGAGACTGCTTTTAAACTTCAAGTCCTCTGTAGTATGAATATATGGCTCTGTGGTTAAGATGTCAGCTTTGGAATGGGATCAACTGTATTCAAATTCTGCTGTGCCACTTACTTGGCATGTGACCCCCAGGAAGATATATCACATGGCAGAAATTAGTGGGCCGTTCTCCACACTCCTTTCCCTTTCCTCCTGGGGATGCAGGTGACCATGTGATTGAGTTCTGGCCACTGAAATGTAGGTGGAAATTCTGGCCCACAAAAACTGCAGAGTCCTCCATTGCCTCAACCACCTTGGCTGCTGGCCTGATATGAATATCCAGGGCAACCTTGGAAGCCAAGGATGGAGTGGGAACTCCACCCCACCCTCAGCTGAGGCTGCCAATGAGATTTTACATGATTCAGAAATAACCTTTCCTTGATTAAGGGATCAACTTCCTTTTTGTTAATCCAATGAGGCTTCAGGTTTATGTTACAGCTGTTTGTTATACTCTAACCAATATACTTAACTTCTCTAAACCTCACTTGTCTCTTCAGGATAATTCTAGTACCTACCTTCATAGTGCTGTTAAGAGGTTTGAAAGACAAGCAATGAATATAAGGTATGCTAATGCACAGTGCCTGGCAAATGGTAAGTACACAATAAAGGTTCATCATTATTATTCTATGAAACCTGTTGTTAATTATTGTTGTCTGTTATGTATGATATAATAGAAGGCTCTCACACACAGTAAGATGTCCATTCCTTGCTGCCTGAAATTCCACCATTCCTTTCTATAAATCAATGTCCTCTCCTTTAAAGAGTAACTTTCCCAGTTATAATTATATGTTTATATATTTTTTTGTTTACTGCAAAAAAATCTATAAAATACAGAACTTATAAAGAACTAAATATTGATCATCTAAAAATCCTGTCATTCACAGATAATCACTGCTAGCATTTTGGCATACTCCCTCCTAATTCTTTATCTATTATTATAGGAGTACATATATATAATACACACACATATATAATCAAATTGGGAACAATACTAAACATATAGTTGCTTTTTTCACCTAACATTTCATCTTAAACAGTTTCCCAGTATTCAAATATACTTTGAAAAGATGATATTTGATGGGTGCTTATGGGCATACAACAATTTATTTAACTATTACCTGGATATATCACACTTTAACCATTCTTTATTGTAACACATTTTTGTCATTTCTACTAGAATAAATAATTGTAGAATCAACCTCTTGTATGTAAATCTTTGCCTCTCTGATTATTTTCCCTTTCTGCTTTCATTTTCCTTTACCTGGGCCCTTAAAAATAGCTTTTGATCCCACAAATGAAATAATAACTGATACTTATTTCATCCTGATCTATGTTTTACCTTTGCTATTTCTTTTGTTTTTCTTGTAGTTTTAAAACAAAAATGCACTCGGAAAAGTTCATACGTCTTTTCTCTGAATGCTTCATGTTAATATATTTATCAAATTGTTTTATTTGCAGAAAGAAAACACAGGGCTATATTTAAACTGTGAGAGTTAGAGGCAAAAAGAGTTCTGAGAGGGGGGAAAGGGACAGGAAGTGGATGTGAGATTAGAGATAAGATCTCTGCCTATCTCAGAATTCCACATCAAGGGAAGTCTCCTCTTCTCCTGTCGTCCCAACCATCACCAGTAGATGAGCTACTGTAGTCCTTCCTTTTATACTCAATCAGATGCAAAAAGAACATGAAACATTAACAAGCTAGGAGCCTGCTTTATTGAGATTTTGCTGAGCATATAGATAGCATTAACACCAAGAGTAAACAATGGGGGGCTTCCCTGGTGGCACAGTGGTTGAGAATCTGCCTGCTAATGCAGGGGACACAGGTTCGAGCCCTGGTCTGGGAAGATCCCACATGCCGCGGAGCAACTAGGCCCATGAGCCACAACTACTGAGCCTGCGTGTCTGGAGCCTGTGCTCCGCAACAAGAGAGGCCGCGATAGTGAGAGGCCCGTGCACCGCAATGAAGAGTGGCCCCCGCTTGCCAAAACTAGAGAAAGCCCTCACACAGAAATGAAGACTAAACACGGCCAAAAATAAATAAATTAAAAAAAAAAGAGTAAACAATGGCAACAATAAAACATAATCCTTGCATTGGACTCTTGTTTATTGAATGGCTTTGGTCAGTGTCTATAGATAAATTAATAATGATTCTAGCTTCCTCTGTCTCTAGCAGCTAAATCAATGCCCACTCTTCAGGTCAAGAAGATGCAATATTTCTACACTACATGGTATCTTGGCAAAATGTTTGGATATGTGTAGGAATGTAGGTTTCAGCCTTCCTGGAAGGTTTCCATGAATCATAATTTTATATTCTCACAGATGGTATGGACCACGTAAGTCTGCAACTGGCTTGGAGTGTGCAGCAGAGTCATTTTCTCAGATAAATGCTCTTTTATCTCATTTGCATTTACTTCTGAATTGTTACCTATCCTCTTGGGTGAAGGACTAGTCACAGATATTTATTGGAATGACTGTGCTGCTCTGCTTCCCACTCAGGCTTCCATCAAAGTGTAACATTAAAATAATGGACATGAACTCGACCTTCAAGATGGTGGCGAAGTAAGATGTGGAGATCACCTTCCTCCCCACAAATACATCAGAATTACGTCTACATGTGGAACAACTCCTACAGAACACCTTCTGAACGCTGGCAGAACACCTCAGACTTACCAAAAGATATATATATATATTTTTTTCCTTATTCTCTTTTTGTGAGTGTGTATGTATATGCTTCTTTGTGTGATTTAGTCTGTATAGCTTTGCTTTTACCATTTGTCCTAGGGTTCTTGTCTGCCCCTTGCAGAGCACAGGCTCCAGACGCGCAGGCCCAACAGTCATGGCTCCGTGGCATGTGGGATCTTCCCAGACCGGGGCATGAACCCGTGTCCCCTGCATCAGCAGGCGGACTCTCAACCACTGTGCCACCAGGGAAGCCCTTTAGTACAGTTTTTAATGCTTGTTATCATTGGCGGATTTGTTTTTTGGTTTGGTTGCTCTCTTCTTTCTTTCTTTTATTCTTTTAAATTAATTAATTAATTAATTAAATTTTTGGTTGTGTTGCGTCTTTGATGCTGCAGGTGGGCTTTCTCTAGTTGCAGCCAGCAGGGGCTACTCTTCATTGCGGTGCTCAGGCTTCTCATTGCAGTGGCTTCTCTTGTAGTGGAGCACGGGCTCTAGGCACGTGGGCTTCAGTAGTTGTGGCGCACAGGCTTAGTTGCTCTGCATCAAGTGGGGTCTTCCCAGTCCAGGGCTCAAACCCATGTCCCCTGCATTGGCAGGCGGATTCTTAACCACTGCACCACGAGGGAAATCCCTCTCTTCTCTCTTTATTTTTTTAAAATTACTTAAAAATTTTTTTATTTTTAATAATTTTTTTATTTTTTATTTTAATAAGTTTCTTTTCTTTTTTTCTTTCTTTCTTTCTTTTTTTCTCCCTTTTCTTCTGAGCCATGTGGCTGATAGGGTCTTCCTGCTCTGGCCGGGTGTCAGGCCTGTGCCTCTGAGGCGGGAAAGCCAAGTTCAGGACACTGGTCCACCAGAGACCTCCCGGCTCCACATAATATCAAACAGCAAAAGCTCTCCTAGAGATCTCCATTTCAACGCTAAGACCCAGATCCACTCAATGACCAGCAAGCTACAGTGCTGGACACCCTATGCAAAACAACTAGCAAGACAGGACCACAACCCCACCCATCACCAGAGGCTACCTAAAATCATGAAAAGGTCACAGACACCCCAAGACACACGACCGGATGTGGTTCTGCCCACCAGAAAAATAAGATCCAGCCTCATCCACCAGAACACAGGCACAAGACCCTCCACCAGGAGGCCTACAAAACCCACTGAACCAACCTTAGCCACTGGGGGCAGACACCAAAAACAAAGCGAACTATGAATCTGCAGCCTGCAAAAGGAGACCCCAAATACAGTAAGTTAAGAAAAATGGGAAGACAGAGAAATACACAGCAGGTGAAGGAGCAAGGTAAAAACCCATCAGACCAAACAAATGAAGAGGAAATAGGCAGTCTACCTGAAAAAGAATTCAGAGGAATGATGGTAAACATGATCCAAAATCTTGGAAATAGAAAGGAGAAAATACAAGAAACGTTTAACAAGGGCCTAAAAGAACTAAAGAGCAAACAAACAATGATGAACAACACAATAAATGAAATTAAAAATTCTCTAGGGCTTCCCTGGTGGCGCAGTGGTTGAGAGTCCGCCTGCCGATGTGGGGGACACGGGTTCGTGCCCTGGTCCGGGAAGATCCCACATGCCACAGAGCAGCTGGGCCCATGAGCCATGGCCGCTAAGCCTGCACGTCCGGAGCCTGTGCTCCGCAACGAGAGAGGCCACAACAGTGAGAGGTCCGCGTACCCACCCCCCAAAAAAAAATTGTCTAGAAGGAATCAATAGCAGAATAACTGAGGGAGAGGAATGGATAAGTGACCTGGAAGATAACATAGGGGAAATAACTACCGCAGAGCAGAATAAAGAAAAAAGAATGAAAAGAATTGAGGACAGGCTCAAAGACCTCTGGGACAACATTAAATGCACCAACATTCGAATTACAGGGGTCCAAGAAGAAGAAGAGAAAAAGAAAGGGATTGAGAAAATATTTGAATAGATTACAGTTGAAAACTTCCCTAATATGGGAAAGGAAGTAGTCAATCAAGTCCAGGAAGCGCAGAGAGTCCCATACAGGATAAATCCAAGGAGAAACACACTGAGGCACACATACTAATCAAACTATCAAAAATTAAACCCAAAGAAAAAATATTAAAAGAGGCAAGGGAAAAACAACAAATCACATACAAGGGAATCCCCCACAAGGTTAACAGCTGATCTTTCAGCAGAAACTCTGCAAGTCAGAAGGGAGTGGCAGGACATATTTAAAGTGATGAAAGGGAAAAAACTACAATCAAGATTGCTCTACCCAGCAAGGATCTCATTCAGATTTGATGGAGAAATTAAAACCTTTACAGACAAGCAAAAGCTAAGAGAATTCAGCACCACTAAACCAGCTTTACAACAAATGCTAAAGGAACTTCTCTAGGCAGGAAACACAAGAGAAGGAAAAGACCTACAATAACAAACCCAAAACAATTAAGAAAATGGTATATAGGAACATACATATCGATATTACCTTAAATGTAAATGGATTAAATGCTCCCACGAAAGACACAGACTGGCTGAATGGATACAAAAACAAGACCTGTATATATGCTGTCTACAAGAGACCCACTTCAGACGTAGGGACACATACAGACTGAAAGCAAGGGGGTGGAAAAAGATATTCCATGTAAATGGAAATCAAAAGAAAGCTGGAGGAGCAATTCTCATATCAGACAAAGACTATTACAAGAGACAAAGAAGGGCACTGCATAATGATCAAGGGATCAATCCAAGAAGAAGATATAACAATTGTAAATATTTATGTACCCAACATAGGAGTACCTCAATACATAAGGAAAATGCTAACAGCCATAAAAGGGGAAATGGACAGTAACACAATCATAGTAGGGGATTTTAACACCCACTTTCACCAATGGACACATCATCCAAAATGAAAATAAATAAGGAAACACAAGGTTTAAATGATACATTAAACAAGATGGACTTAACTGATATTTATAGGACATTCCATCCAAAAACAACAGAACACACTTTCTTCTCAAGTGCTCATGGAACATTCTCCAGCATAGATCATATCTTGGGTCACAAATCAAGCCTTGGTAAATGTAAGAAAATTGAAATCGTATCAAGTATCTTTTCTGACCACAACGCTATGAGACTAGATATCAATTACAGGAAAAGAGCTGTAAAAAATACAAACACATGGAGGCTAAACAATACACTAATTAATAACCAAGAGGTCACTGAAGAAATCAAAGAGGACATCAAAAAATACCTAGAAACAAATGACAATGAACACACAATGACCCAAGACCTATGGGATGCATCAAAAGCAGTTCTAAGAGGGAAGTTTATGGCAATACAATCCTACCTCAAGAAACAAGAAAAATCTCAAATAAACAACCTAACCTTACACCTAAAGCAATTAGAGAAAGAAGAACAAAAAACCCCCAAAGTTAGCAGAAGGAAAGAAATCATAAATATCAGATCAGAAATAAATGAAAAAGAAATAAAGGAAAAAACAGCAAAGATCAATAAACATAAAAGCTGATTCTTTGAGAAGATAAACAAAATTGATAAACCATTAGCCAGACTCATCAAGAAAATAAGGGAAAAGACTCAAATCAACAGAATTAGAAATGAAAAAGGAGACGTAACAACTGAAACTGCAGAAATACAAAAGATCATGAGAGATTACTACAAGCAACTCTATGCCAATAAAATGGACAACCTGTTAGAAATGGACAAATTCTTAGAAAAGCAAAACCTTCCAACACTGAACCAGGAAGAAATAGAAAATATAAGCAGACGAATGACAAGCACTGAAATAGAAATGGTGATTAAAAATCTTCTAGGGCTTCCCTGGTGGCGCAGTGGTTGAGAGTCCGCCTGCCGATGCAGGGGACACGGGTTCGTGCCCCGGTCCGGGAAGATCCCACATGCCGCGGAGCGGCTGGGCCCGTGAGCCATGGCCGCTGAGCCTGCGCGTCCGGAGCCTGTGCTCCGCAACGGGAGAGGCCACAACAGTGAGAGGCCCGCGTACTGCAAAAAAAAAAAAAAAAAAAAAAAAAATCTTCTAACATACAAAAGCCCAGGACCAGATGGCTTCACAGGCAAATTCTATGAAACATTTAGAAAAGAGCTAACATTCATCATTCTCAAACTCTTCCAAAATATAGCAGAGGGAAGAACACTCCTAAACTCATTCTACAAGGCCACCATCATCCTGATACCCAAACCAGACAACAATGTCACAAAGAAAGAAAACTACAGGCCAATATCACTGATGAACATAGATGCAAAAATCCTCAACAAAATACTAGCAAACAGATCTAGCAGCACACTTAAAGGATCATACACCATGATCAGGTGGGGGTTATCTCAGGAATGCAAGGATTCTTCAATATATGCAAATTAATCAATGTGATACACCATATTAACAAATTGGAGGAGAAAAACCATATGCTCATCTCAATAGATGCAGAAAAAGCTTTTAAGAAAATTCAACACCCATTTATGATAAAATCTTTCCAGGAAGTAGGCATAGAGGGAACTTACCTCAACATAATAAAGGCCATATATGACAAACCCACAGCCAACATCATTCTCAGTGGTGAAAAACTGAAACCATTTCCACTAAGATCAGGAACAAGATAAGGTTGTCCACTCTCACCACTATTATTCAACATAGTTTTGGAAGCTTTAGCTACAGCAATCAGAGAAGAAAAAGAAATAAGAGGAATCCAAATCGGAAAAGAAGAAGTAACGCCGTCACACTTTGCAGATGACATGATACTATACATAGAGAATCCTAAAGATGCTACCAGAAAACTATGAGAGCTAATCAATGAATTTGGTAAAGTAGCAGAATACAAAATTAATGCACAGAAAACTCTTGCATTCCTATACACTAATGATGAAAAATCTGAAACAGAAATTAAGGAAACACTCTCATTTACCATTGCAACAAAAAGAATAAAATACCTAGGAATAAACCTACCTAAGGAGACAAAAGACCTCTATGCAGAAAACTGTAAGACACTGATGAAATAAAGTTGGTACAAACAGATGGAGAGATATACCATGTTCTTGGATTGGAAGAATCAACATCGTGAAAATGTCTATACTACCAAAGCAATCTACAGATTCAGTGCAATCCCTATCAAACTACCAATGGCATTTTCCACAGTACTAGAACAAAAAATTTCACAATTTGCATGGAAACACAAAAGACCCCGAATAGCCAAAGCAATATTGAGAAAGAAAAATGGAACTGGAGCAATTAGGCTCCTGGACTTCAGATTACACTACAAAGCTACAGTAATCAGGACAGTATGGTACTGGCACAAAAACAGAAATATAGATCAATGGAACAGGATAGAAAGCCCAGAGATAAACACATGCATATATGGTCACCTTATCTTTCATAAAGGAGGCAAGAATATACAATGGAGAAAAGACATCCTCTTCAATAAGTGGTGCTGGGAAAACTGGACAGCTACATGTAAAAGAATGAAATTAGAACACTCCCTAACACCATACACAAAAATAAACTCAAAATGGAGTACAGACCTAAATGTAAGGTCAGACAGTATAAAATTCTTAGAGGAGAACATAGGCAGAACACTCTACGACATAAATCACAGCAAGATCCTTTATGACCCACCTCCTAGAGAAATGGAAATAAAAACAAAAATAAACAAATAGGACCTAATGAAACTTAAAAGCTTTTGCACAGCAAACAAAACCATAAACAAGATGAAAAGACATCCCTCAGAATGGGAGAAAATATTTATAAATGAAGCAACTGACAAAGGATTAATTTCCAAAATTTACAAGCAGCTCATGCAGCTCAATATCAAAAAAACAAACAATAAATATCAGAAAAACAAGCAACCCAATTCAAAAATGGTCAGAAGACCTAAGTAGACATTTCTCCAAAGAAGATATACAGATTGCCAACAAACACATGAAAAGATGCTGAACATCACTAATCATTCGAGAAATGCAAATCAAAACTACAATGAGATATCACCTCACACAAGTCAGAATGGCCATCATCATAAAATTTACAAACAGTAAGTGCTGGAGAGGGTGTGGAGAAAAGGGAACCCTCTTGCACTGTTGGTGGGAATGTAAATTGATACAGCCACTATGGAGAACAGTACGGAGGTTCCTCAAAAAACTAATAATAGAACTACCATATGACCCAGCAATCCCACTACTGGTCATATACCCTGAGAAAACCATAATTCAAAAAGAGTAGGCTTCCGTGGTGGTGCAGTGGTTGAGCGTCCGCCTGCCGATGCAGGGGACACGGGTTCGTGCCCAGGTCCGGGAAGATCTCACATGCCGCGGAGCGGCTGGGCCAGTGAGCCATGGCTGCTGAGCCTGTGCACCCGGAGCCTGTGCTCTGCAACGGGAGAGGCCACAACAGTGAGAGGCCCACGTATCACAAAAAAAAAAAAAAAAAAAAAAAGTCATGTACCACAATGTTCACTGCAGCTCTATTTACAATAGCCAGGATATGGAAGCAACCTAAATGTACATCAACAGTTGAATGGATAAAGAAGATGTGGCACATATATACAATGGAATATTACTCAGCCATAAAAAGAAACGAAATTGAGTTATTTGTAGTGAGGTGGATGCATCTAAAGTCTGTCATAAGAGTTAAGGAAGTCAGAAAGAGAAAAACAAATACTGTATGCTAACACATATATATGGAATCTAAACAAAACAGAACAAAAAATGTTCTGAAGAACCTAGAGGCAGGACAGGAATAAAGACGCAGACATAGAGAATGGACTTGAGGACATGGGGAGGGGAAAGGGTAAGCTGGGACGAAGTGAGAGAGTGGCTTGGACATATATATACCACCAAATGTAAAATAGATAGCTAGTGGGAAGCAGCTGCATAGCACAGGGAGATCAATTCAATGCTCTGTGACGACGTAGAGGGCTGGGATAGGGAGGGTGGGAGGGAGATGCAAGAGGGAAGAGATATAGGGATATATGTATATGTATAGCTGATTCACTTTGTTATAAAGCAGAAAGTAATGCACCACTGTAAAATAATTATACTCCAATAAAGATGTTAAAAAAATAATAAAATAAAATAATCGACACACGTCTGCCTTTCTGTCTTCACACAAAGGATGGCCACTCTCATTAACATCGTCTTCAAATAAAAAGGGCAACAATAGGAGGTACAATCAAGGTCCCAGCAGGAAACAGATGGCATACTCAAATTAGAGTAATTCACGGAGGGCTTAATGGAGGGACTGTTTACAAAGGTATAGGTATAGGGAAAACACAGCGATAGTATGATGCTCTATGCCTAGTAAACAGTGGGGCGGTGACTGGCCCTAGGCCTGAAGGCATCAGTTACAAGAGCCAGAAAGGACAGAATCATGTGGAAATGTCTGTGTTGACTTACTTAGTTTAAAAACTGAAGTAGGGGCTTCCCTGGTGGCGCAGTGGTTGAGAGTCCGCCTGCCGATGCAGGGGACACGGGTTCGTGCCCCGGTCTGGGAAGATCCCACATGCCGCGGAGCGGCTGGGCCCGTGAGCCATGGCCACTGAGCCTGTGCTCCGGAGCCTGTGCTCCGCAAGGGGAGAGGCCACAACAGTGAGAGGCCCGCCTACCGCAAAAAAAAAAAAAAAAAAAAAAAAAAAAAAAAACTGAAGTAATGTTAACTTACAATATTGTCTTAGAATATTATATTAGTTTCAGATATATAAAGAGTGATTCAATATTTTTATAGATTACATACCATACCAAGCTACTATAAAATGTTAACTATATTCCCCGTGCTGTACATTACATCCCTGTGATGTACTTATTTTATAATGGGTAGTGTTCACCTCTTAAGGCCCTTCACCTGTTTTTCCCACCCCCACCCCTTTCTCCTCTGGTAACTGCTAGTTATCTGTGAGTCTGTTTGTGTTTTGTTATATTTTTTCATTTGTTTTGTTTTTTAGATGCCACATACAGTGAACACATATAGTACTTGTCTTTGTCTGACTTACTTCACTAAGCATAATACTCTCCAGGTCCACTCATGTTGTCACAAATGGCGAGATTTCATTCTTTTTTTACTGCTGAGTAATATTCCATTGTGTGTGTATATGTATATGTATATATAAAACATCTTCTTTATCTATTCATCTGTCTATGGGCATTTAGGTTGCTTCCATATCTTGGCTATTGTAAATAACGCTGTGAACACTGGGGTGCCTATATCTTTTTGAATTAGTGTGTTGACTTGCTTTTGATAGAGGGGTGTACCCAGCCCTGTGTGACCCTGAGGAATAAACACCCTGATGTCACTCAACTCTCTGCCCTGATCTCTTGCTGTGATTGCCTTGGTAGAACCCAACTAGAAGCCAGAGAATGGTATAGCCATACAAGTCACTCTCACAGGGCAGAGAGCAGAAGATGGGGGGGAAGGTGAAGAGTGAACATGGAGAGATGCACGGAAGATAGCTGGCAAAGAAGAAAGACCAGAGCTCAGTGTGGATGTGCCAGTAAGAGACATCTATGAGACCTCAAGACAAGGGGTCAGGGAGGCAGGGCATCTACGACTGCAGTTCAGGCCAAGGCCTGAGCTGGAGACACACACTTAGGACTCAGCACATAGATGGTTTTTAAAGCCACGGCGCTGAAGGCAATCATGAGGGGGGTGTGGAGGGAGGTGAGATCCGTGGGCAGAGACCTAAGTCTGTCCTAGCAAAGAGGCTGTAGGGAAAGGAAAGCTCAAGGGTTGTAGAACCTGGAGGGCAGGTGAGCAGAGTGAGCACTGGAGGGAGAGAGGAACCGAGGGCCAGCATCACAGGAGGCTCATGGGTTGACTTGGAGGAAACATGAGACATGGTGTCATTGGTGACCTTGCTGCATTGTGGTGGAGACTGAGGGCCCAGGGCTTGACTGCAGAGCTTGGCAGAGGGAATGGGAGCAGGGGATGGAGAGTATGAGTGTGAGCAACTTTTTTGAGGAGTTTGTGCTGCAAAGAGGGGGAAAGAAATGGGAGGGAGCAGCAGCAGGAGAAGTGGAGTCAAGAACAGGCTTTTTAAACAGAGAGATAACATTAGGTTTGTATTCTGATGAGAATAATCCAGAAGAAAGAGCAAAAACGATGGTGGAGGAGAGAGAGGGGACTATGGCAACAAGATGCTCCCAGGCCCCCCGTGTTAGGGCAGCTGCCACTCAGTTCCGGCCAATTGCGGCCAGATCTCTGGTTTCTCTAAGAGAAGTCAGCAATTGACTTAAAAAATCAAACAAACAAACATGAAGTCTCCTGATATTTAAATGATGACAACTAATTAAAAAATTTTTTTTAATTCTCTGAAGCCCAAACAAAACTCATCTGCAGGCTGCCAGTTGGCAACCTCTCCTATACAGCAAAGCTTTCTCTCTTCCACGGTTACCAGGTGTGGCCTCCTGATTTAGGGACCTTTGAAGGACACTGGCTGTATGATCTCTAGATTCTTTCAACTTGTAAGGACCCCTGCGGTGGTGCTTGGCCAGGGTGGGGTTAATGATACAGTCACTGTCCCCTTCGTAAAGGGCAGCGGAACTGAGGTTGCCAGTGCGGGCTGCACATCCTATACTTAAGTCCTCATAGTAAATGCTTAGGCTTCACATATGCCCTTTACCTCCTCCCACCTCCTGCTCACTAAGGAAACTTACTATTATCTGCAGGCCAATGCAAATAAAGGTCACCAAGAGACACTTTCCAGCCAAACACCGAATGCTGGCATGCGGTAGAAGGGCTGATTGTTTGCAGGTTCCCAGCTAATAAAAGAAATGCCAATCAAAGGGGGCCTCTGCCTGGTCTGAAACTCACAAGGAGCCCTAGCTGTGAGCGATGGCCCCAAGCAGGACAGTGCTTGGACTTCCAAGGATGCCCAGCACCTGCACAGAAAAACTGCAGAGCCTGGAGAGTCGACGGGCCTTCACTGACCCAGGGAGGGCACGGGGCCTGCCAGGCAGGGAGGAAGGAGAGCTGACATAGTCATACAACTGCCTTCTTCCAGAAGCAAGAGTGAGGAAAGCCACCTTGGGTGGGCTGCTGCGATTTTATACTCACAAAACTGGTCTTCAGAATAGGGTTAAAATCGTAGACCTCTCCAATTTTCACCATGTGAATGCAAGCATTAAAAATGCTTCTCTGGTCACAGTGCTGGTTTCCCCTAGTGGTGCCTGGCTCTGCCTGGAAGCATAATATTAGCCCCCGAAAAGCTGTATTTTAAATGAGTTCCTCCTATTTAAGAATGAGTCACTAAAGCTTCAATTGGAACAGAAACAGCTTTCATCTCTGAAACATTCTGCTCTCAGTCACCTTTTGGTTCAGTCCTATGGAGAGCAAGACAGGAAAAATGTTCCAAGTATCCTGTCACACTGTGAAGCTATAAAGCATACCTGTTTTCCCCTTCATCCTGCTGAAACCTGCCCAGGGAGAATAAAGAGGGCTTGAGGAGAAGAGAGAGTCCTCCATCAAAAGCACTTTTAAATATCTTCACCAGGGAGGTTAAAATGATTCTCCCTGCTCCCAGGGAGAAGGAAACTGGGGAAAAATTGATCAAGAGCTCCTTGGTAGGGCAGGATTCTGGAAAACAGCAAAACCAAACAACCATGGACAACATTTAAAACAAAACGAGATAACAAAGTATCCCCATGAACCCCAAAATATAAATGGGTGGAGACAAACCAACACTAGTAAGACCTGCATAGTAGCCCATCTGTGCAGGAGGAAGAAGAGGGAAGCAATGGGGCTTCTGACTTATGGACCCAAGAACAGAAAAACCACAATATAGTCTATAGGTATCACTGGAAAAACTGGGAGGTTTTACCTTCACTAATAGCAAGTGAGTGCAAGGGGCCTGAAGTAAGAAGGACAGAAGGGGCCCCTGTGAAATCAGGGCTCCCTTCTAAGACGGGACCCATACTAGGGAGGAGCTGCTGGGAGGGCAATCAAAATTGAGCAGAGGGCTTCCCTGGTGGCGCAGTGGTTGAGAGTCCGCCTGCCGATGCAGGGGACACGGGTTCGTGCCCCGGTCCGGGAGGATCCCACATGCCGCGGAGCGGCTGGGCCCGTGAGCCATGGCCGCTGGGCCTGCGCGTCCGGAGCCTGTGCTCCGCAACGGGAGAGGCCACAACAGTGAGAAGCCCGTTGTACCGCAAAAAAAAAAAAAAAAAAAAAAAAAAATTGAGCAGAATAGGGACAACAGAGACAAAGGAAAGAGAAAGTTCAGACCAAAGTAGGGGAGGGAAACAGAGCCAAGAAAGCTGAGAGAACAAGCTGCTACATACTTGAACACTGCACAAAATCAACAAAAGAGGGGCTCTATGAAGTAAGAAACACTTTGCTGAGCCCCCGCCTCATTCTAAAGTTGAGAAAAACTAATTTCACTAAAAATGAGCTATAGAAAAATATCAAGGTAGATACCATACAAATTATCATAAGGAAAAAAAATAATGAACTCAATAGCATCCCACAGGCAAAGAAAGCAAGCCAGAAAGACATGTGCACAATATATTGATAGAACAAAATTGTAACCTAATACTTTACAATGAGTTCAAAGACATTAAGAAGATGATAGAAGACTTGAAAAAAAAATCAAAGTTAGAAAAACTCAGAAATGAGGTGAGAGAACTCACACAAATTAGAAACAAAAGAGAAAATCATTTCAGAAATGAAGAGTAAACTAGAAGGAATATAAGAGCAAATACACAATCACGCCCTAAGAGAAACAAAATGTGCTAAGGAGAAACATTTTAAAAAGCAAAAAGAATCTGGATGATGCCAGATTGTGGGAAACTCTGAAGAGTTCAACAGAAAATGAGAAATATTAAAGATATACAAGGGGTATTGAATGTATAGGTAAGAGTCCCTGCAGAAGAGAAGCCAGATTCAAAGAACAAATACTAAAAACTATAACTCAAGAAAAAAAATCTCCTAAAATAAAAAAATATATATTTGAAATACATACGGAAGAAAAACCACTATGTACCTGAGAATATCAACCCCAAATGATCAACCCAATATGAGGCCGTATCTGGAAGGGGAGGGAATGAACAGGAAGTGAAAATTGTTTGGGCACCTAGAAAAAATAATACGTGAATTATAAGGGAAAGAAAATGAAATTGGCCTTAGTTTTTTTTTTTTCCCCCACAGCAATGCTTTTTCCCAGAAGGAAGTAGAGTAAGATAGTCAAAGAAAGAAAGTATGAATCAAGGATTTAATATCCAGCAAAACTCATTTTCAAATATAATGGGCACAGACAAACTTAGCAACACACAAGGACTCAGGGAATACTATTCCTAAGACCCTTTCCTGAGAATGAGCTTCGGACAACCAAGATGGCTAGCACGGCGCTGATATAAGGACTGACGGTGGACATTACATATAGTATATTTTACCTGTGGAACAAATACTGTGTGAGGGCTAAGAAACACTGTAGACAAAGTGCAACTATGAAAAAATGGGGGAAAGTAGATGCAAAATATATGCATAGATGTATATATGTATCTACAGACACATACCTTTCCGAGCTGTGTTCACTGAAAAGGCCTAGACACAAAGACTGAGCATCCCTAGCACTAGATATGGTTTTAAAATGTAATTCCTCACTAAAAGAACCTTGGGCTCATTAGAGAAATGGTAAATTCCAGGTATAATGTGATGATTTGATATAGATGTGATAATTTGAGTTTCAGTAATAATAAATGCAATGTATTTAAGCAAATAATTATGTTTAAATCCATAAGTTCTTAAATGATCTCTTAAAAAATGAATTGGTCAACTTTGAGGTATGACAGGGAACTAATTCATGAGAATTAGTAAATGAAGGGAAAGAAACACACATTTATCTTTCTTTCCCTACATGAACTATACCATTGATTAATCAATAATAATGAAGAATCTCTTTATAAATGTATTCCAACTAATAAATGGAAAGAAAGGATAGAATTAAAATAGCATCATTTTGCAAATCTAATGAGTTAAAGGATATACACATTAAGCATCAAAGTTGTTCCTATCATTAAAAGAGAGACAATCAGATATCACGTGCCTTCTATGATCTTACCAAATACCACCTAAAATCTTGCCAAAGTGAGTCTGATCCAGGGTCTGGATCCAGTTGCCAATTTTCAGGAAATACAGAGGACATGGGAACATGTTGCACTGCACAAAGAGACTGCAATCAGCACAATCCAGATTTGGGGAAACTCTAAAGATCAAATGGCCTGGATTCTTCCACACAGATTTTAAGGAAAAGAAAGGGACAGAGAGGAAATCTATAAGTTAAAAGAGACTTAAAGACACACTGAATTTTTTAAATAAGCAAGACTAAACTATAGTGCTAAAGATGCACATATGCAGGAGAACACTAAAAAATGCAGCGAAGTGATTATAATAAAGTCAGGATATGGTTACTTTTGTGGGGAAGGTGGGACTTCTGGGTGGGTGTTTTAGTCAGGGTTCTTCAGAAAACAGAACCAACAAGATATTTATAGATACATACATACAAATCTATCTATCTATCTATCTATCTGTCTATTTATCTATCTATCTATAGATTGATAACAGGAATTGACTCACGTGATTGTGGAGGCCGAGAAGTCCCACGATCTGCCATCTGCAAGCTGGAGAACAGAAAAGCCAGTGGTGTAATCCAGCGTGAGTCTGAAGGCCTGAGAATCTGGGGACTGATGGTATAAGTCCTAGTCTGAGTCCCAAAGCCTAAGCATCAGGAGCTCCAACGTCTGAGGGCAGGAGAAGATGGATGTCTCAGCTTAAGCAGAGAGCAAAGTTGTCCTTCCTCTGCCTTTTTGTTCTATTCAGGCTCTGAATGGACTGGATGATGCCAGATTGGGGGAAACTCTAAAGGTCATATGGCCTGGAATACATAAATTTGAAGGAAAAGAAAGGGATAGAAAGGCAATCTGTAAGCTGAAAAAGACTTAAAGACACATCAGATTTTTAAAATGAGCATTGGTAAGGGCAATCTTCTTCACTCAGTCTATTGATTCAAATACTAATTTCTTTCAGAGGCACCCTCCTCACAGACACACTCAGAAATACATCATGTTTTACCAGCTATCTGGACATCCCTTAGCCCAGTCAAGGTGACACATAAAATTAACCATCACAGTGGGTGACAAAGTCCTATTTATTGACTTGACAAGAATGTTCACCTCAGAATAACTGTCATACAATTGTTTTATGTTGTTTTCTGTATCTGTGTTTTATAATAATAATATCATATTATTATAATAATAGCCCACCTGAAAGGGCTCTCCACCCTCTGTGGGTGGGAGAAGAGCCTGATGTGAGTTTAGGAGATGGGAGGAATTCCTCTACAATGTTGGGGAAGCAAGCAGGAAGCAAGGTGGCCCTTCCCAGTAGGCTGATGAACCACCAGCACATTCTTGGATTCTCCTTACTGCGTGGGAAACATCACTGGACCCTCCTCGAGAGAACTATTAATTAATAATACTGGATAATTATTATTTTTAAGTCAGGAGATATGCAAAAAGTACTTTAACTCAGACAGGTTAGGAAAGCTCAAACTAATTTCACAGACACCTTTTGAAATAGGTTGTAAGTGCATGAGGATTGGAAAGGGGGTGCATGACTTTCTGGAAAAAGCGAACCTTGTTCTAGCCCTCACTGTCAAATGCTGTTTCATCTAGAGCTGTGGTCAATTCAATTGAGTATACTACTGTGCTACGGTTATCTAATTCTTGGTGATTTAAAGACTTTTAAAATCTGTAAAATGGAAACATTTCATCCAATTAAAAAGAAATTTCCCATTGCAAAAAAGCTTATTAGCCACTAGAATAAATGACTAAAGGAAGTTTTGCTATCTCTTTCCCATGACAGCTCACAGAGCCGTCTGCTCAGAGTCCCCTAGGTGCAGGCACACGTGGAGACAGATCTGACACATGTCTCTTTGGTGTCTCCCAAGGAGATTATGACTGCACTGTCACTGCCCAGGTGTGGTGGCCATCACAGGAAGGCAGAAGAGCATGGCGGCTGGAACATAGATGTGTGTCAGAAAGATTTAAGTTCAAATCCTGGCCTTGGTCACTTACTAGCTCTGTGACATGGGGCAAATTAATTAACCTTTCCAAATGTTTGTTTCCTCATCTATAGAATGAGGGTAGTGATCACAACTATTTCATTAAGTTGTGTGAGAAATGAATGTAATGATGGATGTAAAGGGCAAAATACCTGACACACACAAGAACTCACTAAGTGTGAGCTATTCTATCTTTATTACTATTAACGTCAAGGTCATCACCAGAAGGATAGCCTATTAAGGAAGAAAATACTTTAGACCAGTGGTTCTCAAAGTGTAGCCCCCAAACCAGCATCATCTGCATCACTTGGGGACTTCTTAGAAACGCAAACCACCCCCCTCCCTCCAACTCCAGACCTACTGAATCAGAACCTCTGGGGTAGGGCCCAGCAATGTGTGTTTTAACAAACCCTCCAGTGATTCCAGGCAAGCTAGAGTTTGAAAACCATTGATCTCATTCCATCATCTGTTGAAGCCTCCTGTAAACTTTTGCAGCCAGAGAATTTGAAATTTTCAGGAAGGCTGCTAAAATTTTGTTTTATTGACCGAGAACAATCAACTTGAAATCTAGCCTTGATTCTATCAGCCAGTGATGCTGAAGAGAGAATCCCTGCCTGAAGTCCCACTAGCTTTGTAAGTACACTGAAAGCAAGATTGTGGATTGTCATCTATGTGTTCCCCAGCATCTCACATGCTGTCTGACAGGCTGTAGACACTCGATAAATATTCATTGCCTGAACAATGAATGAAGAGTTAGGAGAAAGACTGGAGATGATTATAGCATTCCACCAGCAGATAAATGCAAATCTAAGGTAATCTAATTTAGGATTTTGCTTTAAAATACTTGCTTTCTAGAACTCAGGGGACAATCATTTGCTTGGCTTAGTCAGCAATGTAAGCATATCTTATTAAAATGTACGACTTCCAACTGAAATTTGAAAAAAGGATCAACAGTGATTTTAAAACCTTTTAAATAACTAAATTCCCACTGAAACTGAATTTGGGGCAGTACTCAGTTAGCCCTTGGATTAAAGAGACAACCAGAAGAAAACAAATGGACAAAAAAGGATTTTAGCTATTGTTTTAAATGCAATTCTGGGGCTAGACCCTGAAAACAAAGAGAGGGAAATTACTTTCTCCCTCTGCGTATGTATATACATATATATATATATATAAAAAATATATATATATTTTAATAGAAGTATAAATGATCCTTTATACCCTGAAGCAAGATAAAAATCCAGATTAATAAAGGAAAATAAAAAGACTATACTGAATATAATTTATTAAGGCAGGAAATTATAAAAATTTTGTTTAAGAAGGTTTCAATAATTCCAAATTTCAGATGTGCCCAGGAACTAACGCTCTGCAGGAGCACAGGGACAGGCTTCCAAAGATGACTGGAACAGCCCTCAACCAGTGATCCTCAGGAGACTTCCGGGTAAGATGGCGGAAGAGTAAGACGCGGAGATCACCTTCCTCCCCACGGATACACCAGAAATACAGCTACACGTGGAACAACTCCTACAGAACACCTACTGAACGCTGGCAGAAGACCCCAGACCTCCCAAAAGGCAAGAAACTCCCCACATACCTGGGTAGGGCAAAGCGGAGAGATTCCCGCACAAAGGATCGGTGCCGAGCGGCACTCACCAGCCCGAGGGGCTTGTCTGCTCGCCCGCCGGGGCGGGAGGCGCTGGAGCCTGGGGCTCGGGCTTCGGTCGGAGCGCAGGGAGAGGACTGGGGCTGGCGGCGAGAACTCAGCCTGAGGGGGGCTGGTGTGCCGCAGCTGGCCGGGAGGGAGTCCGGGGGAACTCTGGAGCTGCTGAAGAGGCAAGAGACTTTTTCTTCCCTCTTGGTTTCCTGGTGCGCGAGGAGAGGGGATTGGGAGCGCTGCTTAAAGGGGCTCCACAGACGGGCGCGAGTCGCGACTGAAAGCGCGGAGCCCAGTGACGGGCGTGGGACGCTGGGGCTACTGCTGCCGCCGCCAAGAAGCCTGTGTGCGAGCGCAGGTCACTGTCCACACCGCCCTTCCGGGAGCCTGTGCAGCCCGCCACTGCCGGGGTCCCGGGATCCAGGGGCGGCTTCCCTGGGAGAACGCACGGCGCGCCTCGGGCTGGTGCAACGTCACGCCGACCTCTGCCGCTGCAGGCTCGCCCCGCACTCCGTGCCCCTCCCTCCCGCCCGGCCTGAGTGAGCCAGAGTCCCCGAGGAGGCGGCTCCTTTAACCCTGTCCTGTCTGAGCAAAGAACAGACGCCCTCCGGCGACCTACACGCAGAGGCGGGGCCAAATCCAAAGCTGAGACCCAGGAGCTGTGAGAACAAAGAAGAGAAAGGGAAACCTCTCCCAGCAGCCTCAGAAGCAGCGGATTAAAGCTCCACAATCAACTTGATGTACCCTGCATCTGTGGAATACATGAATAGACAACAAATCATCCCAAATTGAGGAGCCAGGAGTCAGTGCTGTGCCTCTGAGGTGGGAGAGCCAACCTCAGGACACTGGTCCACAAGAGACCTCCCAGCTCCACATAATATCGAACGGCGAAAATCTTCCAGAGATCTCCATCTCAACACCAGCACCCAGCTTCACTCAACGACCAGCAAGCTACAGTGCTGGACACCCTATGCCAAACAACTAGCAAGACAGGAACACAACGCCACCCATTAGCAGAGAGGTGGCCTAAAATCATAAAAAGTCCGCAGACACCCCAAAACACACCACCAGACGTGGACCTGCCCACCAGAAAGACAAGATCCAGCCTCATCCACCAGAACACAGGCACTAGTCCCCTCCACCAGGAAGCCTACACAACCCACTAAACCAACCTTAGCCACTGGGGACAGACACCAAAAACAACGGGAACTACGAACCTGCAGCCTGCAAAAAGGAGACCCCAAACACAGTAACATAAGCAAAATGAGAAGACAGAAAAACACACAGCAGGAGAAGGAGCAAGATAAAAACCCACCAGACCTCACAAATGAAGAGGTAATAGGCAGTCTACCTGAAAAAGAATTCAGAATAATGATGGTAAAGATGATCCAAGATTCTATTTCCCAGATCCAAAATCTTGGAAATAGAAGAGACAAAATGCAAGAAACAGTTAACAAGGACCTAGAAGAACTAAAGATGAATCAAGCATCGATTAAAAACACAATAAATGAAATAAAACATACTCTAGATGGGATCAATAGCAGAATAACTGAGGCAGAAGAACGGATAAGTGAGGTGGAAGATAAAATAGTGGAAATAACTGCTGCAGAGCAAAATAAAGAAAAAAGAATGAAAAGAACAGAGGACAGTCTCAGAGACCTCTGGGACAAGATTAAACGCACCAACATTCGAATTATAGGGGCTCCAGAAGAAGAAGAGAAAAAGAAAGGGACTGAGAAAATATTTGAAGAGATTATAGTTGAAAACTTCCCTAATATGGGAAAGGAAATAGTTAATCAAGTCCAGGAGGCACAGAGAGTCCCATACAGAATAAATCCAAGGAGAAATACGCCAAGACACATATTAATCAAACTGTCAAAAATTAAACACAAAGAAATCATATTAAAAGCAGCAAGGCAAAAACAACAAGTAACACACAAGGGAATCCCCATCAGGATAACAGCTGATCTCTCAGCAGAAACTCTACAAGCCAGAAGGGAGTGGCAGGACATAATTAAAAGTGATGAAGGAGAAAAACCTGCAACCAAGACTACTCTACCCAGCAAGGATCTCATTCAGATTTGATGGAGAAATTAAAACGTTTACAGACAAGCAAAAGCTGAGAGAGTTCAGCACCACCAAACCAGCCTTACAACAAATGCTAAAGGAACTTCTCTAGGCAAGAAACACAACAGAAGGAAAAGACCTACAATAACGAACCCAAAACAATTAAGAAAATGGGAATAGGAACATACATATCGATAACTACCTTAAATGTAAATGAAATAAATGCTCCCACCAAAAGACACAGATTGGCTGAATGGATACAAAAACAAGACCCATATATATGCTGTCTACAAGAGACCCACTTCAGACCTAGAGACACATACAGACTGAAAGTAAGGGGATGGAAAAAGATATTCCATGCAAATGGAAACCAAAAGAAAGCTGGAGTAGCAATTCTCATATAACACAAAATAGACTTTAAAATAAAGACTACTAGAAGAGACAAAGAAGGACACTACATAATGATCAAGGGGTCAATGCAAGAAGAAGATATAACAATTGTAAATATTTATGCACCCAACATAGGAGCACCTCAATACATAAGGCAAATACTAACAGCCATAAAAGGGGAAATTGACAGTAACACAATCATAGTAGGGGACTTTAACACCCCACTTTCACCAATGGACAGATCATCCAAAATGAAAATAAATAAGGAAACATAAGCTTTAAATGATACATTAAACAAGATGGACTTCATTGATATTTATAGGACATTCCATCCCAAAACAACAGAATACACATTTTTCTCAAGTGCTCATGGAACATTATCCAGGATAGATCATATCTTGGGTCACAAATCAAGCCTTGGTAAATTTAAGAAAATTGAAATTGTATCAAGTGTCTTTTCCGACCACAATGCTATGAGACTAGACATCAATTACAGGAAAAGAGCTGTAAAAAATACAAACACATGGAGGCTAAACAATACACTACTTAATAACGAAGTGATCACTGAAGAAATCAAAGAGGAAATTAAAAAATACCTAGAAACAAATGACAATGGAGACACAACGACCCAAAACCTATGGGATGCAGCAAAAGCAGTTCTAAGAGGGAAGTTTATAGCAATACAATCCCACCTTAAGAAAACAGGAAACATCTCGAATAAACAACCTAACCTTGCACCTAAAGCAATTAGAGAAAGAAGAACAAAAACATCCCAAAGTTAGCAGAAGGAAAGAAATCATAAAAATCAGATCAGAAATAAATGAAAAAGAAATGAAGGAAACGATAGCAAAGATCAATAAAACTAAAAGCTGGTTCTTTGAGAAGATAAACAAAATTGATAAACCATTAGCCAGACTCATCAAGAAAAAAAGGGAGAAGACTCAAATCAATAGAATTAGAAATGAAAAAGGAGAAGTAACAACTGACACTGCAGAAATACAAAAGATCATGAGAGATTACTATAAGCAAGTCTATGCCAATAAAATGGACAACCTGGAAGAAATGGACAAATTCTTAGAAATGCACAACCTGCCAAGACTGAATCAGGAAGAAATAGAAAATATGAACAGACCAATCACAAGCACTGAAATTGAAACTGTGATAAAAAATCTTCCAACAAACAAAAGCCCAGGACCAGATGGCTTCACAGGCGAATTCTATCAAGCATTTAGAGAAGAGCTAACACCTATCCTTCTCAAACTCTTCCAAAATATAGCAGAGGGAGGAACACTCCCAAACTCATTCTACGAGGCCACCATCACCTTGATACCAAAACCAGACAAGGATGTCACAAAGAAAGAAAACTACAGGCCAATATCACTGATGAACATAGATGCAAAAATCCTCAACAAAATACTAGCAAACAGAATCCAACAGCACATTAAAAGGATCATACACCATGATCACGTGGGGTTTATTCCAGGAATGCAAGGATTCTTCAATATACGCAAATCAATCAACGTGATACACCATATTAACAAATTGAAGGAGAAAAACCATATGATCATCTCAATAGATGCAGAGAAAGCTTTCGACAAAATTCAACACCCATTTATGATAAAAACCCTGCAGAAAGTAGGCATAGAGGGAACTTTCCTCAACATAATAAAGACCATATATGACAAACCCACAGCCAGCATCGTCCTCAATGGTGAAAAACTGAAACCATTTCCACTAAGGTCAGGAACAAGACAAGGTTGCCCACTCTCACCACTCTTATTCAACATAGTTTTGGAATTTTTAGCCACAGCAATCAGAGAAGAAAAGGAAATAAAAGGAATCCAAATCGGAAAAGAAGAAGTAAAGCTGTCACTGTTTGCAGATGACATGATACTATACATAGAGAATCCTAAAGATGCTACCAGAAAACTACTAGAGCTAATCAATGAATTTGGTAAAGTTGCAGGATACAAAATTAATGCACAGAAATCTCTGGCATTCCTATATACTAATGATGAAAAATCTGAAAGTGAAATCAAGGAAACACTCCCATTCACCATTGCAACAAAAAGAATAAAATATCTAGGAATAAACCTACCTAAGGAGACAAAAGACCTGTATGCAGAAAATTATAAGACACTGATGAAAGAAATTAAAGATGATACAAATAGATGGAGAGATGTACCATATTCTTGGATTGGAAGAATCAACATTGTGAAAATGACTCTACTACCCAAAGCAATCTACAGATTCAATGCAATCCCTATCAAACTACCACTGGCATTTTTCACAGAACTAGAGCAAAAAATTTCACAATTTGTATGGAAACACAAAAGACCCCGAATAGCCAAAGCAATCTTGAGAACGAAAAATGGAGCTGGAGAAATCAGGCTCCCTGACTTCAGACTATACTACAAATCTACAGTAATCAAGACAGTATGGTACTGGCACAAAAACAGAAAGGTAGATCAATGGAACAGGATAGAAAGCCCAGAGATAAACCCATGGACATATGGTCACCTTATCTTTGATAAAGGAGGCAGGAATGTACAGTGGAGAAAGGACAGTCTCTTCAATAAGTGGTGCTGGGAAAACTGGATAGGGACATGTAAAAGTATGAGATTAGATCACTCCCTAACACCATACACAAAAATAAGCTCAAAATGGATTAAAGACCTAAATGTAAGGTCAGACACTATCAAACGCTTAGAGGAAAACATAGGCAGAACACTCTATGACATAAATCACAGCAAGATCCTTTTTGACCCACCTCCTAGAGAAATGGAAATAAAGACAAAAATAAACACATGGGACCTAATGAAACTTAAAAGCTTTTGCACAGCAAAGGAAACCATAAACAAGACCAAAAGACAACCCTCAGAATGGGAGAAAATATTTGCAAATGAAGCAACTGACAAAGGATTAATCTCCAAAATTTATAAGCAGCTCATGCAGCTCAATAACAAAAAAACAAACAGCCCAATCCAAAAATGGGCAGAAGACCTAAATAGACATTTCTCCACAGAAGATATACAGACTGCCAACAAACACATGAAAGGATGCTCAACATCTTTACTCATTAGAGAAATGCAAATCAAAACTACAATGAGATATCATCTCACACCAGTCAGAATGGCCATCATCAAAAAATCTAGAAACAATAAATGCTGGAGAGGGTGTGGAAAAAAGGGAACACTCTTGCACTGCTGGTGGGAATGTGAATTGGTACAGCCACTATGGAGAACGGTATGGAGGTTCCTTAAAAATCTACAAATAGAACTACCATATGACCCAGCAATCCCACTACTGGGCATATACCCTGAGAAAACCATAATTCAAAAAGAGACATGTACCAAAATGTTCATAGCAGCCCTATTTACAATAGCCCAGAGATGGAAACAACCTAAGTGTCCATCATCGGATGAATGGGTAAAGAAGATGTGGCACATATATACAATGGAATATTACTCAGCCATAAAAAGAAATGAAATTGAGCTATTTGTAATGAGGTGGATGGACCTAGAGTCTGTCATACAGAGTGAAGTAAGTCAGAAAGAGAAAGACAAATACTGTATGCTGACACATATATATGGAATTTAAGAAAAAAAAAAGGTCATGAAGAACATAGGGGTAAGACAGGAATAAAGACACAGACCTACTAGAGAATGGACTTGAGGATATGGGGAGGGGGAAGGGTAAGCTGTGACAAAGTGAAAGAGCGGCATGGACATATATACACTACCAAACGTAAGGTAGATAGCTAGTGGGAAGCAGCCGCATAGCACAGGGAGATCAGCTCGGTGCTTTGTGACCGCCTGGAGGGGTGGGATAGGGAGGGTGGGAGGGAGACGCAAAAGGGAGGGGATATGGGAACATATGTATACATATAACTGATTAAATTTGTGATAAAAAAAAAAAAAAAAAAAAAAACTTTTCAGCAGCCAAAAGGTATACTGTGTATTTATAATGGGTTGAAAAATCATACTGACAGATAGCTAATATAATATGTTTGTCTATTCTAGAAAAAGTTTAGGAATTGCCTGTGTTTATACAAAGTTATTACAGTTTAAAGTCACAAAATCAAAAAAAAAAAAAAAAAAAAAAAAAAAAGAAAAAAAAATGTCATGAAGAACATAGGGGTAAGACAGGAATAAAGACACAGACCTACTAGAGAATGGACTTGAGGATATGGGGAGGGGGAAGGGTAAGCTGTGACAAAGTGAAAGAGCGGCATGGACATATATACACTACCAAACGTAAGGTAGATAGCTAGTGGGAAGCAGCCGCATAGCACAGGGAGATCAGCTCGGTGCTTTGTGACCGCCTGGAGGGCTGGGATAGGGAGGGTGGGAGGGAGACGCAAAAGGGAGGGGATATGGGAACATATGTATATGTATAACTGATTAAATTTGTTATAAAGCAAAATAAATAAATAAATTTAAAAAAAATTCCAAATTTCAATTAATCTGCCTATCTCATTAAACTAATGTATTTAGAAAGCAGCGGTCATTATCTAGTTGAAGCACCACATCTTCATATAGAAAAATATCTTTTCTTTTAAGAATTAGTACATAAAACTAACAAGTGCAATTCTGGGAGGCACAGGAAAATTAAACGCAGTTTGGCACCCATACACACCTAGTGACTCTACAGAAAAATATTAAAGTAATAAAAAAGTGCCAGCAGCAGTAATGCCAGGATCATCCATATTTATTTTGCTTCTTGTATTTGACCATCTATCAGTGTGAAGAGCCCTCAGTAAAAATGAATGGTTTTATCAATATTCTCAGCAAAACATATTTGGTTTCATCATTGTAAGATCTACTGCCACCAACCTTGAAAGTTTGGTCTCCTGGCCCAGGGACACTACCTCTCTTGCAGATCAGTATAATCTGATGAAAAGCATATATTATCTAGAGCAGCTCTATACATTAGAGAAAAAGAAAAAAGAAAACTGGGTGACTGACAGCAGTTCCTTGGTGGCACTTGATGAAATAATGCAGCATTAGCTAATGAATTAATAGGGATATTGGACCTATCATTTTTTACTTTGGGATTAGAAGTAATGGAAGACCCTCGGGCACTAAAGAAGCAATATCCATTCATTTGTAAGTAGGCTGAGAAAGATAAGAGACATCCCAAAGAGCTTAATTTACTCTCAAGGAGAACTTACCGACTCATACATTCATCCATTCAGTCATTCATTTAGTTCTCTGTAATTCTGTACTTGGGTGCGCCTTTAGATTTACTTTAGTATTTAAAAAGTAGGACAATTGACTTGTCCATTTTTCTCTGCATTCTATTGACTCTCTTTTTGGTGACTGCAAACTTTTCAAGGATTCCTTCTTGTGAGACATTTAGAAACCTCTCTAATCTTTCTGAAATTAATAAAACTAGTTTAAAAAGATTCCTCTTTTAAAAGTTGACAATGTTCCCTCCCTTTATTTTTCCACTTAAAAAGGTTACTTATACCCTACAGCAGTGGTTGTTCACAACTGTGATAATGGAAGAAAAACTCAGTACTCCTTAAAGAGTCACATGTCTGCTGAATCTTTGCACAGTTAAGGAGAATATAAATTTCTAATATTGAAATTAAGGAATTTGGGAGCTGAAGAATACAAACGGTACCTAAGAAAGAAAAAAATGCTCCAACCTCCACCTGTGTGTAATGACTCCCAAAGCTCTATCTGAAGCCCAGTCTCCTTTCTGAGCTCCAGGCTGGACACAGAGCTGACTTCCTGACACTATCATTCTGATGGTAAAGAGGTCTGCAAGGTCTTCTCACCCACATACACACACCCGCACACACACACCCGCACACACACACACACACATTTGCCATCATGAATTCATGAAATGGCCTTTTTTTTTTTTCTTCGGTACGCGGGCCTCTCACTGTTGTGGCCTCTCCCGTTGCGGAGCACAGGCTCCGGATGCTCAGGCTCAGCGGCCATGGCTGATGGGCCCAGCCACTCCACGGCATGTGGGATCTTCCCGGACCGGGGCACGAACCCGTGTCCCCTGCATCGGCAGGCAGACTCTCAACCACTGAAATGGCCTTTTAAGAGTGGGCCTTTATACGGGAAATGAGCCGGCTTCTCCATCTAGAGATAGACTCAGGAGATTGTATCAGCAAATGTTTTCTTCCATGCCTGTTTCTGATGCCAACCAATGTTGCAAATAGCAGATGACAATTCTGATCCTCCCAGATGCTAGCAGTGCAGTTAGGAGCTGTCCTCACTACATTCTCCACTTGCTGGCTAGCATTTGAAGGAGCAATTTTATTACTTGCTTAGATTAACTGATGACTATACATGCAGAGGTCTTTTTGAGAAACCTTACTTAATAGTTCTGCAGAAGCTATGCATTTGACCCAAAGAATAAAACGGGTAGTCAGTAACTACAGAGGTGTATTCCAATACTTCACTATTGGCTCACTAGCACCTGAATCTCTTCATTAGGGATGAACCTCAGACCACCAACTGCTGGGCAAAGATGACGAGAGATTACAGGACAAAATCTGAGAGATGGCTGTCACTGCCACAAGCTGGGACCTATCTCTGATGTGTGTATGTAATTCCTGCTGTAACAGGGTCTTTTCAGTTACACATAATAAATCCCCTCGTTTAAATGCCTGGGATTAGGTGATCAGTACTGTTCCTTTCGCTTTATCAACCTATAAGATGAAATGTGAACTCACGTAGCCTCGAGGGAAGGGATTAAGTCAGGCTGTATGATCAAGGCCTAATAAAAACCCCTCAAGATGTTACAATGGTTACACATGCTCCAAAGGCACCTGAGACTTAACATGGCCAAAACCAGTTATCATCCTCCTCCTAAAATACCCTGTTCCTCTTCCTACTGCCATCTTTCCATGACTGGTGCCATCTGCCCGACCACATCTAGACACCATGTCCCACCATTTCTAAATCCTATTTGATTTACCACCCTGAGTTGTTGGGTCAGATATAGTAGTTGAAAGTGGACATTTAGCAGGTGAGGCAAGTTGAAAGATGGAATGGACCACCGTGAGGAGGCCGGGGAAGTCAGGAGGAGGTGGTAATGCTCTCTGTCCTTCAAAGAGTCCTAGGTAGTGAGCTAACCATTTCCAGCCTATATGGGTGGAGCATGTGTGTCTGGAGGAGATCCAAACTGCATGTCCCCCTCCACAAAGACCCTCTGTACTGACATACTTTTTTTCAATGGCTTCTTGGTACACTGGTACACCAGAAGCTGTCAGGAAGTCCCCTTGGAGACTGACAATTGCTGCAAGTATTGGCTGGCTGCTGAGAGACTAGTAGTGATAACTACAGGATGTCATGTTCCATGTGGCGCCACCAAAGTCCTGAGAGACTCTGCAGTTCTGGTTACCGTGCTGTCTAGCGGAGCCCCAGGTACAGGAATTGAATGCAGGCCTCTCCAGCCACTGCCACCTCCTTCCTCCCTGAATACAGCAGCCACCAGAACACGTGACCTTGAGAAGTGTGAAGGTCAAAGCCAGCAAGTTGAGTTCAAACTAAGCCACTGGTTAAAGAGACAAGCTGGAAAACGAGAGTTAGAGAATGGAGATGTGGGGCAGGGAGTCAAAGCACCAGGAAAGTCAAAAGTGAGAAGAGGCAGAGTTGCTCTGGATGAATTCTGAGAACAAAGTGTGAATGCCTGTTGGGATCTTTACCTGCACCCAGTATTGTTACTGGGCAAGCCAAGATCGTTCAGATGGTTCAGACACGGAGCAGAGCAGCAAGTGGAGGTGGTTCATGCTCAAAATCCACGATTGCACTGGGTTGTAACAGGTAAGCTCATCTGCGGAGGAAGAGAGACTGGGATAGGTAAGAGATTCCCCAGAACTGTAGATGTCTGAAATAGCCTCTGTGGGAATGGAAAGGGGGTTGACCAGGGACACACAAGCAGCACCCAGCAACCCCGGGGACCCCGTTGAAGCTGGAAACCACACATTTATTGTAGCAGCCTTACACTTGAGTGTGTGGTTTCCTACAGTGCTGCTGAGCAGTTTCAGGAGGAGAGGGAGCCAACTGCAGAAGTGATAAAAGCTTTGCCATGAACAAAGTAGGGTACAGTGGTTATACAAGATAAGGGAGTGAGGGAGAAGCAAATGAACATTTACTGTGTAGGTCTAGATTGGAGAAGAAAAGAAGGTGTGAGGGTTATTTCTGTTTCAACTTGGCTGAGCCACGGTGCCCGTTTATTTGGTCAAATATTTCTGTGAGGGTGTTTTCAGATGAGATTAACATTTAAATCAGTAAACTTTAAGTAAAGCAGATTGCCCTACATAATGTGGGTGGGCCTTAGCCAATCAGTTGAAGGCCTTAATAGAACAAAAGACTGACCTCCCCCAAGCAAGAAGGAATTCTGCCAATACACAGCCTTTGGACTTGAACTGCAACATCAGAGTTTTCCATGGGTCTCCAGCCTACCAGCCCACCCTACAGATTTTGGACTTGCCAGCCTCCATCATCATGTGAGCCAAGTTCAGTAAAGGTAACAGAATGTGGGAAGAGGAAGAATGGTAAATTACTAAATTCACAGTGAGGGGAGTTTCAGAGTTCAGATGCAGAGCAGATCTGAATGAGAACAAAGTCAGGAGAGTGGAGGCAGAGAATGAGGTGCAGGTGCATCTGTGGGCTGTCTGCCCACATGCACGCTGAGGCAGTGCACTCAATGAGTGTGGGAGAATGGAGAGAGAAGACTGCGAGCCGGGGTGCCAGCAGACAGGGAGGGCTGCCTGCTCACATTCCAATGGCTCCTTATCACCTCTAGGGAATGGCAGGAAGCCCTTCATGACCTGGCCCTTTGCCCCTTGCTGGCTCACCTCTGCTCAGCCCCAGGCCAGCCCAGCCTCAGCCACCCTGACTTTCTCATCCGTGGTGTGGAAGACTAAACTCTCAGTCTTCAAGCCTTTGCACATTCCATTCTTCTTGCCCTTCTTGGAAGGGCAATCCACTCCTCGCCCTCCCCCCACCCCATTCATACTGGCAGCTTCAAATGAAATCAAAAAGAATTCTCACCATGACAAGCACGCCTAATAAACTCAAGATCATCTGGGCAACAGTCTCTTAAAAGGTCAGGAAAATTTCTTCCTATACTCAGTAATTAGCTGTACCTTGAATGAAACAAACTGCACTTTTCTGTGGAACTGCAAGTTCCACAAATCCTTTAAAAACTTTCAGGCTGGGGCTTCCCTGGTGGCGCAGTGGTTGAGAGTCCACCTGCCGATGCAGAGAACAAGGGTTCGTGCCCCAGTCTGGGAAGATCCCACATGCTGCAGAGCAGCTGGGCCCGTGAGCCACGGCCGCTGAGCCTGCACATCCAGAGCCTGTGCTCCGCAACGGGAGAGGCCACAACGGTGAGAGGCCCACGTACCGCAAAAAAAAAACAAACAAAACAAAACAAAAGAAACTTTCAGGCTGATCAATCCAAATCACATCCCAGGATTTGAGCTTTCAAGATTTATTGATAATTCAGGTAGCATCAGAGAACTGTATTAATTACTTGCAAAGATGATAACAGGTGGCAACAGATGGACTCACCTCTAAGCTCTTCATTATCTGCAGGCCCTTGCCCATTGCCAGATTTCAAATCTCAATGTTTAGTGCAGCGACATGCTTTCTGCCTGATTTCTTTTCCTGTTCTTGATTTCCCCCCTTACAGCCTCTCTTGAACTTAGTACTTCATCCAAAAAGTGGTAAATAAAACATGAGCCTGGTTTTAACTTTTAAAGCATAAAGTAGTTTAATAAATAGAAGAGTGGATGGATGTTAATCAATTACACTTGATTCATGGCTTTCCAACTGATACCTGGATCAGAGACTCTGGCAGTAAACTTTAAGGAACCAGGAGCTCTGATTTCTTTCTTTGGCCTGAGAAAAATTCACCCCTTTGGCTCATTTTCTTCCCTCCATAAAGACTGTATGATGGTGGGGAGAGACCTTAGGGGACTGGAATAACTCTATTCCAAGTGGCCACCTTTGCACGTTTGCTCATCTTCCCAAACCATTGTCTTCAAGTTCTCCCTAGTAATACAGACAACAGCATCATTACAGAGTCACACTGATGAGCAGAGTTGTCCACGGGTGACCCTTCTTTTTACATTAAGCAAGCTGAAGCTCTTAGTGGCAGACACAAAATATGATTCCTTGCTTTCTTAAACTAAATGCTCTCCTTCTTTAATAAACTCCTCATTCACTGTGAAATTGAAAACATAGCCTTTTCCTGATGACCAGATGGCCTAGCAAACTTAATCAATTCAAGCACTCCACACTTCCTCCCCACTACCCTCCACAGTGGGGAATCAAGAGGCAAACTCCTTATTCCTCCCAGATGCCTACCTCTCTCGAGGGCTTCCCCCAATCTTTATTCTTTAAAAAGAGCAATGGAGTTGGGAGAAAGCAAATATTTCCTTAAAGCTCTAAAATAAATCTTTCAGAGGAGGGTAATAGTAAATGAATAAAAGAAATGAGTCAAAATTATACCTTGACTAATATTTAATTCAACAAGAATGTCACGGTTATTCTAATTTATCTGGTATAGTTGCTTCAATTACAATTTCCCTTCAAATTCATATCTAGTATTCCAGACAGTAAAGCAAAGAAATTCTGATGGGTAATGTAGGGCAATGTGAGTAGAATCTTACCTCCATCAGTTGATATCCACTTAATACTATGGACTGTTCCAGCTAATAAAAGCTTATCATGATTCATGAGTTTCTTTGGGTTTATTTTTCTTTAACAATCTTACCTAGGCAAATTTATTGAACTTTCCAAACCTATTTCTTCTACCCAAGGAAATGGGTACCTTAGGTTTACCAATATACGAAAAAATAAAGAGAAAGAAATTCATGTTGGTAAGCTACTTTCCTGCACAGATAAATTGACTACCAAAAGGAATTATTCCCAGTTAGGTCTCTCACATCATCAGGAAATCTACCCTCTCCTCCTTCCTCAAACCAGTTTTGGAGATGGTGACTAACGTTCTTATTTACATGGGAACTGATATCTCCTTCATTTATTGTTTAAAATAGTAGCATGTTAGGGTTGCTATGAATTGTAAAGGAAAATTAGCTTGCAACAAGGAGTTTTATTAACAGAGTTGTGAAGTGAAACCAAAACTGAAGTGGCAGCAGCTATTCTGCATTTGGAAAATATGGTCTCAGAAAATGTGCAAGCAAGTCACATACACACTTGTTTCCAAAGGCTCAGGACACTAAAGCATTCCCAAAAGCATGGCAATAAAGCCATCATTCAGAAATAAAAGTGGATTATACAGGTTCCAGCCTAAACACTTAGATGGCATATTTTCCCATCCTTTCAATGTTTCATTTTATAAAAAGGCAACTTGACTAAATAGCTCCTGTGTCCTATTCTTTACTAACAGGAGGTGGTTATTATGAATCTTCATTTTTTATATTCATTGTAAAATGTAGTTAATTGGAAGCTTTAGATAAATACAAAAAGCTTGTTTATATGAAAATTCCTCCCTAGAAAGGATAAGAAATCCTCCCGGTTCAACAGAAAACAATTACTCACTAATTCAAGATAGTAAAAACTCTCTCCTCACCATAAAAAGGCATAAACTAAAAAAAAGTTTTGATATTTTTGTTTATTGGTGATTTTATGCATACTATTTATAAAAATTGGTTAGTGCAGAGGGAGACTAAATAATGTTAACTGTTTCAAGCAATAGTCTGAACGCTAATTAAAGAGTAAAGAGATAGACTTAGAACAATGTTTTTTCCCTCCACAAAACATTTTAACTAGAGGGTCATAGGATATTTATTTTAAAACTTTCTAATCAGTAAAAGAAACATTTCCTTGGTGCAAAAAGGGAGCAAACATCACTCAACATTCCCTATAAATTCTTCAGCAAGGAAAATTGGGCGTAATAGAAAAAAAAGAGCACAGATTCTTGTTCCTAAAATAAACTTTATGCAATCACAGGAAGCACTTAGATCCCTTTTTTTCTTCCTCTTGCAGGAAAATGAAACAATCTCTGGGCCACAGAAAATAACACAAGTTTTAGAAAATCCCTGTGGTGTGAGAGAAAAAAAACTTCAAGTGAATCTCTTCTGAGTCCCATCAATGATGTAAAGGACAACAGATGTTCAAAGACTCAGGTACTTCAACAAGAAGTAATTGATTTGTACTGGTGAGAGTGATGACTCCATCTGAGGTTCAGGAAAACAGGACAGCAGAGAGTCACACACACAACACTACAATCAATATGTCTACACACAACTAGCTCCTGGCTTCATTTTGGCTAAAACAGCAAGTGTAAGAAGAGTAATGATGGCAAGAAGTGCAGAAGAAAAGAAGCATAAGAAGAGGGGAAGAAGAAAAAGTGGATAGGACAATTTTATTTTAGATTGCCAGCAGGTTCCACTAAAAATTAGTAAAAATATGGGCATGCCAATCATGGATGGGGCAATTTGAGAAAAATCAATTCATAACTGTGGGTACATATGATACATATGCAAAAATTCATATAATGCGATTGGGTAGAAGAAAAAGTTTATAACATTTTCATCAAATTTAATTATAGGTATCAAGAGAGTAATATAATGCTTTCTGCCTTAAAAGTACTTTTTCTTAGAATATCCAGTTAGGAGGGTATTTTTGCCATTGCTACAAAGGGCACATTAGTACGCAAACGTTTGTATAATCCCACCATAGACTTATCAATTAAGTCCCTCTCAGGATGAAAGATCAAAATATAGTTTATACAGAGTAAATCAGGAAGAACTTCAGACTTTATTGAGATTTCTCCCTCTGTGGCATTAATGTAAAAGGTGATTCCACAAAATCTTAAGACCATCCATTTGGGCTGTGACATTCCATGACCACACCTTGAATTTAACAGGTCATAAATAGGATAATAAAATAAGTTGCATTCAATAGATTAAAAATGTAGTTTCACATGACTTTTTAGACTGTTGGGTTTTGGCAACAGCAACTAAGCAGAATGAACTGCTAAATCATTTACGGTGCCAAAATACACATTTCACTTCCTCGTGCTCTTCCATCACCCTTCTCCAGTCCTGGTTCCCTTAGGGAGCTCTTCCTGTGATGGTTTTCCAGCTGGTCTCCCTATTTTCCCAGATTTTGTTACTGAATTCCTCTCCCTCGTACCCCCAGCCCATCACCACGGCCCTCATTTCCTACATGTGGCTGGATCAACCTTTTAAAAACATGGCTTCCATAAGTCACTTCCAGAGTCAAGAACTTATGAGAGCCAGTTTCTTTGTTACCTGAGATAGCTGACACACGCATGCACAAACACATATGCATGTGTGTATGTTTTAACGCAGGTTGTAGCTTTCCACGTACACTTTTCCTTTTAACAACATAACCCAGGGATCATTCCATTTCAGAACATAGGGAGGTGCTTTATTCTCTTTCAAAAGCTGCATGATACTCCGCTATAGGGATGTTCCACAATTTATTTAACAAGGCTCTGTAGAAGGGAAATGGGTGGTTGATTAAGTAGAAGGAGGAAATACATTTTTTTCTACAAATGATATTTTTAAGGTTACATCATACACACAAAAGAATATGTACAAGTGAATATGTACAAGAAACAAAACAATATCAGTGACTCCACCCATCCTCCCAAGTTAAAAAAAAAAAAACAAAAACTAGTTTACCAACACTGTATTTACCTTTGTGTTCCTTTCATGCCTCACTCCCCTCTCACCCTAAAAGTAACTCTTCCCTGATTTTAATGTTTATCATTCCTATGAGTTTCTAAGAAAATTTTATCATATATGTTTATATGGCTAAATCAGAAATTAGTTGGTTTTGCTTGTTTTTGAGCTTTATAAGATGTCTTTGCAAAGGTGTTGCTGAAATAGGATCTCCATACTGTAAACAGTCTTCTGTAACTTGCCATTTTTGCACATTATGTTTCTAAGATTCATCCATTTTTAAAAAGTAGCTGTAGTTCATTCATTATCATTGCTGCAGAATATTCTACTGTGTGACTACACTACAATGAATTTATCCATTCTTCTATTGCCAGACATTTGGGTTATTTGCAGGTTTTTGCTACTCCAAACAGTGCTGCTATGAACATGCTTATATGTCTGCTGGTGCACATGTGCAAGAAATCCTCTAGGAAATACCAAGAACAGAGTAGTAGGTTATGTGACTGTAATATTATAACAAAGTGTTCTTCAAAGTGGTTGTTTACCATTTTACCACCAACGTCTAGGATATGTCCCTTCTAATACCTGGTTTATAAGACTTCTTAAATTTTACAATCCAGTGAGTGTAAGTGGCCTCTCATTGGTTTTGATTTGCATTTTCCTCATTACTACTGGGACTGAGCAGCTTCTCTTATGTTTACTGGCCATTCATGTTTTCTCTTCTGTGAAATGCCTGTTTTGTTTCTATTGCCTAGTTTTCAATTAAGCTATCCTTTTAAAATTTTCTTACTGATTTGTAGGAATTCTTGAATTCTTAGGAATAACTAGTTATAGGCACTGCAATATATTCTCTCAGTTTACAGTTATCTCTTTAATTTCTATATGACGTCCTTTACCAAAGAGACAGTCTTAATTTTAATGTAATGCCAAATTTATCAATCTTTTCTTTTATGATTAGTACCTTTTGTATCTTGTTTAAGAGATTCTACACTCCTAAGGTCACAAAGTCCTATATTTTCTGCAAAATTTAAAATTTTTACTTTTAAAATTGATTTTTATACGGCATAAGGTAGGGATCCAATTTTTTCTGTCCCAGCACTGTTTCCCCAATGATCTGCAATACCCATTCTGTCGTAAATCAAATAGTCAAATATGCACACACTGCTTCTAGGTTCTCTATCTGTCAATTTTCTTTCTTTTTTTTTTTTCTTGCGGTACGCGGGCCTCTCACTGCTGTGGCCTCTCCCGTTGTGGAGCACAGGCTCCGGATGCGCAGGCTCAGCGGCCATGGCTCACGGGCCCAGCCGCTCCGCGGCACGTGGGATCTTCCCAGACCGGGGCACGAACCCGTGCCCCTGCATCGGAAGGCGGACTCTCAACTACTGTGCCACCAAGGAAGCCCTATTTGTCAATTTTCTATCTTTTATTAACACTATCTTAATTACTGTCAGTTTATAGTGTCTTGATATCTGGTAGGACAAGTTGGCCTCCTCGTCTTCCTGCTTATTTTTCTTCTTCTTCAGGAGTTTCTTAGCTATTTTTGGATCTTTACTCTTCACGTAAATTTTGAAATCAGTTTGTTAGGCTCTATTAAAAGGGAGAATTATTTTTCATGGAATGTCTTTTTATACCTTTAAAATTTTGTCTGGAAGGCATGTATTATAGGTAAAAATATATTTTTAAAATCTTATGACTGCTTGTTGTGTCAAGGTCGAACTGCACTTCATGTCATTCAAGGCTCTCTGTAATCTGATCAGTTTTTCCCATCCTATTATCCTATTACCCATGACATCCAAATATGAAACTACATCTCTAAGTAGGCTAGTTTTCCCACAGCTCCCCAGGAGACACTATATTCCGCCCACTTACACCCATTTCTTTGCTCATATTATTTCCTCCTATTTAATCCCCTATTCTTCAAACCTGATTCCAGATCTTCTTTCTCCAACCTATTTCCCTAAAACTACTAATGTACTTAGAGCTCGGCTCTTATTCATTTTAATATTTACTTTGTGATAGTTTAGTGTCCTCAATTAAAGTAGAAACTCCCTATGGACAGTATGGGCTGGGAAACAGTTGAAGAAATATTTTTGATTGGTTCTTCTCAATGTTAAATGGATTTTAGACTAATCACTATTGTTGACCTTTGGGTCCAGTCACAATAAGGCCTTTTAGTTTGAATATGTTGGCTTTCTTTTGTACTTGATCTCGGTGAGTAACTAGATTAGTGAACTACAAGAGAAAGCCAGTAATTAATGGAATTTATTTGCAAGGAACTTTTACAACATAATTAGAAAATACTTTCATCCGCAAAGACAGCCTAATAACACATTCTCATGGTGGTTTACGATGTATCTGTATAGTCCTCCATCTGAAGAGATGATAAAGAAACAACTGTGTGAACCATAATTAAATCCATTAGGCACAGTGTGAGAAATAATGTTTAAACAACAGTTCAACAGCTGCAACACCCATATTCTACAAAATGTTTTTTTAATGCTTGAAACAGATACAGTTAAAGATAATTTATTGTTCCTATTTTATATTTCAAAATAAATAACAACAAAAAAATCATTATTGCTTGATACATTCAATTTGTAAAAGACAACTGATGTTATTGTAGAGATCCAAACTAACCTACAGTATTAAAATTACTAAAGGCATGGGGTATAAATGAGCTAAAACAAAAAATAACAACTACAGAACTTTAAAATATCTACAAAAGATTAAAAATAATAGAGTAGGAAAGTAGTTTGCAAAAATCTTCAAAAACACAACCACTTTTTGTCTTCTTTTTAAATTAAAGGATTTTTTTTTGTTTTAAACATCCTTTATGTATTAATCAGGTTATCTGTTGTTATAAACCTGACATTCCTGGGAATAAAAGTCAGCTACTTTTCAATTAATAAGTTGAAAGTATGGCACATCAATATTTATATAGGCCATCTAATTTCAGACTTTAACAAGGCTTTTAAAGCATTGATATACTTAAACTGAAGGTTGGGTTTAAATGTTATTATTCAAATAAGAGTTTCTGATTAGAAAAGTGCTCTATGACCAAATTCTATACTATACTCTACATAGACTTTAAGCCAAATTATTTAAAAATAGATTTAAATGTGAAAACAATGTGCTGCTTCAGGTCATACAAGCAGACGTGGCAAAAGTAAGAAAAGAAAGCAAATAATTGAACTGATTATGCTTCAAGTTTCCATCTGAACTCCAAACATCAGTAGTCACTCAGACTGGCAGAAGGAAGAGACAATGCTCATCTAGTTGTTCAAAAAGGTATCTTTAGTTAAAAAAACGAAGAGAGACTTTGAAAAAGGGATCTGAAAACAACTATACATGGAAACTGTGACATTTCAGGCATTTAAAAAGGGTTATCTTCTTATAAAAATACTATTCTGGAAAGTATAATCCAATATCAGAAAGCAATTCGTGAATACATCATTCTTTTTTTAATAACCTTATTGAAGTATAACTGATGCACAATAAACTGAACATATTTAAAGTGCACAACTTGATGAGTTTTGATCTAGGTATATACCTGTGAAAACTTCACCATAATCAACTTAATGACCATTCCATTACTTCCCAAAGTTTCCTCATTTCCTTTTTAATCTCTCTCTCTCTCCATACCCTTTCTCTCCCAGTACCCATCTCCAGGCAACCACTGATCTACTTTGTCCAGTAAAGTATGCATTTTCTATAATTGTATGTACATAGAATCACACATGTTGTACCCTTTTTGTCTGCCTCATTCATTCAGCACTATTATTTTAAGAGTTAATAATTCACTCTCAAGATTTAATAATTCATTTTAAGATTTAATAATTCAGTCCACTTTATTGCTAAGAAGTATTCTATTGCAGTTACAGACAATTTGGTTTATCCATTCACCTCTTGGTGGACATGTGAGTTCTTTCCAGCATTTGGATAATATAAAATAAAGCCGCTAGGAATATTTGTATGTAAGTCTTCATGTGGATATATATTTGTTTCTCTTGGATAAATATCTAGGAGCAGAAGAGTTCGATAAGTGCATCTTTAACTTTTTAAGAATGTGCCAGACTGTCTTCCAAATGTAAATGTACTATTTTACATTCCCACCAACAGTGTATGAAAGTTCCAGTGGATTCACATCATCATCGACACTTGGTGTGGTCAGTCTTTTTCATTGTAGCCATTTTTATAGCTGTGTAGTGGTATCTCATTGTGGGTTTTTTGTTTCGTTTTGTTTGCATTTCCCTAATGACTAAAGGTGTTGAGTATTTTTCATGCTACTTTTTTTTTTAATTTAAATTTATTTATTTATTTATTTTTGGCTGTGTTGGGTCTTCGTTTCTGTGCGAGGGCTTTCTCTAGTTGTGGCGAGCGGGGGCCACTCCTCATCACGGTGTGCGGGCCTCTCACCATCTCGGCCTCTCTTGCTGCGGAGCACAGGCTCCAGACGCGCAGGCTCAGCAGTTGTGGCTCACGGGCCCAGTTGCTCCGCGGCATGTGGGATCTTCCCAAACCAGGGCTCGAACCCGTGTCCCCTGCATTGGCAGGCAGACTCTCAACCATTACGCCACCAGGGAAGCCCCATGCTACTTTTCAATGGTATATCTTCTTTGGTAAAGTCTCTAGTCACATTATTTGCCCATTTTAAAATTGGAGTTTTTATCTTCTTATTAATGGATTGTAAGAGTTCTTTATATAGTTTAGATATAAATTCTTTGTCAGATATGTTTTACAAATATTTTCTCCTAGTCTGTAAATTTCCTTTTAATTTTCTTAATTATGTTCTTCCAACAGCTGTTTTAAATTTCTGAAGTACAATTTATTAACTTTTTCTTTTATAGATTTATAGCGATTTTCTGTGCCCTAATTAAGCAATCTGCCTAACTCAAGATCATGAAGATTTTTCTCCTATGTTTTCCTTTTAGAAGTTTCACAGTTTTAGATTTTACATTTCGGTATATGATCCATTTTGATTTTATTTTTGTAGATGTGTAAGGTACAAGGCAAGGTTCATTTCTTTGTAAAAAGATGTCTAACTGAACACAGTTGCTGAAAAGATGATCTATTCCTCATTGAATTGCCTTGGTACTTTTCTTGAAAATCAAGTTGTCATATCTGTATATGTCTATTTCTGAACACTTTATTCTGTTCCATGGATCTATCTATCTTACATCAATACCACACTGTCTTGACTACTGTAGCTTTATAAATCTTAAATCAAGTAGTGTAAGTCCTCTGACTTTTTCTTTTTTGGAAACTGTTTTGGCTCTCCTAGACCCTCTTTAGTTCCATATAAATTTTAGAATCAAGTTGTCAGTTTCAACAAACGAGTCTCCTGGGATTTTGATTGGGATTGCATTGGATATAGATCAATTTAGGGAGAATAGATATCTTAACAATACTGAGTCTTCCAAACAATAAACATGATATCTCCCACCATTTATTTAAGTTTTCTTTGATTTCTTTCATCAGTGTTTTGTATGTCAGCATAGCAGATCTTGCACATATCTTATTAGATTTATATTTAAATATTACATGTTTTGTGCTATTATAAATTATACTATTTTCATTTCAAATTCCAATTGTTCACTGCTAATATATAAAAATAAAATTCATTTTTCTATATTGACTTTGGAAACTACAACTCTACTAAATTTACTTATTAGTTCTAGTTACTTTTGTGTATATTTTGGGAGATTTTCTCCATAGACAATCATGTTACTTGTGAAAAGACACAGCTTTATTGCTTCCTTTCCAATATGTATGCTTTTATTTCTTTTTCTATTCCACTGATATGACCTCCAGTACAATATTGAATAAAAGTGGTGAGCCTGGAGAACCTTGCCTTGTTCCCTTTCTTAGGAGGAAAGCAGTCTTTCACCATTAGTTAAGATGTTAAGCACAAATTTTTTGTAGATGCCTTCTATAAGAGTGAAAAAGTTCTCTTTTATTCCTACATTGCTGAGAATTTTTATCCTAAATGTTTATTTTGTCATAAGCTTTTTCTACATCTTTTAGAGAAACATATGGTGTTTCTTCCTTGGTCTGTCCTTCTTCAGTTTCTTTTTTTATTTAATCTGCTGCTTATACTGATTGATTTTCAAATGTTGAACCAACCTTGCATTCCCAGGAAAATGACCCCCTTGATCACAATGCTTTACCCTTTCTATATAATGCTGGATTCAATTAAATAATATTTTGCTGAGGATTTCTGTATCTATGCCCACGAGGAGTATTTGTGGTTTTCGTGTACTATCTTTGTCTGGTTTGGGTAACAGGATAATGCTGGCTTCGAAAAATGAGTTGGGAAGTGCTCCCTCCTCTTCTATATTTTGGAAGAGTTCATGTAGAACTGGCATTATTTCTTCTTTAAATGTTGGGTAGATTTTGCCAGTGATGGCATGTGGGACTGGAGTTTACTTTGTCAATTTACAACTACAACATACATTTCCTTTGGTGATTTATTACATTAAAGTTATTTCTTTTTTAGTGAGCATCCTTCATTTCTGGTAATGTTACTTATTCTGAAATCTGCCATACCTGATACTACTATAGCCACTCCACCTTTCTTCTGATGAATGTTCACACTGTATATCTTTTCTATCTACTCCTTTTAATCTATTTGTGTCTTTATATTTAGAATGAATTTTTTTTAGACAGTACAGAGTTGGGTCTCACTCTTCTATCCACTCTGACAATCTCTGATCAGTCTGTTTTGAACATTTATATTCATCGTAATTATCAATATGTTTGGATTAAAATCCTCATCTTGCTAGCTGTTTTCTATTCATTCTGTTCTTCATTCCTTTTATACTTCAATTTCTGCTTGCTTTTGGATTATGTACTTAGGATTCCATTTTATCTCTACTACTGGCTTATTATTTAACCTAATTTTAAAAAATGTTAGTAGTAGTAGGCAGTCAACTGTCTTTTAGAATGATCAGAAACAAGTCAATAAGTATTTTTTTATATTTATTTTTAACCATTTTCAGAGATCTTCATTTCTTTGTACAGATCAAAATTTCTATCTGGTATTCTGTTCCTTCTGCTTGAAGAACTTCCTATATAGCATTTATTGTAGCAAAGTCTGCTATTAATGAATTCTCTTAGCTTTTGTCTGAAAAAAGTGTGAATCGTTTTCACTGACTGCCTTCGAGATTTTCTCATCCTTGTTTTTCCAGCAGTTTTTTTTTTTGTGGTATGCAGGCCTCTCACTGTTGTGGCCTCTCCCGTTGTGGAGCACAGGCTCCAGACATGCAGGCTCGGTGGCCATGGCTCACGGGCCCAGCCGCTCTGCGGCATGTAGGATCTTCCCAGACCAGGGCACGAACCTGTGTCCCCTGTATCGGCAGGCAGACTCTCAACCACTGCGCCACCAGGGAAGCCCTCCAGCAGTTTTAATATGATATATCTAGGTTTTTAAAATCCCACTTGGAACTTTCTGAGTTTTGTTAATTCCCTAGTTTAATAAATTTTATTTTATTTAGAGAATACTTAGCAGTTATCTCTTTAAATATTTTTTCTGTCCCAAGGTCCCTGTCTTCCTCTTCTCCTTATGAGATACAATTTATCCCCAGCTCTTATTTGTGTGTATGCGTGTTTTAAACTGTTTATACTCTTCGTACTTCAATTTGGGTACTTCCTGTTTACCTATCTTCCAAGTTCATCAACACTTTCTTCATTTGTGTCAAGTTTACTAACGAGCCCAAGGGTATTCTTCTTCCCTGTTACTGTGTTTTTAAATTTCTAGCATTTCTATTTTACTTGTTCTTATAGTTTCCATCTCTCTGTGAAATTCCTCATCTAATTAAGCTTGTTGTTCACTTTTTCCATTAGCCCCTTTAACATACTAATTAGCCATCTAAAAGTCCTTATTTGATAGTACCAACATCTGAGTCATCTCTGTGTCTGGTTTTGTTAAATGTTTTGTCTATCAAGTAGGGGATTTATTTTTCTTGCTTTCTATGTTTTATAATTCTTTCATTAAATACTGGTTATCACGAGTAGGACAGTAAAGACTGAGGTAAATAGCATTTATAGCTGAAAATGGGCATGCCTCTTATTTTGCTAGAAACTTAAGGTGCAGCACTGAGTCAATTTCATCAGGAGTTGATCTTATTTAGGTTTTGTTGTTGTTATGGTTAAAGTGCACCACTGGCTTCAGATCTCTCTGGTATTACCTTGTGCTTAAGTTGAAGGATGGGGTTGCCAAAGGATTTTTTCTTATTGTTCCTGCTCTACCCTTAGCCTTTGACCTTCTCTATTCACAGTTTTGCTCCCTCCTCCAATAGTAGACTGCTGTTGCTTGATACTTAGTGCTTCCTAGCTTGCTGTGGGGCAGTGGGTTCTTAGTTGTCCTGGCTCAGTCTCAGCTTTGGGCAAATCCTGTGTCCCTGAGCCTTGGTCATTGGGCTTTCTTGGTGGTCCTCCTCCTCCCCAAGGATAGGATATTTTTAATGGTCCCTGGGGCCAGGATGTCTTTCTCTTCCTATTCCTCTAGGAATAGAGGGTTTTTCTGTTTCCTCTCCCCAGTCATAATGGGTCTTCATCTGATAACAACAAGATTTGTTGCCCTCCCCCAGTGACTTACAGTATTTGTTCCACAGGGAAGGGAGGTCAGGCAGTGCTCTGTTTTTCTCACAGAAGCAACTGCTCTCCTCCTTCAGGCCTATACACTAAGAAAGGCTTTTTTCAGTACCCTACCCCATGCTCAAATCTTCTCTTAGGTACCCAGTGAAGTCCACAGAGAAAAGTCTAAAGGTGGGTGTAAACTCCCCTTCTGTTAGTAGCTTCCAGGGGTTCTAGATTCTGCTGTTATCCACACTCAACTTTTAGCAATGTGTTAAAATTTTTCACTGAATTTGTCTTACCTGTTTGTAGGGAGCTTGATGTCTTTTGTCTGTGCTCTGCCAAAGGTGGGGAAATCCTTACATCCTGTCTCTCCTTGGAGGGCTCTGTCTTTCCTTACATTTCAGGCTACTATGTTGCACTGTAACTTAGGTTCTCTGGTCAGTTTAATTAAAAGTTATGATTTTGTAGATCATGCAGTTTTTTCTTATTGTAAGGGTGGGTACGATGTTCTTTCCAGTCTTCTCCATCCTAAGCAAACTTGAAACTCTCCAGTACTTTGTTGTTGTTGTTTTTGAACTTCACAAGCTGGCCCTAAAATTTATATGGAAATGTAAAAAATCAAGAATTGCCAAAATATTCTTGAAGAACATCAAGGTGATGATAAACAAGACAGTGAGTTATTGGTGCAAAGACAGACAAATACACCAATGGAAAAGAATACAAAGCCCAGAAACAGACCCACAGAAACACAAACACTTAATTTACAACAGAGATAGCATACTGCAGAATAGTGGAGGGAAACATAGTCTCACAAGCGACAATTAGATGTGCACCTGGTGAGAAACTTACACCCACCTTACCTAATAACCAAAAGGCCAATTCCACATGGACAGCAGAACAAAACATAAAAGGCAAAACAACTCAATCGCTTCTACAAGTTAATATAGGGTAATATCTTCATGACTTTGAGGTATATATTAAAAAATCAACAATGATAAAGGAAAATAATGATAAATTTGAATACATTAAGATTAAGATCCTTTGTTTATCAAAAGATACCATTAAGAGAGTGAAAGGCAAGTCATAGAGGGGGAAAGATATCTGCAACACATAGAACTGACAAGGATTCATATCAACAATATAAGAATATATACATGCTCCAACAACACATTAGAAAAATGGGCAAGAAATTTGAATGGTACTGCACACAAGAAGATATTTAATTAACCAATAACTGTATGTAAAGGTGCTCAACTTCATTTGTAATCAGGGAAATGCAAGTTAAAACCACAATGAGATACCACTAAACAACTACCAGTAATTCCACTCCCAGAAATAACTCGACAGAAATTCAAGCACATGAACACCAAGAAAATACATACAAGAACGTTCAGAGCAGCATTATTTGTAATAGTAAAACACTGGAATCAATGCAAATATCCATTTAGACAGTGGAATGGTAAGTTGTTTATTCAAACAATGGGATTCTCTACAGCAAAGGATATGAATAAATCACAGCTATATGCAGCAATAGACATGCATCTCAGAAATATAATACAGAACAAAAGCAGTCAGTATAGAGCAAAATAAAAACAGTTAATATAGAGCAAAATACTGTATGGTTCCATTTAATATAAATTTCAAAAAAATAGGCAAAACTATAATGTTTAAGGGTACAGACTAAGGTGCTAAAACATCAGTTTGTTGTTAACTTTGTAAGGGAAGAAGAGGATAGTGATTGTGAAGGAAAACACTGGGGCTTTGGGGATGCTTGTTGTGGTCTACTCCCTAACCTAGTTGGTAGTTACATGGGTGTTCACTTTGGAGATAATTAATTGACCTGTATATTTATGTCTTCTGTGCTTTACTGTATATGTAGTATACATCATGATAACCTCCCTTCACTCTCCCTCCTCCCCCCCAAAAAAACTTCTGGCCATTAATGAACTTACTTTTTACTAGAGGTGCTTCAAATAGAGTGGTGGACTTATCTGAAATATATTCTTCAGTTCTAACTTTATAGGATTCTAGAAAGGTATTTTGTGTTTCCTTGGAGTCTGGTTGGGGGGATTCTTCCCCTGTTTGGACCTGAGAGACATAGAATCCAGATAATGGTTCAAAAAACAAATTAGCTTTATTACTGACAAAAAGCTGGATTACAGGGTATGTGACCACAATGGGCTACCAAATACCCTACCTCTAAATTAGATGGACTTGCTCACCCAAGTCCAAGGCAGAGGTGGACAGCTTCAGGCTTTCCTGTAGCCTACCTCAGAAAGCTCAGGATTTGGCTGAAATCTAAGAAACACAGATATAAAGAAATTTGCCCATGAGTCACTCCTCTTTCCCCAGGATGGAGTGAGTGGGGGAGCTTGCCTTTCCCTCCTGGACAGGGGAATGGAAATTCTCTATACTCCATGGAAATGTGAAGAATGAGGAATAAATATTACCCCTAGCAACAGGCAGACTAGCTATGCTTGATAGTCTATTTGAAGTCAGCTCTCTGAAGCTTAGCAAAGGCTACCAGGAGCAAAAATTTTAGAATAAGCTTCATTCTTGCTCTTAAACCTACTTTCCCCTCCTCCACTTTTAAACCTGGGTATAAACCCCAACCACATTTTTTTTCAGTGGCTTTCCTGGAAGCATCTGCAGAGACTAGTAAGTGAGGGAGAAGGGAGCAGGTGATTATATATGTGAATCTTCTCTAAGTTGTATATTTATGAGTGAAGTCTATCTTTCCCGTTTCTCCATGAGATGTATTAAATTCTGGTACACAACTTTAAGCACCTCTGGAGCTTATTTAAATTATTCTTTTTCCAGGTAAAGTTAAGCTTGGTTCAGTTACTTGCTTTTTCATATTTAGAAATACTCAATGATTATCTACATTGGCCTTCTTCCAAAAAGACAATAAAATACAAATACATATCTACAACTTAAAGTTACTTCCTTTTCAGAGTGATGAATGATGATTACTGTGTATCCACAAATACTTTTATTCATGATTTTAATTAGCATGGATAATTTGGTCCAGGAGATTTCAGTTCAGACACAGCAGTGCAAGTTTGCTTTTTAAAATTATACTCTTATTTTTATTCCGAGATAATTGTAGCTTCACATGCAGCTGTAAGAAATGATAGAGAGAGATTCCATTGTGCCCTTTACCCAATTTCCTCCAATGGTAACATCTTGCAAAGCTGTTGCACAATTTCACAACCAAGATACTGACATCCATACGGTCATGATACAGAGCATTTCTATCCTCACAAGGATTTCTGATGTCTTTGTATAGCCACAAACACAGTTCCCTCCCCCATCACCAATCCCCTCCTTAACCCCTGGAAACCACTAATCTCTTCTCCATTTCTATAATTTTGTCATTTCAAGAATGTTTTATAACTTGAATCATATGGTACAAAACCTTTTCAGATTAGCTTTTTCATCCAGCCTAATTATCTGGAATTTATCCAGGTTGTTGCATGTATCCATAGTTTGTTCTTTTTTTTAATCGCTGAGTAGTATTCCATGGTATGGATATACCACAGTTTTTCTAACCATTCACCCATTGGAAAACTCTGGGTTGTTTTGGCTATTACAAATAAAGCTGCTATAAACATCCATGCACAGTTTTTTATGTGAGCATAAGTGTGCAAAAACATGTTTATAATGACATGTAACTCTTTACCTAATTTTCTGGCTGCTTAACTACAGAGCAAAAGAACTCAGGCATTTGCCAAAGGTCACAGACCACCTCCTTGTAGGTGAGGATTAACTAAAGACTCTTATCAGTACTTGCAGCTTTATAACCTTGGGAAGCCCTTGACTGACTCTCTCTCTCTCTCTCTCTCTCTCTCTCTCAGCCTCAACCAGACAAGATGCTTTTCAAGGTGTATTCTTTAAAATATGAACTCCAAGAAATGCTCCTAAAGGGGAGGTTGGGAGAGTTCATGGTCAAATAAGTTTGAGGAAATTCTGAATACTATAATCCTATTCCTCTTTTGAAATAAACAAATGTCCTTTGGTGTACAAAAGGAAGGATCCAGTATCCAACTGCCCAAGTTCAAACCTCCATTTGCTAGACAGTAACCTTCAGGAAGACAGTTAACTTTCCCATATCTCAGTTTCCCCATCTGTAAAGCGGAAATAACAACAGTACCCCACTCATATGAATGAAAGATTAACTATAAGGACACGAGAAAACACTTGATAAATGTTAGTTATTATTATTAGTATTGCCATCATAATCAGAATCATTATGATCTTGTTAAAAACACACATGTCCAGACTCCACCCCGGAGACTGAGATTTATTAAGTCTAGGGGAAAGTCTAGTTCAGATGAAGAAGTAGAGGTTTATCTGGAACAAGAATGTGTCCAAGATAGTAGTAGAGGCAGGATTCAAACCCAGACCAAACTGCCTGATGGAGAGATGTCACACTTAACATCCATACTCACATTCAGTAAATTCTTTAACTCTGTAGTCCTGCAAAAAGAGCACAGTTCTCTCCTGAACTGAAGGTTGGGTTTGTAATATAAACTTGTGATTCCTTAAGGGGTAGTTCAATAAAATAAAATGCAGTTCTGTGACGCTGGTATACAACAGCTTGCAAAACAATTCCTAAATGTAGCAGTAAGCATCAGTATGTAAAAAGTTTGTTGTCATTGTTTAGCAAATCAAATTTGAAGATAAGATATTATTTCTTTAGAAATACAAGAAAACAACTATGATTGCTATTATTTCTGTAGATTTCACCACCACACCGCTGATTTCCAAAGGTCTTACTGTCAAGCACCAGGCGCATTTCCAAGACACTTGGGGAATCACTCTGGAGGTGGTGGCAATCTTCTTACCACTTCAGTAGCAATCCTCAGGTAGGCTTTGGCCTGGAAAAGAACAGATTTGCTTGTTCTATATTTCTCCTTAGTAGACATCAAATGACTCACAAACTGTTTGCCATAGCTGTCTACTGAATTGAGTAGTAGAAAGGCTGAATGAGATGAGGAAACTCAATAGTTAGAAAATACTGCTGTGAACGTTGCATGTAGGGCAGGGGAGAAAGGGGTTTAGATTATCTGGAAGGGGACTTTCCAAAAAAAATATTTAGTAGCAGCAGTTACTGTTTTTCAAACTCTAACTCCTGTGTCAGCAAACTAGCAACCCAGTCTAGCTGCAGAAAACTTACACCTTCCTCTTCTGACAAATTGATATCTTGAGTTAGATACTGCCAAACTTCTTTGGCGTAAGGCCTATTAGTCATTTTTGAAAAGGCTATCTATTACCACCCTCGTTTATCTTCAGAAAGCATTTTCTTTATTCTCTCTGACAATTGTGTCTAATACCAGCACCAAGCACCCCTAGGCTCCTCCATTTGGTGAGATTTAAGTACCACGCAAGAATTCCTGGAATCAGTTGTCATACTCTTCATCTCTGGGACCCCAATACAACAGAACACGAAAACCAGCTCCCAGGCGCTAAGTGGGCCACAACTAACTTAATGCCTGCACAGTCCAGTTAGAACAATGGTCATGGCATTTGCATTTTAAAGTTTTAAACAATTGAAATGTAAATACTACTTATTTCTCCTATCTTATCTATAAAAAGTAACTGTAAGACAATAGTAAGATTTTCTAGAACCAGAAATTTATACATTTATATATTTACCGTTGTATACATACTACTTCTACTACTACTACTACTACTACTGCTGCTGCTGCTGCTGCTGCTGCTAATACTACTGGTACTACTACTATTACTACTGGAAGTAATGGTAATAGCTAAATTTTACTTGAGTACTTAATATCTGCCAAGTATTATTTCATCTATCGTTACCCTAAGGGGTAAATTCTGTCACTATTCCCACTTTATAGACAAGAAAACCAAGACCATGAAAGATGAATAGTCTTGTCCACAGCATCACAGCTAGTGTGAAATGAGCTGGGCTCTGAACCCAGGCTGACCAGCTCCCTGACTCTGCATGGTAAAAGGACTGTTTGAGTCTTCTTTACCCTGACTTGATGAAGCCCTTAACTATGTTTCACACATCTTGATTTTTTAAAACTATGCTTGAAAGTAAGTATTTCCTCCATTTGGGGAAATATTTTAATATAGACCTCTCTGTATTTACATTATGAAGTTGATACAATGTATTAAGAAAACAGCAAATTAAAAAACAAAAGAATTTTGATATAATATATAAATATATATATATATATATATATATATATATATATAAAATCTTGTGCCACAAAGAGAAAACCATATTTGTAACTCACATCAGAAATTTAAATATTTGCCACGTATTAAGATCATAAAGAAAGAACAAAAAATGCATATACACACACACATATTTGTGTGTGTGTATATGTACCTGTATCTGTGGATACATATGTATATATACATATACATATAAACAAGGAGCTACTGTATAGCACAGGGAATGCTGCTCAATATTCTGAAAAGAATTTGAAAAAGAATAGATACATATATACGTTAAAAAAAAAAAAGGTTACTTACATTTCCCCCCTGGGGGTGGTGAAAAAAGCCAGTCATGTCTGTTATCTCTCAATCAACATGTTGGAAAACTGCTCATTATGAAAATTTTAAATGATACTAATTACAATAATGACAAATCTTTAAGTGTATGTTGTCTGTATGTGTATTGCCATGCTACTTGTTTCATTGTTGAAACATAAAATATATGTTTCACGTTACTACTTTAAATCTTATATTTTGGCTCTACTTCTTGAAAAAAAAATCCAATGATTATAGTCAGAAATGTTTGACTTTAAAAGGAGCAATTGGTTATTTATAATATTAATAATTGATATATTTGGGTTTGTATTTATCAAGTTTTTGTGGTCTCTCCAAAAGACCTGGTTTAATTTCTTATTCAAGCTATGTTAACTTATTTTCTACTAACTTTTAAAAATAAGTATACACTTGACCCCTTTTCTTTGGAAGTTGTATATTTAATATTTGTCAGTTTTTAACCTAGAAACATCAGTACAATTTAAAAACTAATCAGAGGTAATTCTATTTAATACCTTTACGATCTACCTTGACAGTGTAAGGATATTACACATAAATCTACTTTCGAATGCTACTTTTTCATTGGTGATACATATTTAAAAAATTTTTTTAAATACATGCACTGGTCCTAAGTGCACAGATCAGTGAAACTGTACACACTGAACACACCTCTGTAACTCAACACCTATGTCAATAAACAGAATACCTATGTCAGATCCCTGAAAAAAACAACAACTATGTTCAATCCCTAATAGTTGAATTATACTTTATTTTACCAGGAAACTGTTAAAATTCCATTTGTGTCCTTTTTTCTTTTTTTTTTAAAGAATAGCTCTCAAAACATGAATAAGACCTTATATGTTTTTACTGAGTACATACTATACCAAGTACTAGTATAAGTAATCTCATTTGTGTAATCTCATAAGTAATCTCACTTATGTAAAATAAACACCATTGGTTCAATGTGGATGAAGAAATTGGAGTTGTCTGCTCAAAGTCACAAAGTCAGTAGGCTGGAGAACATTCACACATGGGTCCGCCTGACTCCAAAGCCCAGCTCCTTCTACCACATTACATATTAAACAGTAAATCCAAAATACAAGTAATTCTAATCATAATGCTCTATCTAAAAATGGTTTCAGTCTCTGCTATAGTTAACAGAAACAACAGACTTTGTTTAAAAATGGAAATAACATACACTTTATAAAGAAATATTTCTCTTAAATCTAAAAGTGCTGATTTTCAGCCATGCATCTTTTTTTTTTTAAACATCTTTATCGGAGTATAATTGCTTTACAATGGTGTGTTAGTTTCTGCTGTATAACAAAGTGAATCAGCTATACGTATACATATATCCCCATATCCCCTCCCTCTTGCGTCTCCCTCCCACCCTCCCTATCCCACCCCTCTAGGTGGTCACAAAGCACCGAGCTGATCTCTCTGTGCTATGCGGCTGCTTCCCACTAGCTATCTATTTTACATTTGGTAATGTATATATGTCAATGCTACTCTCTCACTTCGTCCCAGCCTTACCCTTCCCCCTCTCTGTGTCCTCAAGTGCATTCTCTACGTCTGCATCTTTATTCCTGTCCTGCCCCTCAGTTCATCAGAACCTACAAGGAATAAATGCTGGAGAGGGTATGGAAAAAAGGGAACCCTCTTACACTGTTGGTGGGAATGTAAATTGATACAGCCACTATGGAGAACAGTATGGAGGTTCCTTAAAAAACTAAAAATAGAACTACCATATGACCCAGCAATCCCACTCCTGGGCATATATCCTGAGAAAAACACAATTCAAAATGAGTCATGTACCACAGTGTTCATTGTAGCTCTATTTACAATACACAGGACATGGAAGCAACCTAAGTGACCAACGACAGATGAATGGATAAAGAAGATGTGGCACATATATACAATGGAATATTACTTGGCCATAAAAAGAAACGAAACTGAGTTATTTGTAGTGAGGTGGATGGACCTAGAGTTTTTCATACAGAGTGAAGTAAGTCAGAAAGACAATAACAAATACTGTATGCTAACACATGCATCTTTATAAACACCTTTTATCTCCCAGTAGCTTTTCTAGGTGTTTAAAGCCTAATATTTTACAATGAAAATTTAAAGCTCACTAAGGCAAGCTGAGGCCATATCATTCTATAATCTTAGTTCTAACTTATGTTAAATTAGAGACATAAACCTATCTGACTGCACAAAATCTGAATGATTCCATAATAATCAAATTTGCTACATTTAACCTTTGCTTTTTAATGGACTATCTCCAAGCTTAAACTTTCAATATATCACACTCAAAGCAATGGTTAGATTTTTATTTGCTGAGAAACCACTAAAAGTGCTTAGTTTAACAGTTTCAATTTCCACAAAACTGTTGAGATTGAATTTTTTCAGCCAGTGCAGTATCATTTCAACAAATACTTTTTGGTTCTTATTGTGTGCAAGGCATTGTTTCGGGAAATCTGTGGGAGGTAACAATAAAAAAGGGAGGCAGAAGTGCTCACTGGTGAAGAGGTGGGGCCTTAAGATCAGACAGGTATGGTTTAAAATCCTGGTTCCATTACTTATTAACACTGGCCCTGGGCAAGTTAATTAAACCTTCTAGGCTCAGTTTCCATATGTGTAAAATGGTTATAATAATAGTATCTGCCTCAAATGGCTTGGGGGCATATTAAGTAAGAATAAACTATGTGAAGTACTGGAATATAAGAAGCAAATAATAAATACTAGTGGCTACTATTATTACTATTATGTCCTCAAGTAATTTACAATCTCATTGAAGAGCTCATCTTAACATATCCTTTTGGACACTTTTTCTGCCTGAGGAATAAGTAAATTAAATCCCTTCCTTCTGTTTAATACACAACTAGGAAAAGCAAACACATACATGTCATATGTAAAAAATATGATTTAGATTTCTCAGACTATTAATACTCTCTTTCTCAACAACTCAACTCTACATGAACTAACCCTTCTCTCCTATTCAAGATCTTTCATTGGGCCATCTAGAGACACAGATAATACAGCTGGATCTTATTTGTCTGCTCTGTCATTATCAAGTAAAGGAACTGGATGGCAACCAAAGTGCAGAAGTTTTATGGTGAGCTTTTCCCTTTGTCTTTGTTTTTAAATATTTGAAGTTCTAATTTTCCATACACAGTCATTTCATATTAGGACTATGAGGTAATAATGTAGAAATTTAAAAGATAATAAAGTTTCTATTTAAATTTAAAAGTCTTTACCAGGAATATCTTATAGCGCACTTTTTAACACACCAATATTAAGATTTTTACTTGACAAAAAGAATGAAACCACAAAACTAATAGTCAGTCATGAGTCCATCACTGTGTCCTGGGCTCAATCAAAGGCAAAAGGTAGATATAGTTGAATGAACAGTTATAATTACACAAACAAGAGGAAATGCTATTGAATTTAAGAGTTCTGAATCCTAGAGTGTCCACTTTCTCTCCCTTCCTCTATTGCTTTCTCTGGCTACTTTACTTATATTTGGAGTTTCAATTACTCCCCTTTCCTCAGTGGTGCACGTATGCAGAAGGTTCTGACCTTTGGCTGAGTAGGCAGAAGCTTGATGGAGCTTTTTAACTGGTACTGTAACCCTTCCCAACTTTTCCAATGATGCCTCAAAGTCAGCACATTTCATACCTTTCGATTAATCACTGTGTTCTTAGTGTTTGTCTCTTCTGAAAGTTAAGTATTACTGGGAGAGCTAAATCCCTAATGCCTAATTTTAAAAGATTTTATGGGCAGAGGATGAGAGCCCTGGAACCTGGTGCTGAGAGGATGGAGTGAGGGAAGATGGAGAAGAGAAGGTAGAATTAGAAAGAAGACAAAAAGCTAAAGATGAAACTTTTACTTATTAATAAATTTGCCTGTAGTAAACCCCTAAAAGCAAACAATAAAAAGTATCAATCTAAGGGGCTAACAATTAACAAATAATTTTGCATATTCCGTCCCATTAACTTTTGCAGAAGTTTATCACGTTGGCAAGTAAACACTTCCTTCATTCTTTAAATGAAGACATGCAGGTAGAATGGGCACTAAGCTTCCATGCATATGGCAGAACTTGTGACTTTTGCAGAAGTTTATCACGTTGGCAAGTAAACACTTCCTTCATTCTTTAAATGAAGACATGCAGGTAGAATGGGCACTAAGCTTCCATGCATATGGCAGAACTTGTTCAGAGGGCTGTGACCAGCTTCTGAGAGCGTATTTCCATTTAAGTTCATAGGGCAAAAGGGAAGGGGATTATCAGGAGGTAAGATTCACCAGAAGAATAACCAGAAGGATCCTGATTCCAGGACTCAGCAACAGCTTCCTAATATCTAGGACTTAATATCTTTAATGCTGAAGCTGAGAACTCTACCCATATCTCATGATTCAAATTCTGCTCTGATTTTCAGATGCCACCAAAGAGTGACATTTACTTGAAGCTACGTAAGGGGAAGGGCAAAAAATGGACTCAATCCTTTGATAAAGGGCAGTAGAAAGACATTAATTGCTATAGCATCTTATACAGAACATTTCAGAAGACATAAATACTCACAGTTGTATTTCTACTTGGCATTTTTCAAAGTATTTTCACATTATCATCTAATTCTTTTCATTATGATATCAATTTACAGATGGAGAGAAAGGTTCAGAGACATGAGGGAACTTGCCTAAGGTCACACTTAGAAAGTGGCATTCTTCTTAATGAAACCCCAAGCTAATACAGATTAATGCTTTTCCTTTCATGCAGAGACCTCTTAGAGAATCTAATAAAGCTCTTGTCCAATTCCCCAGAAAAATGCACACTCATACATTCTGGATATAACTTCAGGGGATTCTCAGACCCAGGTTAGGATCCTCTCTGTATTATGCCCTGTGGTTGTGCACACCAGTGGGACCTGAGGGGCAGAGTGTGCCCACCCTCTTCTCTAGATCTCTGTGATATGAAAAGGAGGTGAACTGAAAGCTAGCCTACATATACACAATAGAGAGACACTGAAGTAATCTTGCAATTAATTAGGAAGGGAAGCAGATACTGTACCGGGAAGAGGATACATGGGTTATGGTTTCAGAGCTGAGTGTGGAAATAGCCTCTAGTACTACCTTAGACAAATTCTTTACTATAAATGAATCTCTGCTTCTTCATCTGAAAATGGAGATTATCATACATATCTCACAAACGTGCTATGAGAATCAAATAATATGTTTTATTTAATACACTCAAGTACTGTACTCACTTCTTAGAAGGAATTGAGGAAATCATAGCTATTAGTAGAGGACCCAGAAGGTGATACAATGGAAAGAGGACAATATTTGGAAGGAACAGACTTGCCTTTTAATCACATTTTGCCATTTATTAGTTCTGTGACCTTGGGAAAACTATTTAGCTTCTACGAGCCTCAGTTTCCTCATCTGCAAAATGCGGACTATTTATATATTACACTAAGTTCTTGTGAGCATAGAAAGTATATAAATGTCTAACAGTGTCTAGCATACTCTAACTGCTATTATTATTAGGAAGGTGGTTAATAATAATGAATGTCTGCAATCTAAGAGTAGGAAGCAATAACTTCCATGGAAACAAATACAAGGCTCCATTTTTTTTTCCTTTTCATGGACATGTCTAAATCTTAAAATTGCTCAGAAGTCTTCATATATAAGGCAGAAGTCTTCACATGTAAGGCTGATGATGTGGTGCATGAAATTCTCACTACTTTAGCAGAGACCTCACTAAATCAAATCTAACTTAAACCCCAAAGAGGCAGCTTGCTCACATTCCCATAAATGTCACCCAGCAACAGCAAAATAATAGGTCTAATGTTTACATAAATGTAAATGAGATTTTAAAAACATGTAACTCCAACAAACTCTACAAACACTGTTGTTTAGAGTTTTAAATCATACTACCTTTTGATGGTTGCTATATGTTCTCTGTTATATTACATTCCTTTAACTTTTTGAAATGTTTCTTGCTTTTGGAGAATCTCAAAGAAAAAAAGCAATAATGGACAGGTGGGAAAATATTTAAAAACGTAAGTTCATAATTGAAATAAACTAGTAGGTAATTATTTGTATTCACCACAGAATGTCTTTAAATAGTCTGTTCTCAGGAAGCATTTAAAAGTGTGTAATTTAAAAAACCCTCAATTTTCATACAAATTTTCATTCACTGCATAAAGTACACCTATGGTAGTTGGGATTGCCAGACTTCAACTATGAAAGCAATAAAAGATCATGGTTTTTGCTTATCCAAAAGATTTCTAAGAAAAGGCTGAAAAGGAAATTTAACGTTTATTACCTAAAAGGCAGAGAAAAGAAAAACAATGATAAGTACTACATTGCATTTATTCAGAGATCATATTGCCAGCAACTCAACCACCTATACCATAACTGCCAACCCTTAAGAAAGAGAAAGGAGCTCTGGGCACCTAAAAGATATAATTCAGAATGAATCTACTTTACCAATCTGAGACTCCTGACTGTCAGTTTTGCCCTTACTTTATTCACAGCTCTAACCAAGCTTGGCTCTTTTATTTTCCAGTTCACATGGGATTAGAGGAAGCAAACTAGAATACAAGGGGTAGTAGTTATGGACAGACAAAATAATGGTACTATAAAGTTATACTCATTACATAAGGGAAAAAAAGAAACTACTAGAAGACTGATTGGGGCTGCTTGGCAAAGGAGCACAAAAACTACATCAAAACTGATGCACCAGATGATGGCTCACTTTCAAACTTAAATAGCAAGTGCTACTTAGGAAGGAAGAGATATATATGGATGATTTTATTTCTATTTTAAAAAGGAGTAAAATTAAAGAATTTATGCTTAAAGGCATTAAGCTTCAGCAATCTCTGAAAATCTATCAACTGTATCCCCAATGATATTAGCTAATGAAACACTACTAGTTTTCCCACCTCACCTCCTCAATCTTATTTATTAAAATAAATGCAATGAAAATCCCATCTCTAAAGGTTTATACAGTTTCCCTATATCCGACTCAATATTTTCTTGTATTAGGTTTCCTTCTCCCAACAATCAGCTGAACTTCTAATACTGAAATATAATAACCTCGGGCAGTTAGATATTGCTAGCCAGCAACATAAGAACTCTACAAGCTCTTACTGTTCGTGTTCTTCATGAAAAAATTGGTTGGGTGACAATTCTTTGTAGGTGAACGTGTCCAGTTGATAATTCAGAGTTAGCACTGGTATGTCTACCATATAAAATAGTAACTTAAAGATACTTTGGATAAGTTAACTAATCTTTGTTTAACATATGCATTCCAAATAGACAAACTTGATCTCCCCAACTTTCTTACTATACATCAGAAAGTATATATCCTGTGAAAAGAAATTAAAATACATATTTAGAAATATAACTTACCTCATCACTTTCAGGCTGTGAAAACACAATCGGCTGGCCTGTATCTGAAGCTTCCCGTATATTAAGGTGTAAGGGAATGTCTCCTAAAAGAGCCCACCAGATATCCATTAGTACCACAAAAGTTTATATAGGCTTTTGGAATTTAATTCTTTGAATTGCAGAAAGAAACAAATCGACTCAAATCAACTTGAGTTATGACTATCCTCAAATTGCTAAATCTCTGAAAAACAAATTTCAAATGAAAATTAGGGGCAAAATATTCCATTTGAGGGCAGTTCCATGATCACATATGTATATATGAAAGCAGTGTGGCAGCCAATCATGGAATAAGGCCTCTGATTTATTCTTTGCTGGAAGTCTTTCAGCAACAAATGGCCTGGAAGACATCTGTAAATTTTTCTCCCTGTAATAACTGATATAGACGTATCTTGCCACATAATAAGAGGAAATTGAAGAGGAAAAGATGGGGTGGCAAAGTAGTTTAAAAAAAGCCAACAAAATAATCTTCCTGATGGCAGATGACTGAGCTAAGAGAACAGCTGAAAATTAGGCCAGACCTGTTATTTCAACTATCTGCCTCTTTATCAGATAGAATTATTTTTCTTTTATTATGTATTAATCTATATAGCATTATATATAACTTGTGAGCTTGATGAACTCTCAGAAAATATATAAGAACCCCCAAAATACAGACTTGAGGTCAGAGAGGGTATGTGTCTTCCCTGAGGATATATTAGGTAGTAGGATTTAGAGGAAGAATGCTCTGATCCATCATCCAATTGACTCTTTCTACCACACCATCACAAATGAAGCCTTTCAAAAGGCTGATTTTAAAACTGCAGTAAAAGGAGGAGAAGAGTTGACTTGTCAGGGTACTCAGCATCCTTACACCGACTCCAAGTCCACCCAAAGGTTATTAAAACGTGTGTGTGTGCATGTGTGTGTGTGTTTTATATAAAGAATTCATTCAGCACCACGCCAGGCAATGGAAATAATGTAGAAGAATGTGTTACAAAATTACAAACCTACTACAATTTATATTATGAGCTACATGGAGGAACAGATATTTCATGCTCCTCCTACCAGCAAATTTTGAGATCTTAACCAACTGTTTAACTCTTTCCTAAAAGTTCAATAGACAAAATACATGAATACTTCAGTAACCATTTAAAGACCAGCTTTTCAGTAAAATTGATGTCTATTCTATAGATCAACTTTAGACTGTAGGAAGCTATCACAGGGGCAGGCAGGAGAAGATATTACAGAAAATACTTAGAAACCCACAAAGTTTTTTCTCTTGATTTATGAACTGCCATTATATAGTAAAGAATCCTGAATGCTTTCATTTCTACTGCAGTAATGAAAGAAAAAAAAAGTAAAACCTTCTCCATTTTATAGCCACCTAGTGACATCACTTCTGCCCTCCAGAGACTCACAATCTGCAGAAGAGTAGAACAAGAAAGAGGTAAACCTTGTTAGAAAACAGGTGGCACAGTGAGAGCAGTAATAGGCTAACAATCATACACAGAGAAGGATAAAAAGGAGTAAAGGTAATGAGAGGGGGTGAGGTTCGGCCTGGCCTTGAAAAGTATTTTTGAGGGGTTAGGGCTGAAGGAAGCACATTTCAGAGACATAAGTTAAAGGGGTTTCTGTGGCATGATCTGAGAGCTTTAACTACTATGTACAAACTGTCCCTGTAGGTGAATATGGATAAAGTTCTGAAGAGCCATTTTACGAAATAATCATTTGAAACACAGCCCCATGGATGAAAATAAGAGGCAGCCAGAGAGTCAGTAAAGGGTCCTGGGGGTTTCACCCAGCCAGGAGGCCATAGCTGTGAGAGCTCTTTCCCTGATTTCAGTTCCTCATTCCCAATTCCAACCTCTTCATCATCAGAGCCCCTGCTCCAGTTCATGGGACATCCCTCTGGGTCCCATGACCACATTAAAAGGAGGAGATGTGCTCCACATTGGAACTCTAAATTATTTTTCCCATAACACTTTGAGATACAGCGGTCTATAGCACTACCCCACTTTCTGTGATCAGTAATCAGTGTTTCTGATTTTCTGATTACACTTGTGATCTGTTGGTTAAAATGTATCTTCCATATATGAAACTGTTCCTCTAGGAGACATGTTTCAAATTCTAAATAACTGACGTACAAAATCATACCACCCATCCATAAATTAGGGAATTATAATACTGTCAGCATAATTCAATAACGTCATTATAATTACACATTTACTTTATTATATAAGTGAATGTCAATCTGTTATGTTATTATGCAGATTTGGGAAATTGAACTTCCTAGGTTAAATGAAAAACTGTTGCAGAATATAATTAGCACCTATAATTATAACAATGTATCAAAATATATCATTAGTATTCACCTGGTACTGTGGTAGCTGCTTTAGTACAAATACATAAAAACAATAATGCATTTAACATCAACTTTTAGAAACTTAATTATAATAAAGAATGTTTTGAAACTCCTTGATCTTTAAGGGATCTTAATTGTTAACTACCCTAAACTAATAATTCACTCTATGCCTCCCTTATTTAGCATCTAACAACTGCCTTTGCTCAGAACAGAAACTCATAAGTAGGGACTTCCCTGGCGGCACAGTGGTTAAGAATCCTCCTGCCAATGCAGGGGACACGGGTTCGAGCTCTGGTCTGGGAAGATCCCACATGCCGTGGAGCAACTAAGCCTCTGCGCCACAACTACCGAAGCCATGCGCCTAGAGCCCGTGCTCTGCAACAAGAGAAGCCACCACAATGAGAAGTCCATGCACCACAATGAAGAGTAGCCCCCGCTCCCCGCAACTACAGAAAGCCCGCAGGCAGCAACGAAGACCCAACGCAGCCAAAAATTAAATAATTAATTAATTAAGGGAAAAAAAACTCATAAGTAGAATATCCAAACATGTTTTCTGAAAAGTCCATTAAGTTGCTTTTGGATTTGTTAAAAATCATGTTTTATCTAAAATCTGTGTTTTGCTCCTTTAACACATGACTTTACTTCTCCTCAAAACACTAATGAATCCTTCAATTCAGTAACATGAACTGTATAGACAGTGTAAATTTCAAGTGTCATATTTTATACACATGGCATAAAAAGATTACAGAATAAAAAGGTTACATATAAAAAGATTAGAGAAAACAGAAAATACTGTTTTCTACAGCAAAAGGACTAATAAATTCAGAACTGATCAGGACGGCATTTCTCCATACACACCAAGAACTGACACTTCCAAAGGTTGCTACAACATACAGAACAGGTATTTCTGTATATATCTGCTTATACTGAGAGCTATTCTTCCTAACTTAGGAAACAAACTGAGGATCATTATTTAAAATGTGGGCTTCAAATCACAGTACTCAAACCACAAAACTCTCCTCTCAAATTCAAGTTATAGGCAGTTTTTATCTATAGCAAGAGTTATCATAATTGGCAGAACAAACCCCCTATTCAAAAAGCCTTCCACTAATGAAGTATCACAAAAAGGCAAAGAAAGGTTAACACACAGAACTGTGCTATACTAACAATTTAAAACACAAAGCCAAAAGCAGTTCATCCTTTTTTGAGACATTCTTCATCACCATGCCATTTCCTTTGCAAAAGAATATCCTGTGGTCTTACCTAGAATATCAAGATCAAGGGTCCGTGCTAGTCTCCTTGCACCATCAGCACCAAAAATATGAGTTTTGTGTTTACATTTTGGACACTGGAAAACACTCATATTTTGGACAAGGCCCAGAACCTAGAATAATAAAGACACACTGAAATCAAAACAAAATTAAACCAAGTTTCAATCCATTATTTCAACAAGTTTTTACTGCATACCTACTAGGTTCCAGTGATACAATAATGAATAAGTTATGGTCTCTGCTCTCAAGGAACTCAAGCTGGTGGGAGAGCAAGACACATGTCATTAACTCTAATAATGAGATAAATGCTAAAGAGTTATAAATGACAGGGATCAAAAAATTCTGTTTGGGAAGAATGAGAGGGACCTCTGAGTTGCCCATAGAGAATTGCTTCTTCAGGTTGAGTGTGAGAAGAGGGGTTGAGGCCTACAGCAGGAATTCTAGGCAGAAGAAAGAGCATAAGCCAAGGCAGCGGACTACAACTTGTATGGCCTATTTGGGCTGCAACCCAGTCAGCTGCCAAGGCAGAAGCTAGTTTGGTAAGAAAGGTCAGGGTCAGATGGTACCAAAGCAGCAGTGATACACAATAAGATGTACGTTTTAGGGCTTCCCTGGTGGCGCAGTGGTTGAGAGTCCACCTTCCAATGCAGGGGACACGGGTTTGTGCCCCGGTCCGGGAAGATCCCACATGCCGCGGAGTGGCTGGGCCCGTGAGCCACGGCTGCTGAGCCTGTGCATCCGGAGCCTGTGCTCCGCAATGGGAGAGGCCACAACAGTGAGAGGCCCGCGTACCGCAAAAAAAAAAACAACAAACAAACAAACAAAAAAACATGGAATGGAAAAACTAAAAGGACTTGTCTTTGTGTGTTTATTTTCTTAGACAAACACAAATCCAGGGCTGTATGCTCTGAAATCAGTCATTTCAGAGGTGATAGTTTTTAGTGCTGTCTAAAATACTCTAGGTCTCCTCCTGCACCGTTCTCTGCATAGGATTTTTCTCCTGGGCACAAGGTTAGCATTTTTCTTCTTTGTAATTAGGTGAGGACACGTAACTTGTTCTGGACAATGAAATGTGAGCTGAAGTGACATGTGTCACATCTAGGCAGAAGCTTTAAGTGCTAATTCCCCATTATGTTTCCCTCTGTCCCTGGGACTAGCAAGCTTCCAGAAAGTGGCTGCTCCATCAGCCTGGGTGCCAGAGTAAGAACAATGCAGAGGAGTGTTAAAACCAAACCATAATGGACGTGTAGCATGAGAGAAATAAACTCATGTTGTTTTAAGCCACTGAAATTTGAGGGTTGTTAGTACACATAATCCAGCCCATATTGGCTGATACAGGGGTGTAAGAAGAAAGTATTAAAATTTCTATTTCTTCCTTATGATTTCCTTTTTAATTCCAATTTTGTGTGTTATAATGAAAATAATATATTAGCACAGTAATAAACGTGTACTATATATAGATATGTAGAATTTACAATATATATTTATATATAGTATACATTTTAAAATCTATATATAGGTACAGATAATTTATATTATATATCTATATATTTATATAATTTATTATATATCTATATACAGTATACATTATAGAATCTCTATATCTATAATTATATATATATTTTCAAACATCATTTATTAATTAGCATGTATAATCAAAACAATTTAGAGATAAACAACCCTCTGTATGTTTGAAATTAAGAGGTTGTGATACCTAAGCTTGGTTCTATTACTGATAATATTCTTCTAGTTAAAGGCTAAATGCCCTAATACTGCTTCCTAGGTTACGCTGAACAAAGTAATTCTTCTTAACTCTAGAATTCCTTCATCTCAAAAACTTCCCACAGAAATACCACTTTCCTTAAAAAAAAAAAAGTTGTAATGAAACAGAAGAGTGAGCCCAGAACAGACTCACACATGGAAGTCACTAATTTATAATAGGGATGACACAGTGCTGCAATGTTAATTGGATATCCATATGGAAAATAAGGAATCTTAACCTTCTATCTCACACCATACACAAATATTAATTACAGATGGATTGTAGAGCTAATATGAAAGATAAAACAAAACACATTTGGAAGAAAACAGCAAAATAAACTTATAACCTTGGAGGCAGGCAAAGATTTTTCTAGCAGGACACAAAGAAGCACTAAACATAAATGAAAATTTTTTGTTAAATTCGACTGCTTTAAAATTAATAACTTATCAGAAGGCATAATTAAGAGAGTAAAAAGGCAAGCTATAGAGCAAAACATGATATCTATAATACACATATATAACAAAGGACTTTTATCTAGAATATATAAAGAATTCCTACAAATCAATAAGGAAAAAAAATCAGATAATACAACAGAGAAATGGGCAAGAGACTTAACAGGAACTTCATAAAAAAAGCCACTCAAAGACAAACAAACATGAGAAAAAGTGTTCAATTTTAATTATCATCAGGGGAATGCAAATTAGAACCGCAACGAGATGCCATACATTTATGCTTAAGACCTGATTAGAACAGAAAAAGGTCCTTATGACTACAACAACCCAACCCCCCCCCCAAAGAAAAACCCAAATACCAAATGTTGGTGAGGTCATGGAACAACTAAAACTCATAGCTTCAGTGGAGTGTAAAGTGGTACACCATTTTGGAAAACTGTTTGGTAGTTACCTACTTAAAGTGACGTATGCTTATATTAAGGCACAGTATTTCCACTCTGTTATACATTAACAAAAAATGTGAACAGTTACCAAAAGACATTACAAAAGTATTCATAACTAATCCCAAAATGAAAAACTACACAAATGTCCATCAACAGTAAAATGGACAAATAAATTGTGGTATATTCACACAATTGAATGCTACACAGTAATGAGAATGAGAGAACTATAGCTACAATCAACAGTATGAGTGAAGCTGTCAAACATAATTTTAAGCAAAAGAAGCCACACAAAACTATATACTTATTATTCCATTTATATTAAGTCCACAAACAGATAAAACTAATCTATGCTGTTATAATTTGGGTTCCGCTTTGGGGGTAGTGATCAGAAGGTGGCACAAGGCAGGAGCTTCTGGGGTACTGGTAATGTTCTGTTTCTTGAATACAAGCAATGGGTGTGTTCACTTTGCAAAAATTCATTGAGCTATATTCACTCACAATTTATGCCCCTTTGTGTAAGTATATCAGACTTCAATAAAATGTTTGCTTTTAAAAAAGGTGGTCATGTGAACAGTGGCCAATAAAGCAATAAGAACAAATAACCAAAATGATGTTTTATTGGTCATCCTGTGAACCTGCACACAAAAATAACCATCTGTTTTAAATAGAAAATATTCTATAAAAACAGAGAGGTTGCAGTAAAACTAAGATGAGGTCTTTGGGAAGAAGAATCCCCTATTCTTTCCACATGACACTCCAAGGAAAGAACTGAAATAAAAGCCTAAGCCCAGAGAGCTCTGAAATGATGGAGTTCTAGACCATCAATGTCTAATTAGGTAGCCACTAGTTCACATGTGGCTACTAAATACTTGAAATGTGGCTAATCTGAATTGGGATGTGCTGTAAGTGTAAAATACACACTGGATATCAAAGACTTAGTATAAGTAAAAGAATGTAAAATATCTCAATAATTTTTTAGAGTTTACAAGCTATTCTTTAAGTTTTTTCATTGAAGTGTATCATGAATACACACAAAAAGTACACAAATCACAAGTGCATGACTGAATGGACTTATCATAAAGTTAAGTAGGCCTATGTTACCATGATGCTGTCAATAAAACATTGCCAGCACCCTAGAAGTCTCCTTGTATACTCTCCAAAACATGTTGCCAAAAGTATAAACTAACAGCCTGGTGGTTAGATTTCTAACACCATAAATTAATTTTGTTGTCTTGAATTTGATATGAATGTAATAATGCAATGTATTCTTTCGTGTCTGTATGATTCATCCAGCTAAACCATGTACATCTGTAGTTCATTTTCAGTGAGTCCTAAGATTCCATGATGACTATATCACAGTTATGCATTCTCTTGTTAGATCATCCGTGTTGTTTCCAGATTTTTATAAACAATGCTTCTACGAATGTTTTAATACATGTCTTTTTTGCTGGGTATTAGGTTATGCATATTTAACTTCAGTTAAAAAAACGCCCGTTTTCCAATAAAGTTCTACCAATTTATACTCCCACTAGCAAATGAACGAGAACTCCAGCTATGCCACAGCTTCATCAACATTTGGTATCATCAGGCTTTTTTCATTTTGGCAAGTATAGTAAGTATGGAGTAGTACCTCATTACGCTGGATTTTCAATTGTCAATCTGTTTATACCAGGAACTATATTTCCTAGAATCTCCTTCCTTATATGGCTTCTGGTTAAAGTTCACCACAGGTAAAGTGGCATGAGATTTGGGAAGAGAAGGTGTAGGCTTAGGCCTTACACTCTAAAGGTTTCCTATGGGCAGAGGTGGTGACAGAAACGTGCAGAGGTACAGGTGCATTCCAGTTTGTTCTCATTCTACCTCTGTGCTCAGCTCTCCTGTGCACCGTGCTTTGAATTTGTGTTGCCAAAATTAGTAAGGAAGTTAAGCATATTTTTACATGTTTACTGGTCATTTGTATATTCTGCTCTGCGAAGTATCTGTTCAGGTCTCTTGTCTGTTTTTTCCATTGATTATGTGGTTCTTTTCCTACTGAACTGTCAGAATTCCTAGTATTTTTAAATGCAATTCCTTTTTGCTTGATTCTCAATTTTTATATTGATTTCATGCTGAAATGACAGTATTTTCAATATACTTAGTTAAGTATACTATTAAGATTAACTTCACCTGTCTTTTTCTATTTTTAAAAAAATGGCTATTAAAAACTTTAAAATCACATTTGTGGCTTGAATTATATTTCTCTTGGACAGTGCTGCTGTTGACAACTAAAGGCTGACTGTAGAACTTATTCTGATAGTTCTCCTACCTAATGTTGCTCTAAGGTCCTAAAGATGCAAAAAAAAAAATTATCAGGGTCTGTGATTTATGAATATGTAAAAAAATTGAACAGAAATGAAACATTTACCTTTAAGACTATTCAGGACAGATAAACTGTCAAGTTTCTTTGCTTTTAGTTGAAATTACATCAACTGAATGTGCTAACACTCGTGTGGTTATCTCTTTCTGTTCAGAAGGTCATACGACAGTCATACACACACATATATTTAACTAGAAAAGAGAAAATAAATTACTTCCTAAGATATGCAGACTATGTGGTTGAACAACTTTTTCAAAACACGGGGTTAGCTTGAAGAAAATTTAAAAGAGAGCTTCCAGTATTAAAAAGATTAGAAAACACTGCCCTCTTCATTTAAGAGCAGTCCTCTATAATCAATTATTTTTGAACAGGGGTAGCTAATGTAATAAGAAAGAAGATTATAATGCCCATATTACAATTCAGAAAAATTCTTCTTTTAAATAGGAAAGAATACATATCTACACGACCACCCCCTACCCTCACTCCCCAAAAAAGCCTTATATTGTGTGAATACTTCATATGTTGTTAAGCTGTTTGTGTTTATTGTAGAGCTATTTTGTGTATGCTTTGATCATAGAAACATTAGAAAACTGTTGCTTTGCCATAGCTTAATTTACATAATACCACTGAGACGCAGCTGTAAGCATGCTCAATCATTTTTTAATGTCTCATCAAAGTATAAGATCCTTTTTTCTTTTTACCTCAGCTGGTTTTACTGAAAAACGTAAATGCTACATGCCTGTCTAACATCAGCCACCACAAACCTTTAGCATGTTATTCTTACATTATTCTAATCCATCACTGGCTCAGGAGGGTACCTCTTTTATTAACTTTTAAAAAATTGACTGTCTTGAAATATCAACATTGCCCTGAAATACTGGATGTCTAAATGTACTGAATTAAGCAGGCTCAAAAGACCCCAATTTTAGTTTCTTCTTGGCATTTTAAACCCAGATTCAGGTAAGTAACAAGCAAGATTTTCAGGTTACTATATAATCCAATTTTTCAAGGTTACAGTCAGGTTAAATTCTTGCCGGTTGGAACCTGTCACAAGGATTAAGAGCTATGATTTAAGAAAAAAACGAAGGGGAAAAACTCACTGTTAAACAGAGAATGAATAATAACAAATGAAATTGATTAGATTCACAAGCGCTTTTCAGTTCTCCATTAGCCTTGAACCAGTTTTTGGTATATTCCTTGAAGCATGTGTACAGATACTATAATTTTTAAAAATGAGATGGGTGTTATTGCTTTCTCTTTCAGAAGTAGTCTGGTAATGGAAAAAACAATTAATGGGGAGGCCTGCATTCATTCTCCTCTCAGGGACCAACTAACTACCTCTGGATCCATGAAGTACAACTTAACTTCTCCATGCCTTGAATTCTAAAATGAGGGACTGTAATGATCTCTAAAACCTACCACTGTAACAATAACATTCAGAGCTACCCTTCACAATGTCATGTGCTAAGACCTAAGCAAAGTACTGTATATGTAATCTCACTTAACTGCCACAACGACCTATGAGATGGGTCACGAAACACTTAAGCTAAATTATTTGCTCAAGGTCACACAGTTAGTGAATAACAGAGCCAAAATTCAAATCAGATGGGTCTATGTGTGGAAGTCACAAAACCAGATGACAAGTAAATGAACTGCAGGATTTTGTTCATGGAACTAGAGGGCCGAAAACTATTGACCAGTGAATCTAGTTCAGTGGGGAGATTTAAAATAGTAATTAAGAGCACAGTTATAAGGGAAGACCTGATTTGAACCATCTTCATCATTCACTGATGCAGCTGAGCCTCAGACATCATTCCCTTCTCCTGGCTATGAAACTCCCCTTTCCCTTAACACCCTCAGTATACCTCTCCTGACTGTCAACAGAACCTATGGTCCCCTTAACTCCTCCCCATTTTTCAATCCACCAATTTTCTGTCTTTACTTGCCCTAGGCAATCAGGACCCCAAAGGAAAGCAAATTTAAAGGAGACTCCTCTTAATCTCTCATGCTGTGATATTCTATGACATTCACATTACTAAACCTCAACTCTAGAAAACCCACAGAAATAGCAATTAAGAATGTGGGCTCTGGAAAGCAGACCATTTAGGACAGGATCCCAGAGGCCCGCTAAACAGACGGGTAGCCTTATGCAAATTATTTAATCTCTCTGTACTACAGTTTCCTCAGCTGCAAAATGGGAAAAATAATGTTATTACTTCACAGGGTTGTTGTGAGGGTTAGATTAGTTTAATTCATGTAAATCACATAGAACAGCATTCTTGTTTAAAGCATACATGGACTTCTGAGAGATGCAAGAGAAAGACAAAGATGAGCAAACATCTTCAGTCTCTAAGATGCAACTATGGCCGAGATGCATAATGCTACCTACCCAGTCTTATAAAGGTTGTCACTGAAGAAAAGTCATTTTTCAAAAGTGGAAAGATTACCCAATTGTGAAGAAGGAAGCCACATGCGATACATCATGTGCAAACTAATAGTGTTCCTAGAAAGAATACTAACAGCACCTTCCAAGGCCTGCAAAGCCAATAATGAAAGATTCTCTAAATACATCAAAGGTATTAAATTTCTCAAAGAATCAAGTGAGACAACTTGATGATTGTAGAGGAAAAAACTATGCTCAAGGATGAAAAGAATAAATGTGTCACTTGCCTCCACTTTCATGTAAGATTACCTATTTCTAAATTGTTTTGTGAGGTAGATAGGCTTGAGGTATTAAAGAAAATAGAACTCTTGGGGTCCAAAAGACAAACTAGATGCTGAACAAACTCTGAGACAGGTATGATGAACACATAAGTTTTGAAGGCATTCAAGGGTGAAGATGTGAAACTTCTGGTCCAAATGGATAACCTACTGCCATGAATGGTGACTGTGCCAGAAAAAGAATAAACTACAATTCTGATCCTCATCACTAAGAACAATTTGTAGGGTCTTTGGTAATAAAAATGGAAAATGGAGAGAAAACATTGATAAGAATCAAATATTTTAGGTTCTAAGATCACCTAATTTTTCTTAGGAGACAATATAATCATTAACCCTTACAAATAAACACCACAAAATCCACACCACAGTAGGACTCTTTGTTTTTTTGTTTTTAGCCAGCAGGAAAAGAAAACCTGCTGGCTAAAAACAAAAGCAAAATTCCTATCTCTCTTTTATAAAATAATTAACTATTTGCAAGGCTGAAATAGTAATAGAATTTTCTCTCTCTCTCTCTCTTTTTTTTTGGCTGTGTTGGGTCTTCGTTGCTGCGCACGGGCTTTCTCTAGTTGCGGCGAGCGGGGGCTACTCTTAGTTGCGGTGCGAGGCTTCTCATTGCGGTGGCTTCTCTTGCTGCAGAGCATGGGCTCTAGGTGCGTGGGCTTCAGTAGTTGCGGCATGTGGGCTCAGTAGCTGTGGCTCACAGGCTTAGTTGCTTTGCAGCATGTGGGATCTTCCCGGACCAGGGATCGAACCCGTGTCCCCTGCATTGGCAGGCGGATTCTCAACCACTGCGCCACCAGGGAAGTCCCTAGAATTTTCAAAATTAATTATAAGAAAAAAAAAAGTTCAGTGACCAGCATTAGGCTTTAATATATTTGTTGCCACGTCAACTATAGCACAGACAGCTAGCTGCTCACCAAAATCCATGGTCTCATCTTTCTTGCTTAGCACAGCTAACCTATGTTTCTCAGGCTCCTTGAGAAACATGACTATGATCACATAACAGAGTTTTAGTTGGGGGAATGAGAGTGTAAGTACGTGTGCCACAACCAGGCTTCATCCATAAAAAGCTCCCATGACATACCTCTGTACTCTCTTTCTCTTCTGGCTAGCTCAAATGAGGATGGCCCAATGGTGACCTTAGAAGTCACATTTTAAAATGGCAGAGGCTCCAACAGCCTAAATGACTTTGTGGAAGAAAGCCACCATGCTCACCTGTTCATATACTAGTACTGTTACATGAGCAAGAAAGAAGCGTCTATTGTACTTGCATCATTATAAATTTTCAGGTCTACTTGTGACAGCAATTAGCTGACATTAAATAATGCAAATTTTAAATAATGCAGAATTGTAGACTCTAAATAACTTTAACAACTTAATAAAGCTAGAGAACAATTTAGGCTCAACTAAAATACTCAAGAAATAAGGAGATCTCAAAGATACTATTTATCTAAATTTTAAAAAATTTCTTGTTAAAATTGTTATTAGCAAATAAAGAGACTAGTCAAAATACCTAAGCCAAATACAAAAACACCTATGAACTATAAATTTGTTTCATGATAGCAATTATAATAAACATTAATTATATAACATTATATTGACATCGAGTGTTTAGATTGTACCAAAGATTGTACCAAACACTGTACTAAGCCCTCACTTATTTCTCACCTCAACCCTCTGAGGGAAATACTATTATAATTCCCATATAATGAATGAGAAAACTGAGGCACAGATTAAGTAACTTGCTCAGGTCATACAGCTACAAAGTGACAGATCTAGGATTTGAACTCTAGCATTCAGACTCCTAAGCTCACCCTTCTTAACTACTATGTAAAAATGCCTCTGTAAGCTGTACCCTATTGCCTTAAAATTATAATACAATTTCTAATGTAATTTAATTTGCAACCATAAAAGATATACTTAAAGAATATAGCTCTCTATGTGCTTTAAAATACCTGTGTGTAAGAGGCTACAAATATACAGATAAATAAAAACTCTGGTTCGGTTAGGAGAAGGGACAGTCACATACATCATGTGATGTGAATAGTACTAAAAAGGCCAACACCAAATCATTTTCTCTACCAGCCTCTTCCTTGCCAAACAGTTTTAAATCACAATGCTTAGAGATAGGGCAGGGATTAGTGACTGAGAATCTAACCTCTTATTTCTAGTTCACTGTCAACCTGAGTAAAAAACTAGCTCCTGATAGATTTATTAACGGCAGCGTAACTCTCAAAATCCCTTTGATTTCTGCTTTTTTTTTCTAACCACCCTACTCTATGTAATCAATTGCCAAGCCTGTCTATTCTTCTTTCAAAATGTCAATTACATTTATTTCCCTTTCCATTTTCATTGCCATTACTCTAAATCAGACCCTTACTGCCTATCACCTACACTAGTGTTTTCCCAACTTATTAAAACTGTCTTATAAGAAAAATATTTGACATCTTGATCTGATACAAAAACACATGTATATATGTTTATGACTGAGACCATATCCCTATGAAATAACACTTTCTCTTCCTAAGGGCAATTTACCCCGATATTGTTTAAAAACTTTGGTTACATCTCTCACTGAATTGATTTCCTGACTCATTTGTGGGTCACAACCTGCACTGTGAATGACTGTGACCATTGCTAATGCTTCCTTACTGCCTCCACACTCTCCTGGCTCCTATTCTTTCTATTCATCTCCATCAGATTAAATCCTTTTAAAGCTCCATTCTAATTTTGTCTATTTCCTATCCAGCATTCTTTATGGACACCTCTAAAAACCTCAAGAAGAATGTCCAAATTTCTTACTCTAGTGTCTAAAGCTTGACTAAACCTAGGCCTAGCAAAGACATATCCAAACATATTACTTCAGCTATAGACAAACTGAACAACCCTGAACACTTGTGATTTCCTGATTCTTTTCAGACTGAATTCTGTCCCTCCCCCAGTCCTGTGATATACCTATGAAAATCCTCCTCCACTCATTCATTCAGTATATATTTAGTGAGCAGCTATATGTTCTGAACACAGAAGGGGGTCAGTGGCTGGAGTTGACCTTATGGCACTATAAATGTGAAGGTACTGACAAAATGCAAAAACAGTTACAAAAGGGGAAACAGAGTGTTACTAAATCATACACTAGAAAGAGCTTACCTAGTCAACAGGGTTGGGGTAAGTCCCCCAGAGAAAGAGCTGTTCGATCTAAGCACCAAAGGGGGCTTCCCTGGTGGCACAGTGGTTGAGAATCTGCCTGCCAATGCAAGGGACATGGGTTCGAGCCCTGGTCTGGGAGGATCCCACATGCCGCGGAGCAACTGGGCCCGTGAGCCACAACTACTGAGCCTGCACGTCTGGAACCCATGCTCCGCAACAGGAGAGGCCGCGACAGTGAGAGGCCCGCGCACCGCGATGAAGAGTGGCACCCGCTCGCCGCAACTAGAGAAAGCCCTCGCACAGAAATGAAGACCCAGCGCAGACAAAAATAAATAAATAAATTAAAAAAAAAAATCTAAGCACCAAAGGATAAAAAGGAGCTACAGGAGAAAAGTGAGGGTAAAGTGTTCTCAGATGGGGAAACAGCATGCTGAAGTCCATGAGAAGAGAAACTATGGAAATCTTCCAGAAGTGAAAGACGACCAGTTTGCCTGTGGCAGAGATAATGCCAGTCAGAGCGGCCGTGAGGTGGGAACAGCAGATTGTGGATGGCATTATATCCCAGGGCAAATGTCAGTATAGGCAGTATTCATCATATGCATGCTATATGCCAGGTAGTGAACATTTAAGGATTTTTAAGGCATGCTTCTTGCCCTCCAAGAGTTCACATTCTTCTGTTGGGAGTGACAGGTAAAATTGTAGTGGGATAAGAGCCAAACTAGATATATGTTCAAGTGGTTCAGAGAAAAAATTATTAACCTTTTCTGGTAGTTTGGGAAAAACTTCCTAGAGGATGTAATGTCTAAGCAGGGATTTGAAAAATGAATATGAACTGACAATGGCTTCTCAGGGAAGGGACCAACATGCACAAAATTACAGGGACATTAAAAACAAACAAACAAACAAACAAAAAAACATGGCTTTTCCATGAAAACCTTCCTTGATAGCCCAGAGAAAAGTGTTGTCATGTCCCTCAGAATTTAGGGCCCCTGCACCATAATGGAGTTAGTCTACAAAATGATAACTTATTTAAGGAAAAAGAAAAAGGCTTCATCCTTACCTTTTTTTAAATCACCAATGGAGCTTACCACAGTACTTGGCTTATAGAAGGCACTCAATATAAGTAAATATATATTTGTAGAATAAACTAATAGCTATTTACTGAATTAAAATTAACTAAGTGATCCCTTATGTACAGAAAGAATAAGAGAGTATACTTTTCAGGAGCTGGAAAGGAGATTACCTAAGAAGAAAGGGCAGGATAGTGAAATCCCTGTGACTCTAAAAGTTCAAATGGTAGGGGAAGGGCTCCAAATTGAGGTGCCTGGTTTTCCCTTATAAAAGAAGGCAACAAAAATGGATGAGATAAACAAGTGAAAAGACAGCCCTCAGAATGGGAGAAAATATTTGCAAACAAAGCAACTGACAAAGGATTAATCTCCAAAATATACAAGCAGCTCATGCAGCTCAATATCAGAAAAACAAACAACCCAATCCAAAAATGGATTTAGAAGACCTAAATAGACATTTCTCCAAAGAAGGTATACAGATTGCCAACAAACACATGAAAGGATGCTCAACATCACTAATCATTAGAGAAATGCAAATCAAAACTACAATGAGGTATCACCTCACACTGGTCAGAATGGCCAGCATCAAAAAAATCTACAAACAATAAATGCTGGAGAGGGTGTGGAGAAAAGGGAACCCTCCTGAACTGTTGGTGGGAATGTAAATTGATACAGCCACTATGGAGAACAGTATGGAGGTTCCTTAAAAAACTAAAAATAGAACTACCATATGACCCAGCAATCCCCTGCTGGGCATATACCCTGAGAAAACCATAATTCAAAAAGAGTCATGTCCTACAATGTTCATTGCAGCACTATTTACAATAGCCAGGACATGGAAGCAACTTAAGTGTCCATTGACAGAAGAATGGATAAAGAAGATGTGGCACATATATACAATGTTATATTACTCAGCCATAAGAAGAAACGAAATTGAGTTATTTGTAGTGAGGTGAATGGACCTAGAATCTGTCATACAGAATGAAGTAAGTCAGAAAGAGAAAAACAAATACTGTATGCTAACACATATATATGGAATGTAAAAAAAAAAAAGGTTCTGAAGAACCTAGGGGCAGGACAGGAATAAACATGCAGACAGAGAGAATGGACTTGAGGACATGGGGAGGGGGAAGGGTAAGCTGGGACGAAGTGAGAGTGGCAATGACATATATATACTACCAAATGTAAAATAGATAGCTAGTGGGAAGCAGCCGCATAGCACAGGGAGATCAGCTCGGTGCTTCGTGACCACCTAGAGGGGTGGGATAGGGAGGGTGGGAGGGAGACTCAAGAGGGAGGGTATATGGGGATATATGTATACGTATAGCTGATTCACTTTGTTATACAGCAGAAACTAACACAACATTGTAAGGCAATATACTCCAATAAAGATGTTAAAAAAAATGGATGAGAATGACACAGCACATAAAGTAGTCACCATTAAAAATGTGTAAGATTGAAAAATTCTTATTATTTTTTAAAAAAATAGTCTATCTACAAATACTGAGATAATCAAGGATTTGGCAGAGTTGATATCATTTCAGGCAGAGAACAGAGAATTTAATAGTCATCTCTTCTTCTACTTTCCCTATCTGAGCCTTGAGTTTTAAGAAATTATTTAAATTAACTTCAAAATGTTCTTGTAGACATTAATAAACTCTGACCATACCAATGAATTCCAAAGACATCACTGTTTCCATGGTAACTAATGCACTTCAAAAGGAAAAAACAGAGATCAAGACTAAAACCCAGGAAAAAAATGAAATAAAGTGGTATACACAAGGCATAACATTTCTCCTTTGCATTTATGGAACATTCTAATTTCAGACTCCGAGTGCCAGAAGGATCTCAGAGGTCATCAAATCCACATCCTACTGGAAGCCAGGATTCCCTTTACAATGCAGCTATACAGTGGCTGTCCTCCAACTGCTTACAGAGCTCTCTGTTGGAAAGTTCTCACTCATTCACTTGCAAAGATTACTGAGCACCTGTCTTGCTCTGCAGGTTAAGAGATGATTAAGACATTCTACCTCTTTTTTCAAATTTTTGCTGTTTAGAAGGCAGATAACTAAAACGGGTGAAAAATGAGGGCTATAATAAAGGTATAGGAAGAGTCAAAAAATAATAGAGGGAGTATGCATTTCCAATGACTTTCATTTCCACTCCTCTTCAGCCCCACACATCCATGAGCAATCATATCCTGTACCTTGTCGTGACCCAGGACTGCTCCGACTCTGCAAACTTACACTCCGACATCCACTTTCAGATCACAAACAGCTCCTTTACTCCATAACTAATCCTGCACTAGTCCTATGAGCCTTATGCAGCCCAAGATCCTTCACCTGGAATACTTCCTTGCTGACAGCCTCAACTTTTATCCTTCAGTGGCACCCACCTAACAAAAGTCTGGCTTCTTCTCTTTTAAAAACTTTTCTCTCAAGGATTTCATGATGCTTTAGAGTGAGCTGGACACATGCCTCCACCCTCATCTTACAGAATGAGAAGCTAAGCATTCACTTAAATGCTGATAGAATGGCTATTATCCTGACCTTGAAGTGGCAGTAAGAAGGATTATGAATTATTTGTTCTCATAATTTTTGGTGGATAGCTCTAACTTTTTGCTGATTTACAGTTTAAAATCTCATATAAGTAATCTTATTTAGTTATCTGAGTAGGCATTACTTGCATCTAGTTTATCTTGGAGGACATAATAGGAAATAATACTGTTCAACTAAGTGTTTCATTGAGACAGTTTTCTATCTGAAATGGGCATTTGGTTACCATTGCTTTAAAATTTTTCCAAGCTAAACTTCAAACACAGAACACCATGGGGGGTTTTATCACTCATTTATCCTCATACAAAATCAGGCCCTCAAACATTTTCCGACTCTGCTAGTGAGAATACCCTCAGATCACCTAGGAGGTAAGCACACAGGCATCATCTTTACCAGGGTCCTCAATTTTCATAAGGGCATGTTGATCCAACCAGAGCTACATGGCTTACTAACTGTGTACAGGTCTGCACTAACTGGCAAGGGAGAACAGGTACTTGTTGAAGAGGATCATCTCAACTCCACTACTCTACAATTTAATACTTTTCAGAAGCTCCCCTGAGATAAAAACATTTACAAAAGCTTCCCTGAGAGTCTATTCATTCTAATACATCATTGGTTCTTATACTGCATCATGCTCTCATTGAAGAATTCTCTCCATACCAAAACAAACACAAAGTGTACAATTTGGTGGGGATGGGGAAGGAGAGAGAATCATGAGACCCTCTGAAGCTAATCCCTGGCTACAGTCTAAAAAGCTCTGCTCTAGGCACAAAAACAGACATACGGATCAATGTAACAGAATAGAGAGCCCAGAGAGCCCACACCTAGAGTCAATTAATCTTCCACAAAGGAAGCAGGAATGTACAATGACAATCTAGTCAGCAAATGGTGTTGGGAAAGCTGTACAACTACATGTAAATCAACAAAGTTAAAACACACCCTCACGTCATGTACAAAAATGAACTCAAAATGGCTTAAAGACAAATATAAGACATCACACCATAAAACTCCTAGAAGAGAACATAGGTAAAACATTCTCTGACATAAACTGTAGCAATGTTTTCTTAGGTCAGTCTCCTAAGGCAAAAGAAATAAAAGGAAAAATAAACAAATGGGACCTAATCAAACTTACAAGCTTTTGCACAGCAAAGGAAACCATAAACAAAATGAAAAGACAACCTACAGACTGGGAGAAAATATTTGCACATGATACAACTGACAAGGGCTTAAGTTCCAAAATATACAAACAGCTCATACAACTCAACAACAAAAAACCAAACAACTCAATCAAGAAATGGGCAGAAGACCTAAATAGACATTTCTCCAAAGAAGACATACAGACGGCCAATAGGCACATGAAAAGATGCTCAACATCGTTAATTATTAGAGAAATGCAAATCAAAACCAACAAAGAGATACCATCACAGAATGCCCATCATTAAACAGTCTTCAAATAACAAATGCTGGATAGGGTGTGGAGAAAAAGGAACTCTCCTGTACTGTTGGTGGGAATGTAAGTTGGTGCAGCCACTATGGAGAACAATATGAAGGTTCCTCAAAAACTAAAAATAGAGTTGCCATATGATCCAGCAATCCTACTCCTGGTCATATATCCGGACAAAACTGTAATTCAAAAAATACACACACCTCAATGTTCATAGCAGCACTATTTACAAGAGCCAAGACATGGAAACAACCTAAATGTCCATTGACAGATGAATGGATAAAGACGATGTGGTATATATATACAATTGACTATTACTCAACCATCAAAAAGAATGAAATAATGCCATTTGTGCCTACATGGATGGACCTAGAGATTATCATACTAAGTAGAATAAGTCAGAAAGAGAAAGACAAATGCCATATAATATCACTTATATGTGGAATCTAAAGTATGACACAAGTGAACTTATCTATGAAACAGAAACAGACTCACAGACATAGAGAACACACCTGTGATTGTTGGGGGTGTGGTTTGGACTGGGAGTTTGGGGTGAGCAGATGCAAACTATTATATATAGAGTGGATAAACAACAAGGTCCTACTGTATAGCACAGGGAACTATATTCAATATCCTGTAATAAATCATCATGGAAAATAAAACCAAAAAGCTCTGCTCTATAAGCTCAAAAATCTAACCCTGAATTAAGCAAGGCCACTAGGAGCCATAGAGATGGAAGCATCACATTGGCTTCTTACTGAAATTCTTGTTCTAAACCACTCTCTGGCACAAGTCCACTTGATTTTGATGAGGCACACTAGGAGGAAGAACCCTCTATTTATGGTTACAAAGGTGACAAAAATGTGTTCATTACATACAGGGTTTCTTTTATTTCTGAGGACCTAGAGAGTTATGCCTCTCTTCTCTCACCTCTGCTTCTCTTGAGCATCAAGCTTTTTTTTTTTTTAATTTTATTGAAGTATAGTTGATTTACAATGTTGTGTTACTTTCTTCTGTATAGCAAAGTGACTCAGTTATACATACATACATACATATACATATATATATATTCTTTTTCATATTCTTTTCCATTATGGTTTATCACAGGATATTGAATATAGTTCCCTGTCCTATACAGTATGACCTTGTTGTTTATCCATCCTGTATATAACAGTTTGCATCTGCTAATCCCACACACCTGTCCCTTCCCTCCCCTACCCCCCCACCCCCCTGGCAACCACGAGTCTGTTCTCTATGTCTTTGAGTCTGTTTTTGTTTCATAGGTATGTTGATGTGTATTGTACTTTAGATTCCACACATAAGTGATACCATATGGTATTTATCTTTCCCTTTCTGAGTTACTTCGCTTAGTATGATAATCTCTAGGTCCATCCATGTAGGTGCAAATGGCATTATTTCATTCTTTTTGATGGCTGAGTAATATTCCATTGTATATATGCACCACATCTTCTTTATCCATTCATCTGTCGATGGACATTTAGGTTGCTTCCATGTCTTGGCTATTATAAATAGTGCTTCAAGCTCTTTCTTTTAACCTCATGGAAATGGACAGTTTTATAATGGTCCTATGTTTCTCTCCCCGTGGCTGATGGAAAATTCATGGCATACTTCTAGCATGTATTTAAGTCCCCTAATGGCATGCAAGTTATTTACAGACTTCACTTCTGACTCCACCTGATTTTAATTGTCCTTTCTCTTATTTTTATATTTTTTTGCCATTTTTGTATACAAAATTCTTAGATACTTTCAAGAAAATGGTGAGTTACAAATGAGTTAAACTGTAGAAGACAGAAGGAAAAAAGTTATCTTTTTCACCTGTTTCCCATCGGTGATCTGTTCAAGTGTATCTACCTAAATAATTTCTTAAAATTCTTATTATTATTTTTTCAGTGATAGCTACAAATAATTGAGAAAGGTAGTACTTGTTCAGAAAATTCATGCCTGAAGGATGTTCTAGAATTCTCCTTGATTAATATAACATGCATACATGTTTGCACCTATGTATGTGTTTTTAGAGTAACCATTAAAATGAAGTAGGGTGTTCATACAGATTTCTGCACAGAACTAAATTAAAATTTGGATTGTATTTCTCAATGATTTGCTTTTTCAGTTAGAAGTGTTTCAGATTTTTGCAACAATGAAGGTGTAAATGCTTACAGGCACGTGGACTTTTCGAAACATCTCAGCTCCCTTACGTGCATCCATCAATGCAATGTCCTGCGGTGTGGAGATAATCACAGCTCCTAACCAAAAGAAAACAAAAAGACAGCAAAATGATGCTATCATATAATTCCTTATGGAAAGATTACTTCCAAAATTATGTTGATTACACACTAAAAGAGTCTACTATATTAACTATTTAGGTAATTTGTATAAATTTCACATACATGAATGGGAAAGACAAGGAAATGTCTACTTTGCTCTTGCCTATTTTTGACTCCTCACTCCTAAAATTACAACTGTGATTCAAGATCACAGCTGTATCATCAGAACCTTCCTCCTTTTCAGACAATGTGCTACATAAAAGATGCACAACGTAGGCTTCACTTTAAAGAACCTAACACCCTACTTGGGGAGACCCAAAAATTAAGGATTCAACACAATGTACTAAGCATTTTAATAAAGGTAGGCCTAGGATGTTATGGAGTTATAAAACAAGAATAAAGGAAAGGTAACTAATTCAATCTAGGGGAGGGGATAGGGAAGGTGATAATGGATAGGGTCAGGAAGCAGACGATAAGAAGAAATAGGGCAAGGTTTCCAGAAAGAAGTGGTAGCTAAGCTGAGTTCTAGAAGTTTGTATTACAGAAAACTCACTAGAGTAGAATACACTGTGGAGAATAGTTTGGTGGGGTAAAACTAGGAGCTGTGGCAGAAGTTCAGATGCAAAACAGTGGTAGCCTGAACTAAGGCAGCACTGAGAGTAGATGGAGATGGAGGCTTTCCTGGGTCTCCACTATTATCTCACAGAAACCAGATGGTTTTGAGAGTTTTGAGGGAAAGGGCAGTGCAATTTTTTCTGTAAGTGGAAACACCAGAGACCTGGTTATGATTTGTAGACTCTATGAGTCTTAAGTTTTGTGGTTTCTTCTAGATAATAAACTGAAAAAAATGAACATATCCCAGATCACCTGGATGACCCTCATCTTATAACTAAATATACACTGCCATGACATTTCAGCATCCAAACCATCAAATTGGCAGTTCTTTGTCACAGCTAAGGAGAACAGAGGTATAATTTACAATAAATAACTGATGGCACCAAGTGAAGAGCAAATGATGCTGTTAAAGAGTACTGTCGGAAGGGATAATTTGAAAAAGTAAGAATAGAGGAAAGTGGAAGTGGAACCAAGCTCTCACAAAGCATGTAGCAATATAGGCACGCCAAACTCAGAAGAACTGTGCAATAACGTCTTTAACATCTTTTTTAACAACTTTATTGGAGTATAATTGCTTTACAATGGTGTGTTACTTTCTGCTTTATAACAAAGTGAATCAGCTATACATATACATATATCCCCGTATCTCTTCCCTCTCCCTCCCTCCCACCCTCCCTAACCCACCCCTCTAGGTGGTCACGAAGCACCGAGCTGATCTCCCTGTGCTATACAGCTGCTTCCCAAAACTGTAAAATCAGTTTTACATTTGGTAGTGTATATATGTCCATGCCACTCTCTTTGCCCCAGTTTACCCTTCCTCCTCCCCATGTCCTCAAGTCCATTCTCTAGTAGGTCTGCATCTTTATTCCCATCCTGCCCCTAGGTTCTTTGTGACCATTATTTTTTTTTTTTAGATTCCATATATATGTATTAGCATACGGTATTTGTTTTTCTCTTTCTGACTTACTTCACTCTGTATGACAGACTCTAGGTCCATCCACCTCACTACAAATAACTCAATTTCATTTCTTTTTATGGCTGAGTAATATTCCATTGTATATGTGCCACATCTTCTTTACCCATTCATCTGTCAATGGACACTTAGGTTGTTTCCATGTCCTGGCTATTGTAAACAGTGCTGCAATGAACATCGTGGTACATGACTCTTTTTGAATTATGGTTTTCTCAGGGTATATGCCAGTAGTGGGATTGCTGGATCATATGGTAGTTCTATTTTTAGTTTTTTAAGGAACCTCCATACTGTTCTCCATAGTGGCTGTATCAATTTACATTCCCACCAACAGTTGTGCAATAGTATTTAGCTACAAATTCATCTTGCAATTGGTATTTTCATTTCAGCAAAAACTTCATCTTTCATATTAGTATCATTAATTTGAATTTTATTGATCTTGTAAGTTTGCTGGAATTTGTTATTTTTTTAGTTTTTAAAAATTATATAAGAGCTATAAGTTTAAGGAATCTGTGTTTATGCTTAAAGTAGTCTAATAATAAAAATAAGTCTATTTGGGGCATAGGGCAGATTATTTTCCTTTAGAAAGAGGGTCTATTCATTAGTTAAGTTTCAGAAACACTAGCTTTGGAATTCAAACAGAATCAGTATTCAAATTTTTATTCCATAGCTGACTACTGGTGTGACTAGGGTAATAACTTAATCTCTTTGAGATTCAGTTTCTTCATCTACAAAATGGCATAGTAATACTTAGGTCACAGGGTGCAATAATTTAATGAACTAATGTACATAAGATACTTGACATGATGCCACAGGGTAAACATTCAATAAATGGTAGCTGTGTTGGTAACATCATTTTTGTTATCTTTATTATTGTTATTAATAAAAATGTCTTAGAAGTTGCTAGCAAGGTCATTTTCATATTTGCCATCAGGCAGCTCATCCTACTTTTCAATTTGTTCCATGGATCACTACATTCTTCTACTTTGATTTATTCTTCCGAAAAAACCAAAAATGAATTAACACTTCTCTTTTCCCTCTTTTAAAGATTGATGGAAATAACCTCTCTGCAAAAGTGTACTCAACTCTACTCTTCACAACCAATGTATCTCCATAAATTGCCACCTTCTAGATTCTGTTATCATATCCAGGCATTTGGAGGGGAACTAATTCCAGTTCTGCCCCTATCCACCTGTGTGACTAACATTGGGCAAATAACTCAGAATCACTCAGGTCTCAGTTTCCTTAGCTGTAAAATTAATGCAAGGACAGTCTTCAAGGTCTCAGCTAGCTCTCTGATTATATGATTTAGCATTCCCTCTTAACTATAGTTTCCAAAACCACCCCTGTTCAACCTGACTGCCTCAGTAATCCTATTTAAGCAAGTGTGAAAGACTACCTCCTCCAAAAATTATGGCCCCTCAATCTCAGAGCCATTCTCTTCACATGGAGGCAAAACCTCCTTGGCTATTTCCTCCAAATTCTCTCATAACTATATTCTAGTATGCAGGGAGTTTTCTATTGCATTAGACCTAAAAAGTACCTTTAGCTTTCATATAATATAAACATTTTTTGTTTGAAACACCCTTTGTCCACTATTTGTATTACCACTGCACAATATAGTTTCATGGATGGTTATGATTTTTCTCAATTTTTTATCAAACAAAAGTAATAACACAATGCTGTGCACAAAACAGGCACTTAACAAAGGATCAGGGTTTAAATAATTTTCCTATATTCTGAAATCGTTCTAGACTACAACTGTATGAACTCTTAGTTCATAACTCCTTGAACCAGGAGTCAAAAGCTCTGGATTCTGGTTTTGTTGACTATCCTAATGTACTATACAACCTTGAATAGCTCACTAAATCTCAATACATCTCAATTAACTCCTCTATATAATGACCCTATTTCCATTGGTCCAATTTAATTTTAAAGAGCTGTCTCATTGTAAAACTGTTACAAAAATGCTTGGTGACATTATTTTTATAGCTATAAGACCCCAGAGAGAGGGATTAAAGTGACTTGGTTTCCTCTGTACTTAACCCTAACACAGTATCACAAATAAGCATCTATGCCACCTGAGTTGCTTTGTAATCTAAATAGCACCACTCATATATCATAGTAACTTTTTTTTTTTTTGCGGTATGCGGGCCTCTCACTGTTGTGGCCTCTCCCGCTGCAGAGCACAGGCTCCGGACGTGCAGGCCCAGCGGCCATGGCTCACGGGCCCAGCCGCTCCACGGCATGTGGGATCTTCCCAGACCAGGGCACGAACCCGTGTCCCCTGCATCGGCAGGCGGACTCTCAACCACTGCGCCACCAGGGAAGCCCCATATATCATAGTAACTTTTTGACAAGGACAACGATCATCTTCCATGTCCCAACAAATGCTCACAAAACATGTAAACATTCCATTGGAACTACCAGCCACATTTATAAAAGACTTTTGTAAGTTTTTTTTTTCTGAAATATATGTTCTTAGCTAATGACTAAGTCCTTAATCACAACACAGTCAGTCTTTAGAATACTCTTCTGAGAAAAAAATTTCTAGCCCTTGTTAAAAAATACAAAAACATAACTGGCTCATGCATAAATCACACCTCTTTAGCTATACCAAATTTTAGTACATCATACAAGTAACCATTTCAGATACCCCTAAAGTGACCTCTGGAATTTATAAAGAAATAAAGCAAACAAAAGACAAACAAAACCTCCAGTAAAATTAATCATTAGCCAATCTGTGCATCACAACACGTATTTTTAAATATTAAAGGAATTATGTCGATTTTTTTCTTGTTAATACATCTCAACTTAAAACATGGTCTCCATATCTGATATTACAGTTTATCTCTATATTTCTTGCCTTCTACTTAATAAATTTTAATTTTTCTCAGGGACCCTGGAACATGAACCAATATGAACTAGCCTGGATTTTCCCCTTTATACCATCACTGATATGTCACTTCAGTTTGTGATGATTTGTTAGAAAACTTGTGCTCCCTCTACTGACCATAAAGAATGCTAATAGCAACAAAGAGAATGTTTAGTTTGCAAAAAATGGAATTATTTTCTGGGGGTAAAAACACAGTATCATAAAACACCCATCTCAAGAATCCCATGGAGAATTTTCTATCCATTGTCTAGGGTAAATGTCTAAGTCCAAATAATTAAATAATATTGTTTAAATGTTATTTTCCAAGTTGTAATCTGTGTAAGGGCTTTTTATCAGCTGAGATTTACTGTAAGAGGCTAGGTGTCTATCGGATTCTGGCAAATATGTAAACATCCTAAAAAATAATTATTTTGAGTATTGTCTTAATTGCCAATTCTCTTGAGTATTGAGAGGAAAAAACTGCGTATCTGGATTTGGGTCAGAGTTCAGAGTAGTTAAGCATTTAAAACTGATTATTCCAGATGTTAGGAAAAAACTGCATATCTGGATTTGGGTCAGAGTTCAGAGTAGTTAAGCATTTAAAATTGATTATTCCAGATGTCAGGCTGATCGTAATTATACCAGTGTGGAATTACTCAATTATGCCATTCTAAGTCTCCAAGGCATAAATTGTATCTAATTCCCAGGCTTGATTGAGAACTTCAGTGCTGGAACCTAATAAAAATGTACAACAGAAACTGCCCATAATTATACCTGGATGAGTAATTCTATACAGTCCTTGAGCATGTCAGTGTAAAGTCAACTAAGACTTAAAAGAAGAAATCAACTGCTATTCTTAATGTTCACAGTGCTCTAATATTTACTGCTACTGATGCTCCTTGACTTATTTAAAGATACTTGCAGCAAAAGAAAATAATCATTTTCTGCTAGCTTAACATAAACACAATTGTTTACTGACTATAAAGGAGGTTGGTATTTTCTAGCTTTCCCCTGTCATTCTCCTCTACCACTCCCAAACCTCCTGAATTATAAACATTATTTGCTTTAATATCAAGGAATGCCCACCAATATTAGCATCAGATTAAGTAAAACATAATTAAAAAGGTAGAGTCACATCAAATGTACCCACAGACTGTGTTTCAACAGGGAATATAAGTAATTCTTTCATGAGTCACTGTTTTGGACTCTATGCTCCATTCCAGCAGAGGAGAGAGAGAATTGACTACACTCACAAAGGGGATATGCTTTATTAATTTAAAGATCAATCATTTTGCTCACTTTAGAAATGAATTTTGTTTTAGGAAATGATGTCAACTGCTGCCAAAAATAATTATAAAACACAATAATTAGTGGAAAGCACAGTATTTCAAAGTCATTGGTGAGAGAGAGCACTTGCACTTTGGAACTTAATTAAGAATTCAAGTTTGTCAAAGGAATCTGGATGCATATCTACTGTTTAGGGATAAAGATTGGCTCTTCAATAATGGAGTCAACAGGCTTCCAATCACCTCACCTTAATGATGCTAACAAAGAATTCACCAGGGGGTCCAGACTACATTCACTGTGAACCACTGGGGACAGGTGAAGCTTCTGGAGATTCTAAAGAGCTTGGGCTGGAACCAAACAGTTCTCTTATGCTCACACTTTGCTCTCTCTCTCTCTTTCATTCTCATCCTCCCCCCAACTTCTGATATTTCCAGTAAAGTTAAGATAAAATCCTAGCTTCTCTCCAGTCTTGAATCCATCATTATGTTGATCAGTAAACACCTAGGGGAGCCTACTTGTTGTACACATATTTCTCTTCAACTCAGAGAACTCTTTTGCTCTTCTGTGAGCGTCTGTTCATGTTGGGCCCTTAGATTTAATATTTTGTATTTCAAATTCTGTTAGATGCACATAAAGCTCAGCCTGCCCGTGCTCACAGGGGGCTACCACCAAAGGCTGTTTGTTTAATAATGAAACACATTCCTTTTTATACATATTCTTTCTCTAACATAAACTCCAGAGAGGAGAACTGCTATACCCTGATTACCTTAACTTTATTTAGCCAGGTGTATTTCAGGAAATAAAGGCTGAGACTTTATATGGAAAAGCTTTGCTCCATTTCCAAATACTGTCATACTTAAGACGTGAAGACATTCTTCAGAGCTACACATCAAACTCTGATCAAATTTCTAACATCTATGACAAAGTGCAAACATTTTTAAATGATAGACTGGGGGACTTGTACTTTTTCTACATATAAATGTTTAATAGATTTAAAAGTAGTTTCTAATACGAATCTGACTAGCCATTGGCCATTAACTATTCATTGAACTTTAAGATATTAAGGAATTTTAGCTGTCAGACATATTATGAAGAAAATGCCTAGAAATTCTTCAACGACAAAACTGAATGAACTATATCAGAAGCATCCCATCCAAACACAGCCTAGATAATCAAGGAATTCAAACATCAGATAAGCTGGTCTAGACAAAGTGATTCTGAAAGCTGACTATATAAGAATCATTTGGGAGCTTTTAAAATCCTGGGTCTTTCCATGTCACAGTTCAAAAGTTGTTAATTCTCGGGCTATTTCTTTGAACTGTTAACTAACATACTATAACTTCTACCTATAATATATGTTGACCCAAATACAAGAGCCCTGCTTCTTAAATTTAGATTGGAAACATTGTTGTTCATTAACCAATGGCATTATATCAGTATTTGCTTTATAATTTGATTCCCAATCTAACAAGGACTGAAGTTTCAGACTGAGTACCAGGAGTGTCCTTAAAGATAAAACATTGGCCACTAATATGTGTAAAATAGATAACGAATAAGAACCTGCTGTATAAAAATAAATAAATAAAATTGTATTAAAAAAAAGGATAAAACATTGGAATACAATTCCTAGTCTTTAACCCTTGGCTACAATTTGTCTAACAACAAAACAAATTTATTTTGGAAAGAATTTTTATAATTTGATGGATAAAACAATAATTCTCTTCCACATCATGCGATTCTTTGCCAAATATCCATTAATTATAATCCTGTCCAACATTTGCATGGAAAGACACCTGGAAGAAGTCCAAAATTGACTGTCTCCTTTAAAGTTTCACACTACAAACTGAAAACATAATGAAGATTTACTATCTCTGAATACCAGGAAAAGCTATGACCTAAGTCTACCACCTATTAGGTACAGGCATGTTTCAAGCTTTACAATTTGAGGTAATTGTAAATTATAAAATGTAGGGGAAAAACAGCACAAAAATCCGAAGTAGCCAAATATGGCCCATGGTCATTTACTTATTTAATGATGGCAACAGTAAGTTTCTGATTCTCCAAACCCCAATAGGTTTTCATGTTATAAAAACTACTGTCCAAATTGGCAGTCAAAGAGTATTACTGTAAAAGAGATAATTGAGGCCAAACTGCTGTTGGTGGGGAAAATACTAGTGTGGACTTGTACAGCTTTTTCTTAAGAATCTATCATGAGTGAATAGGAGTTCAGTTAATGTGGCAAAAGGCCCAATGCCTTTCACAAGCAATAAATGCCTTTCACTTTAAATGATGACTGAAATATTAAGGTGACTTAATTTAAAATTCCCACCCCATCTCATTTAAGTGAATGAGAGGCAGAAAAGCCTCTGGCTTTCCTTCCATCTGCAGAGTCCAGACAGGAAGAAAGGGCATCGCCTCATTTTCATAATGTAATGCCAGTCTGGTAGTGCAGCTTCTCTTGAGCCCATGGATATTTAGCATATTGTCTGACTACTCTGCCATATACAGTAGCTTCTCCCTCCCTATAGAAAAGAAATCAAGACAGGAGCCACACTAGGACTACTTGGCTGTTTTCTCTGTCCTCCCCTGGAAGAAAAAGAGAGAGGACCAAGATGGGATCATGTTGCTCCCCTTGTGAGTGTTCAGTCTTTGTCCCTTCTCTTATAAGAACCATTTCCAAAAGTTTTATTCCTGCATCAATCTTTATTTAATGAAGTGAAGGAGAACTTTTTTCATAACTCTACCCTATCAGAATAAACTCTTCTATCCATTACTCCCCACTGCAACAAAATATACTTACATAAGAGTTTATCTCCAATATAAATATTCTATTCATTAATTTGATGACAGTAAAATTTTGCTTTCTTATAGCATGGATTTTCACTAATTTGACTGTACTACTGATATCTGTATTAGCTTCAAACTTTTAGAGGGCAGAATCTTTGCTTTGTATTTCATGTATTGCAAGTCAGTAATTCACAGTTATAATGATGATCATGAAGAAAAAAAAAAACTTCTGGTTATTTTCCACTTGCTGTGCTCCACTTCCTTCCTCTCCACCTTCCCCAAGCTCTTCTTCATTCTCTGCCCTGATCAGTGCCCAGGTAGCTGACCTCTGTGGACTGTATCACCTGAGTTTCCTTACCCTCTGGCTTTCAATAAGGATCTGCCAGTAGGAGGTATCAGCGGGATAGGAGGCTGTGGGAGGAGAAAGAGGCTCTAGTACTATTAGTACCACACACAACTGCTCCCTCCCTGCCTTGCAGGAGTTCTGACCTTGGCTCTGTTCCTCTGTGGCCACAAATCCCAACAGGCAGCTCCTCCTCCATGGCTTCAGCAGTCGCCAGGTCCCACTGACACAGTTCACTCTCTGCCCCTTCAGGCAGAGAGACAGTAAAAATTCCTACTGTCACTAGTCTCTGGGTACTTCACCATCTCTTGTTGGTTTCCTTAATGCTGCCCACACCTCAGTAACTAGTCCCTTCATTAAACTCACTCTGTTAATTCCTTTAAAGATGTGTCATCTCTTTCCAGCCAGGACCCTGACTAATATAGCACCTTAATATGAATAAATTACTAAAACTCTCCAGTCTCTCAAAAAACAAAAATATGCTTCACAGATTTCATGAGAGCCATAAACTCTTAATTCCAAGAGTTAAAGTCAAATTAAGATAGTCTTCAGATAGTCATATAGAGGATCTTAATTGAAGCAAAGGAAGGAAGAAAAATATTTTAGGCAACGTTTATTAGAATTCAAATACTAGCATAGTGCATATATTTTCAAAAATTTCAAGGAACTTATAATGTTTCTCAAAGAAATATTAATGCTCTTCCATTATGAATGAGCAGTTAAGTGTTCAATAATTCCCAAGAGTTCATCACTATTCATTAAAAAACAAAAAAACAAAAACCTGGAAGTCAACAATGGAATCTACCCAATTCAATATATGGTACCAACTAATTTACAAGTGAAACAAACAACAAGCAAAAACTCAGCAAACTGTATTACAAAAAAAAAAAAAAAAAAAAAGTAAGAAAAATAACAAAACAAAACCAGCACTGATAACTTTGGTTTTTGCCCTTAGCAGGTTCAACAAGACAAGAGTAAATCCAAAGACTGTAACTGGTTATTTGCCACACTCTATTCTGTCTCCTTTCCCTCTAGCAATTACTACAACTACAAGGCACTTGCAGTATGTAATGATTCAGTAGTCCACATAAGCTCAAATTTAAATCATTAGCCACTAATACTACTGTCAACACATTTATCACTATTGTTGCTACACGATTTTAACACAAATAAGAGGATGATATTTTTTTCGCTAAAGTTTCTTCATATAATAAGCTTGTCATCTATCCCATGGAACAAAATCGAACACATACAAAGAGCTGCTAATTAGCATTCAGAAAGAAGGTCTTTTTGCTTGTACAGGTCTGCCTCCATGAATTTTGCAAAAGGATGTCTCTTTACAAGTATAAAACACTTAATTTCTTTCTCAACATGGCTTGGAGAAATGCAAAGTTCATATAAAGGCTCTTTGTAATTCACAACATTTCACTATCCGCGCCCCCCCCCAAAAAAAACCCCTTTTAATTAATTAATTAATTTTTTAAACATCTTTATTGGAGTATAATTGCTTTACAATGGTGTGTTAGTTTCTGCTTTATAACAAAGTGAATCAGTTATACATATACATACGTTCCCGTATCTCTTCCCTCCTGCGTCTCCCTCCCTCCAACCCTCCCTATCCCAACCCTCTAGGTGGTCACAAACCACAAAGCTGATCTCCCTGTGCTATGCGGCTGCTTCCCACTAACTATCTATTTTACGTTTGGTAGTGTATATATGTCCATGCCACTCTCTCACTTTGTCACAGCTTACCCTTCCCCCTCCCCATGTCCTTAAGTCCATTCACTAGTAGGTCTGTGTCTTTATTCCTGTCTTACCCCTAGGTTCTTCATGACTTTTTTTTCTTTCTTAGATTCCATATATATGTGTTAGCATACGGTATTTGTTTTTCTCTTTCTGACTTATTTCACTCTGCATGACAAACTCTAGGTCCATCCACCTCACTACAAATAACTCAATTTCGTTGCTTTTTAAGGCTGAGTAATATATTCCATTGTATATATGTGCCACATCTTCTTTATCCATTCATCTGTTGATGGACACTTAGGTTGCTTCCATGTCCTGGCTATTGTAAATAGAGCTGCAATGAACATATTGGTACATGACTCTTTTGAATTATGGTTTTCTCAGGTTATATGCCCAGTAGTGGGATTGCTGGGTCATATGGTAGTTCTATTTGTAGTTTTTTAAGGAACTTCCATACTGTTCTCCATAGTGGCTGTATCAATTTACATTCCCACCAACAGTGCAAGAGTGTTCCCTTTTCTCCACACCCTGTCCAGCATTTACTGTTTCTAGATTTTTTTTTTTTTTTTTTTTGGGGGGTATGCGGGCCTTTCACTGTTGTGGCCTCTCCCGTTGCGGAGCACAGGCTCCGGACGCGCAGGCTCAGCGGCCATGGCTCACGGGCCCAGCCGCTCTGCGGCATGTGGGATCTTCCCGGATCGGGGAACGAACCCGTGTCCCCTGCATCGGCAGGTGGACTCTCAACCACTGCGCCACCAGGGAAGCCCTGTTGCTAGATTTTTTGATGATGGCCATTCTGACCGGTATAGTTTTGATTTGCATTTCTCTAATGATTAATGATGTTTAGCATTCTTTCATGTGTTTGTTGGCAATCTGTATATCTTCTTTGGAGAAGTGTCTATTTAGGTCTTCTGCCCATTTTTGGATTGGGTTGTTTGTTTTTTTGTTATTGAGCTGCATGAACTGCTTACAAATTTTGGAGATTAATCCTTTGTCAGTTGCTTCATTTGCAAATATTTTCTCCCATTCTGAGGGTTGTCTTTTGGTTTTATTTATGGTTTCCTTTGCTGTGCAAAAGCTTTTAAGTTTCATTAGGTCCTATTTGTTTATTTTTGTTTTTATTTCCATTTCTCTAGGAGGTGGGTCAAAAAGGATCTTGCTGTGATATATGTCATAGAGTGCTCTGCCTATGTTTTCCTCTAAGAGTTTGATAGTTTCTGGCCTTACATTTAGGTCTAATTCATTTTGAGTTTATTTTTGTGTATGGTGTTAGGGAGTGTCCTAATCTCATACTTTTACATGTACCTGTCCAGTTTTCCCAGCACCACTTACTGAACAGGCTGTCTTTTCTCCACTGTATATTCTTGCCTCCTTTATCAAAGATAAGGTGACCATATGTGCGTGGGTTTATCTCTGGGCTTTCTTTCCTGTTCCATTGATCTATATTTCTGTTTTTGTGCCAGTACCATACTGTCTTGATTACTGCAGCTTTGTAGTATAGTCTGAAGTCAGGGAGCCTGATTTCTCCAGCTCCAATTTTCTTTCTAAACATTGCTTTAGCTATTCGGGGTCTTTTGTGTTTCCATACAAATTGTGAAATTTTTTGTTCTAGTTCTGTGAAAAATGCCAGTGGTAGTTTGATAGGGATTGCATTGAATCTGTAGATTGCTTTGGGTAGTAGAGTCATTTTCACAAAGTTGATTCTTCCAATCCAAGAACATGGTATATCTCTCCATCTATTTGTATCATCTTTAATTTCTTTCATCAGTGTCTTATAGTTTTCTGCATACAGGTCTTTTGTCTCCTTAGGTAGGTTTATTCCTAGATATTTTATTCTTTTTGTTGCAATGGTAAATGGGAGTGTTTTCTTAATTTCACTTTCAGATTTTTCATCATTAGTGTATATTATAGGAATGCCAGAGATTTCTGTGCATTAATTTTGTATCCTGCAACTTTACCAAATTCATTGATTAGCTCTAGTAGTTTTCTGGTAGCATCTTTAGGATTCTCTATGTATAGTATCATGTCATCTGCAAACAGTGACAGCTTTACTTCTTCTTTTCCAATTTGGATTGCTTTTATTTCTTTTTCTTCTCTGATTGCTGTGGCTAAAAATTCCAAAACTATGTTGAATAATAGTGGTGAGAGTGGGCAACCTTGTCTTGTTCCTGATCTTAGTGGAAATGGTTTCAGTTTTTCACCATTGAGGACGATGTTGGCTGTGGATTTGTCATATATGGCCTTTATTATGTTGAGGAAAGTTCCCTCTATGCCTCTTTTCTGCAGGGTTTTTTATCATAAATGGGTGTTGAATTTTGTCGAAAGCTTTCTCTGCATCTATTGAGATGATCATATGGTTTTTCTCCTTCAATTTGTTAATATGATGTATCATGTTGATTGATTTGCATATATTGAAGAATCCTTGCATTCCTGGAATAAACCCCACTTGATCATGGTATATGATCCTTTTAATGTGCTGTTGGATTCAGTTTGCTAGTATTTTGTTGAGGATTTTTGCATCTATGTTCATCAGTGATATTGGCCTGTAGTTTTCTTTCTTTGTGACATCTTTGTCTGAAAACCTCTTTTAAAGTGTTCAAGTAGTTTCTAAAAAATACCATACATTTAGATGGAGCTTTTATATTCATTATCTCATTTGATCCTTATAAGTCTATGGGGTAGGCAGGTGTTCCACAGGTAAGGATAAAGAGAGAGGTACTTAACACCTTGCTAAATATCCCTGCAAGTAAATAAAAGAATTTATTGTAATCTTACAATGGAGCAACGCTAGTGATTCTCACCAGTAATTTAATACAGAGCCTGCATGTAACCAAATAACAACTGCCCACATGCACACTATTATCCCAGACACCAAAAAAAGTTAATACTAAAAGGTATCAACTAACCCCAAGGATGTTATACATAGTACAAGAAAAAAGACAGCATAAAGAAATCCCTAAAATGAAAATATTTTTCTCTCAAAGGAACAGTGAAATAAAATGTATGTTTTTAAAAATAGATGCTTTCTTTAACTTACACATAGAAAAAATGCTCCTAAGTAAAAGCAGTTGGGGTGGGAGAGATCACAGGAGTGAGTTAGCAGGATGGTAAGAAAGATAAGGGGGCACAGATCTGTTCACATAAACAGTGACAATTAGTCAACTAGCTTTGTCATTTATTCAATCAGTATTAATTGCATAAGCCATTGCCCAAGGTACTCTAAGAAATACTATGATAAATAGGAAAAAATTATTGCATTCAAGCAGCTTACCACCTAGTTGGGAAGATAATACCAACACAGATAAAACACTCATTCATTGATCAAAATTTCCTGAGTGGTCACAGGAAGGCACTGAGTTTAGCATTGTGAGAAACACAAAGATGAATGAAACAGAGCCTTAGCCCTCCAGGGTGTAACAGTCTGGTAGAGAAGATAACACAGTTATGCAAGTTTTGAACAGAGAACATAAGAAGTGCTATAGAACAGTCCAAATAAAATGCTACGTGAATTCCAAAGAGGGAGAAATGTTTCCTAAATGCGGGTTTGGGGAAAATGGTAAGTAGTAGGCATTTAGAATAAAGGGTATGCAGGATTGGGGTACCCACTGACTGGGGAGGAAAGACATTTTAAGTGAGGGTTAAATGTATGTTAAGTTAGAGATTTTGGAAAGTAAAGGAAGGAAAGAGGGGGCAGTGAGTATATAAGGTTTTGGGGGAGTGATCCTATGGTATTATGAAGGAGTTTAGTGGGAAAGAAAGGGAAGTCAAATTACAGGGGGGCTCAAATGGGAGTCTAAAAAGCTTATGTGGTTTGTGGGATATGGGACATAAGAAAAAGTAGAACATAGCATATCTTAAAAGAGATTTAAAGTCAATGATAACAGGAAAGGAAGATTAGGTTCATAAGTAGAGAAAAGATAATTCAATTAGGTCTAGAAAGGCAGACATGATTCTGACAGTCTGCTCCAGATTATATAAATTGATGAAAGCCATGGTTCAACCCAGGCCAGTAACCCTTTGGTTGGTGCCCTTCCGTCTAAATCTTGGGAGCTGGCTTAATTCTAGTATCTACTTAGATATGTTCGTTGTGAAATAACATTGGCCTGAATAAAACCAAACCTCAGGAACTAAGCCTTTAGCAAACACACATATACAAAGACAATCATCATATGCACCTGTCCCCCCCAAAACCTTTTTGGTAGGATACTTTCTTTGTTTGCTATTTTTTTTCTAATTATAAAATTAAGACATACTGACTGTAGAAAATCTAGTCTTTTCATTGCCATTAATTTTAACCATTGACATAATAAACCATAGTATGACTGTATTAACAGTGATAGCTACAACGCTATACTGAGAGCCAGTGTGCCTGGAAACCAGCCAAATGCCCAAGACCAGTATGGTCAGCCCAAAGACAATATTGGTCTTCCCAAGAATCATTTGGGGCTCTCCTCCTAAAGCCCAAAGGAGACTGCTTCTAGACTGCCTCCAACCTTCCCAGGATGTATAAAGGGGCCCAAAGCAATCTCTCAGGAGTCAAAAACAAACAAGCAAAAACCATGAATATAGGAGACACCAATCTAGACCATTGGTTGGATACTCACCATGTACGGGTGCACAGGTTTAGGCATATTCATTGACAAATTTATTTTTATCAGAGATTGTCTAGATTAGAGTAATTATAACCTAAATGGGTTGAATGAACCGGAACTAAACTTAGAAAACCAATGAGTCAAATATTGTTGGGTTTTGTATTAGGGCAGCTTGATGTAGAGGTTAAGAGCATGAGCTTTAAACTCAATCAGAACTGATGTGAACCTCAGTTATGACCCACTGTAACTGTGTGGTCTTGGGAAAGTTACTTAACCCTTCAAAGATTTAAGAAAATAGGGATAATATAACACCTGTGATCATTAAATAAAAAACGAATATATGGAAGACTGTCATTAAATGGCGGCTTATTAATAACAGCCAATCATCATGGTACCAATTTACCAGAAATTTATTTAAAGAATGCGTGCTTTCTCAGCAAAGGAAACCATAAACAAAATGAAAAGACAACCTATGGATTGGGAGAAAATATTTGCAACTGATATGGCTGACAGGGCTTTATTTCCACAATATACAAACAGCTCACACAACTCAAAAACAAAAGAAACAAACAACCCAATCAAAAAATGGGCAGAAGACCTAAGTAGACATTTCTCCAAAGACATACAGATGGCCAACAGGCACATGAAAAGATGTTCAACATGGCTAATTATTAGAGAAATGTAAATCAAAACTATAATGAGATACCACCTCACACTGATCAGAATGGCCACCATTAAAAAGTCTACAAATAACAAATGCTGGAGAGGGTGTGGAGAAAAGGGAACCCTCCTACACTGTTGGTGGGAATGTAAGTTGGTGCTGCCGCTGTGGAAAACAGTATGGAGGCTCCTCAAAAACTAAAATCAGAGTTGCTGTATGATCCAGCAATCCTACTCTTGGGCATATATCCAGACAAAACTATAATTCAAAGAACCATCACCCCTATGTTCACAACAGCACTATTTACAATAGACATGGAAACAACCTAAATGTCCATTGACAGATGAATGGATAAAGAAGATGTGATGTGTGTGCATATATATATATATATATATATATATATATATACATATATACACACACACAGTGGAATATTACTCAGCCATAAAAAAGAATGAAATAATACCATTTGCAGCTCATGGATGGACCTACAGATTATCATACTAAGTGAAGTAAGTCAGAAAGAGAAAGACAAATACGAATACGAATACCGTATGATATCACTTATATGTGGAATCTACATACGACACAAATGGACATACTTACAAAACAAAAACAGACTCACAGACATGTGGTTGCCAAGGGGGGAGGGGGAGGGACAGAGTGGGAGTTTGTGGTTAGCAGATGCAAACTACTACATATAGAAACGTTAAACAACAAGATCCTACTGTATAGCACAGGGAACTACATTCAATATCCTGTGATAAACCATAATGGAAAAGAATGTGAAATAGAATGTATGTATATGTATAACTGAATCACTGCTGTACAGCAGAAATTAACACAACATTGTAAATCAACTATACTTCAATTTAAAAAAAAGAAAAACAAGAGTGAGTGCTATCTACTTTTTAAATTATAAAAATATACACGTTCATTATAGAAAATTTAGAAAATACTGATAAACAATAATTTTACTGTCATAGTCCAGATATAGCTAAGTTTATGTATTTTCAAAAGCATCTTTAGTACCTGGCCCTATTGTTTTTTTTTAATGAATCAGACTTGGGAAGTGGAATATATGTTAAGTTTCCATAACAGAATTATAGAACACTAGAAGTTTCATTTTCAGATTTTCAGATTTCTTTCCCAAAAGACAAAGCAAACTAGGTGTGGTGCTATCTTCAATGTGCTACAATGAATGTTATTTATTCTTTAAGGTTCATCTCCATAATGTGTTTTACAGTTCTCTTTAAACTCATGATCTCTTCTTCCTTTGATCCTCCATACCATGGGGTTTACATCTCTCATACAGCACTTCTCATACTCCACATTGTAGCTATCCATGTTTTTTTTTCTTACCTGCCACTCCCTCTCCCTGCCCTTCCCCTTGCTCTATCTCCTAGGGCTGGGACTTTTTTTTTTTTTTTTTGGAGTATAGTTGATGTACAATATTATATATGTTACAGGTGTACAATATAGTGACTCACAATTTTTAAATGTTATGTACCATTTACAGGTATTATAAAATATAATATCCTTGTAGCTTATTTTATATCTAATAGTATGTACCTCTAAATCCCCTACCCCTATACTGCCCCCACTAGTAACCACTAGCTTGTTCTTTGTATCTGTGAGTCTGTTTCTTTTTTGTTCTATTCACTAGTTTGTTGTATTTTTTTGGATTCCACATAAAAGCGACATCATACAGTATTTGTCTTTCTCTGTCTGACTTACGTCACTTAGCATAATACCCTACAAATCCATCCATGTTGTTGTGAATAGCAAATTTTCATTCTTTTTTACAGCTGAGTAGTATTCCACTGTGTGTGTGTGTGTGTGTGTGTGTGTGTGTACATCTTCTTTATCCATTCATCTGATAATAGGCATTTGGGTTGCTTACATATCTTGGCTTTTGTAAATAATGCTGCTATGAACATTGGGGTGGCATGTATCTTTTCGAATTAGTGTTTTTGTTTCTTTCAGATATATATATATATTCAGAAGTGGAATTGCTGGGTCATATGGTAGTTCTATTTTTAGTTTTTTGCAAAACCTCCATAATCGTTTCCCCAGCGGCTGTACCAATTTACATTCCCACCAATAGTATACAAGGGTTTAGGGATGGGACTTTTAACTGGAGGACTGCGAACCTTCTGAAATCATACATAAAAATAGTGCTTCTGTAGGTACAAATACATTTTCATGGATGGAATTCATTTATGTAACAAATACTCAAAAAAAGGTCCAAGAATCGAAAAAAGGTATGGAACGCTTGGCTAGGGCAGCAGTCCCCAATCTATTTGGCACCACGGACTGGTTTTGTGAAAGATAATATTTCCACGGATGGGAGGGGGATGGTTCAGGCAGTAATGCGAGAGATGGTTCAGGTGGTAATGGCAGCAATGTGGAGCAAAGGGGAGCAACAGATGCTAGGGGAAAGACTTGTAATTTAAGTATCCTTGGATTCTCTACAGTAGGGGTCTCAAAGCCCCAGGAGGTGGAACCAACCACCCTGTCGCTCACATTACTGCCTGAACCATCCCCTTCCCCTCCGACTGTGGAAAAATTGTCTTCCATGAAACCGATCCCTGGTCCCAAAAAGGTTGGGGACCGCTGCTCTAGAGTGCTTAGCACCTACCTTCATATGGATAATATTTGCTGATTTACAACCTTAATGTAGACTATACTTCAATAAAAACATAAAAGTAAAAAAGAGAAATGGAAACAAAAACTTGAAAAGAAGAAGAAACAGTAGCAAAAGCAGCAGCTACCTACTATGGAATATATTGCAAACTTTGAGTTGATGAGTTTTTCCCAAAGGAAGATTCTAAGAATGACAACAAAATAAAGTATGCACTGGTTTCCTTAATAAAAAAAAATAAAATTTTATTAATAAATCATAAAATAAATGTTAGGTTTATGTTTAATGTAATCTTAAAAAATATGTTTTCCAGGCTTCCCTGGTGGCGCAGTGGTTGAGAGTCCACCTGCCGATGCAGGGGACACAGGTTCGTGCCCCGGTACAGGAAGATCCCACATGCTGCGGAGCAGCTGGGCCTGTGAGCCATGGCCGCTGAGCCTGTGCTCCACAATGGGAGAGGCCACAACAGTGAGAGGCCCCTGTACCACAAAAAAAAAAAAAAAAAAAAAAAGTTTTCCTCATGCTTCATTCTCTCATCTTATTATACAAAATACTGTTTCTGAAAGGAGAATGGTGCTTACCAGGGGCCAGGGGGAGGAGGGAATTCAGAGTTATTGTTTACTGGGTAAACAGACTCAGTTTGGGAAGAAGAGAAAGTTCTAGAGATAGATGGTGGTGATGGTTGCACAAAAATGTGAATGTACATAATGCTACTGAACTGTTATGTATATTTTACCACAATTTTAAAAATACTGCTTTTTATTCTCATCTAATATGAATCACCTATTAGAGGGTACACTCTTCATTAGAGGTAAGAAAGAAAGAAATATACTGCTTAAATTTTAGGATATAAGAAACAAAGCCTCAAAGGAAAAGTAAATATTAACACCAATCTACACATTGTTGGTTTTAGAATATAAGCACAAATTAAAACAGGGTGATATAATCAAAAATCCTGTCCAAAGAGAGGGGCTGTTATCTCAGTAAACAAAGGAAAATTGCTTAGGGAAATCATTTTATCTGTGTGAAGTAAATTAAACTTTCTCAAGGTACCAATTCACAACTCAGGGAATAACTGAAAATTTATCTGTTTTACAAACAGTATCCACATAAATAATAAAAGAGTTCTGGAAACCTGCAACAGGCATTTCAAACTTCCAGGAGTACAATTTAGTCAATAAACATTTATAAACATTCTTTTTTTTAAAAAAAAATATTTTATTGGAGTATAATTGCTTTACATTGTTGTGTTAGTTTCTGCTGTATAACAAAGTGAATCACCTATATGCATACATATATCCCCATATTCCATCCCTCTTGCATTCCCCTCCCACTCTGCCTCCCTATCCCACCCCTCTAGGTGGTCACAAAGCACTGAGCTGATCTCCCTGTGCTATGAGGCTTCTTCTTACTAGCTATTTTCCATTTGGTAATGTATATATATCAATGCCATTCTCTTACTTCTTCCCTGCTTACACTTGCCCCTCCCTATGTCCTCACGTCCATGCTCTATGTCTGTCTCTTTTTTCCTGTCCTGCCCCTAGGTGCTTCAGAACCTTTTTTTCTTTTTTTTTTTTAAGATTCCATATATATGTGTTAGCATATGGTATTTGTTTTTCTCTTTCTGACTCACTTCACTCTGTATGACAGACTCTAGATCCATCCACCTCACTACAAATAACTCAATTTTGTTTCTTTTTATGGCTGAGTAATATTCCATTGTATATATATGCGCCACATCTTCTTCTTTTTTTTTTTTTGCAGTACGCGGGCCTCTCACTGTTGTGGCCTCTCCTGTTGCGGAGCACAGGCTCCGGACGCGCAGGCTCAGCGGCCATGGATCACAGGCCCAGCCACTCCGCGGCATGTGGGATCTTCCCGGACCGGGGCACGAACCCATGTTCCCTGCATCAGCAGGCAGACTCTCAACCACTGCGCCACCAGGGAAGCCCCGCCACATCTTCTTATCCATTCATCTGTCAATGGACACTTAGGTTGCTTCCATGTCCCGGCTATTGTAAATAGTGCTGCAATGATCATTGTGGTACGTGACTTTTTTTCAATTGTGGTTTTCACACTACTGGTATATCCCCAGTAGTGGGAGTGCTGGGTCATATGGTAGTTGTATTTTTAGTTTTTTACGGAACATCTATACTGTTCTCCATAGTGGCTGTATCAATTTACATTCCCACCAACAGTGCAAGAGGGTTCCCTTTTCTCCACACCCTCTCCAGCATTTATTGTTTGTAGATTTTTAAATGATGGCCATTCTGACTGGAATGAGGTGATACCTCATTGTAGTCTTGACTTGCATTTCTCTAATGATTAGTGATGTTGAACATCCTTTCATGTGTTTGTTGGCAATCTGTATATCTTTGGAGAAATGTCTATTTAGGTCTTCTGCCCATTTTTGAATTGGGTTGTTTGTTTTCCTGATATTGAGCTGCATGAGCTGCTTGTATATTTTGGAGATTAATCCTTTGTCAGTTGCTTCATTTGCAACTATATTCTCACATTCCAAGGGTTGTCTTTTCATTTGTTTATGGTTTCCTTTGCTGTGCAAAAGCTTTTAAGTTTCATTAGCTCAAAATTCTTCATTTTTGCTTTTATTTCCATTTCTCTAGGAGGTGGGTCAAAAAGGATCTTGCTGCGATATATGTCATAGAGTGTTCTGCCTATGTTTTCCTCTAAGAGTTTGATAGTTTCTGGCCTTACATTTAGGTCTGTAACCCATTTTGAGTTTATTTTCGAATATGGTGTTAGGGAGTGTTCTAATTTCGTTCTTTTACATGTAGCTGTCCAGTTTTCCCAGCACCCACTTATTGAAGAGGATGTCTTTTCTCCATTGTATATTCTTGCCTACTTTATCAAAGATAAGGTGACTATAAATGTGTGGGTTTCTCTCTGGGCCTTCTATCCTGTTCCACTGATCTATATTTCTGTTTGCGTGTCACTACCATACTGTATTGATTACTGTAGCTTTGTAGTATAGTCTGAAGTCAGGGAGCATGATTCCTCCAGCTCCATTTCTCTCTCTCAAGATTGCCTTGGCTATTTGGGGTCTTTTGTGGTTCCATACAAATAGTGAAATTTTTTGTTCTAGTTCTGTGAAAGATGCCACTGGTACTTTGATAAGGGATTGCACTGAATCTGTAGATTGCTTTGGGTAGTACAGTCCTTTTCACAATGTTGATTCTTCCAGCCCAAGAATATGGTATATCTCTCCATCTCTTTGTACCATCTTTAATTTATTTCACCAGTGTCTTACAGTTTTCTGCATACAGGTCTTTTGTCTCCTCAGGTAGGTTTACTCCTAGGTATTTTATTTTTTTTGTTGCAGTGGTAAATGGGAGTGTTTCCTTAATTTCACTTTCAGATTTTTCATCATTAGTGTATAGGAATGCAAGAGATTTCTGTGTATTAATTTTGTGTCCTGCTACTCTACCAAATTCATTTCTTAGCTCTAGTAGTTTTCTGGTAGCATCTTTAGGATTCTCTATGTATAGTATCATGTCATCAGCAAACAGTGACAGCTTTACTTCTTCTTTTCCAATTTGGATTCCTCTTATTTCTTTTTCCTCTGATTGCTGTAGCTAAAACTTCCAAAACAATGTTGAATAACAGTGGTGAGAGTGAGCAACCTTGTCTTATTCCTGATCTTAGTGGAAATGGTTTCAGTTTTTCACCGTTGAGAACGATGTTGGCTGTGGGTTTGTCATATATGGCCTTTATTAGGTTGAGGTAAGCTCCCTCTATGCCTACTGTCTGGAGGGTTTTTATCATACATGGGTGTTGAATTTTGTCGAAAGCTTTTTCTGCATCTATTGAGATGATCATATGGTTTTTCTCCTTCAATTTGTTAATATAGTGTATCACATTGATTGATTTGTGTATATTGAAGAATCCAGGCTTTCCTGGGATAAACCCCACTATATCATAGTGTACGATCCTTTTAACGTGCTGCTGGATTCAGTTTCCTAGTATTTTGTTGAGGATTTTTGCATCTATGTTCATCAGTGATATTTGCCTGTAGTTTTCTTTCTTTGTGACATCTTTGTCTGATTTTGGTATCAGGGTGATGGTGGTCATGTAGAATGAGTTTGGGAGTGTTCCTCCCTCTGCTATATTGTGGATAGTTTGACAAGGATAGGTATTAGCTCTTCTCTAAATGTTTGATAGTATTTGCCTGTGAAGCCATCTGGTCCTGGGCTTTTGTTTGTTGGAAGATTTTTAATCACAATTTCAGTTTCAGTGCTTGTGATTGGTCTGTTTATATTTTCTATTTCTTCCTGGTTCAGTCTCAGAAGGTTGTGCTTTTCTAAGAATTTGTCCATTTCTAACAGGTTGTCCATTTTATTGGAATATAGTTGCTTGTAGTAACATCTCATGATCCTTTGTATTTCTGCAGTGTCAGTTGTTACTTCTCCTTTTTCATTTCTAAATCTGTTGATTTGAGTCTTCTCCCTTTTTTCTTGATTATTCTGGCTGATGGTTTATCAATTTTGTTTATCTTCTCAAAGAACCAGCTATAGTTTTATTGATCTTTGGTATCATTTCTTTCACTACTTTTTCATTTATTTCTCATCTGATCTTTATGGTTTCTTTCCTTCTGCTAACTGTAGAGTTTTTTGGTTCTTTCTCTAATTGCTTTAGGTGTAAGGTTAGGTTGTTTATTTGAGATTTTTCTTGGTTCTTGAGGTAGGATTGTATTGCTATAATCTTCCCTCTTAGAACTGCTTTTACTGCAACCCATAGGTTTTGGGTTGTCATGTGTTCATTGTTATTTGTTTCTAAGTATTTTTTAATTTCCTCTTTGATTTCTTCAGTGATCTCTTATTTATTTAGTAGTGTATTGTTTAGCCTTCATGTGTTTGTACTTTTTACACTTTTTTCCTGTAATTGATATCTAGTTTCATAGCATTGTGGTCGGAAAAGATACTTGATACGAATTCAATTTACCAAGGCTTGATTTGTGACCCAAGATATGATCTATCCTGGAGAATGTTCCATGAGCACTTGAGAAGAAAGTGTATTCTGTTGTTTTTGGATGGAAAGTCCTGTAAATATCAATTAAGTCCATCTTGTTTAATATACCATTTAAAGCTTGTGTTTCCTCATTTATTTTCATTTTGGTTGACCTGTCCATTGGTGAAAGTGGGGTGTTAAAGTCCCCTACTATGATTGTGTTACTGTTGATTTCCCCTTTTATGGCTGTTAGCATTTGCCTTATGTACTAAGGTGCTCCTATGTTGGATGCATAAATATTTACAATAGTTATATCTTCTTCATGGATTGATCCCTTGATCATTATGTATTGCCTTCCTTTGTCTCTTGTACTAGTCTTTATTTTAAAGTCTATTTTGTGTGATATGTGAATTGCTACCCCAGCTTTCTTTTGATTTCCATTTGCATGGAATCTCTTTTCCATCCCCTCACTTTTAGTCTGGATGTGTCCCTAGATCTGAAGTGTATTTCTTGTATACAGCATATATATGGGTCTTTTTTTTTTGTATCCATTCAGCCAGTCTATGTCTTTTGGTGGGAGCATTTAATCCATTTACATTTAAGGTAATTATCAATATGTATGTTCCTATTACCATTTTCTTGTTTTGGGTTTGTTATTGTAGGTCTTTTTCTTCTCTTGTGTTTTCTGCCTAGAGAAATTTCTATAGCATCTGTTGTACAGCTGGTTTGGTGGTACTAAATTCTATTAGCTTTTGCTTATCTGTAAAGGTTTTAATTTCTCTGTCGAATCTGAATGAGATCCTTGCTGGGTAGAGTAATCTTGGTTGTAGGTTCTTCCATTTCATCACTCTAAATATGTCCTGCCACTCCCTTCTGCCTTGCGGAGTTTTTGCTGAAAGATCAGCTGTTAACCTTATAGGGATTCCGTTGTATGTTTTTGTTCTTTTCCCTTGCTGCTTTTAATATTTTTTCTTTGTATTTAATTTTTGATACTTTGTGTCTTGGTGTGTTTCTCCTGGGATTTATTCTGTATGGGACTCTCTATGCTTCCTGGACTTGACTGACTGTTTCCTTTCCCATATTAGGGAAGTTTTCAACTATAACCTATTCAAATATTTTCTCAGATCTCTTCTTTTTCTCTTCTTCTTCTGGGATCCCTATTATTCGAATGTTGGTGCATTTAATGTTGTCCCAGTGGTCCCTGAGACTGTCCTCAATTCTTTTCATTCTTTTTTCTTTATTCTGCTCTGATGTCGTTATTTCCACTATTTTATCTTCCAGGTCACTTCTACGTTCTTCTGCCTCAGTTATTCTGCTATTGATTCCTTCTAGAGAATTTTTAATTTCATTTATTGTGTTGTTCACCATTGTTTGTTTGCTCTTTAGTTCTTCTAGGCCCTTGTTAAGCATTTCTTGTACTTCCTCCATTCTATTTCGAAGATTTTGGACCATGTTTACTATCATTACTCTGAATTCTTTTTCAGGTACACTGCCTATTTCCTCTTCATTTGTTTGGTCAGGTGTGTTTTTACCTTGCTCCTTCAACTGCTGTGTAATTCTCTGTTCTCTCATTTTGCTTAACTTACTGTGTTTGAGGTCTCCTTTTCGCAGGCTGCAGGTTTGTAGTTCCCGTTGTTTTTGGTGTCTGCCCCAGTGGGTAAGGTTGGTTCAGTGGCTTGTGTAGGCTTCCTGGTGGAGGGGACTGGTGCCTGGATCTTGTATTTCTGGTGGGCAGGACTATGTCTGGTGGTGTGTTTTGGGGTGTCTGTGAACTCATTATGATTTTAGACAGACTCTGTGCTAATGGGTGGGGTTGTGTTCCTGTCTTGCTAGTTGTTTGGCATGGGGTGTCCAGCACTGGAGCTTGCTGGTCGTTGAGTAGAGCTGGGTCTTAGCATTGAGATGGAGATCTCTGGGAGAGCTCTCACCGACTGATATTATGTGTGGCCAGGAGGTCTCTGGTGGTCCAATGTCCTCATCTCAGGTTTCCCACCTCCGAGGCTCAGGCCTGACACCTGCCCACAGTATCAAGACTTTGTCAGCCACACAGCTGATCCAGAGAACTTCCAGTAGCAGAACCTGCAGCTTGTTCAGTCCACGAAGCACTTCCTGCAAATCAACAATGCCTGCTTCAGCAAGTTCAAGTTCAAGAGCCACTCAGGGGAGTTCAGACTGGGCATGATCTCCTCAGCCCAGTATTCCAAGAATTGCCTGCATCTGCCTGCTGGGGAGAATCTGCAGAACATCTTTGATGAGCTGCTGTTGCTCACGCACCTGGGTTTTGGTGGCTTCGAGCAGCCTGCCCGCATCACCACCAGGAAGAACAAGAAGAGTGTGTGACAGTCCAGCAGCTGCCAGGTGTCCTGGACTTCAGGACCCACTGGCCAGCAGGTGCGCTCTAGCAGCAAAGTCAGCAGCCACCAGGGGCTGCACGCGGCCACCACCAGGAGTCTCAAGTATCTCTCCCCACCGTGGGCAGGGGCTGCCACATCCATGAGCCTCCTTTCTCCTTCCTCCTTCTCCTGGGCTACCAGGCAGCTGGGTGAGGCCCTGGGGAGGCCTCCCGCTCGGGCTCTTTGCCGCCAGCCGCCTTAGTGACCATTCTTAATATTTAAAAATACAAAAGTCCCAAAACTACTTAAAAAAAAGAAGCAGACTATATAGAACACTTACTACAAAAAGGATGAATTATTTTCCTATGTTACTTCACTTTACCCCCATTTCATGCTTTACAATTTGCCTCAACAAAGAAAAAGCCTCAGACTTCAGAAAGGTTATAAATCTATCTAAAACATCAAAAATACACATAATTATTAGTGACATTATAATATTTCCAAACAATGTGTACATATTATCAAATACTTAATTTCTAAACCTTTTGATAATTGTCAGTGATATCTCTTGGTTATTTATTACCAATAAATAACTGATTTAAAAAGACATTTAAAAATTCCTTTATTTCCCCCAAAGTCCTCATATGTATATAAGAGAGATTTACAACTATTTCTCCATTGGGATGTAGGAAAATACTTAGAAACAGATTCAACATAAAAGCTAATACTAATATTAAAATCCATAGCATAAAAAAGATATCCACTACCATACTGAAGTATTGTGCATTTGATGTAAATTAATGTTTACTGCTCTCAACTTTAACATTAACTAATTAGCAGGATATAAAATTTTCCCATAGTTGTATTTATCAAAAAGCCAAAATTTCCCGATATATATTCTTATTCAGCATTTACTCAATAAATTATTACTGAGTGCCTGCCACATATCAAGCACTATGCTATAAGTGCTGGAGAGCTATGAACTAAATAGCCATGTTTTACCTAGACAATACTTAAGCACTACTTCTTTTCTAGAACACAGACATACATCACCACCTTTTCAAAGTGTCTTTATGTTTTGTAAACATGTTCATCCTGGAAATATTTTGAAAAATTTAGTTCATGAATTAGATCTCTAAAGGTAAATTTATATGTTTTTTAATTTAAAAAATTTAATGTTTTCGAAGAGATAAAAATGTTTGCCTGTCATGGAGTGTGTTTATCTGTATGGCAATAACAAAACATCAAAGATAGCATAAATTAATTTAAACTTTAAGAGTTACCTGAAATAGGGGGGCAGAGTCAAGATAGTGGCATGGGAAGATGTGGAGTTCGCATCTCCCCACAACCAGGGCACCTGCAGACGCTGGTGGGGACCTTGATGCCCAAGGAGACGGGGAGGAACCCCTGAGTGACCGGGTAGGACGTGGGGGGAGTGAAGGAAAGGAGAAGTGGAGGCCAGACAGGACCGGTGCCCCTGAGGCGTGGCTGGGAGGGGGGAGGGGTTCCCACACGGGACCCCTGGGGAACCTGGGGAGCTTGTAGGATCAGCGGGGAGTGTGCCTAGCATTTCCCCTGTCCACTCAGGCCCCAGGAAGCCTGCTGGGCTGCTGGGCCTGGTCCTTCGTTCTACAAGGGCCCCTCCAGCTGTGGGGGTCCAGGTCTGGTCCTCTGCCTCCTGGGGCCTCCTCTGGCCGCATGGCTCCAAGAAGCATGGGGGTGTGTGTGGAGAAGAAGAAACGCCAATGGGAAGGGGCCCTTCAGGATCGGAGGATCAGGGGGAACACGCCTAGAGTTTCCCCTGCCCACTCAGGCCCGGTGAACCTGCTGGGGTCCTGGACCTGGTCCTCCAACCTCCAAGGCCAGAGGCACTCCTGGGCCCCTCCTGCTGCACTGAGCCTAAGCTCCACCCCTTATCCCACCCCCAGGGTCTTTTCCAGCCCCATGGGTCCTAAGCATAGGCCCCGCATACTGCCTAAACCCCAACCCCTGCCTAAGTCCCGCCCCCCACAGCCAAGGCCTTTTCTGGCTTTTTTTTTCTCCCCTTTTTTTTTACTACTGTGGTTCTGTTTTACCTTCTGCTTGTTGTTTCAACTATATATATATTTTTTATTCTTTCTAACATATCTGTTAGTTTTCTAATCTTATGTGTTACTCTTTGTTATTGTTCTGCTCCTTTTTTTCTTCTATTTTTTTTTTTTCTGCCCTGCACAGCTTGCAGGATCGTGGTTTGTGAGCCCATGGTTGGGCCAGAGCTCCTGCATTGGGAGCTCTGAGCCCAAACCACTGGATTAACAGACAACCTCAGACCCCAGGGAATATTAATTTGAGTGAGGTCTCCCAGAGTTCCGCATCTCAGCACCAAGACCCAGGTCTAACCAACAGCCTACAAATTCCAGTGCTGGAAGCCTCAGGCCAAAGAACCAGTAAGACCGGAACACTATCCAACCCATCAAAAAAAAGTGGGGGGGTGGTGATGAAAAATATGTCACAGATGAAGGAGCAAGGTAAAAATCTACAGGACCAAATAAATGAAGAGGAAATAGGCGACGTACCTGAAAAATAATTCAGAGTAATGATAGTAAAGATGATCCAGAATCTCGGATATAGAATGGTGGTATGGATTTAGAAAATACAAGAAACGTTTATCAAAGATCTAGAAAAACTAAAGAACAAACAAACAGCAATTAACAACAAAATAACTGAAATGAAACATACCCTAGAAGAAATTAATAACAGAATAGCTGAGGGAGAAGACCGAATAAGTGAGCTGGAAGGGGGAAATAACTGCCAAGGAGCAGAATAAAGGGAAAAGAATGAAAAGAATTGAAGACAATCTCAGAGAACTCTGAGCAAACACTAAACGCACCAACATTCAAATTATAGGGGACCCAGAAGAAGAAGAGAAAAAGAAAGGGTCTGAGAAAATATTTCAAGAGATTATAGTTGAAAACTTCCCTAATATGTGAAAGGAAATAGTCACCCGAGTCCAGGAAGTACAGAGAGTCCCATACAGGATAAATCCCAGGAGAAACACGCCAAGACACAAACTATCAAAAATTAAATACAAAGAAAAAATATTAAAAGAAAAAAAGCAGCAATGGAAAAGCAAAAAACAACATACAAAGAAATCCTCATGATGTTATCAGCTGATTCTTCAGCAGAAACTCTGCAGGCCAGAAGGGAGTGGCAGGATATACTGAAAGTGATCAAAGAGAAAATACTACAACGGAGATTACTCTATCAAGCAAGAATCTCATTCAGATTCGACAGAGAAATCAAAAGTTTTACAGAGAAGCAAAAGCTAAGAGACTTAAGCACCACCAAACCAGCTCCACAACAAATCCTGAAGGAACTTCAAGTAGGCAGGAAACACAAGAGAAGAAAAAGACCCATGAAAACAAACCCAAAACAATTAAGAAAATGGTAATAGAAACACACATATCGATAATAACCTTGAATGTAAACGGATTAACTGCTCCAAACAAAAGACACAGGCTGGCTGAATGGATACAAAAACAAGACCTGTATATGTGCTGTCTACAAGAGACCCACTTCAGACCTAGGGACACATACAGACTGAAAATGAAGGGATGGAAAAAGATATTCCTTGCAAATGGAAATCAAAAGAAAGCTAGAGTAGCAATACTCGTATCAGATAAAATAGACTTTAAAATAAAGACTGTTACAAGAGATAAGGAAGGACAATACATAATGATCAAGGGATCAATCCAAGAAGAATATATAACAATTATAAATATATATGTGACCAACATAGGAGCACCTCAATATATAAGGCAAATGCTAATAGCCATAAAAGGGGAAATCAACCAGTAACAGAATCATAATAGCATTAACACCCCACTTTCACCAATGGACAGATCATCCAAAATGAAAATAAATAAGGAAACACAAGCTTTAAATGATACATTAAACAAGATGGACTTAATTGTTATTTATAGGACTGTCCACCCAAAAGTGGCCAGATATACTTCTTCTCAAGTGCACACGGACCACTCTCCTGGACAGATCAAATCTGGGGTCACAAATCAAGCCTTGGAAAATTTAAGAAAAATGAAATTGAATCAAGCATCTTTTCTGACCACAATGCTATGAGATTGGTAATCAATTACAGAAAAAAAAACTGTAAAAAACACAAATACATGGAGACTAAACAGTGTGCTACTAAATAACCAAGAGATCACTGAAGAAATCAAATAAATAAAAAATTACATAGAAATGGGGCTTCCCTGGTGGCGCAGTAGTTGAGAGTCCGCCTGCTGATGCAGGGGATACAGGTTCATTCCCCGGTCCGGGAAGATCCCACATGCCGCGGAGCAGCTGGGCCTGTGAGCCATGGCCGCTGAGCCTGCATGTCCAGAGCCTGTGCTCCACAATGGGAGAGGCCACAACAGTGAGAGACCCGCATTCCACAAAAAAAAAAAAGAAAAGAAATGAATGACAACGAAAACACGACGACCCAAAATGTATGGGACGCAGCAAAAGCAGTTCAACGAGGGAAGTTTATAGCAATTCATTCTCACTTCAACAAACAAGAAAAATATCAAATAAAGAATCTAACCTTACACCTAAAGTAACTAGAGAAATAGGAAGAAAGAAAACCCAAAGTCAGTAGAAGGAAAGAAATCATAAAGATCAGAGCAGAAATAAATAAAACAGAACTGAAGAAAACAATAGAAAAGACCAATAAAACTAAAAGCTGGTTCTTTGAGAAGATAAACAAAATTGATAAACCTTTAGCCAGACTCAATAAAATCCAGCCAGCCAAATCAATAAAATTAGAAATGAAAAAGGAGAATTCATAACTGACATTGCAGAAATACAAAGGATTATAAGAGACTACTACAAACAACTATATGCCAATAAAATGAACAACCACAAAGAAAGGGACAAATTCTTGGAAAGATACAATTTTCCAAGACTGAGCCAAGAAGAATTAGAAAATATAAACAGACTTATCACAAGTAATGAAATTGAAAGCGTAATTAAAAATCTTCCAACAAACAAAGGTCCAGGACCAGATGGCTTCACAAGCTAATTCTATCAGACATTTAGAGAAGAGCTAACACCCATCCTTCTCAAACTCTTCCAAAAAACTGCAGAGGGTGTACTACACCCAAATTCATTCTACGAAGCCACCATCATCCTGATACTAAAACCAGACAAAGATATCATAAAAAAAGAAAATTACAGACCAATATCACTAATGAACATAGAAGCAAAAATCCTCAATACTACCAAACAGAATCCAGCAACACATTAGAATGATACACGGCATGATCAAGTGGGATTTATCCCAGGAGTGCAAGGATTCTTCAGTATATGCAAATCAATCAGCATGATACACCATATTAACAAATTAAGGAATAAAAACCATATGATCATCTCAATAGATGCAGAAAAGTCTTTTGACAAAATTCAACATCCGTTTATGATAAAAAATCTCCAGAAAATGGGCACAGAGGGAACCTACCTAAAAATAATAAAAGCCATATATGACAAACCCACAGCAAACATCATACTAAATGGTGAAAAACTGAAAGCATTTCCACTAAGATAGGAACAAGACAAGGATGTCCATTCTCGCCACTCTTATTCAGCATAGTTTTGGAAGTCCTAGTCATGGCGATCAGAGAAGAAAATGGAATACAAATTGGAAAAGAAGAAGTAAAACTGTCACTGTTGGCAGATGACATTATACTATACACAGATAAGCCTAAAGATGCCACTAGAAAACTACTAGAACTAATCATTGAATTTGGTAAGGTTGCAGGATACCAAATTAATGCATAGAAGTCTGGCATTCCTATACACTAATGATGAAAAATTTGAAAGAAAAATTAAGGAAACACTTCCATTTACCATTGCAACAAAAAGAATAAAATACCTAGGAATAAACCTACCTAAGGAGGTGAAAGACTTGTAATCAGAAAACTATAAAACACTTATGAAAGAAATCAAAGATGACATAAACACACCGAGAAATATACCATGTTCTTGGATTCGAAAAATCAATATTGTGAAAATGACTATACTACCCAAAGCAATGTACAGATTCAATGCAATCCTCATCAAACTACCAATGGCATTCTTCACAGAATTAGAACAAAAAATTTTACAATTTGTATGGAAACCCAAAAGACCCCAAAAAGACAAAGCAATCTTGAGAAAGATAAACAGAGCTGGAGGTATCAGGCTCCCCAACTTCAAACTATACTACAAAGCTAAAGTAATCAAGATAGTATGGTACTGGCAGAAAAACAGAAATATAGATGAATGGAACAGGATAGAAAGCCCAGAGATCAACCCATGCACATATGGTCACCTAATTTATGAAAAAGGAGGAAAGAACATACAATGGAGAAAAGACAGCCTCTTCAGTAAGTGGTGCTGGGAAAACTGGACAGCTACATGAAAAAGAATAAAATTATAACACTCCCTAATATCATATACAAAAATAAACTCAAAATGGATTAAAGACCTAAATATAAGACTGGACACTATAAAACTCTTGGAGGAAAACATAGGCAGAACACTCTGTGACATATATCATAGCAACATCCTTTTTGACCCACCTCCTGCAGAAATGGAAATAAAAACGAAAATAAACAAATGGGACCTAATGAAACTTAAAAGTTTTTGCACAGCAAAGGAAACCATAAATAAGATGAAAAGACAACCCTTGGAATGGGAAAAAATATTTGCTAATGAAGCAACTGACAAAGGATTATCTCCAAAATATACAAACAGCTCATGCAACTCAGTATCAAAAAAAAAACAACCCAATTGAAAAATGGGCAGAAGACCTAAACAGACATTTCACCAGAGAAGATATACAGATTGCCAAAAAACACATGAAAGGATACTCAACATCACTAATCATTAGAGAAATGCAAAGCAAAACTACAATGACCTCACACCAGTCAGAATGGCCATCATCAAAAAATCTACAAACAATAAATGCTGGAGAGGGTGTGGAGAAAAGGGAACCCTCTTACACTGCACTGTTGGTGGGAATGTAGATTGATACAGCCACTACAGAGAAAAATATGGAGGTTCCTTAAAAAAGTAAAAATAGAACTACCCTACGACCCAGCAATCCCACTACTGGGCATATACCCTGAGAAAACTGTAATTCAAAAAGAGCCATGTACCACAATGTTCACTGCAGCTCTATTTACAAGAGCCAGGACATGGAAGGAACCTAAGTGTCCATCAACAGATGAATGGATAAAGAAGATGTGGCACATGTATACAATGGAATATTACTCAGCCATAAAAGGAAATGAAATCGAGTTATTTGTAGTGAGGTGGATGGACCTAGAGTCTGTCATACAGAGTGAAGTCAGAAAGAGAAAAACAAATACCGTATGGTAACACATATATATGGAATCTAAAAAAAAAAAAAAAAAAAGGTTCTGAAGAACCTAGGGGCAGGACAGGAATAAAGATGCAGATGTAGAGAATGCACTTGAGGACACGGGGAGTGGGAAGGGTAAGCTGGGATGAAGTGAGAGAGTGGCATGAACATATATACAGTACCACAAGTAAAACAGATAGCTAGTGGGAAGCAGCCTCATAGCACAGGGTGATGAGCTCAGTGCTTTATGACCACCTAGAGGGGTGGGATAGGGAGGGTAGGAGGGAGACGCAAAAGGGAGGAGATATGGGGATATATGTATAGCTGATTCACTTTGTTATAAAGCAGAAACTAACACACCATTGTAAAGCAATTATACTCCAACAAAGTTGTTAAAAAAAAAACTCTTAGAGGAAAACATAGGAAAAACACTCTATGACATAAACTACAGGAAGATCTTTCTTACCCACCTCCTAGAGTAATGAAAATAAAAACAAAAATAAACAAATGGGACCTAAGGAAACTTAAAAGCTTTTGCTCAGCAAAGGAATCCATAAACAAGATGAAAAGACAAACCTCAGTTTGGGAGAAAATATTTGCAAATGAATCAATGGACAAAGAATTACACTCCAAAGTATATAAACAGCTCATGGAGCTCAATATAAAAAAAACAAACACCTCAGTTAAAAAATGGGCCGAAGACCTAAATTTCACCAATAAGATGCTCTACATCACTATTTATTAGACAAATGCAAATCAAAACTACAGTGAAGTATCACCTCACACTGATCAGAACAGCCATCATCAAAAAATCTTCAAACAATAAATGCTGGAGAGGGGGTGGAGAAAAGGGAACCCTCTTGCACTGTTGGTGGGAATGTAAACTGATCCAGCCACTAGGGAGAACAATATGGAGGTTTCTTAAAAAACTAAAAATAGAACTACCATATGACCCAGCAATCCCACTACTGGGCAAATACCCTGAGAAAACCACAATTCAAAAAGAGTCATGTACTACAATGTTCATCGCAGCACCATTTACAATAGGCAGGACATGGAAGCAACCTAAGTGTCCATTGACAGACGAATGGATAAAGAAGATGTGGCACATATATACAATGGAATATTACTCAGCCATAAAAAGGAATGAAATTGGGTCTTTTGAGAGATGTGGATGGACCTAGAGTCTGTCATACAGAGTGAAGTAAACCAGAAAGAGAAAAACAAATATCATATATGAACGCACATACATGGAATCTAGAAAAATGGTACAGATGAACCTACTTGTAGGGCAGGAATAGAGATGTAGACGTAGAGAACAGACATGTGGACATGGGGGTAAGGGGAGGGTGGGACCAACTGGGAGATTAGGTTTGACATAAATACACCACCATGTGTAAAACAGAGAGCTAGTGGGAACCTTATATAGCACAGGGAGCTCAGTTTGGTGCTCTGTGACGACCTAGATGGGTGGGATGGGGGGGTGGGAGTTCCAATAGGGAGGGGATATGGGTGTGCATATAGCTGATTCACTTCATTGTACAGCAGAAACTAACACAACATTGTGAAGCAATTTTACTAAAAAAAAAAAAAAAAGAATTACCTGAAATAGGAATATTCTGTGAGACTGATAACTGCACATCTCCAGTTCCTGGTGGCATGTCAACAACTAAATAGTCCAGTTGACCCCAATCTACCTAAAAACCAAGATGACACAAATAACATCACTGTATAAACAAATGTGGTGAATAGTGACATAAACAAAAATAAATGAATTAATAACAAAGCTAAAATAATAGCTTTCAGTTGAGCCATTAGTAAATGCCAGGGACTGTGCTGAGCGCTGATAAATGGATGAATAAGAAACAATCTTTGCCTCTAGCAGACCTTTTCTGACCGATAAGGTTAAATTTTCAAATGACACCACAAAACACACACATACCATAATGGCGAACCCCTTGCACAGTGGACTTCTATTCAGGACCACTCATTTATTTTCACTGAAAATAGCCCGTATTTTACCTAAGGAGGTCTTAGCTTTTTGTCCTTTGTGGTTTTTGGTACAGTGTTTCCTATAGCAGATCTTAATATAATTTTTTTAAGTTTATTATTTTTCCTTCATAAAACACACTAATAATGAAAACCAAAACTTAATAAGAAAATTTTAGAAATATACCTAGAGCTCCAAATTAACATTTTGATTATTTCTCTTCAGGCACTTTTCTAAGTATCTATATCTAGAAAATTCAGCTGTTTAACCAAGTCCTTAATGCTCAGCCTCAATTAGATAGGGCTCAAGGGTACCTCAGGCTCTTTTCTCCTCAAGTGGTTCTTCCTTCTGAGTCCCCAGTTTCAGTGAAAGGCCCTAGAATCCCCTTAGTTACCTAAGGCAAAGGCTTGGGAAAACACTTAACTGTTCCCTTTCCCTCGCTATCCCCAGTTACTGATTATGCCTTCTAAAAATCTCTCAAATGTATCCATGTCTCTGTTTCTGCATGGCCGAGAACCAAAGAGGTCACAGGCATCTATCACTAAAGTCTCCCAACCAATCTCTCTGGTCTAGCACTGCCCATACCGTGTGTTCCTAACACCAGTGAAAATTGGTTTGATAGTGCCATTTTTGTGCTTAAAACTCTTCTATTGCTTTTAGGATAAAATCTAAGTTTTAGCTTCAGAACCTCTGCCTGGTCTTCTTCACTTGCTAATTCCTCCTCATTCTTTAGGTCGTAGCTTGAAATTTACTTCCCATAACTTCCATTAAAGATTAGATATGGTGTTCCTACTATGTTGGAACAATTCTTCTAATCGTTCGTTCATTCATTCGTTCATTCATTCACCCAACAAATGTTTATTGAGTACCTACTATATATTAGGCATTGAGCTAGGTATTGATAATTAAATGGTATCATGGTCCCTAGCCTCACAGAATTTACAATACAGAGGGAGACAGATATTAAGCACATAATGATATAACCTGTGCAAAGAAGTTAGAGAAACTGAAAGATCAACATAGCTGAAGAGCAGTGCAAGGGGAAAGATGGCATTCATTGACTGTTATTTCAGTATCTGTCTTCCCATGAAACTGTAGATGACTTAGAATACGTAACAAAGAATGGATACATAGGAGATGCTCAATAAGTTTTCTTTCAAGGAATGAATGAATAAATAAACACATGCAAAGATCCAAAAATTTTTAAATGTAAAAGTAAATCATACTGTGTATACAATCCCATATCCTGCTTCTTAAAACTTAATAATGGGGAATTCCCTGGTGGTCCAGTGGTTAGGACTCTGTGCTTTCACTGCCAAGGGCGCAGGTTCGATTCCTGGTCGGGGAACCAAGATCCCACATGCCACAAGGTGTGGCCAAAAAAAAAAAAAAAAAAACTTAATAATGTGAAATAAGTCTTTTCCATATCATCACATATTTTTAAAATTAAGATTTAGATGATATTGGGTCAGATGGATTCATTCATGTATTAACACATTTATTCAACACATATTTACTGAGAATTGATGCCAGGCACTGTTTCAGGTGATGAAGATACAGCAGTGGAAAAAAGAAAGTCCCAGCCACCAGACAACTAATGTTTTAGTGAGGAAGACAGGTAGATAAACAGGCAGAAAGACAAGCAAATCAAAGACAAGTGCTACAGAGAAAACAAGTACCCCTTACTATACAAAATTACTTGCTTCCTGATTTGGATATATCCAGATCAAATAGCAAGAGACAGTTTTCGGGACTTCCTGGTGGTCCAGTGGTTAAGACTCCGTGCTTCCAACGCAGGGGGCACGGGTTTGACCCCTGGTGGGGGAACTAAGATCTCACATGCCACATGGCATGGCCAAAAAATAATATTAAAAAAAAAAAAAAAAAGAGAGGGCCTCCCTGGTGGCGTAGTGGTTGAGAGTCCGCCTGCCGATGCGTGGGAAACGGGTTCGTGCCCCGGTCCGGGAAGATCCCACATGCCATGGAGCGGCTGGGCCTGTGAGCCATGGCCGCTGAGCCTGTGCATCCGGAGCCTGTGCTCCGCGACGGGGAGAGGCCACAACAGTGAGAGGCCCGCGTAACGCAAAAAAAAAAAGAGAGATACAGTTTTAAAAACTTTAATTCCTGAATTTCAGAGGGCAAGTAGTAAGAGTTTAGACAGCTAAGGATTTATCAAAGAATTTCTTTGAGTCTCTTCCCAAGGTCTGATGGTGAGGAACACATGAAGAAGAGGGAAAAGGAATAGAGTGGTAGAAGATGCTACTTTCGACAGGGTGGTCAGAGCCTGGAGTGAAGTGAGAAAACTAACTGATGCAATTCTCAGAAAGCATTCCAGGCAGAAGAAGTAGCAAGTGCAAAGGACCTGAGATGGGGATATGCTTGGCGCATTCAAGGAATAGCTAGGAAGGCAGTACAGCCTTTCTAAAATGGCACTCCCCCAACCATCAGTCTCTTTCCTTCTCTGAATGTGTCCTTCTTCAACACATTTATCAGTATATGTCATTATATACTGACATGTCTTTTAGGAATTCTATAATATTTCTCAAACACAAGTACTTGACGCTGATTTAATGACACATTTTAAGAGAATGATGAAATGATGAACATGAAGTAGTTCGTTTTCAATACAGGGTTTCTTGGTTTGAAAAATAGTTACCCCTAAGTTACCCATGATCATCATCTATGAAACTATTTACAAAAAAGATAAAGGATACTTTTCATTTTATATCCTCTGCACTGAAACTCCTAGCACTGGCAGACTGACAAGTCTCTTTGTTTCAGAGGACATCAAATGACTGGTGCCAACAATTTATCACTGTTGTTCCTTGGCATTTAATCATATTTATCACATTGGCTCCAATTTCTTATTTCTTTAAAGAGAACTGCTATTATGGTTCCAAGGAACTAAAAATATATCACTGTTAAGGCAATTAATTTCAAACGACTCAAACTGAATTCAAACTTTCTGGGGGGAAAAAAAAAGCCTGGACCAACACCTTCATCTCACATAGTAGGCATTTCACAAAGGCTTGCAGACTTGAACTGAACTGAAGTCAGTATATGAGTTCCAGTTTTAGAGCATTCACTAATATTAATATTGAAATATACTGGCTGCCAGGAAGTTCCAGTTCTCTTACAAAATAATCACCAAAGCATTGATTTTAGAATGATTTAGGGATTCTCTAGATTCTACTCAGTGTTTGTTTACGCATATAAATTATTTATTACTAAATGTAGAGAAATAAGTACTAGCAAAACACTCAGGTATCTCATTTAGTAAAACTAAGCGACTGATCCAGATTTTGTGTGGCCTGAACCATATACAATTTGGGTGGCCTTCTCTAAGAATCAGCATGCAGTTAGGAATGCAAAATTTGGTACAAAAGTAAATATTTATTTAGAATGTACAAGAAATCATCATAAAATGCTGGAGCCTTAGAGATTCAAGTTTCTTTCTCTGAGGTCTCTTGGAACAACAGAAATGCTTACATAGAAATGCTTCCGGACTGCAACCGGCTTCCTCTCTCCACTGAGAACACTCTACAACTCCCAGCATCTCTTAGGAGCCCATGACAGTGTGGAACCCTGAACTTAAGCTTCATTAGCCTCAAGGTAACCCCACCTCTAGTAAAACCTTCTTGGCTCCCTCTCAGGCTCCAGACTCAAAGGATCCCAGCAGAACAGACTGAATCAGTCTAGAAGTGGAGTTACCAAGGTAGTTCAGAGATGCCCTGTGGATAAAGAGGCAGCGCTGCAGCAGAGAATTCAGCAGTGCAGCCAGGAAATGAAATATGTGCATTACATCTAAAGGGGGATATAAACAGCATAATGAGAGAGTAAAAAAATAAAATAAAAAACAGTGTTCAGGGCAATTGTGAAGGATGGGATGAGGTACAGATTAGGGGCAGCATTCAGACCTGAGTCTGCCAACAGAGGCTTTGTGCAAGATGCCTCTTTTACACAGTAGTACATAACCTTTATTCCCCTCTAAAGTGTTTGAGATACAGGACTTCTAGAATCAAATATTGATATAATGTAGTCACTGAGCTTTTGTCCAAAGCCATTCAGATAACATTAGAACAGTTGTTTTTTCATGTGTCCTATAAATATGCATTTGTAATTGCTATAACAGCACAACCTATGGTATTGCTTCTTTTTACTGCTCTTTCTCTTTGTTTATTAAGACAACCAACACTTGAAGTTTATGCTATCAGAAATAATTACTGGGACTTCCTTGGTGGCACAGTGGTTAAGAATCTGCCTGCCAATGCAGGGGAAACGGGTTCAAGTCCTGGGCCGGGAAGATCCCGCATGCCACGGAGCAACTAAGCCTGTGTGCCACAACTACTGAGCCTGTGCTCTAGAGCCCACGAGCCACAACTACTGAGCCCACATGCCACAACTACTGAAGCCCATGCACCTAGAGCCAATGCTCCACAACAAAAGAAGCCTGTGCACCGCAACAAAGAGTAGCCCCCGCTCGCCGCAACTAGAAAAAGCCCACGCACAGCAACAAAGACCCAATGCAGCCATAAATAAATAAATAAATTTTATTTTTAAAAAAATTACTAAATCTCTGTTAAATTATTTTTATTTATTTCTTGTCCACCTTACACAGGGAAAATATTCCAAACTAGCACTGACTGGGGTAATTTTAGGCCAACATGTCTTCTCCAAACAATACTTTGTATTTTATATTCAGAATAATGTCTGATAATCTGAGGGTAACTCAAAAACTCAAATAAAGGCAATTCCCTCTTTTCTGAGGAATGACTGGGAGATAAAAGTGTGTCTTATATTTGGACAGGTAAGGTTATGAAGACATCAGGACATCAGTTATGAAGAGTGTGGTGCTATGAATGGGTAAAGAAGGTGGACCACTTTCTTCCATGGATACTTCTATTAGGAAGCTGGCCAAAGCAGCAGCTATCAGGCCTTGCTTCAGAGGATGCCAGGAGCACAAGTGCAAAGTGGCTGAGTTGTAAGTGTTGAAAAGAAAGGGCCCATAGATGCATTCCATTTTTGGCTTCTCAGCTGGTGGGAGTAGTGTACCACAGTCAGCCTCCAGGGTAGAAGGCTCCATCATCAGCACTACACAGACCACGTTTAAGTACCACAGGGTCAACATATGCTTTTCCAAAGCAAAGGCAGTGTGTCCCAGCTATCCCAGGTCTGCTAGCAAGGCCAATGTGAGCCAGGTGAAAACAATATCAGCAGGGATGGGTCCTGGGCCCCTGTTGAATCAGGGAGGAAAATCACTGCCAAGAAAGAGAGGCAGAGCTATAACCTGCTAGAGCCAAAGTGGTGGCCAAGACTTCTGAGGGCAAGAAAAAGGTAACTTAAGAATGAAAAGAGGAATCACGAAGCAGGAGAAATGGGACAAAATCTAGACTGAGTAATTTAAAAGTGGGCTGTGTCCCGGCAGCCCATTCATATAATGCTTAGAATATTCCATTAGTGAGAGGGCAAATTCTTAAAGGAAGTTGGGCTGAGCCAGACATTGTCTCTTTCCTTCCTGTCTGCTCTTAATTAGTCACTGAATAGTTGGTTTTGACTCTTATGCCTACTTGACTCATAATTAGTAGATCTCAAGGTAGTGTCCTGATGTCTGACTCTGTCTGTCTGGCCTGGTCTGTATCTGTTGCTACTTCTATCCTGTACCTAAGTCCTGCTACCTGTCCCTGATTTCCTGGTTCTCCAACCACTGTTAGGCATGTTTCAACCCTAATAGCAAATAGAACAGTGTACCTGTGCTTTGCTCAGAATCCCAGACATGAAACCATGCCACTACTGGCATAGGAGATGCAGCTAACCTTGTCTCAGGCCCGTGGACAAATATGTCAGGCAAATCACCAAGCTCCTAGGATTTTTGATTCAACTAATTTCCAAGGTTTAAATGGGTCTTCAAGCTCTAAGAATTCTAGGGTAATTATTTTTATACAAAATTATCTCCCCAACTTCACTGTAAGCTTCCTGACAGAAGAACCCATTCTTTATACATCTCCAGACTCCCTTTCCACAGCCAATCCCCTCTCTAATGAACCAGTGTTCAGTGTTCAGTCAAAAACCACTGACTGATTCTGAGTCAAGCTGCTCCTTACAATTTTTTTTTCTTTTTTTTTTTTTAACTTCTTTATTGGAGTATAATTGCTTTACAATAGTGTGTTAGTTTCTGCTTTATAACAAAGTGAATCAGCTATACGTATTCATATATCCCCATATTTCCTCCCTCTTGCGTCTCCCTCCCAACCTCCCTATCCCACCCCTCTAGGTGGTCACAAACCACCAAGCTGATCTCCCTGTGCTATGCGGCTGCTTCCCACTAGCTATCTATTTTACGTTTGGTAGTGTATATATGTCCATGCCACTCTCTCACTTTGTCACAGCTTACCATTCCCCCTCCCCGCATCCTCAAGTCTATTCTCTACGTCTGTGTCTTTATTCCTGTCCTGTCCCTAGGTTCTTCATAATCTTTTTTTTTTTTTAGATTCCATATATATGTCTTAGCATACAGTATTTGTCTTTCTCTTTCTGACTTACTTCACTCTGTATGACAAACTCTAGGTCCATCCACCTCACTACAAATAACTCAATTTCATTTCCTTTTATGGCTGAGTAATATTCCATTGTATATATGTGTCACATCTTCTTTATCCATTCATCTGTCGATGGACACTTAGGTTGCTTCTATGTCCTGGCTCTTGTAAATAGAGCTAAATAGAGCTGCAGTGAACATTGTGGTGCATGACTCTTTTTGAATTATGGTCTTCCCAGGGTATATGCCCAGTAGTGAGATTGCTGGGTGGTACAGTAGTTCTATTTTTAGTTTTTAAGGAACCTCCATACTTTTCTCCATAGTGGCTGTATCAATTCACATTCCCACCAACAGTGCAATGTCAGAGGGTCCCCTTTTCTCTACACCCTCTCCAGCATTTATTGTTTGTAGATTTTTTGATGGTGGCCATTCTGACTGGTGTGAGGTGATACTTCATTGTAGTTTTGATTTGCATTTCTCTAATGATTAGTGGTGTTGAGCATTCTTTCATGTGTTTGTTGGCAATCTGTATATCTTCTTTGGAGAAATGTCTATTTAGGTCTTCTGCCCACTTTTGGATTGCTCCTTACAATTTTTATTATACTACTAAAATTAAATTTTTTGTCATGTGAGGTACCTTTTATATAAAATATAAATCTAAAATAGAACACAAAATAGCATTAAGTCTGAACCATATTTTTTGCTCTGCCCAGTGACTTATTCATAAAATCATGCAATATTTTATTTTGGTTGCAAGAAGAAAACTGCTATAAAGGTGAAATTATTTAAATATAAATACCACAATAAAAATCTGAATAACAAAAAAATTTCTACTTGAGTTGATGGCCTACTGGCTTGTGGAAATAAGTGACACAACAAAATATAATGAACTTATCCTTGAGACTCTTTTGATAACAGCTGACCCAATTATAAGATGAAAACACATTATTTAATTTACAACAATGATCTAAAAGTTCTTTCCTAATATTTTCATTCTTTTTCGGATGAAAGTTCTCTAATCCATTTTCAACTTTCTTCCTTTCTGGGACTTCTCTGGTGGCGCAGTGGTTAAGAATCTGCCTGCCAATGCAGGGCTCGAGACCTGTTCTGGGAAGATCCCACGTGCCGTGGAGCAACTAAGCCCATGCACCACAACTACTGAGCTTGTGCTCTAGAGCCCACAAGCCACAACTCCTGAAGCCTGCACGCCTAGAGCCCACAAACAGCAACAAAGAGTAGCCCCCACTCGCCGCAACTAGAGGAAGCCCACATGCGGCAATGAAGACCCAACACAGCCAAAAATAAATAAAAGCAAATAAATAGATTTATTAAAAAAAAAAAAAATTCTTCCTTTCCGTAGGAAAAGGGGGTGGGGGTGGAAAACTTCTTGACTAAATCTCTCCAAAGGCACTACCAACCCAGTGATAGCAGTAATGTTTTGAGAAAGAAAGAGAAACTTTACTCTTTATCTTTCCCTTTATCATCATCTCACATTTCCTTAATTGTTCTAGCAGATATAGAGCAAAACTGACCCTGACAACCTGGAGATAGCATTAATTCACAGAGTACTTCTTACCCAAAAGTTGATATATGGGTCAATCTTTGGTACCTAGTTTCTAAAATAATGTTTAAAAGATCATCCAATTCCCAGGCTAGCCCACAGACGTCCCATGTAAATCCACAGTACAACTGAAACAGTAAAACTTCACAATATAAAAATAATGATGTTATCACAAAAGTAACAATATTTAGTTAATTTGAGAACAACTCTCTAAATTCTCCAGAGTCTTGCTTTAGGCCACAGATGTTCATCACCTAGGAAGGAGATGTTAGTGAAGGACAGGACTGCTACCAAAAAGGCCTAAAATATTACAAACTTGCCTGAGAATCATGATATTTTTATTTTTAAAAATTACTAAAAGAAATTAAAAAATAAAAACTCTCCCTATATACCTAAAGGCTGAAGCTTCAAAATTTTTTTTTTAAGTAGGAGTAACACATCACTTTATTAACCTAATCTGGGACAGTTTATAAAATATATTTAGATGTGTGGTACTCCCTTTAATTAGGAAAACTATAAAACCATAATACTCTTTTTAAAAAAATCCTTAGAAAAAATACTGTACTTGGGAGGATTCAAGGTCCTGAAGGAGCAGGATGGTAGCCGCCATAGAAGCTGCATGGAGCCCCAGAGAGGATTCCTAGTCATTGTCCAATGGCTTTGATGGTTCTTAAAGATGTTACTGAACTTGAGGGACACTATGTTCCAGCAGAGCAGTCTACCCAGTGTAGTACTGCATGCTAGAGATGATCTGTCCCAGTCGAGCTTATTTCTTTAGCTCTAGTTACCTGTGATCTGGAGTCCTACATTTGAGTCTTATGGGCCATCAGGTCGAACTGGCTAGTGAATAGGGAAGAGGTGAGGGGAAGGGTCTACAGGTAACAGGTAAAGGAGTGCAAATGGAAATGAACAGTTAATGAGAGCCTACTATAGGGTAAATACATTTACGTAACATTGTAAAATGGGCATTATAATCTCTTATTTTACAGAGATAAGAATATTCAGGATTAGAGAAGTTAAGAAAATTGCCCAAGGTCAGGCTGATGGTGAGTGATGGAGATGGGATATAAATCCTGGTCTGTGTGACTCAAGTCATGCTCCCAAGTCTCCCAGAGAACTGGGTGCAGCATCACTATTCTCCAAGCCCCTGAAGACTTCTGCTACCACAAACCCAAGAACAAATGAGCTTTACGAGACTTCCCTGGTGGTCCAGTGGTTAAGATTCCATGCTCCAAATACAGGGGGCCCAGGTTCGATCCCTGGTCAGTGAACTTGATCCTGCATGCCACAACTAATAGATCCCACATGCCGCAAAGAAGATCCCGCGTGCCGCAACTAAGACCCAGCACAGCCAAATAAATAAATAAATATTTTTAAAAAAAGAACAAATGATCTTTACTACAACACTTTTTCAGAGTATGATAAAATAGATATATAAAGTAGACACTATAGACCCACAGAAAATTATTTACTTAGATAATATAAGTAAGAAATAGAAGAATCATTTGTTTCCTTTTTTTCCCTCCCATTTTCCTGGTTAATTATAATGATGTTTCTTCTATTTCTGAGCATTTTTTAAATGGTATATCACAGTATTCTTTCCTTACATGATCCTTTAAGAGTCTTTTATATATTAAAGCACGGTCTTGGGGCTTCCCCGGTGGCGCAGTGGTTGAGAGTCCGCCTGCCAATGCGGGGGACACGGATTCGTGCCCTGGTCCGGGAAGATCCCACATGCTGCGGAGCGGCTGGGCCCGTAAGCCATGGCTGCTGAGCCTGAGCGTCCGGAGCCTGTGCTCCACAACGGAAGAGGCCACAACAGTGAGAGGCCCGCGTACCGCAAAAAGAAAAAAAAGAAAAAAAAAAAGAATATCAATAATCCACCACTAAATTCTAGTTTTGTTTTAAGTCAATAACCATCATTCTACCCACCGTCTATTTTTATTCTAAAAATTTAAAGATCTAACTCACATCAAATAGAAAACCAACTGTGAGAAACTGTAGCTCCATATTCAGTTACATTTTAAGTATGAGCTATTATAATGCAGCTTTCAGATTTCAAATTCTGATTCAGACATTAATCACTATGATTAAAAAAAAAAACAGGGCTTCCTTGGTGGCGCAGTGGTGGAGAGTCCGCCTGCCGATGCAGGGGACACGGGTTCGTGCCCCGGTCCGGGAAGATCCCACATGCCGTGGAGCAGCTGGGCCCGTGAGCCATGGCCGCTGAGCCTGCGCGTCCAGAGCCTGTGCTCCGCAATGGGAGAGGCCACAACAGTGAGAGGCCCGTGTACCGCAAATAAATAAATAAATAAATAAATAAATAAAATAAAATGGTATAACCACTTTGAAAAACAGTTTAGTAATGAATGAAAATTTAAAAAAAAAAAAAAAAAACAGCACTGGAAAGGAGGAGTTTGGTAAAAATCAAGAATATGAACCTAGCTGGGTACAGATAAGAGTCCAGATATCTACTCATCAAACAGAAGAATTCTAGTGTAGAAAACTGGCATACCTAAATTCCAATCATTTTTATCACTAATTAGCTAGATTACCATGGGTCAGCCAGTTAACCTCTCTGGCCCTCAATTTTCTCATCTGTTAAAGTGTTTTAGATTAGATGATCACTAAGGTTCCTTCCAACTACTTAAAAAAAGAAAACGTGACCGTGACCTGTTTATGTAACTTGAAAAACATCTGTGAGAGATTTGCTTACAGAAAAAAGTAAATAGAAAGTATTCTTATCAAAAGCACAAAAATGACCAAACAAGCTATTTTTTTTAAAAAGGGAGCACTTTATATAAAAACAAGGAAGCTAAAAGCAAATTGGTATATTTAACACATTTATTTCATGGAATGATCATATTTCTTATGGAAAATTTAGCTTATATTTACAAAGAACTCAAATCTAAATTTGTTTTGAACTACAATCTACTCTGCCATCTTAAAATACCCCATTCTGGCTCATCTAGGAATTAATGTGTTATATCTATATAAAATGTCATAATTTACAAAATACATGCATTCCTGAAGAGCTGTTGAGGGAACCACCACTGAGTTGAATGGGGAGGGGACTTAATCACAAACCCTTAAAGGTCGAGAGATCTAATCCAATTTTCCAGCTAATACAAAACACTCATGACTGAGATATACTCATCCAACAAAAGAAAGCTCAAATCATTCCAATGCTTATCACACATTCAGATACAAATTGTGGAATAATTTGTACAATAATAATAATAATAATATAAAATAAAAGGATGGAAGAAAATTGTCACAAGAATCTTTTCTATTTTTTTCTTTCACTGTACGTGAAATTGGTTTACTTTTGACTTACTTTATTATTTATACTTCATAACTTAAGATATGCTTTGTTTTCTGATTTGTCTTTTGTTGCTATGTGAACCACTATTTGTAAGACATCCTCCTTTTAAAAATATGAATAAGCACCTACTAAATCACAAGGATTTAACTTGAGACTACAGAAATATATTTGAGCTTTTAGAAAAATAAAAAGGATTATATTTGTAGCATAATTTTTTTTTAACTGATATGTTTTCTGTAAGGAAAGAAAGAAATCAGCAGTTTCAGTTTCAGGCATAATGGTTGTGTGAAAGTGTCAATAAATAGGTCAGTCAGAAAGTCACATATCAAGGTTTTATTATTAATTCATTGTTTGAACTTACCCAAGCTGCTTAACTTTTTTATGCCTCTGTTTCCTCATCTTACGATGGTTATAAACAGAATTTTAGAGCTAGGAGGGACTCTAGAGATTATCTTGTCCAATGTCCTTATTTTACAGATAAAGGAACTGAAACTCCGAAATCAAATGATTTGCCAATGATCTGCCTCTGCAAAATATGGATAATGAAAATAACTTTGTCTGATTTATAGAGGTTTCTTTCTGAAGAGGAAATGAAATCATGGATTTTCTAAAAAGCATTAAACAATTAAATAGTAGTATTGTATTGAAAAAAGTTACTTTAAAGAGAAGCTTGTCATATCATGCAAGTCAAAATTAAAATTTCTCTCAATAAGCCTATCATGTCTACTCTTCTAACCAGGTGCTAGGAAAATATTTGTCTATTTCTGAGGTCACCACATTCCAAAATGACCTGAACAAGTAATTTAAAAATACATTTTCCATATGTTTACATGTCATAAGCTGAGTTAAGTGGCTTTTTGCAAATTAAAGGGGAAATTTCTCACCAGTAAAATTAAGCATGAAAACACTGGGTCAAAGTACAATTTAAAAGATGTAGATGACTAAAAATAAGGGCTAGGAAAAGAGCAGAAAAGAAATTACATCTGTTGTTTGAATTATATTAATTAAATTTCTACATTTTAGTGACCTGTATCTTGCTCCTGTTAAGTAGACCTGCCACCTACAAAGCTGAAGAAAAAATAAATGTACTGTCATAAGTGACTTTTCCTAGCGAAAACTAAAAAATGCAGCAGCTTTTAGCTATAACTACATTTAACAAAGGATTTTGAGAAGGAGTAAGGATGGAGGAAGAATAGAGATGAAGGTGATGCAGATATAGATTGGAAGTAGGTTTGAGGATAGAGGGAGGAAAAACACATAAAACAATCTATTTCCCATCTCATCAACTTCAGCACTTTCTGACTTCCTAAACTACATAATTACTTCAGAAGTATCCAAAAGACATCTAAGAAAACTGAAATCACTAAATTGCAAAGAAACAGAAAAACAGACTGAAGTTTATGCATCTCATTAAAAGACCGTTAAATGAGCAGCTGTTTCTCCATTCTCATTTATGCACACTGGTCATTATATGCAGGCTTGTTCACAATAATCTTGTACCCTGATGAACAAGTGAATGTGGTACTATATCTAGAAGTTGTTCTTTCCTCAACAGGTATCTTCATACTCATCTTAATATTTCAGATCACACATTAATATGCATGCCTAAAATCAGAATATAAATAAGTGGATACACAGAATCATCATTATAGAGTTTAACCCTAACTTAGTAATTAATACCAACATTTACATGTGCCACACGCTGTTCTAGACACTGGGAATATAGCAATGAACAAGATACCTGAAGCTCCTGTCCCCATGAAACAGGGATAGGAGGACAATAAACAAACCAATTAGTATATCACCTGTAATCTTGATGAAAGTTATCTTTCTAGACCTCAGTTTGCTGTCTATAAAACTGGAAAACTAGTATTACTTAAGTATCATCATACCCTTCTCAAACAAAAATTACCCCCAAAACCTGTAAATAAATAGAACTTGTGCCCTAATTCTCCCTAACATAACCCTACCTCCAGTGGCACGTGCATAATAACAGAGTGCAGGCCAGAGTAGGAAGTAAGCAATGCCATGAAGTACAAGAAAACTAACTGTATCATGGTGAGGCTCAATACAAACCTGTGTTCTATACAGAAACTAACTCTAGTTAGTAAGCTATGGTTTCTCAGATAAGATAATAATGATACATACATGGAATTTTGGAACATATTTTCTCTTAGCTTCATACTGATGTCCAGATAAGTCATTTTTAATTTAAATATCATGGCTGTCCATTTAAAAATCTTTGTTATCAACTAGACTCTTGTTAATAGATTATGAATTTCAAGTCACATTTAACATGAGAATTCTTTTTTTTCTCTTCCAGTTGAAGAAATAATTTTATTTAATATGAGTACATACTTTTGAAAAATTGCATCAAAATAGGCATATAGTATGAGGTTTGATTCTTGTATTTAAAACAGCAAACTAGTTATGAATGAACAAATAAAACTAGAGGCTGAAGTTCTGACCAAACTACTTCAGCATCAGAAAGCAAGACTATCCGGATGTAAGAAATTAACTCCTTGAATCAGGTATAGTCTCAAAAATTCTGAAATATTAACATATAGGACAATAAGTCAGGGTAAGAAATATATGCAGATACCCAACATAAAATGTAAGTTGATTTCATGGCCTGAATCAATCCGTTGGTATCTCTCCCCTCTCTCTCAATTCCCCAATCAATGAAAAAATAAAAATAGAGGGGAAGAAAAACCAACAGTGAGCAAACTAAGACTAAAACTTGAGCACAAACCAAAAAACTGGAAGAAATGTGTACTAACAATAGAGCCAAACTGCTGTCCTCCTATTTAAATAGTAGTCTTGTTCACTTTTATATCTTCAGGCCAAGTACAGTACCCAGGTACGTATATACCCAATAAATATATCATTTTGTTGAAAAACATAGACAATCAAAAGAGACCTTCCACATCCTCCCATCACCAAAGCTACTAACCTTCTGTCACCACAGCCCACATTCCTTCCATATAATGTACCGCCTTTCCATAACAGTTACCCCATCCCCACTGTCCCATTCCTCTTCCAACATCCTCCAAAAAAAGAAGAGACATAGACATTTCTTACACAGACTCTTGATGAAAGCTCAGAACATAACATTTTCATAGTTTTGCAAAGATGACCTACACAAGTGATCTATGAAGAAAACTTGGGAATGACTGGTTAGCATTCCTCAGCTAGGCTCTTTCAATCAGCAATCATCTTAGGCTTGTGCTAGATATTTGGCCAAACGTTATAACATAAATTCAGCAGCAAATATCTATGAATCAAAAAGTCATGTGTTTTGAAATTTGATGCTCAAATGCAAAAATTCTGTGTTGTAAAAATAAAAGCCTGACTGGTATTCTCACCTTCATGGAGGGCTACTCCTCCCCCATTAGCAGTGTGGGCTAACTTCTATAGGGAAGTTCCTATAGGCAGGATCAACACATCTCTCAAAAATTGGATCTGGATGCATTTAAACTGCCAGATAATTTTGGCGACAAAGTTCTACACATGAAATTTTCATCAATACTCCCAATTTTGTTCTCTGCTTTTTATAACAACTGAAATCACTGAAATTTGTCATCTGACATAGCCATTCACAGAAACATGAAGCACCTAAAATCAATACTGAGCTATTGGATGTTTGTTGGCCCTGGGTTTCACACTAGGAGGTGCTATAGGCATTGTCACCATAGGAGAAGTAGACTTGCCTACTGATGGCCATCAAACTGAAGGAAAAACCAACCACCCATGAAGCTACAAGTAAGGTGTCTAGCTCTTTCAAGAACTACTTACTCATTCTAAATTTTTTTTAAACATATATACTCAATTTCATAGGTTCTGTCACATCTTTAAAAACCATTAAGAGTTTAGTTAAGTAAGAAACTTCCTGAGATACAGATGATTCAGCAGTATTATCTTTACCTAAAGGCCTATGCATAACATGTTATGCTCCGATATAGTTAGAAAAGATTTTTACAAGATACCCTCAACTCTGTATTTGGAAAACATAGGACTTCTGTCCTTTTCCCCAAAAACTAACTGTGGCAACAATTCAATTTCATTTTGGGTAATTATAGCATGACTAAATAAATTTTCTGATATGTTTCTGTTAAAAAAATTTTAAGAAACTATTTCCCCAAGAATATACAACAGGGAAAGGATAGTCTCTTCAATAAAAGGTGTTGGGAAAACTGGACAGCCACATACAAAAGAATGAACCTGGATCCCTATCTTATACCATATACAAAAATCAACTCAAACTGGATTAAAAAGTTGAAAGAGACCTGAAAGTAGAACTCTTAGAAGAAAATGGGGATAAGCTCCTTGACATTGGTCTTGGCAATCACTTTCTGGATTTAACACCAAAAGCAAAGGAAACAAAAGCAAAAATAAACAAGTGGGACCGCATCAAACTAAAAAGCTACTGCACAGCAAAGGAAGTAATTAACAAAGTGAAAATGCAACCTACTGAATGGGAGAAAATATTTGCTAATCACATATCTGATAAGGGGTTACTATTCAAAATATATAATGAGTTCATACAACTCAACAGCAAAAAATCAAACAATCTGATTTTAAAAGGAGCAGAGGAGCCAAAGAGACATTTTCCCAAAGAAGACACATAAATTGCCAACAGGTACATGAAAAGGTGCTCAATGTCACTCACTAGTCTAGTCATCAGAGAAATGCAAATCAAAACCACAATGAGATACCACCTTCACACCTGTTAGAATGGCTATCATTAAAAATACAATGAGATAACAAGTGTTGGTGAGGGTGTGCAGAAAGAGAACTTTCTGCACTGTTAGTGGGAATGTAAACTGGTGAGCCCACTATGGAACACAGCATGGATGTTCCTCAAGAAATTAAAAATAGAGCTACCATATGATTCAGTAATCCCACTGCTGGGCATATTTCCAAAGAAAATGAAAACAGGATATTCAAGAGAATATCTGCACTCCCATGCTTATTGCAGCATTATTCATAATAGCGAAGATTCTGAAACAACCTAAGTGTCTGTCAATGGAAGAATGGGTAAAGAAGATGTGATACACACACACACACACACACACACACACACACACACACACACACACCCCAGAATATTATTTGGCCATGAGAAAGAAGAAAACCCTACCATTTATGACAACATGGATGGACCTTAAGGACATTAAGCTAAGTGAACGGAAAGTAGACCTGAAACTGTAAAACTCCTAGAAGAAAACGGGGCAAGGTCCTTGACATCAGTCTTAGCAATGATTTTTTGGATTTGACACCAAAAGTGAATGAAACAAAAGCAAAAATAAACAAGTGGGATTACATTAAACTAAAAAGTTTCTGCTTAGCAAAGGAAACCATCAACAAAATGAAAAGGCAACCTATGGAATGGGAAAAAGTATTTGCAAGCCACATACCCAATAAGAGGTTAATATCCAAAATATGTAAGGAATTCATATAATTCAGTAACAAAAAAACAATAACCCAATTAAAAAATAGGCAAAGTACTTGAATAGACACTCTTCCAAAGAAGACATACTAAAGGCCAACAGGTATACGTGTAGGTGCTCAACATCACTAATCATCAGGGAAATGCAAATCAAAACTACAATGAGATATCACCTCACATCTGTTAGAATGGCTATTATCAAAGAGATAAGAAATAAATGGTGGCAAGGATGTGGAGAATAGGGAAAACTTGCATACTATTGGTGGGAATATAAGTTGGTAGAGCCATTATGGAAAACAGTATGGATGTTCCTCAAAAAATTAAAAATAGAACTACCATGTGATCCAGAAATCCCACCTCTAGGTATATATCTAAAGGAAACAAAATCACTAGCTCATATATCTGTTCTCCCATATTCATTGCAGGACTATTCACAACATCCAAGGTACGAAAACTACCTAAGTGCCTTAGATGGATAAAGATATGGTACATATATACAATGGAATATCATTCAGCCTTAAAAGAGAAGGAAACCCTGTCATTTGCAACAACATGGATGAACACGGAGGGCATTATACTCTAAGTGAAATAAGCCAGACAGAGACAGACAAACACTGCATGGTACCACTTATATGTGGAATCTAAAAAGGAAGCTGAACTCACAGAGTAGAATGGTGGTTGCCAGGGGTTGAGGCGGTAGAAGAAATAGGGAGAGGGTGGTAAAAAGGTACAAATTTTCAGTTATAAGATGAATAAGGTCTGAGTATCTAATGTATAACATGACTAGCATTGGTAATAGAATTTGCTAAGAGAGTAGAACTTAAGTGTTCACATCAACAAATTTTAAAAGTAAAAAAAGAAATATTTGAGGTGGTGAATGTGCTAATCAACTCAATGGTGGGACACCTTTCAAATCATCATGTTATACAGTTGAAATATATTTTAATATTATTTATCAATATGCCTCGATACAGCTGAAAATAAAGAAAGAAATATCCAGGATTCAGTAAAAACATGATGGATCTCAGCATTATGTTGAGAGAAAAACGTAAGACATAAAAGATTCTATTACATGAAGTTTAAGGATAAGCAAAACTTATAAATACTTAAAGAAGTCATGTCTAGAGTAGATCTTAAGCATTCTCATCACATACACCAAAAAACTCATGGGTATGTGAGATGATGAATGCGTTAATTAACCTGACTGTGGGAAGCATTTCAAAGCATAGATATGTCACATCATCACATTGTACACTTTAAATATATATAGTTCTATATGTCAATTATACCTCAAAAAAGCTGAAAAATACACATGTATGTATAAATAAATATCAATCAATCAATCAATCAATCATATACTGGTTACCTCAGAGAGTGAGCACTGAGTGGGAAGGAACAAGAGGGAACCTCATGGATATTAAATATGTTCTAGATATTGATCTGGGTAGCAATTATGCAGGCGTGTATAATATATTAAGATTAGTACACCTTACGTACTTTCTTGTAAGTAAATAGTTTAAAAAATATTTTTAAAGTTACGGTGGTGGAAAAAAGGCAAAAAAAAGTGAAGAAAAATCTGGAGTGAAAAGTAACATCACAAATGGCTGCCCAGACCCTTGGGAAGCAATTTGGCTTTGTAATATAAACTCTGCAATACACAGAAGATATTCTTTCATACAAATATTTATAATCGGGGGGAAACAAAAACACTGAATTTCTAACAATGGGGAAAAGTTGGGAAGACTGAGTTATATACACTCACTCTGGAGTATATAGCTATTGTAAGGAGTTACCTTTATTGAGCGTATGTTTTATGTGTCACTGTAGCAGTTCGTGAAGCATGCTTCAGATATTTATCACACAAGTGAAATATAAACAAACACTGTGCCTTTCTGACTGTCCAAGATTATGAATGTATATCTACCTTGATTTTTAAAACCAGAGGAGCAGTTCTGCTTCTCAGTTATAAGATTAGTGGGAGACATCTAAGCAACAGACACAGAAGAGAGAGATACTGTTCCCCTGGACTCTTCTGCTATTTGAACCATACATTCAAATGTCTTTAGTCCCTGGTCCAGATATCACTTGTGAAATCCAACAAGGTAGGAATGATAGCATCTAATCCATAATTTTCCTATTGCTTGAAGCAGCTAATAGCTGCCTTTGCCACATTCTTCCTGGTTTGCTATCAGTTGGAAAAAAAACTTAATATATATCCATTTTGCATGTAAACTTACTAGATGTACAGAAATAACAAAAATGACACAAAGATATTGGCCTAGAGCAGTGTTTCACAACCAGGTACAATTTTGACATCATCCTCAACCCAGGACATTGGCAATGTCTAGAGAAATTTAAATTGTCACAAGTGGGGCTGCTATGGGCACCTAGTGGATAAAAGTCAGATATGCCCCTAAACATCTTCCAGTGCATAGGACAGCCCCTATTCCCCTCCCAACAAAGGATTATCCAGTCTAAAAGTCAAAAGGTAAGTTGAAAACTTTGACCTAGAGCTGCTATGACAGGAAATATAAAATTTTATGTCATCAGAACATCCCTGATTTATCTTTTTAGCTATAATCTGGAGGTCAAAGGCCAGATCCAGAGACTATATAGCATTCATAGAAGAGAGGTAGTTAGCAGAAGCCTGAGTATGTACAGAACCACTTACTGGGATCTTATCTGTGACTAAGGTATACAGTATTCCTGCTGCAACATTTCGTATCTTTGATTATAAATAATACAGAACATCTACTTAAAATGAGGTAGCCAAAGCAATACTCAGAGGAACATTTATAGACAAGTATATTTATGATTCAAAAGAAGATTCAACTAAAAAATTAGAAAATAATAATAAACCTTGAGAAACTAGAAGAGGAAAGTAATTTAAAAATGAAGACATTTATGCTATACAAAACCAAAATGCTGAAAACAACTTTGACAATAAATCACTACAGAGATATTATAAGGGAAGAAAATTACAGACCAACATCCCTCACGAACACAGATTAAAAAAACCTCTTAAACTATTAGAAAAACAAATCCATCAAAATATAAAAATAATAAAACATCATGACAGAGGGATTTAATCTCATGAATACATGGTAGATCTAATTTATAAAAATTAATGTAATTTATCACATTAGCAGAATAAAAGAGAAAAACTGTATGATCATCTCAACATATACAGAAAAAGCATTAGACAAAATTCAATACCCATTCATAGTAACAATTCTCAGCAAAGTAGAAACAGAACGATCTGAAGCTAAGAGATGGTATCCAGAAAAAAACTACAGCTTACTTACTTAATGCATTTACTTAATGATGAAATATTAAATGCTTTTCCAAAAAAGTCAGGAACTAGATGAAGAAATCTATTCTCTCACTTCTACACTGTAGTACTGAAAAAGCTAGTCAGTGTAGTAAAGCAAGAAATAAAAGGCATAAATATTAAAACTGAAAGCTTCTTTATTCCTAGATGACATGATTACATATGCAGAAAACCCAATGGAATCTAGAAAAATTGCTATAATAAATGATCTTAGGAAGAGAGCAAGATACAAGGTCAATATAAAAAAAGGCAGATCCCACATGCCTCATGGCCAAAAAACCAAAACATAAAGCGGAAGCAACATTGTAACAAATTTAATAAAGACTTTAAAAGTGGTCCACATCAAAAAAAATCTTTTAAAAAAACCTCAATTATATTTCCATATACTAGCAATACACAATTCAAAATGAAATTAAAAACAAAACAAAAAGATATCTAGAAATAAGCCTAACAAAGATGTGCAAGTTTATTACACTCCAAAATACTACTGTAAGAAATTTCAAAAGACCTAAATAAATGGGAAGATATATAATGTTCATGGATCAGAAGACTCAATATTGCTAAGATGGAAATTCTCTCCAAATTGAGCTATCAATTCCACATAATCCCTAGCAAAATTCCAGCAAACATTTTGAAGAAATTGACAGGCTGATTCTAAACTTTCTATGGAAATGCACACAATCTAAAATTCCCAAAACAATCCTTTAAAAAGAAAACAAATCCAGAAGCCTTACCCCACAGCTATCAAGACTATGTAGTATTGGTGTGAGGCAGATAACAGAATACAGAATCCAAAAACAGACTCCCCTACACTCACACACACAAATATCTATCTACCTATCTATCTACCTCTCTATCTATCTATACATACATACCTACATATACATATACATGTATTTTTCTTTCAACCAAGGCTTCAAGTCAATTAAATGAAGCAAAGTGTCTTCTTACATTTAGTGCTAGAAAACTGGGCAAATGTACAGAAAAAAAAAAAGCTGAACTTCTTTCTCACACCATACACAAAAATTAATTTGAGATGAAGCACAGGCCTAAACACAAAAGCCAGAACAAAAATTAAAAAAACAATCTGTCTGTCAAAAGGCACCATTTAGAAATGACTGGCAAGCCTGAGAAAATATTTTTCTCTCTTTCTCTTTACCTCTCCCCTCTCACATTCTTGCATGTACACATACACTCTCTATCTTGCTAGCTCTCAATAGGTAGGTAAGTAGGCAGATAGAGGAAATTACATCAAATTATATAATAAATATATAACTGATATCCAGAATATTAAAAACTCTTACAAATCAACAAAAAAACAATCACTTAAAAATGAGCAAAAGACTGAATAGACTCTTCACAAAAGAAGATATTCTGATAGCTAATAACCATATGGAAAGGTGCTCACATTTTTAGGTCATCAGAGAAATGCAAACTTAAAACACAGTAAGATACCACCACACTCTTAACAGCATGGCTAAAATCAAAAAGAATGATAGCACCAAATGTTGACAAGAATACAGGGCAAATGGTATTCTCATACACTGCTGGTGGGAGCATAAATCACTTTGGAGAACTCTTTGGTAGTTTCTTATAAAGTTAAGTGTACATCTAATCTTTAACTCAGCAATTCCATTCCTAGGCATTAACACATACAAAAATATACGTTTTATATGTTCATCACAGCAACTTTATTTATAATAGCCAAAAAAGAACCCCAAAAAACAAAAAGAGAGACAAACCAACTGTCCCTCAACATAGAGTAAATAAATTGTGGCATATTCATATGATTAAATACTATTCAGCAAAAAAAAAAGAACAAATTACTAACACTCAACACTGATAAATCTCAAAAACTTTATGTTGAATAAAGGCAAAACTATCTATGATTTCAAAAATTCATAAAGTGGTTGCCTATGGCAACCACTGATTGAAAAGGGGCACAAGGGAAGTTTCTGTTGTAATGGAAATGCTCTTTATCTTGTTTTGCATATTAGATTGAATACATGGGTGTACCCAAAATCAAAACCTCACCAAAATGTCCACTTACCATCCTTGTATCTTATTATATGTAAGTTATGCCTTATTAAAACAAAGAAAAATAACCAATAAACTCAATCAACAAAACCAAAAGCTTTTTTTTTTCTCAAAAAAGACCAATAAGAACATTTTGACAAGTCTCACTAAGAATAAGAAAAGAGATTGGATATTATAAGAGATTACTAAGTACAACATCATACCAATAAAATTTTCAAACTAGATGAAATGGATCATTTTGTAAGAACTATAAATTAACAAAAATGACACAAGAAGTAGAAAACATGAATGAATAAATAACACAAGAAAATGGAAAATAGTCAAAGACCAACTCATAACCCAAAAAGCATTTGGTCCAGAGAGTTTTGAGGAAGAGTTCTTCCAATGTGGAGATTAATACACACACACAAAAAGAAAACTAGTGTAATCCTACATTTTAAAACTAGTATACTTAATATAGCAGTGCATTCAAGGAATATGATCCCAGAAATGTAAAATTTGTTGAACACCAAAAGACCTATTAATACACTTAATTAAATTAAGTGAATAAAGAAAAAATGTTTAAAAATCATTACCACAAATGCCAAAAGAAGGAACTGATAAAATTTAATTCTCAGTCCTCATTATTTTTGGAATTTGGAATATAATTTTATAAGTCTATTTTTATTGTCTGTTGTACCTGCTGGTTCTTAATCATGGTATCTTTATTTTTTTTGTAAATAACTTTATTGAGGTATAATTTACATACCATGAAATTCATCCATTTTACATGTACAATTCAATGAATTTTTAAAGTGAAGTATAATTGACATACAACATTATATTAGTTTCAGGTGTACAACATAATGATTCATTTGTTTGCATTGCAAAATGATAACCATAATATGTTAATTTACCATCTGCCACATACAAAGTTACAAAAAATGTTTTCTCTTATGATGAGAACTTTTAAGATTTATTTTCTTACTTTCAAATTTGCAATACAATATTAGTAACTATAGTTCCCATGCTGTAAACTACATCCACATGACTTACGCATTTTACAGTTGGAAGGTTGTACCTCTTGATCCCCTTCACCCATTTCACATACTATCCAACACACTTCTGCTCTGATAACCACCAGTCTGTTCTCTGTAACTATGAGTACTTTTGTGTTGTTTTGTTTGTTCGTTTTTTTAGATTCCACACGTAAGTGAAATCATATGGTATTTGTCTTTCTCTGACTCTTATTTCACTTAGCATAATATCCTCAAGGTCCATCCATGTTGTCATATATGGCAAGATTTCATTGTTTTTTTATGGCTGAGTAGTACTCCATTGTGCAAATATACCATATCTTCTTTATCCACTTATCCACCGAGGGACACGTAGGTTGTTCACATATCTTGGTTACTGTAAATAATGCTGCCGTGAACATCAGGGCGCATATATCATTTCAAATTTGTGTTTTCATTTTCTTCAGATAAATACCCAAAAGTGGAATTGCTAAATTGTATCATAGTTCTATTTTGAATTTTTAAAGGAATTTTCATACTGTTTTCCATGGTGACTGCACCACTTTATGTCTCCAAGAACACAGCACAAGAGTTCCCTTTTCTCCACATACTTGCCAACACTTGTTATTTCTTGTCGGTTTTTTTTTTTTTTTTGCAGTACGCAGGCCTCTCACTGTTGTGGCCTCTCCCGTTGCAGAGCACAGGCTCCGGACATGCAGGCTCAGTGGCCATGGCTCATGGGCCCAGCCGCTCTGCGGCATGTGGGATCTTCATGGCCCGGGGCACGAACCCGTGTCCCCTGCATCGGCAGGCGGACTCTCAACCACTGTGCCACCAGGGAAGCCCTCTTGTCTTTTTTATAACAGCCATTCTGACAGGTGTGAGGTGCTATTTCACTGTGGTTTTGATTTGCACTTCCCTAGTGATTAGTGATGTTGAGTATATTTTCATGTAGCTGTTAGCCACCTGTATCTCTTCTTTGGAAAAATGTCTATTCAGATCTTCTGGCCATTTGTAAGTTGGACTGTTTGCCTTTTTGTTATTGAGTGGTATGAATTTGTTATATATTTTGGATATTAATCCCTTATGAGATAAATGATTTACAAATTCAGTAAGTTGCCTTTTCATTTTATTCATGGTTTCCTTCACTGTGACAAAAACTTTTGAGTTGGATTTAGTCCCATTTGTTTATTTTTGCTTTTGTTGCCCTTGCCTTGGGAGTCAGATCCAAATAAAAACAAAATAAAAACACTGCCAAGGAGTCAAGGAGCTTATCACCAGTTTTCTCCTTAGATTTTTACGGTTTCAGGTCTTACGCTCAAGTCTTCAATCCATTTTGAGTTAATTTTTGTATATGGTGGAAGACAGTGGTCCAGTTTCATCCTTTTGTGTGTGGCTGTCCAGTTCTGCCAACATCATTTACTAAAGAGACTGTCCTTTTCCCTTTGTATATTCTTGTCTCCTTTGGTGTACATTAATTGACACATATGCTTGGGTTTACTTCTGACCTCTCTATTTTATTCCATTGATCTATGTACCTGTTTTAATGCCAATACCATACTGTTCTAATTACTGTAGTTTTGTAATATAGTTTTAAATCAGGGAAATGATGCCACCAGCTTTGTTCTTCTTTCTCAAGATTGCTTTGGCTATTCAGCATCTTTGTGGTTCCATACAAGTTTTAGGACTGCTTGTTTTATTTCTGTGAAAAATGCCACTGGAATTTTGATAGGGATTGATTGCATTGATTTATAGACTGCCTTTGGTAGGACAGACATTTTAACAATATTAATTCTTGCAATCCATGAACACAATTTCTATTTATTTGTGTCTTCTTCAATTTCTTTTGTCAAAAAATACTTTTCAGTGTACAGTGTAACCTCCTTGGTTAAATGTATTCTTCAGTATTTCTTTAATGCAACTGTAAATGAGATTGTTTTCTTAATTTCTCTAATAGTTTACTGTTAGTGTAAAAAACACAACAGATTTTTGGACTTTCATTTTGTATCCTGCAACTTTAATGAATGTGTTTATTAGTTCTAAGTTTTTTTGGTGGTGTCTTTAGGGTTTTCTATATAATAGACAATTTTACCTCTTCCTTTCTGAACTGAATGCCTTTTTCCTGCCTAACTGCTCTGGCTAGGATTTCCAGTACTATGTTGAATTAAATTGGAGAGAGTGAATGTTCTTGTATTGTTCCTCATCTTAAAGAAAAAGCTTTTAGCTTTCTCCACTGAGTATGACGTTAGCTGTGGGCTTGTCGTATATGGCCTTTATTATGTTGATATATACCCACTTTGGTGAGAATTTTTTTTATCATAAATGGATGTTGGATTTTGTCAAATATTTTTTCTGCATCTATTGAGATGATCATATAATTTTCATCTTTTATTTTGTTAATGTTGTGTATCACATTAATTGAACCATCCTGGCATCCCTGGAATAAATCCCACTTGTTCTTGCTGTATGATCCTTTGAATGTATTGTTGAATTTGGTTTGTAAACATTTTGTTAAGGATTTTTGCATCTATGCTCATAGGGATATTGGCCTATAATTTTCTTTTTATGTGGTGTTCTTGTCTGGTTTTGGTATCAGGGTGCTGCTGGACTAATAAAATGAGTTTGGAAACAATTTCTCCTCAATTTTTTGGAAGAGTTTGAAAGGACAGGTATTGAATCTTCTTTGAATGTTTGCTAGAATTTACCAGTGAAGCTGTCTGCTACTGGGCTTTGTTTGTTGAGAGTTTTTGGATTACTGATTCAAGCTCCTTACTAGTAATTGGTCTATTCATGGTTTTTATTTCTTCATGATTCAGTCTTTGAAGATTGTATGTTTCTAGGAATTCATCCATTTCTTCTAGGTTATCCAATTTGTTGACACAAATAGTAGTTCATAGTAGTCCCTTATGATGCTTTGTATTTCTTTGGTGTCAGCTGTAAGTTCCCCTCTTTCATTTCTGATTTTATTTACTTGACCCCCTCTCTGTTTTTCTTAGTGAGTTTGGCTAAAGGTTTACCAATTTTGTTTATCTTTTCAAAGAACAAGCTCTTAGTTTCATCGATCTTTCCTATTGTTTTTTTTTTTTTTTTTTTGCGGTACACGTGCCCCTCACTGTTGGGGCCTCTCCTGTTGTGGAGCACAGGCTCTGGACGCACAGGCTCAGCGGCCATGGCTCACAGGCCCAGCCGCTCCGCAGCATGTGGGATCTTCCCGGACCGGGGCACGAACCTGTGTCCCCTGCATCAGCAGGTGGACTCTCAACCACTGCGCCACCAGGGATGCCCTCCTATTGTTTTTTTAGTCTCTATTTCATTTATTTCCACTCTGATCTTTATTATTTCCTTCCTTCTACTAACTTTGGGTTTCATATGTTGCTCTTTTCTATCTCCTTTAGGTGTAAATTAAGACTATTTAAGATTTTCTTTTTTCTTGAGGTAGGCATTTATCAATATAGACTTCCCTCTTAGAATTGCTTTTGCTGCATCCCACAGATTTGGGTATGTTGGATTTCCATTTTCAATTAGCCGAAGGCATTTTTGATTTCTCCCTTGATTTCTTTATTGACCTGCTGGTTGTTCATTATCATGTTGTTTAACTCCACATATTTGTGGTTTTTCAGTTTTCTTCCTGTAATTAATTTCTAGTTTCATACCATTGTGATCAGAAACAATGCTTGATATGACTTCAATCTTCTGAAATTTACTGAGACTTGATTTGTGGCCTAACATATGATCCATCCTGGAGAATGTTCCATATACACTTGAGAAGAATGTATTCTGCTGTTTTTGGATGGAATGTTCTGGGTATATATTAAGTCTATCTAGTGTAAAGTGTCACTTAAGGCTAGTTTGTTACTGATTTTCTGTCTGGATGATCCATGCACTGATGTAGGTGAGGTACTGAAGTCCCCTACTATTATTATACTACAGTCAATTTCTCCCTTTAGGTGCTAATATTTGCTTTACATATTTAGGGGTGCCTATGTTGGGTGCATAAATATTTACAAATGTTATATCTTCTTGCTGGATTGACCGCTTTATTATTATGTAATACCCATTTCTGCCTTTTATTTAAGTCTTTGTTTTAAAGTCTATTTTGTCTTATATAAGTATAGCTACCCCATCTTTCTTTTCATTTCCATTTGCATGAAACATCTTTTTCCATCCCTTCACTTTTAGTCTGTATGTGAGTGAGTCTTTTGCAGGCAACAAATATATGGGTCTTGTTTTTATATTCATTCAGCCACTCTATGCCTTTTGATTGGAGAATTTAGTCCATTTGCATTTAAAGTAATTATTGATAGTTATGTGCTCATTGCCATTTTGTCAATTGTTTTCTGGATGTTTTGTAGTTCCTCTCTGTTCCTTCCTTCTTCTCTTGCTTTCTTCCTCTGTGGTTTGATGACTCTGTATAGTGTTTTGCTTAGGTTCCTTTCTCATTATCTTTTGTGTATCTATTTTAAGTATTTGCTTTGTGGTTACCATGAGGCATATATATATAAAAGTTGACATAAATTTTTATATGTATATAAAAAATTGATAACAAGTTAAATTTGAAGTCATTCTAACACCGTACATTTTTACCCCCCCACCCCATGTTTCATATTTCTTGATGTCACATTTTACATCTTTTTAAATGTGTATCCCTTAACTAATTATTGTAGTTATAGTTATTTTTACTACTTTTGCCTTTTAACCTTTATATTAGCTTTATAAGTTTTTAATCCAATAACTTTAGTATAAATTTATCTTTACCAGTGAGATTTTTATTTTCATATGTTTTCTTATAACTAACTAGTGCTCTTTATTTTAGCTTAAAGAAGTTTTTATTAACATCTCTTGTAAGGCCAGTTTAGTGGTGATGAACTTCTCTAGCTTTTGTTTCTCTAGAAGGCTCTTTATTTCTCCTTCAAGTCTGAATGACAATCTTGCAAGGCAGAATATTCTTGATTGAAAGTATTTTTTTCCTTTCAGCACTTCGAATATAGCATGCCATTCCCTCCTGGCCTGAAAAGTTTCTGTAGAGAAATCTGCTGATAGTCTTACAGGTGTTCCCTTGTACAGGCATACCTCATTTTATTGTGCTTCAGTTTATTGCACTTTACAGATATTGCATTTTTTACAAACTGAAGGCTTGTGGCAACCCTGCATTGTCAGATGATGGTTTGCAATTTTTAGCAATAAAGTATTAAGGTTTGTACATTTTTTTAGATATAATGCTATTGTACTGTTAATAGACTACAGTATAGTGTAAATGTACCTTCTATATGCACTGGAAAAACAAAATATTTGTGTGACTCACTTTATTGCCATATTCACTTTATTATGGTGGTCTGGAACTGAACCTGCAATATCTTTAAGGTATGTCTGTAGGTCACAAGTTGTTCTACTCTTGCTGCTTTCAAGAGTCTCTCTTTATCTTTCAATTTTGATATCTTATATTTATATACTTATATTTATAATTATAATATGTCTTGGTGTGGGTCTCTTTGGGTTCATCTTGTTTGGAACTCTCTGGGCTTCCTGGACCTGGATGCCTGTCTCCTTCCCCAGGTTCGGGAAGTTGCAGCCATTATTTCTTCAAATAAGTTTTCTGCCCCTTTCTCTCTCTCGTCTTCTTTTGGGACCTCTATAATGTGAGTATTATTCTGCTTGATGTTGTCCCATCAGTCCCTTAATCTATCTTTACTTTATTTTTCTTTTTTCTTTTTCCTACTCTGTTTGGGTGAGTTCAACTGCTCTGTCTACCAGATCACTGAGTCTTTTGCTTCATCTAGTCTGCTTTTGAGCCCCTCTAGTGTATTTTTCAGTTCAGTTATTGTATTCCCCAGCTCTATGACGTCTGTTTGGTGTTTTCTTATATTTTCTGTCTCTTAGTGGAAGTTCCTGCTGTGTTCAATAGAATAGATTCTTCTCCTGAGCTTGGTGAGTATCTTTATGACCATTACTTTTAACTCTTTATCAGGTAAATTACTTATCACCATTTCATTCAGGTTTCTTTTTTAGAGTTTTATCATGTTTTTCATTTGGAACATATTCTTCTGTTGCCTCCTTTTGCTTGTCTCTCTGTGTTTGTTTCTATATGTTAAGCAAAACAGCTATCTCTCCCAGTCTTGAAGAAGTAGCCTTGTGTAAAAGATGAACCTTATCATTTAACCATGCCATAGCTTTTGGCTGTCTCTCAAGCCTTTGTGATTATTTAAGCAGCCTGATTATTTTCTTAATAAGTACAAGTTGTCAAGGGTGTCAAGAACTGTCTTTCCAATTGTTTCAGACCTATGGGACCCAGAAACACAATCCTCCCTGGCTACCAGAGATAGGTGCTCAAGGGATGTCCCCTGTGTGAACTGCACATGCCCACTGGATTTGGTGGGGCCACAGGTGTGGCACAGGGGCAGGGCACTCACCTGGCTGGCTTTGGTGGAGCCATGGGAGCAGCACAGGGGTGAAGCACACCCACCTGCACTAGGATAGAGGGTGAGTGCCAGCACTAGCAAGGTAAAGGGAATGCAAATATGGTGCCTGCCAGTGCCTCAGTCCAACAGGTTCTTGCCCCACCAGCAGATGCTTTAGGATTAGGAAATGAATCTACTGCACATATGTTCTAGGCACTTCTCAAACTGCTGCTTTTATGCTGGGTCCCAGGGCAAATGAATCTGTTTGTGAGCCCTTTAAAAGCAGAATCTCCATTCCCTACAGTCTTATGGGCCTCCTGGATGCAAGTTCCATTGGTTTTCAAAGCCTGAGGTTGGGGCACATGACATGGGGCACAAACACCTCACACCCCAGGAAGAAGCTCCATATTTGTGAGATTCCCTTCTGTCTGTGGGTCACCACACAGGGGATGGGGTTTTTGGTGAGACTGCATCTCTGCCTCTCCTACCTGTCTCAATGTGGCTCTTTCATCCTTTGTTGAGGACGAGTTAAGTTTTCAGGTCCTTCCCAGAGGAAACTGCTCCATATGTAGTTGTAGATTTGTTGTGTCCATGGAAGGAGATGAATTCAGGATCTTACTATGCTGCCATCTTGAACCCTCTAATCATGATGTGTTTTGTCCTTCTATGCCTGATTATCTTTTTCTGCATGCTGGACAATGTATTTGACAAAAATTATTTGAAAAAACAAACTGGTACATTGGATGATGGCATCCGCCTCCATAGAGAACTTTTATTTGCTTCTGTTAAAGCTGTCAATCCAAGACCATCTTAATCCAAGGTCTAGACTTAAGATTTCCTGATCAAACAGATGACAGGAAGTAGTGCTACAAGTTTTTAGGGGGACTAAGTTAGGATGAATTCACTGCTATTCTGAGGGCTCAGCATTTTGTGGTTCCAGCTCATAGTAAGGGACAGACTACTCTTGCCAGACTCCAGGTTTTGATTTAAATCCCTCAGTCTTGTAAGGCATCTGAAAGCAGAACTCAGCTTCAAAGCTGGTAGGCTATGATCAATAAACATCCTTAGAACAAAAGTAGTTTTGAGAGAATGACCTATTTCTGTCAGTTCTGATCTTCTCACACTTCTAAGAATTTGTTTTCCATATTTTATTCAGCTTCTTTAGTTGTCCTTAGCAAAGTGCTGGTCTAAATTACCTAGGCTGCCATTATATAAACACAGTCTTGTTTGTTCTAAATCATTAAAATCTGTAAACTGGGGATAAATGGAAATGTTCTTAACTTGCTGAAAGGATCCACTAAAAATGTAAGGTAAACATCATACTTAACAGTGAAAAAGGAGAGACATTGCCGTCGATATCATACTTGAGACAAGGATGCCTACTATCACTGTTACTATCTAAAATTCAACTGGTTGTGCTAGACAAAGCAATAAGAAAAATAAAACCATTAAGAGATACAAACACTACAAAAGAAAGGACAAACTACCTAGGAATTCTATTGAAAAGCTATTAGAATAAATGATTCTGTTAAGGTGACCAAATACAGAAAAATACACAAAAATCAAGTTCCTAGACAACAACAATTATTAATTAAAATATATATAAGCAAAAAAGGTTCCATTAATATGGAAATGATAACAGTTTAGGTGTAACTAAAGTAATATGATGTTTTAATCCTTCTGTTCTGATAAACATAAGACACTTGTATTGGGTTGGCCAAAAAGTTCGTTTAGGATTTTCCATTAAGATGTTATGGAAAAACCCAAACGAACTTTTTGGCCAACCCAATACATCTAAATGTAGATTTCTGTGTTATGGATCATTTATAAAAGCCTTTGAACTATTATTAACTTGACCAAAATAAATATGTGCTATTTATTTTGTATTTGTTTACTTGCATATTATCTAACTCCCATACTAGATTATGCAAGAGGGTAGGGACTCTGCCTGTTTCATTCATCATTATATGTTCTGCATGTAGTGTCTGGTATATAGGAGGTAAGATATACATATCTGTTAAATTATAAGTGAATGAACTAATTCAATTTCTGATCCTTACACTCCTTAATGCTTTTAATTTTGTATAAAGTTCACCTTTTATACAGGTAATCAGCGTCAAAAGAGGATACCAAAATCTCAGGTTCAAAATCAGATAACAAAATAAATAATAACGTTGGCTTTCAAGTGGTTTTAAAAGCAATTTGAAAATTATCATAAAAACATCTACTGATAGCAACAATGACATCTCACAAAAAAGAGGGAGGGGCAGAAATCAGCCAGGTTAGTGACTGCAAAGTAATACCATTCAAGGAGGGACAAGGAGAATAATAACCCCAAATTTTGATCACTAAACAGCTATTCACTTTCTCAACTATAGAACTGTCTCCAGAATCTCATTATAATTGATGCTTTTGAAAGTTTCTCTGTTCACAGTAATCCTGGATCTGATTTCCTACGGGCTTTGTAAAGACACTTTCATGTTCTAAGGTGGTTCTAACAAAACACTTAATGCATCTACTCAGTAAATACTTTTCAAATAAATCTATCAAAAATTTTATAGCACAAAACAGGAAAAGAAACAAGCCCATTTAAGAGGCTGTCGGTTTCCATTTCCTCACTTGGGTTCATGGGAATTAAATAAATATCAAGTAAAAAGCACCTGAATCTGCTAAAAAATATGAGTGTTTCAAGTGCTGTGACACAAAGTAGTAGAAAATACTAGCTTCAATTTTTCCCTCTATAATATAACAAAACTTGGATTTCTGCTGACAACTTCTTTACTAGGTTTCAGCGCAAAGCAATTTAGAAATAGACAAGTCAGAGATTCTTTAAAAATAAATTAAGGTTTATAATGGAAATGCTGACAGATGCTCCTTTATAATAATGCCTGGTGAGACAATATTTTACAAATGACTACATCACAATATGTATGCAAGTGTTGTATATTAAAATGCAACAATGCCTAGCTCATAATTAAATCAGGACCATGAAAAGTTCAGATGTTATAAAATGTGATGTGACAAGAAAATATACTAAGTTAAAATAGAATGCAAGCAAGGATTTATTAACATTTGCCATTTAGAAGATTTAAACAAGAGAAAATCTCAGCATAAATACTAATGATAGAAGTCAGAGAAGTACAAACTCAGTACAGCCTAAAAATAGTTGACTTCCAATGTGACCAGTGTATACCATAGTTACTTAAGAAATCATATCCATTTTTGAGATGATCATATCCCTAGACTAAGACCAAAGTATAAATTTATAAATACATATATAACTCTTTTTTAAAAAACCTCTAGTATTCCTTCTTCTAGAATCCGTGATCAGCACTCAGCTTTCTGCTGCTGCAAACCTTTCCTGCTATTACAGATCATGCTGCCTTTGTTTTGATAGTTACAAGCCGCCATTTCCAGCAACCCCTGCTTTTGAACCCTCCACACCTATACTACAATATATAATGGTGGTCAAAGCAATTTGGGTCCAAAGACCCAGCATAAGCAATTCTACCACTGTCAAAGAAATATGGTAAGCCTTCATTTACTGAGAAGCCAAAACTAAAGAATCAACTTCATGTTTCAAAGCAAAGTAGAAACCCAGGAGCATTACACAGACTCCTTCATTATAAAGCTATATGCACATATTAACATACACCTCATGATACCACTGCATAGTTCATCTTAAAACAAATACTTGAATGAATTTCCTTAAATGATACCATTTTCTCTAATTTCATCTAATGAAAATAGTGAATTTGTCTACTTGCATTGGTGTGTCCTACTGAGTTATTCACTAACTCAGTGGATCTCAACAAGGGACGATTTGCTCCCCAAGGGACATCTGGTGATGTCTGGAGACATTTTTCATTGTAATGAGTGAGGAGAGGGGTGCTACTGACATCTGATGAGTGTTCAGCAGCTAGAGATGCTGCTAAAAATCCTACGATGTACAGGATAGCCCCTTCCAAAACAATCACCTGGCCCAAAATATCAACAGTGCCGCTGTTGAGAAACGTTCCACTAACTCCTTTTTTTCTTATCAAGCAGCAATTCAGTTTCCCTTATCTTGAATCCAAATAAACACTCAAGCTATCAACCAAAAATCAGAACTAAACTTAAGGCAAAGAGGAGGAGTAAGGTATGCAGATGATCTCCAAGAACAACTGACTCATTCATTCATTCAACAAATGACAGTAGTACTGTCAAATTACAGTCTGATACAGTACCAGGCATTGAGGACACCATGGTGCTAAGACAAGATCTCTCCTTTTATCTAGCTTATGTTCTAGCGATTCTCAGGCTGAAGAAATAGTCAAACTAAATAAAAAACCTTCCATGCCTGACACATTCTGGAAAACTGGTGTAGCTATGCACACAGCTCCCAGTGATAGAGCATTCATTCTGTTTTTGAAAATGTCTTCATTTTAATGAGCCAAAATAACCTTCCCTGCAGTTTTCACCCTCTGATCATAGTTCTGCTCTCCTGAGTCATAAAGAACAAATCCCTGTTCCACATGACAGCCCTTTACACATTTAAAGACAGCTCTCATACACCTCTGAATTTTGCCTCCCAAGGCTAAAACAATTCCTCCAGTGCCTCTTCTTCATAAGACAGTTCTTCATAAGACACGATCCTTAAGATTGGAAGGAAATGAGGAAAAATACTAAGGTTTTGTAAGAATTTAGGCTATTAATTAGTAATTAATAAATTTTCTTGAGCTATCCTTTTCAAACCCACAAAACTGTTTTTAATAAGAAAGAATATAACATTTACTACCCCCTATGTACAATATACTTGACACTTTATATGCATCATCATATTTAATTATCACAACAGTCCAGTGAAGTACATAATACTATCTTTACTTTAGACATGAAGAAAACAGACTCAGAAAGATTAAAGGAATTTTTCCAAGATCAGATGCTTTTCCTAAGCCCATGCTCTTTTCACTATACCATGTTACCTAAAAATGGTGCTGGTTTTCACATTTTAATTCAATCACTGAGTTTTCATTATTTCCATGTACCAGTTTTAAAATGAAGCTAAATCTCAGAGCAACTTATGCTTGCATTAAGAAGAAACTTGCTGTAATAAAAAAGCATTCTAACATCAAGTGCCTTTTAATAAGAATATACACATTCTTGCCCTACCTACACAATTCTCCACATATATACGTTGAATTCTGTTTGATTAAGAACTTCTATGTAATATATGATTTCACAAGTTGCTATCCATTAAGAAAACAATCTAATTAAGAAAGACAACATTCATTTGAAATCTATACACCTATTAGCTATATTGAAATAATATACAATGCCAAAAATTCTTAAAACTCATTCATGGGAGTCAGGCAGAATAATATAATGGCAGAGATTGGTAACAGACTGGATTTGCCTCTTAATCTCTCTGGGCCTGTGTTCTAACCTAAAATTGGAGAAAATAATGAAAACTACCTCACAGGGTTGTTGGAATACTGTAACAGGTTCTGAATTGGTCTCCCTACTTCCACCATTCTCACCCCTTCCTTCCCACTCCACCTACTTCTATTCTGTACACAAGTGGCCAAAGTGATCCCCTTTAAAACAAAAACCATATCATGTCACACCACTGCTCAAAAACCTCCAATAGCTTTTGTCATTTTGGAACAAAATCCCAAATCCTTATCAGAGCCTATAAGACCCTAGATGATCCAGTCCCTGGCTTCCTTACTCATGTATTCCCTCCACTTTGAATGCTCTTCCCCCAAATGCCTGGATGGCTCAATCTCTTTCCTTCCATTTAAGTCTGCTTTAACTGTCACCTTCTCAGATAAACTTTCCCTAGTCATTCTCACCCATGAGAACAGGGTCTTTGTTTGTTTCACCACTGTATCTCCAGCACTGAGCATGCTGCCTGGCACACTGTAGGTGCTCAATAGTCAATCCATGAGTGAAGTGAAATAACGCAAATAAAGAGCTTAGCACAACACTTGGCAACAGAAAACATTCAAACAATGTTAGCTATTATTACTATCAATAAAAGTATTTCTGTTATTTTTCATACATTCATTAAACAAACTATCTCTAAACACTAAGTTTGTGCCAAGCATTGTGCTGTGTAGTTTTTTACATGTTGATATTGCACTTTTGGGAAGTTTCTGAAAACTAGCTAGACAGCCACCGGCATAAGATGATAGCTGCACTTCACAAAGTAATTAAATGCCTCCAAAAGGCTTCCAGATTTCTACCGCTTACAGAATTTACAGTTTTTCCTTTAACTTGATCTGGTTGTATCCCATTAGCTCAGGCACAGTACCAGGCAATAGCAGTAGATAATAAAATGTTAACAGTGGGGCATTATAATTTCCTCCTTTAATAGTTTTTCAGGCTGTTGATTTTTCTTAAAACCAAAACCCAAGACAAACTCCAGCCATGAACAATTACAAAATATATGAATCACCAAAGCTACCCAGAGGCACTGATCATATTAACAATTCAAATGAGGTTACAAGAGAGGCAGCTGAGGTGTAATAGAAAGAGTCCCTTCCCAGCTCTATGTGACCTTATACAAGCTATTTAGCTTCCCTATGCTTCTGTTTCCTTACCTGCAAAACAGAAAAAAAAAAAATTATTCTACTTCATAAAGATATTATGAAAATGAAATAAACAAGGTGAGATTTCAGGCACAAACTAAGACACCCTAAATGTCTGCTCTCTCAGCTGATGGAATATAAACTCAGGCAGTAGTGTGGAATCTACTAAAAATGCTCTATACTTTTATGTAATGTCCACACTATCTAGCACAGATTCAGTAAATCTTGGCCTTGTACTATATTATATAGGGGAAACACACCTAATTACCCAGTGTTTAGATGGTAAAACAATCAGAAACCAATTTCCCTAAGGCTTTGTGAGTCACTGATGAAGTGAAACTGATAACCATGCACTTTACAAAAGGGAATCAGCATTTCTCTAAACTTGAAAAACCCCTAACATTGTCATTATTCATATGACTCCCCAAAACTCATGTCATTTTTCACTCATTTGTTCATTCAGTCAACACATCTTGAAATTCAACTACATGCCACCTACTATTCTAGGTGCTGGAGATGAAAAGAATCAGGCTTGGTCCCTCATCTACCCTTAAATGAATTCAAAGGCTTTTTAAAATAGTTAATCTTAAGGGTTATGGAGGCTCTGAGGAGGAAATCAATTATTTTAGGAAAGGCTTTATAGAAGTACTCTCCAATAGAAGTTTCTGCGAGGATGAAGATGTTCTTTAACACGTACTGTCCAATACAATAGCCACTAACCACATGTAGCTATTGAACACCTAAAATGTAGCTAATATAACTGTGAAATGGAATTTTTAATTTTAATTAACTTTAATAGCCACAGGTAGCTAGTGGTTACTGTATTGTATTGCACAGCAGAGCTTTACAGGGTAGGTAATAATTGAGCTGATATCTTGAGAAAAGGGAGTAAGGAATTGCTGGGGTGGGCGATAGCACATTCTAGGAAATGAGAAAGGCACAAACGACATGAAGGGCTATGAGGAGGATACCTTAATGTGTTCAGGGAAGGCTGCCTGGGATGTGTGGCATGTGGAAAGGAGAAAAAAGAAATGAGGTTAGATAGGACCAAAATATGACTGCCCCTGGATACCAGGGTAAGGATTTAAACTTTATGCAGCAGACAATGGGAAAACATCAAAGACTTTAAAGTCAGGGAATATTTGACTATATCCACACGTTGAAAGACAATTTTGACCATAAGAGGAGCAATACACTGAAAGAAGAGACCAGAGAGGTAGAAAGATCAGCTAGGGATGAGACTACTGCAGTCCTCCAAGTTAGATGATGAAGACTCTGACTACTGCAATCACAGTGAGAACAGGGATGAAGGAACGAATTCAAGAGACATTTTGGAGATAAAATTAGCAGGCTTTAGAGAACTATGAGATGTGGCAGACAAGAAAGAAATCAAAGTCCAAGCTACTGGGGTACCAGCCTGGAAAACCAGATAATTTAGTCACTTTCTACACTGACTGAAGGGATAAAGAAAGTTTAAAGGCTCTTGCTTACAGTTGTTTATAAGAAAACAATGTAAATATCCATTAATATCTTGAAAGCTAAATAAATTATGGAATTGTTAAAGACAGTATAAGGCTATTAAAATCATTTTTAAAGAATATATAATACGAGGTTAAAATGTCACGATATGATAAATGAAATAAGTAGGCTACAAAGCAGCAGATACAGCATTATCCAATTTTGTTTTGTATATTGGTAGAATTTTTTTAATTGAAGGAATATGCCAAAAAGTCAACAGTAGCTTACTTTGATAGTGAGTTAATGGGCCATTATAATTTCTTTCTTGAACATTTTTTTCATTGTCTAATTATACTACAACAAATATAGGATATTTTTTATTTAAAAATAAACTTTTGCTCTAAAGCACTGTACCTTACAGCACTGGGGCCTGTGATAAATCTAATGAAGCCTGCAGCTTCACCAACAGAGGGAATTTGACACGACCATACCCCAAAGTCTACTGCAGGTTCATTATGGGAGACTAAATTCACAACAAATTTAATAAAGCAGTTTTTTTCCACTTGAAAAATTTACCATAATTACAAAGTGTAAAATGGATTCTTTCCCATTAAGTTTATTTATAATGTCTTATCATGTATGGTTTATGTTTGTATACATGCAACTACAAGTGGGAATTTGCTATAAACCTGTATTTTATTGTGTAGTCATGCAAAAAAAGATTTATTCTGTTCATACTAAATTTCAATTACTCAGGTTCATTTGATATAGAGCAGACACTATATGTGAAGAAGTGGTTCAGCAAATACTAATCTCTTTTATAGGTACATCCAGTCCCTTTTTGCACTTAACAAAACCTCGCTTTCTAAGCTCTAAATTTAGATTTACAAGGAAATCCTGACCTGGTATAGATAAACCTACTAGAAAGGCATATGGCTATGGCAAATCCTCCTACATCCTGGATGTGAATAAAATACAATTAGATAAGCAACTTCCTTCATTAAATAGGAAATGAATAGAATTTTTCAACTACAATTTTAATCACTTTACTTTGCCATAAGATAGGTTGTTTTTCTCTTGGGAAACCACATGTACATTAAAAAGGGAGTCTTAGGGCCTCCCTGGTGGCGCAGTGGTTGAGAGTCCGCCTGCCGATGCAGGGGATACGGGTTCGTGCCCCGGTCTGGGAGGATCCCATATGCCGCGGAGCGGCTGGGCCCGTGAGCCATGGCTGCTGAGCCTGCGCATCCGGAGCCTGTGCTCCGCAACGGGAGAGGCCACAACAGTGAGAGGCCCGCGTACCACAAAAAAAAAAAAAAAAAAAAAAAAGGGAGTCTTAACCTAATATTCCTAGCCATATGACAAGCCTTATTCTGATCATTTTACAGGAGGAGAAAATAAAGGGTTAGAATTAAAAGCATTTTTCTATTTCAGATGTTTAGAAACCTGGTTTGGTTTCCTTAACTAAAATTAGTTGTATACCTTATTTCTATGTTTTCTATTAAAACACACTGGTAGAGAAGCAGTCTTTTCTCTGGGACATCTGTAAATAAGCCCCAGGGCTAGGTAGTAGAAATGGGTTCATTCAATAAATATAACGAAATTGAGGTCGAACAGTGAGACAGTAACAGATCTGGGACTAAGGCCAGGTCTCCTGGCTTGAAATATGACAAGATTACAGTTCTTAAATTAAAATATATTTTCCCTAAGAGTTGAAACAGGGAACATGCTTTTAGGATACCAGTTAGTGACACGTGGGAAACATCAGCTAGCTCCCAAACCCAGAAGCTGCCTTAGATGTTTTAGCTAACTACCACATACTACACAGAGGGCAAGAGTCACTAAAATAAAATAATCACTCCACAAACAAAGGGAATTCAGAAATCTGCAACAGCAATTAGCCACCAGTATCTTACTATGTTTCTGTGCTCTGATGTCCATTTCCATGGAAACAGAAAAAGAAGTGAGAGGCAGCCAAGAGAAGAGATGTCAGAACTTGTCAGGTTCAGTGGCTAGAGCTGAAAGCTGCAAATGCCATTTTTTCCTTACAAACAGCATCAGCTGACTTCTGGCACATAATCGATTCTCAAGCTAGGCAACGTCAGCTTGCTTGGAGAAGCATAAAGCTAAAAAACAGGCTTAGGTTTTTGTTTTGTTTTTGAAGGCCTGGATTAAGGGAGGGGATGCAAATTAAAAGCAAACTGTTCAAAATTCTAAATTTCTAAAGCAAAAGAATGCAACAGAATTGTTTCAAATTTCACAAAGTGAAGAGAAGGATTTCTTAACTGTGATTCAGGAAAAAGTAGGATCACCACAGAGCATTATCTGTACTGAATAGCAAGAGGGTAGAGGCAGGGAAGAGACAGAAGGCAGAGGAAGCAGCAAGTACAAAGGCCCTAAGACAAGAGAATGTGTGATCCTTTCAGGGCACTGCAAGCACACAAGAGCTCTTAGTGCTGGGGAGAGAGTCATCACAGAAGGTTTTCCCAGAGGAGGTAACACCTAAGCTAAGACCTGAAGGACTAGGTGGAGTTATAGAAGAGAATATTCCAGCAAGAAGGAAGAGCATGAGGGAAGTCCTAGAGGCAAGAGAGCAAAATGAATCCAGGAATCACAAATAGTTTAGGACAGCTGGAGCAAAGAGTGGGAGTAGGGGAATGAGTTGTGATCAGATCAAGAAGGGCCTTATTTCCCAAGTTGGATTTTGAACTTTTATCCCAGAAAACAACAAATTTTCACTGAAGAGTCTAAATCAGGAAAGTACATGATGAGATTTGCATTTTAAAAAGATTAGTCAGGGGACCTCCCTGGTGGCTCAGTGGTTAAGAATCAGCCTGCCAATGCAGGGGACACAGGTTCGAGCCCTGGTCCGGGAAGATCCCACATGCCGTGGAGCAGCTAAGCCCATGTACCACAACTACTGAGCCTGAGCTCTAGAGCCCACGAGCCACAACTACTGAAGCCCACATGCTTACAGCCTGTGCTGCGCAACAAGAGAAGCCACCACAATGAGAAGCCCACGCACCACAACGAAGAGTAGCCCCCGCTCATCACAACTAGAGAAAGCCTGCGCACAGCAATGAAGACCCAATGAAGCCAAAAATAAATAAATAAATAAATTAAAAAAACATTAGTCAAACTATCTCAGATTACAGATGGATACAAATGTAGAATCTGTTACAGACTTCCCAGGAGAAAGATAAGGGTGGACCACACAGTGGGGGAGGGGCAGCAGAGGAGATGGGAGAACAGGACACAGTGAATATGAGCAGTGGGAGAAAAAGAAGGATGAATCAAAGATGACACCCAGGATTTTGGCCTGAACAGCTACATCACTGAGTTCCCGTCACAAGCACAGAAGGAGGAGTTTCAGGTGTGTGTGGTACACTGATGAGCTCTCATCTGGACTTCATGACTTTGAGATATCAATGGGACAGTCAAGCAGAGCTATCCAGCAGGCAGTTGCACATGGGATGGGTGTGTCTACCACTCAGGAGAGACATCTGGGATGAATACTGTATCTGGGCTTCAGGGCTGGATACCATTGCCCAGGGAAAGCACAAGATCAGAAGGGATTTCAATAGATGAATTATAAAGGCTTTAGAGCCTGTTCAAATGTTGGCTACACCGTTTACTAATTATATGATATAGGGTTACTTAGTCTCTAAGCCTGTGAACTGGAATAATTATACCTGTGCTAAGGACTAATATTTTTTAAAATTAGTAGGGAAAGAAGAAACTATAAAGGAGAATGAGAAAGAGAAGATAAAAAGTAGATATCACAGGGGCTTCCCTGGTGGCGCAGTGGTTGAGAGTCCACCTGCCGATGCAGGGGACACGGGTTCGTGCCCCGGTCCGGGAGGATCCCTCATGCCGCGGAGCAGTTGGGCCCATGAGCCATGGCCGCTGGGCCTGTGCGTCCAGAGCCTGTGCTCCGCAATGGGAGAGGCCACAACAGTGAGAGGCCTGCGTACCGCAAAAAAAAAAAAAAAGTAGGTATCTTAGGAGAATGCAGTATTTATGGAAGCTAATGGAAAAGAGTATTTCAAGATTAAAGTTAATACATCAAATACTGCAAAGAGATCAATTACAATAAGAAATGAAAAGTGTACAAAGGATTTTTTTTTAAAAAGACATTTCTGGTGACCCAGGCTAAAGCAGGGTGAAGGTGAATATAGACAGAAGTATATGGTAAATGAGGGAGTGAGAGACAGACTTATTAAATTCTTTCAAGAAGCTTGCCTGCAAGAGAGAAGAAAAATTAGGCTGGTATCTACTAGAGTCAAAACAGAGTTGCTTATTTTTGGTATTTTATTGGGAGAAATTTATGCATCACAAGTTAAGATGCTTTCAACTGCAAGTAACAGAAAACCTAACTAAAAACGCTTAAGCCATTTAGGACATGTATTATTTATTTAATAAAAAGTCTAAAAGTAGACAACTCTGGGGATTTTTCAGAATCCTAGTGATGTCATCAGACTAGGGAATCATGTCCTTACAACATATTCCCAATAGAAAGAAAAGAAAAGAATAAACCTTGTCCCTCTGTTAGGAAGCAGAACACCTTACCTAGAGCTTTCCCCCCACTGCCCACCAGACTTTCCCTTATATCTCACTGGTTAGACTGGGTCACATGGCCACTCTTAGCTATAAGAGAAGCTGAGAAATTGTCTTACTTTCTAGACTCAATTTTGAGGCAATAAGAGAGATGGGGGTTGAAAATGACTTTTACAGAGCTAGCCAATACTGTCTGCCTCATACATGTTTATATGCTAATGTGAAAGTGTTGGTAAAGAGAAAGAAGCCAAAGATACAAAAAGGAGGAGGGCAAGAATGAGTTCAGACACAGGCTACTTTGTAAGAGGGCTAGATGGAAGTTCAGAAAGTTTGTACCATACAAATTTAATTTTCTCTGTTAAGCAGAAAATGGGATCATTCAATAAAAGTTAAGGGAAAGTTAATAGAAAAGAGGTCTTCAGAATAACAAAGCAGATTTTTAAATGGAGAATACGAGACGGTTGCCTAGCATAAGAGCTTTCTGAGTGAGAGAGGGAAAAAAAAGAATGGAAAAAAAACTTTGTACGGCTTACTGGGCAACAGATGATTCAGTCAATATTAGATATCATTAATTCATATTGCCACCCACAAGGAGTTCTCTTGCAGGACCCAGCAGCCTGAGAGTAAGAATTGAGAAAGTAAAATGCTGAGTCCATTCTAGATTGGAGTTAGGATGGGTGGTACAGTGGAAAGACAAGGGTACAAAGGAGTTGAAGTTATCAGCAAGCCAGTGAAATAACAGGTCATGTACATCTATGTTAGGAAAGAAATGAAAGGTATGAAAAGGCAGACAAAGTGGAATAGTAAAGGAACCTGGGGTGTAGTAGCCATAAAAAGAAGGCTAAAAGGATGAAAAGCTATGGCAAGATGAGTAAAATGAGTACTTCCAGGGAACAAGATTGAGGGTGTACCATAAGAATGGATGGCTAACATAGAATGGAGGTTGAGGGCACTCACATTAAGAAGGTGAAGAAACTGAAAGGCTAGGATATTAATTGGATTGTCCATGTGGACTCTGAAGCCACTTATCCAAGATGGTGGCTAGAACTGAGGTAAAAGGAAGTGTCAATATCTTTACCAAACAAAAAAGAATGACCGAAGAAGAGCAGAAGAAGTTGACTATACTTTTAATAACCATGATTATCAAAAAAGGATATAAGTATGGAGGGGTACCAGAGCAGAAGCTGCCTTAGGAAACAAGAAATGTGTCAAACCTTACCCTAAACCCATGGGTACACAGTAAGTGAAAGAAGAGATGCATCCACTTAAGAAGACTTCACGAAAAGCAATGTCTACAAGGAATTGCAGTTTTCAACTAAGGCAAAGAGACAGAGGAGTTTTCAGTTAAGGATACTAAGGAGAATTCATTTAATATATATTGGAGGTCCAAGAAACAGAATCAGAATCACGAAACAAAACTTTGGGAAGAGGAAGGTAAGTTTAGGTTTAGGAGAGAGGAAATCCCAAACAGCGTAAAGATGAGAAAATACTTTAGTGACCAGAGAGGTTTTTCTTTGGGTAGTTATCAAAAGTGACAGGTATCTGGGGTGTAATGGAATTACTAGGCCTCGAGGTGTCCAAAAGAACCAGTCTCAGCGGCCTCTCTACAGCTCAGAAAAATTGTACTTTCAAGGAATTCCCATATTGAGTTACAATACCTAGAAATTCTCAGCAACAATGTTTTCAACATACTAGAGTACTATCCAAGTTTAGCTTTAGACATACATTCATTCTGGAAACAAGTTTTATTCACATTTTATCTGTATAGTAAATAATCTAGTCTTGCTCAAAAAGGCCCCCAAAAAACTGACCTTTGACTTCAGCTTCTGGGAAGTAATCTCTAAGATCTTTGTTTTCTTGGGGCCATGGGTTAGCCAGGTAGTAACAATGTGATTTAGGATGGGGGCTTTGGGTCACACTCAGGGGAGATGGAGACTAAAGGCTGAGATCAGCCACATGGATAATCAATAATGACCATGTCACAGAGTTTCAATAAAAACTCTGAATACCAAGGCTCAGGTGAGCTTCCTTTGTTGTCAATATTCCATGCACCGTGTCACACATCAATGCCAGGAAAGTAATGTGTCCTGGCTCCACAAGGAGAAGACAATGGGAGCTCCATACTTGGTAATTCCCCAGACACTGCCCTAGGAGCTTCTTCCTTTGGCTGATTTTAATCTGTCACCTTTCCCTGTAATAAACCATACCCATGAGTATAGTAGCTCTCAGTGAGTTCTGTGAGTCCTTCTAGCAAATTATTGAATCTAAAGATGGTCTTGGAAACCTCTGAATTTGTAACTAGTGTCAGAGTGAGGGCAGTCTTGTGGGAACCCTCTAACTTTATATTTGGTCTAAACTGAGATATCTGTTCTCTCTAAATCAATTTGTTTGCAAGGAAAAAAAATGACTTGAAAAGAACTCAATATCTGAAGTTAGCTGAAATTTGTCACTGAATAGTAACTAGTCTACTGCGCTACTAATGGCTCTCTGCTCCCATAAATTCTTCTGAGCTGTGAAGAAGTCTCAACAAATAACCACTAAGAAAAGTACTGTTGAGTTTTAATCTGGATTTAATAGCCACTCACTATATCACTGAGACAGAAAGTCATTTCTCTTTAGTGAATTACAACTTGTTCTAGGTAACTGGGAAATGTCATTGTACCTCAGTGAAGTGTGATCAAACGCAAATAATGAATACCTGTAAAACAATTTTAATTCAATTTTTTAATTTTTAAAAAAGGCATTTGATAACTACTATACTTTATAAATGAATTATATGATTGCAGTTACTGACATCACAACATAGAAGGGTTTGTCGAACTTCCCATTACCAAATGCTACCAAAAAGACTTTATAACTAGCCTGCATATAAAAACTGTACCAAAATAACATATTGTCTAAATTTTTAAAAACGCAATTGAAGTAGAATGAAAAAGAGGCATTTAAATAATGAGTGTCATTGTAAAGAGACTTACCAAGACATTCTCTCAGATATGCCTTATAAGGTACAAAGTATAAAATACAAAAATCTACAGTCAAATGACACAGGAAAACTCTCAATATATTAATAACCATTAGTATTTCAGAGATGATATTAAAAAGTGTGTTTTCACTCTTTTAAGTGAAAACTTAAAACTTTAAGACTTCACTTCTACAGTTTAGTTAAAAGCTCAGCCTAGGGGGACTTCCCTGGTGGCACAGTGGTTAAGACTCCACGCTCCCAATGAAGGGGGCCTGGTTTCGATCCCTGGTCGGAGAACTAGATCCCACATGCATGCCACAACTAAGAGTTCACATGCCCAACTAAAGAGCTGCTGAGCTGCAACTAAGGAACCCACATGCTGCAACTAACGGAGCCGGCGAGCTGCAACTAAGAATAACAGCGCCTATTACACAGAATTGTGAAGATTAAATGAGATAATACAGGTAAACAGTATAAGTCTTGGTACACAGTACAAATTCAATAATAGGTAGCTTTCAGTAGTTGAAAATTATCTAGTGATAATACATTAAGTCAACCTATTTAAGCTGATGCTTTCTACACTGAGGTAACAAATACACCAGACTTAGACTGTACCAAAATGAACCAAATTTAGACCACACATCTCTTTTTTTTTTTGATGTGCAGGCTCAGCGGCCATGGCTCACGGGCCTAGCCGCTCCACGGCATGTGGGATCTTCCCGGACCGGGGCACGAACCCGTGTCCCATGCATCGGCAGGCGGACTCTCAACCACTGCGCCACCAGGGAAGCCCCGAAAATGAACCAATTTTAAAGTTCCAACATATTTGTTTCTTTGGACATATATATATATATATATAGGCTTGGCATAAATACAAAAGAGAAATTTTTCTAAAAAAATGATGTTTGGGCTTCCCTGGTGGCGCAGTGGTTGAGAGTCCACCTGCCGATGCAGGGGACACGGGTTCGTGCCCTGGTCCGGGAAGATCCCACATGCCATGGGGTGGTTGGGCCCGTGAGCCATGGCTGCTGAGCCTGCGCATCCGGAGCCTGTGCTCCACAATGGGAGAGGCCACGACAGTGAGAGGCCGGCGTACTGAAAAAAAAAAAAAAAAAGGATGTTTTAATTCACCATGGTCATTTCGTTTGGTGCATTTTTTATCAACATCAAATTAACTAATATTATTTAAAAAACAAGAATTAAACACACAATCATCTATGAATATAAATTAGTATAGCATTATTTTCAAACTATGAATGATTACATAGCACTGATACTTTTTTTAAATCTATAAGTAAAGGTTCACAGGAATGAAAAGAATCTATGGCAGCAAGTTTCAAGTCTTTCTTATTTACAATTTCTGTAAGTCTAACCATGGAACAAATGAATAACATCAGAGGAAAGGTTGCTGTAAAAAGTAATAGGGAGGCACTAACAGTCTTTGCAATGACTGGCATCCCGAGAATTATACATTGGGAAGAATAATCTGGCAGTCTCTGGGTAGGTAATAAGGAGGAAAATTAAGTTAGTGATGAGGTGATGAAAGAGGATGAACAGGTTGCCAAACCTGTCACCAGCAGTTTAAAACAGTCTTTCAACAATAAAAAACCTGACCCAAATGAACGACATAGAAGCACTCTGCAGTGACTGTGAAAAAGATGAGAATACAATTCAATCAGCACTGAAGTAATCACAATCAAAATAATTACTGTATCCCCTCAAATAGAAAACAACATAGATTGTAAGATACACAATATTTTACTTACCACCAAAAAGAATAAAAATTTAATAATTAAACTGACATGATGTCAAGATTTATTGATTATAAAATATATTCCAATTTCAAAGATACTAAAATTTGAAAAACATGTATCTTTCAATCAATTAAATACAGACCAGACGGCAGACAGCAGAAGCAAGAAAAAGTACAATCCTGCAGCCTGTGGAACAAAAACCACATTCACAGAAAGATAAACAAGATGAAAAGGCAGAGGGCTATGTACCAGATGAAGGAACAAGATAAAACCCCAGAAAAACAACTAAATGAAGTGCAGATAGGCAACCTTCCAGAAAAAGAATTCAGAATAATGATAGTGAAGATGATCCAGGACCTCAGAAAAGAATCGAGGCAAAGATCGAGAAGATGCAAGAAATGTTTAACAAAGATCTAGAAGAATTAAAGAACAAACAGAGATGAACAATACAGTAACTGAATTGAGAAGTACACTAGAAGGAATCAATAGTGGAATAACTGAGGCAAAAGAATGGATAACAGACTTGGAAGACAGAATGGTGGAATTCACCACTGTGGAACACAATATAGAAAAAAGAATGAAAAGAAATGAAGACAGCCTAAGAGACCGCTGGGACAACATTAAACGCAACAACATTCTCATTATAGGGGTCCAAGAAGGAGAAGAGAGAGAGAAAGAAGCTGAGAAAATATTTGAAGAGATTATAGTCAAAAAGTTCCCTAACATGGGAAAGGAAATAGCCACCCAAGTCCAGGAAGTGCAGAGAGTCCCACACAGGATAAACCCAAGGAGAAACATGCCAAGACACATAGTAATCCAACTGGCAAAAATTAGAGACAAAGAAAAATTATTGAAAGCAGCAAGGGAAAAAAAACAAATACATACAGGGAACCCCCATAAGATTAACAGCTGATTTCTCAGCAGAAACTCTACAAGCCAGAAGGGAGTGGCATGATATACTTAAAGTGATGAAAGGGAAGAACCTACAACCAAGACTACCTTACAACCAACCTAGAACCTACAATCAAGATTATCTCATTCAGATTCGATGGAGAAATCAAAAGCTTTAAAGACAAGCAAAAGCTAAGTAAATCAGCACACCAAACCAGCTCTACAACAAATGCTAAAAAAACTTCGCTAAGTGGGAAACACAAGAGAAGGAAAGGACCTACAAAAACAAACCCATAACAATTAAGAAAATGGTAATAGGAATATACATATCAATAATTACCTTAAACATGAATGGATTAAATGCTCCAAACAAAAGACACAGGCTTGCTGAATGGATACAAAACAAGATCCATATATATGGTGTCTACAAGAGACCCACTTCAGACCTAGCGACACATACAGATTCAAAGTGAGGGGATGGAAAAAGATGCTCCATGCAAATGGAAATCAAAAGAAAGCTGGAGTAGCAAACTCATATCAGATAAAAGGGACTTTAAAATAAAGAATGTTATAAGAGACAAGGAAGGACACTACATAATGATCAAGGGATCAATCCAAGAAGAGGATATAACAATTATATATGCACCCAACAGAGGAGCACCTCAATACGTAAGGCAACTGCTAAGAGCTACAAAGAGGAAATCAACAGTAACACAATAATAGTGGGGGACTTTAACACCTCACTTACACCAATGGACAGATCATACAAACAGAAAATTAATAAGGAAACAGAAGTGTTAAATGACACAACAGACCAGATAGATTTAATTGATATTTATAGGACATTCCATCCGAAAACAGCAGATTACACTTTCTTCTCAAGCACACAGAACATTCTCCAGGATAGATCACATCCTGAGTCACAAATCAAGCCTCGGTAAATTTAAGAAAACTGAAATCGTATCAAGCATCTTTTCTGACCACAGTGCTATGAGATTAGAATTCAATTACAGGGAAAAAAACGTAAAAAACACAAACACATGGAGGCTGAACAATACTTTACTAAATAACCGAGTGATCACTGAAGAAATCAAAAAGGAAATTAAAAAATACCTAGAGACAAATGACAATGAAAACACGACGATCCAATACCTATGGGATTTGGCAAAAGCAGTTCTAAGAGGGAAATGTATAGATATACAAGCCTACCTCAAGAAAGAAGAAAAATCTCAAATAAACAATCTAACCTTACACCTAAAGGAACTAGAGAAAGAAGACCAGACAAAACCCAAAGTTAGCAGAAGGAAAGAAATCATAAAGATCAGAGCAGAAATAAATGAAATAGAAACAAAGAAAATAATAGCAAAGATCAATAAAACTAAAAGCTGGTTCTTTTAGAAGATAAACAAAATTGATAAACCATTAGGCAGGCTCAACAAGTAAAAGAGGGAGAGGACTCAAATCAATAATATTAGAAATGTAAAAGGAGAAGTTACAATGGACACCGCAGAAATACAAAGCATTCTAAGAGACTATGACAAGCAACTCTATGCCAGTAAAATGGACAACCGGGAAGAAATGGACAAATTCTTAGAAAGGTATATAACTTTCCAAGAGTGAACCAGGAAGAAATAGAAAATATGAACAGACCAACCACAGTAATGAAATGGAAGCTGTGATTAAAAATCTTCCAACAAACAAAAGTCCAGGACCAGATGGCTTCACAGGTGAATTCTGTCAAACATTTAGAGAAGAGCTAACACCCATTCTTCTCAAACTCTTCCAAAAAATTGCAGAGGAAAGAACACTCCCAAACTCATTCTATGAGGCCACCATCACCCTGATACCAAAACCAGACAAAGATACTACAAAAAAAGAAAATTACAGACCAATAATCACTGATGAATACAGATACAAAAATCTTCAACAAAATACTAGCAAACAGAATCCAACAACACATTAAAAGGATCATACATCATGATCAGTGGGATTTATCCCAGGGATGCAAGGATTCCTCAATATATGCAAATCAATCAATGTGATACACCATATTAACAAACTGAAGGATAACACCATATGATCATCTCAATAGATGCAGAAAACGCTTTTGACAAAATTCAACACCCATTTATGATAAAAACTCCAGAAAGTGGGCAGAGAGGGAACCTACCTCAGCATAATAAAGTCCATATACAACAAACCCACAGCAAACATCATTCTCAATGGTGAAAAACTGAAAGCATTTCCTCTAAATCAGGAAAAAGACCAGGATGTCCACTCTCACCACTATTATCCAACATAGTTTTGGAAGTCCTAGCCATGGCAATCAGAGAAGAAAAAGAAATAAAAGGAATCCAAATTGGAGAAGAAAAAGTAAAACTGTCACTGTGTGCAGATGACATGATTCTATACATAGAGAATCCTAAAGATGCTACCAGAAAACTACTAGAGCTAATCAATGAATTTGGTGAAGTAGCAGGATACAAAATTAATGCACAGAAATCACTTGGATTCCTATACACTAATGATGAAAAATCTGAAAGAGAAATTAAGGAAACACTCCCATTTACCATTGCAACAAAAAGAATAAAATACCTAGGAATAAACCTACCTAAGGAGACAAAAGACCTGTACGCAGAAAACTATAAGACACTGATGAAAGAAATTAAAGATGATACCAACAGATGGAGAGATACACCATGTTCTTGGATTGGAAGAATCGATATTATGAAAATGACTATACTGCCCAAAGCAATCTACAGATTCAATGCAATCCCTATCAAATTAACAATGGCATTTTTTACACAACTGGAACAATAAAGTCTTAAAATTTGTATGGAGACACAAAAGACCCTGAATAGGCAAAGCAGTCTTGAGGGAAAAAAACAAAGCTGGAGGAATCAGGCTCCCTGACTTCAGACTGTACTACAAAGCTACAGTAATCAAGACAATATGGTACTGGCACAAAAACAGAAATATACATCAACTGAACAAGATAGAAAGCCCAGAGATAAACTCATGCACCTATGGTCAACTAATCTATGACAAAGGAGGCAAGGATATACAATGAAGAAAAGACAGTCTCTTCAATTAGTGGTGCTGGGAAAACTGGACAGCTACATGTAAATGAATGAAATTAGAACATTCCTTAACACCATACACAAAAATAAACTCAAAATGGATTAGAGACCTAAATGTAAGACTCGACACTATAAAACTCTTAGAGGAAAACATAGGAAGAACACCCTTTGACATAAATCACAGCAATCTCTTTTTTGATCCACCTCCTAGAGTAATGGAAATAAAAACAAAAATAAACAAATGGGACCTAATGAAACTTAAAAGCTTTTGCAAAGCAAAGGAAACTACAAACAAGATGAAAAGACAACCCTCAGAATGGGAGAAAATATTTGCAAATGAATCAACTGACAAAGGATTAATCTGCAAAATATATAACCAGCTCATGCAGCTCAATATTAAAAAACAAACAACCCAATCCAAACATGGGCAGAAGACCTAAATAGACATTTCTCCAAAGAAGACATACAGATGGGCAAGAAGCACATGAAAAGCTGCTCAACATCACTAATTATTACAGAAATGCAAATCAAAACTACAATGAGGGCTTCCCTGGTGGGGCAGTGGTTGAGAGTCTGCCTGCTGATGCAGGGGACACAGGTTCGTGCCCCGGTCTGGGAAGATCCCACATGCCGCGGAGCGGCTGGGTCTGTGGGCCATGGCCGCTGGGCCTGCACATCTGGAGCCTGTGCTCTGCAACGGGAGAGGCCATAGCAGTGAGAGGTCCGAGTACCGCAAAAACAAACAAACAAACAAACAAAAACAAAACAAAAAAACAAAAAAAAAACTACAATGAGATATCACCTCACACCAGTTAGAATGGACATCATCAGAAAATCTATAAACAACAAATGCTGGAGTGGGTGTAGAGAAAATGGAACCCTCCTGCACTGTTGGTGGGAATGTAAATTGATACAGCCACTATGGAGAACAGTATGGAGGGTCCTTAAAAAACTAAAAATAGAAATTACCATATGAGCCCAGCAATCCCACTACTGGGCATATGCCCAGAGAAAACCATAATTCAAAAAGACACATGCACCCCAATGTTCAGTGCAGCACTATTTACAATAGCCAGGTCATGGAAGCAAACTAAATGCCCATCGACAGATGAATGGATAAAGAAGATGTGGTACATATATACAATGGAATATTACTATGCCATAAAAGGGAACGAAACTGGATCATTTGTAGAGACGTGGATGGACCCAGAGACCGTCATACAGAGTGAAGTAAGTCAGAAACAGAAAAACAAATATCGTATAGTAATGCATATATGTGGAATCTAAAAAAATGGTACAGATGAACCAGTTTGCAAGGCAGAAATAGAGACAAAGATGTAGAGAGCAAACGTATAGACACCAAAGGGGGAAAGTGGGGGAGTGGTGGTGGTGGGATGAACTGGGAGATTGGGATTGACATATATACACTAATATGTATAAAATGGATAACTAATAAGAACCTTCTGTATAAAAAATAAATAAAAATTTAAAAAAATCAATTAAATACAGTTTCTGTTTAAATAATAAAAAGGGGTCAAAATCCTATAAAATCCCCAGAAACAACCATAACTCTCCTTATAGACTGTTTAGGACCTATTCAAATCTTTTTGGAACTTGAATAGCTCCAGCAGGCTTCTAACATATGATTCTGACCCATGATTCTCCCTCTGCACCTGAGGAGACAGAAGAAGGCTTTGCCCATCCAAAGGGGCCACAGCTCTAAGCTCTCCTAAGGACCCAGTAAGTAATCTTACGTTCTTCATCTTGATCTTTATTAAGACTCCTTAATTATAACTGCAGAAGACACGGTCCTAACTTTCATAATTACCCTCATCCTAGACTCAGCCCAAATCAGTGAAGCTTACTCTTAAAAGCCTGTATCAACAACACAGAAGAATAAAAAAGTTAGAAATTCTGAAGTGTTCAAGGTAGAAATGGGATATTATATGGTTTGGACAATTAGCCTACTCTTAATTTATTCATTTTCTAAGGCAAATTATTTTAGCCTCATTGGTTTTTGCTGCTAATGATTTGTGTCTAACATCATTCCCCCTTTGATTAATGTATTTCACTGGCTTGGCACATTTTTCTAGTAGTGATTCCTTTTGCACTAATTTTGATTGCTGACTTCAACTGAATGAGACACTCCATTTTATCAGTTCTCTTAAAAACAAGCCAGGATTCTGCATGCTTCCTCCTTATGTCAGAGCTACAGTAAGAGCCACCCTTAACATGAAATGACTGTCCAAGGACCCCTATTACTTCCCTCTGGTAGATACTTCCCTGTGGTAGTTACACAAAGAAGGAAATAGGAAAAGCTTCTCTGTGCTGTCAGACACAAAAGAATACTCAAGCATCTTTGCTTTATCAATGAAATACTGGCCAAGTTTAAACCACAATAATGACTTCAATTTCCTCTTTTCAGATTCAGGCCTGGAGTTAAACCAGATGCTCTGGTTTTCTTTAATTGTCCTTACTTCCCTATTTAGGTACCAGAAAAATCATAAATGAAATCTGTTGTTGTACTCCATTTGGACCGAATAGTCAAATTGTGCCTCTCCCCCCATTCTATGTTCTGAAAGTAAGAATCCTGATTCTCTATGTTCACTGTTGAGAATGAAAAATTAATATGAAGGGACAAAATCAGGGCAAGGCCCCATCTCTCTCCTTAGGAAGCACTTGATCCACTGACAGGGAAGTAAAACCAGTAACCTGAGTCCACAGCTTCAATCATTCTTAGAGTATGGGTGAACCTACGAACAGGCTAAGAACAAGTTTTTCACTCAGGCAAAAAGATCTATCCAAAGTAAACAAGAGCTTTGAACTGGGAAGAAAGGGGATGATCAGAGATGAGAAACCTAATACCCTACTGCAAAGTTCTAGGGAAGAAGGACATGTGACAAAGCCTAACCTTGCCAAAGGGGAGAGCCATGTGAAGAAATAGCTAATGATGTACCAAATGAGAAGGGGAGATGACATGCTGGTTCCTGCATCCAGACCAGAGCAAGATGTGACTGAAAGGCCTAAAACCTGAGGAAGGAATTCATGACAAAGAATAGGAAAGTACCTTCATATTCCAAAGGTGCCAGGACTAGGGCTGATCCAAGGCCAATCACTGATATAGAGCAGAAGATAATCTGGCTCAGCTATATACAGTCAGAGGGCTGCAGCAGGAGGCCTTCCCTGGGTGTCAGGTTAGAAAAGAAGCTCTGAGAAGCAGGGCCCTCCCAGACTTAGGAATTGCTCCAACCCAAAACTACACAAAACAAGAAGTGAGAGTATCAGTAGTTGACAGTGGACAACAATAACTCTTCTTTTTTTTTTACTTTGGTTGCTTTACTTCTATGGTTTTCTTGATAAAATTACCCAGTTAAACCTTCTGGTCATTAAGTAGTTTTATCAGGTGAAAAGTGTCTCTACACCTGTGTTAAGAGGAACCAGCACACACAAGTAAGTTGGTGAAGTAATGACACGTTAGATCTACTCTAACACTTGAGAAATTTGGCATAAATGGCTTGGGGTGGGGGATTAGGGAAGTTGGTGCCCGTCTAGAAAACTGTAATAGCTTTCTGTCTTAGATATCTACAATAACAACATGTAAAAATAAATTACAATATTCAAAGCTGCATATATAAGAACTCAATCATCACAGTGAGCTGGAGGAACTCATGTAACTCATCTCTGACAACTGGCAGAAAACGAAGGGCATTTTAAGTAGGAGGAAATAACCAGCAATTCATATTCATAAGCCATTTCTAACTCCTGAGAACTTATTCCCTTTCAATGTGACTGCAGGGTTCCTTCTGTGACATGGAACCTAAATGAATCTGTGAAATCTGGTCTCTTGTAACAATACCACCAACTTGAATGGTCAACGCTATGTAACACTCAGCTTTCTCCTCTAAGTTCCAACTTTGATTGCCTTAAACAAAACGCTATAAAACAATATCTGAAAATCATCAAAATGTCTAACATGCTAAACATCTTGCTTATGACCACAAGTCAAAAGTAGGACTGTAACTAAAAGCTTTGACATTTTGAAAGTTGGAACTACATCTTACATATCCTTGGTCCTCAGCATCTAAACCAATGGCCCAAACATAGTAAGTAGCCACTTAAATATCTGCTGCTGAAAATGACAAAAAAGTCCAATGACATTTTAAAAGTATAACAATAATTATCTGATGCCAACTCAATAAATAATGAGTGAATAAATGCAGTGATCAAAAGAAATTCCTGTTAGGTTAATCAAATTGAGCTAATTTACTAGATAGTATTGCCTCAGAAAAGTATTTCAAAGAATTAGGCTTTAGTTATATTATATCTCTATTTCCTTGTTGACTAATCTATACTTTTAAAAGGGAAAGAATTCAAAACTAGGCTTAACATGCTTGACTCTGTCGCCTCAGATTAAGGTCCCAAAGAAATCTAAGAGCAGTAACTGAGATATTATACAGAAACTCTGCCTCATGTTTAAAGAGTTTTTAAGGAAAAAATTTTGTCTTAGGTGCCTGAAAGACTACTATCCTGTCCAACTGAATTTATTAGCGTTCTTTATTCTTTAATGCTTCATGGAGGCCTAATAAAGTCTTTTTAAATATGAGACTGCTAAGTACCTGGTGATGTGAAAATCATAGAGAGAAATGAATAAGGTCAGATGCCCAAAAGTGACAAGAAAAACATTCAATAACTTCATCTACAGTTAATGCATAGTCTGAAAACCTTTTCCATGCAAGGCAATAAATTTCTTTGGTATATTTAGATATGGCTAACTTAATTATCTTAAGAACATCACTTAATATTTTATCTTTGTCTAAGTGTCTGGGAACTTCTGAAATTTAATATATCATACTATAAATCTGAATGAGGGAGGTAATTTATATTAGGTATTAATGTCAAAAGAAGAAAACATAATTTCCTTAGAAACTGTTTAAACTATGAATGACTAAAAAAAGGTCATTTAAAGTCATTTTCTCATGCCTCCATATATCTTAAGAATCAGAATACCTCTGGTCTATTACCACTGCCAAATAAGAAGGATTTAGATATGCTCCAATTAAGTACAGATGCCTTACAACTAATTAGTAATTATTTAAAGTTAAACATTAAATTGTTCAACAGTTTACTTTAAAGCGAACTATTATAATAATTGGTGTAATAATAATTTTGTGTATAGAATACTGTTTGAAATCAAGTGGGTTATAGATTAGAAAATATGTTTTTGTTATATTGACTTTATATTGAAATGGCACTGGTAATAAAAATTTCTTATATATTTCTACAGCACATTGGCCAGTACATAATAAACCTCTGTTGCCTCCAACATTAAATACAGAAAAGAATTTGGCTGTTAATTATACTGTTAAACACTGGGAAAAATACACCCATTATAGCTTCTTGTATAATCACTTGCCATTTGAGAAATGATGTATCAAACTCCTTTGGCTCTTCCCATGAGAGGTACTTAGGGGGCTCAAGAAATTTTTTTCATTTTATACAAGGTTAAGCAGAGCTTAGCCCACACTCAAAAGCAAAATTCTTTAGGAAACCAAAGACTGAGAACATTCCTTATTCAGAAATTCCATTGTCAGGGAAATCACTAATACCAACTATCAAGGGAAAATGTCTCATTCCTATTGCAGGATCAGCTAAAGTGAAACTGCTTCTTTAGTTGCTAGGAAACAACCAACTCATTATATGCCATTATCAGAGCCCTAGAGAAGAAACTGGCATCTGCTTCACATTTGGGGATACTGGAGAATGAACTAAAAGCACTGAAACTGCTGCCAAAATCCCTGGCCTCCAGGGTTTACACTGTGACCACAGCAGGTGCTGACACCAGACTAGCCTTTGAAGTTTTCCTTTCCATACTCTTCTTCTAGTAACTAAAATTATTTTTCCAATATCCCGCATTTTTAAAGTCAAAGATTCTAACACTTCCTCATTTGAGTAAAATTAATTACATTTATGTCGAGCACAACTTAAAGGCAAAAAATATTACTCAGGAATCTTAACAAATAACAGAAAAATTTTAAACTATTAGTTATTCATTGAGTGAAATGTACTAGATGTTTATGCCTTTAATTATTTAAAGTCAAAATAGAAAATAAAAGGAAATTGTTTCCAAAATCAGGAGAATAAAAAGAAAAATATACCAATCAATCTAGTACTCAAAATGACATTCTAACATTTATCTGCCTAGTTTTCCTAATTGATCATAAAGTTTAACTTCTATTTTTATGGGCTGGAATGCTTTTTTGCAATGTATTACAAAGTGTTCATGAACATCAACATATTTATTCATCAGTCTCTTCCCTTCCTTTTAGCAGATGAGGTTGGAAGGAGGTGTGGTGATATTATGCAGATAAATTACTGGACATTGGCAACTGAAACCATGAGACTCTCTATACAACTGCTTCTGTATCCAGAAAAATAAGTTATCCTTCAGAAGAAGCTGCAGACATCGGTAAAAGAAGTTGACAGACTATCTTCCTTCACAAAATTACGAAGAATGCTCCTGGCAGAGCTCCCCTATCCTAATATAATTCTTTGCCCCATCTCCCACTCTGATGCTCACCCCATTTCAATTATTCATACCTGCCACTCTCAGCTAAATAATGTTCCCTTGATACTACTTCATACTTTTATTCTTAAACAATTCAGTTCCACTCCACCACCGTGACTACCTTCTCCCAGCCTGACTCTTACCTGTCTTATGAAACATCATTTCCACTAAAGTTGCCAGATACAGCAAATAAAAGTAGAACAAAATAAGGCCATCTGCAGCAACATGGGTGGACCTAGAGATTCTCATATTGACTGAGGTGGGTGAGACAGAGAAGGACAAATGTCATACAATATCACTTATATATGGAATCTAAAAGATGGTACAAGTGAACTTGTTTACAAAACAGAAAGAGAGTCACAGATGTAAAAAACAAACTTAGGGTTACCAGGGGAGAAAGGTAGTGGGGATGGGGGAGGGGGGAGGAAGAATAAATTGGGAGATTGGGGTTGACACATACACACTACTATATATATAATGGCTAATTACTAAGGACCTACTGTATAGCACAGCGAACTCTTCTCAATACTCTGTAATGACCTATATGGGAAAGAATCTAAAAAAGAGTAGATATATGTATATGTATAACTGATTCACTTTCCTGTACAGCAGAAACTAACACAACATTTTTTTTTTTTTTTTTTTTTGGCTGCATTGGCTCTTTGCTGCTTTGGGCGGCTCTCTCCAGTTGTGGTGAGCAGGGGCTACTCTTCCCTGCGGTGCGCGGGCTTCTCATTGTGATGGCTTCTCTTGCTGCGGAGCACGGGCTCTAGGTGCACAGGCTCAGTAGTTGTGGTGCATGGGCTTAGTTGCTCTGCGGCATGTGGGATCTTCCCAGACCAGGGATCGAACCTGTGTCCCCTGCACTGTCAGGTGGAGTCTTAACCACTGCACCACCAGGGAAGTCCCTAACATGACATTTTAAATCAATTATACTCCAATAAAAATTTTTTGAAAAATTAAGAGAAAAAAAAGTAGAGGACACTAACTCAGTTAAGTTTGAATACCAGATACACAATGAATACTTTTTTAGTGTGAGTATGTCCCAAACAATATTTGGGACATATCCATACTGAAAAATTATTTGCTGTATATCTGATATTCAAATTTAATTAAGTACATCCTGCATTTTATCTAGCAACCCTATTACCACCCCACCATGAGATAATTTGATCCTTGACCTTTTTCTCACTTTAATAGAAACCTGCCTTTCCTCAACAATACCACATTTCCAAAGTCAGAAGGAAGGAAAGTTGGGGGGGGGGGGGGGAGGAAGGGAGGGAGGAAGGAAGGAAAGAAAAGAAAGAAGGAAAGAAACGTCCAACTTGTCTAATGTCCCTCCTTCCCTAAACAAAATCAATTTATCTGTTACTTTTTACACCTGTTCCTCCCAAGCTACTGAATCACTTCTTCCCCACAACAGATGATTTCCAATTATGTGATGCCTCCAATTTTACATAGCCTCCTGATCCCTCCTGACTACCTGTCTTCCAGGAAACCAGGCCTTGAATTCAATGTTCCCTAACGCCCTGGATGTTTTTCTCCTTTGGCCTTTCTGCCATGCCATTCCTGGATCCAACAACAGATTTGCCCATGGCAGCTTTTAACCTTCAGAGAGCTGCTAAAGAGTCACAAAAATCCAGCAAATCTAAAATATCATAATATTTAGCATCCAGTGGGTCTTTGCTATTACACAGGGATCGTTTATCTCTTCATCTTTTTTTTATTGCTCTGAAACCTGTTAAAAAGCACTGCCTTTGGCCCATAGTATGCCTAAGCTTGATTTCAGAACCACCAGCATAATTTAGACTCACCTGGGATAATCTATAAAAAATGCAAACTCCTTGGCCCTCCCTCAGACCTACTGAAGGAAAATATTCAAGTGGGGGAGTGCAACAGAAAGCCTACAAATTTGAATTTTCAACTAGCTCTCCAGATAATTTTTATGAATACTGGAATTTGTGAACCAAATTTGCTCTATTGAGTAAACTCACTATCTTTTTCCTTCCACTGAGAAGATCAAGGAAAAAACAATTTTGGTTAACCTCTTTTTCATGATAGGAATAATGGGGTTCCCTCATCTATTCTTCTTTCCATTCTACTCACCAAACTTGGAACTAGAGACTTACTTTCCAAAAATAATTCATAACCCCATTTTAACTCCATTCCCTTTTGCCTCTTTCATAATATTCCTCTTTCAATAATCTCCTTCTTCACTGTATCCTATACCTTGGAAAAGGTATGGCTGTCCCATTTGGAAAACAAATGAAAAGGGTTTTCATTTGATACCATTCCTCCTTAAGCTTCTATCCTATTTTCCATTCCTTTTCCCCACTCCCCTGAATGGCCTATTTTATATAATGAGCAGAATACACCTCCACCTCCAAGGTCATGCTATAAATCCATTCTTAAACCCCTATAATCTGACTTTTTTCATTCACTGTTCTACTAAAGGATCACAAATGCCTACCTAGCATTTACTATTCCTTGCCCTTTTCAATCCTCATTCTCACTGACCTATCATTCTTAAAACTCTACAAACCAATGGTTCCCAAACTTGTCCACACACTGGAATCAGTTGGAAAGCTCCAAAAATGCTGATGCCTGGCTTACACACCAAGAGTTCATGATTTAATCTGTCTGGAGTGTGACCTGAAATTTGAAAATTTTAGAAGATTCCCAAATGATTCTAATATGCAGATATATTGGAAAACCATGGCTGCAAACACTTTATCTTTATGACATTAGTATCCTTAGTCCTTTTCCTACTTGAACTACTTCTTTTCCTCTTTACTAACTCCTTTTCCTCACAAAATCACCACCCCAAACTACGAATATTAACCAAAGAGAAGTCTTCAACTCATTACTATAATTAATATAATTCAAGTCATGAAAGTAGAAGAGATGTCTCAGGGAGGATGGTGGTGATGACAACAATAATAATGATACCTAATATCAACAAATCTAATACCCTGCTTATTATAAGATGTATCATTATTTTATGTAGCAAGAAAAGAGGAAAAACACCTAAGATGAGAAGGAGTCTAATAGAAGAAGCCTACATAAAGTAGGGACCCCAAAAGACTAAGCTCTCTTAAACTAAAGGTAAATAAAATATAAATCCTCAAGTTAGAAATAAATTTCAATGAAATGTGCATCTCTCCAGGCCCTGGCAGAAGGCAGAAAAACATCACCTAAAGACGATAAATCAGAAATTGGTACACATGGAGCTTTCCAATCTGAATTCTTACCACCTGAGTGGTCCCAAAAACCTCTAACAGAGAATTCTATTTTAAGTTGCCTCAGGTTGAAAATGTCCCAGGTGAATGGAGGCACAACACAAAGCATCTCTGAAAGAACCAGAATTCAAGCCACTGATAAAGGAATTCTAAGAAGCCATCACTTGCAAGATGCATCCTGATTTGAGAAATGTTAACATATGGAAAAAATCTAACTTGTATTAAGACTGATAAAATACAATAATAACAGGGCACATTTATGTGACACTTACTATGCTGTCTAAGCATATTACACATATTAACTCATTTAATCTTCACAGTGCAGTAGTTACCATTCACCCCATTATATACACAAGGAACTAAAGCCCAGAGAGGTTTTTGCCCAAGGACATGCAGCTATTAGGTGTGCAGTAGCGACTGGACTCAGGCAGATATGGCTCCATAGTCCATGCCCTTAGCTACTGAGCTATGAACATAACTTGTGGAGAACATCAACATATAAGGGGTAGGCAGATAAAAAGAACACAGATATAAAGGAATTCATGAAAGCTGCCAGAGAAAAAAGACATATTACCCACACGGGCACAATTCAGAAATGATGGCAGATTTCTTATTGGAAATAATGAAAAGCAGAAGACAATGGAACAGCACCTTTAAAAGATTGAAGGAAAAAAAATGCCAACACAGAATTCTACATGCACTGAAAAGATGAAGGGAAAATAAATAAATTTCCAACAAATAAAAGTTAAAAATACTCTTCATCAGGAGACCCACACCACAAAAAAAGACGAAAACAACTTCGTCAAGATAAGGAAAATGGATGAAACTCAGATTTAAGGAAATGAAAAGCACAGAAAAAACAAAGTTGTGGGTAAATATGAAAGACTGTTTTCCTAATTTCTTTAAAAGATGACTATTTAAATAAATTTATAACACTGTATTGTGAGATTTAATAAAGTATATGTATTTAAAATACATCACAACAATACACACAGAATGGGAGGTGGTATTTGGTTGGCCAGAAAGTTCGTTTGGGTTTTTCCATAACATCTTACAGAAAAACCCAAATGAACATTCTGGCCAACCCAATAAATGGAACAATACTGTTAGAAAGTAATTAATCATGTGATTAACAATATAAACCTTAAGAAGACTGTGAAAAGAAAGCATATTATTATCTCTAAAATAGCCACTGAATACTAATAGGAAGAGGTTTAGTTTAAAAGCCAATGAAAGAATTTAAACGGAATTCAAGAAATATTTCATTAATCCAAAAGAATACAGTAAAAGAAAAGCAGAGGAAGAAAAAAATAGATGGAACAAATGAGAAAAAAAAGTAAAATGGCAGACTTAAATCCAACCATATAAATAATTATAGTAAGTGTAAATGGATTAAACAATCCAAATTAAAAGGCAAAAATTATTAATTAGACTTCAGACTGTATAAAACAGCAAGACACAACTAAATGCTGTCTACAAAGATCCACCTTAAGTATAATGAAATAGAAGATTAAAAGTAAAAAGATAAAAAAGATATTCTCTGGAAATGGGGTATGCACAAGAAAACTAATGTGGCTACATTAGTATCAAATAAAGTAGACTTCAAGATGAGCGTTTACCAGAGATAAAGAGGAACATTTCATAAAAATAAAAAGGTCAATTGACCAGGAAGACATAACAATTCTAAACAGGTGATTAGAGCTTCAAAATATATGAAGCAAAAAACAAAATACAGAAATGAACAAATTCACAATCACAGCTGGAGATTTTAACACTCCTCTCCCACTAATTGATAGAATAACTAGACAAAACAAAAAAATCAGTAATGATGTGAAAGATTTGAATAACATTGTCAACCTGACCTAAATGATATTCATTGAACATTAACCACAAAAACTACAAAATACACATTCTTTCTAAAAGCACAATGGAACAATCACAAAGACAGATCACATGCTGGTCCATAAAATAAGTCTGAAAAAATTTTAAGACTGATATCTTACAGAGTAAATTCTCTAACCAAAACAAAATTACACTAGAAACCAATGCCATTAAGTTATTAAGAAGATTCCCTACTGTTTAGAAATTAAGCAACACACTACAAGTATCCACAGGTAAAAGAAAAGGAAATTAGAAATTATTTTGAATTGTTTGACAATGAAAACATAACATCAGAATTTGCAGGATTCTAAGCAATGACTAGAGATAAATCTATAGCCATAACTACATACATTAAAAAACAAGAAATGTTTATCATCAATTACCTAAGTTTCTACCTTCAGAAGATAGAAAAAGAAGAGCAAATAAAACCTGAAATAGGGCTTCCCTGGTGGCACAGTGGTTAAGAATCCACCTGTCAAGGCAGGGGACACAGGTTCAAGCCCTGGTTTGGGAAGATCCCACATGCCACGGAGCAACTAAGCCCATGTGCCACAACTACTGAGCCTGCGCTGTACAGCCCACGAGCCACAGCTACTGAGCCTGCATGCCACAACTACTAAAGCCCATGTGCCTAGAGCTGCTGCTCTACAACAAGATAAGCCACTGCAATGAGAAGCCCACACACCGCAATGAAGAGTAGCCCCCGCTCACCGCAACTAGAGAAAGAGAGAAAGCCTGCACGCAGGAACGAAGACCCAATGCAGCCAAAAATAAAATAAATAAATTGATTTTAAAAAACCCTGAAATAAATAGTAACAGTATGACCAGAAAACAATGAAATAAGAAAAACATAAAATAGCGAAATTTTAAAGGGCCAGAAGTTGATCCTTTGAAAAAATTAACAAAATTGAAAAATCCCTAGCAAGAAAAATGAGGAATAAAAGACAGAAAAAACAAATTGCTAACATTAGGAATTCAGAGGGAACACTGCTACATCCTATATCCTATCTGAAAATGTAATAAGGCAATACTATGAACAAAGTTCATGTATATATTCTACAAATCAGGTGAAATGAACAAATTCTTGTAAAACTCAACAAAACTGAAACAAGATGAAATGAAAGCTCTGAATAGAATTAGTCCTCAGAAACTTTCTCCCCACCCACAGTGGCTGAGGGCAGGGCAGTGGGGAGGGGGGGAAGCACTACTCCAGCTCTAGGCTTCCTTGGTAAACTCCACCAAATACAAACTTTAAACCAAAGCTAATAATCTTTCACAAAATAGAAGAGGAGAGAAGTACTTCCAAACGCATTTTATGAGGCCAAGATAGTTCTCAAAAAACACCTGAAAAAGACATTACCGGAAAAAAAACTTAGAAACCAATATTCTTCATAAATATTGATCTAAAACTCCTTAATAAAATACTGGCAAATTGAACCCAGCAACATATTAATAGTAAGTATACTATTATTTATTGTAATTAAAATATCATGACCAAGGAGAATTTATCTCAGGAATGCAAGTTTGGTCTAAGATCAGAAAATCAATCAATGTATTATAAATTACCACATTAATAGAATAAAGGAGAAAAACCACATGATCATTTCAATAAATGAAAAAAAAGAAGCATTTGAAGAAGTTCAACACCCATTCAGGATAAAAGCTCCTCAGCAAACAAAGCAACAGAAAGGAATTTCTTCAACCTGATAGAGGGCATCAATAAAAACCTACAGCTATCATCTTTCTTTTTCTTTTTTGAATTTTTGAGTTTCGTTTTATTTATTTTTTTATACAGCAGTTCTTATTACTCATCCACTTTATACACATCAGTGTATACATGTCAATCCCAATCTCCCACTTCATCCAACCACCATCCCCACCCCCTGCCGCTTTCCCCACTTGCTGTCCATACGCTTGTTCTCTACATCTGTCTCCCACTTTCTGCCCTGCAAACCGGTTCATCTATACCATTCTTTTAGGTTCCAAAATATGCGTTAATATACGATATCTTTTTTTCTCTTTCTGACTTACTTCACTCTGTATGACAGTCTCTACATCCATCCCCATCTCTACAAATGACCCAATTTCATTCCTTTCTATGGCTGAGTAATATTCCATTGTATATATGTACACTACTTCTTTATCCATTCGTCTGTCGATGGGCATTTAGGTTGCTCCCATGACCTGGCTATTGTAACTAGTGCTGCAATGAACACTGGGATGCCTGTATCTTTTTGAATTATGGCTTTTCTGGGTATATGCACAGTACTGGGAATGCTGAGCTCATATGGTAATTCTATTTGTAGTTTTTTAAGGACCCTCCATACTGTTCTCCATAGTGGCTGTATCAATTTGCATTCCCACCAACAGTGCAAGAGGGTTCCTTTTTCTCCAAACCCTCTCCAGCATTTGTTGTTTGTAGATTTTCTGATGATGCCCATTCTAACTGGTGTGAGACAATACCTCATTGTAGTTTTGATTTGCATTTTTCTAACAATTAATGATGTTGAGCAGCTTTTCATGTGCTTCTTGGCCATCTGTATGTCTTCTTTGGAGAAATGTCTATTTAGGTCTTCTGCCCATTTTTGGATTGGGTTGTTTTATTTTATATTGAGCTGCATGAGCTGTTTATATATTTTGGAGATTAATCCTTTGTCCATTGATTCGTTTGCAAATATTTTCTCCCATTTTGAGGGTTGTCTTTTCGTCTTCTTTATGCTTTCCTTTGCTGTGCAAAACGCTTTAAGTTTCATTAGGTTCCATTTGTTTATTTTTGTTTTTATTTCCATTACTCTAGGAGGTGGATCAAAAAAGATCTTGCTGTGATTTATGTCAGAGTGTTCTTCCTATGTTTTCCTCTAAGAGTTTTACACTGTCTGGTCTTCCATTTAGGTCTCTAATCCATTTTGAGTTTATTTCTCTGTATGGTGTTAGGGAGTGTTCTAATTTCATTCTTTTACATGTGGCTGTCCAGTTTTCCCAGCACCACTTATTGAAGAGACTGTCTTTTCTCCATTGTATATCCTTCTCTCCTTTGTCATAGATTAGTTGACCATAGGTGCATGAGTTTATCTCTGGGCTTTCTATCCTGTTCAATTGATCTATATTTCTGTTTTTGTATCAGCACCATATTGTCTTGATTACTGTAGCTTTCTAGTATAGTCTTAAGTCAGGGAGTCTAATTCCTCCAGCTCCGGTTTTTTCCCTCAGACTGCTTTGCCTATTTGGGGTCTTTTGTGTCTCCATACAAATTTTAAGATTTTTTGTTCTAGTTCCATAAAATATGGCATTGTTAATTTGATAGGGATTGCATTGAATCTGTAGATTGCTTTGGGTAGTATAGTCATTTTCACAATATTGATTCTTCCAATCCAAGAACATGGTATATCTCACCATCTGTTGGTATCATCTTTAATTTCTCTCAACAGTGTCTTATAGTTTTCTGCATACAGGTCTTTTGATCCCTAGGTAGGTTTATTCCAAGGTATTTTATTCTTTTTGTTGCAATGGTAAATGGGAGTGTTTTCTTAACTTCTCTTTCAGATTTTTCATCATTAGTGTATAGGAATGCAAGAGATTTCTGTGCATTAACCTTCTATTCTGCTACTTCACCAAATTCACTGATTAGCTCTAGTAGTTTCTGGTAGCATCTTTAGGATTCTCTATGTATAGAATTATGTCATCTGCAAACAGTGACAGTTTTATTTCTTCTTTTCCAATTTGTATTCCTTTTATTTCTTGTACTTCTCTGATTGCCATGGCTAGGACATCCAAAACTATGTTGAATAATAGTGGTAAGAGTGGACATCCTGGTCTTTTTCCTGATCTTAGAGGAAATGCTTTCAGTTTTTCACCAGTGAGAATGATGTTTGCTGTGGGTTTGTCATATATGGACTTTACTGTGCTCAGGTAGGTTCCCTCTCTGCCCACTTTCTAGAGAGTTTTTATCATAAATGGGTGTTGAATTCTGTCAGAAGCTTTTTCTGCATCTATTGAAGTCATCATATGGTTTTTCTTTTTCAATTTGTTAACATGGTGTATCACATTGATTGATTTGCATATATTGAGGAATCCTTGCATCCCTGGGATAAATCCCACTTGATCATGGTGTATGATCCTTTTAATGTGTTGTTGGATTCTGTTTGCTAGTATTTTGTTGAGGATTTTTGCATCTATATTCATCAGTGATATTGGTCTGTAATTTTCTTTTTTTGTAGTATCTTTGGTTTTGGTATCAGGGTAATGTTGGCCTCATAGAATGAGTTTGGAAGTGTTCTTTCCTCTGCAATTTTTTGGAAGAGTTTGAGAAGAATGGGTGTTAGCTTTTCTCTAAATGTTTGATAGAATTCACCTGTGAAGCCATCTGGTCCTGGACTTTTGTTTGTTGGAAGATTTTTAATCACAGTTTCAATTTCATTACTTGTGATTGGTCTGTTCATATTTTCTATTTCTTCCTGGTTCAGTCTTGGAAGGTTATACCTTTCTAAGAATTTGTCCATTTCTTCCCAGTTGTCCATTTTACTGGCATAGAGTTGCTTGTCGTAGTCTCTTAGGATGCTTTGTATATCTGCAGTGTCCATTGTAACTTCTCCTTTTTCATTTCTAATATTATTGATTTGAGTCCTCTCCCTCTTTTACTTGATGAGTCTGCTTAATGGTTTATCAATTTTGTTTATCTTCTAAAAGAACCAGCTTTTAGTTTTATTGATCTTTGCTATTATTTTCTTTGTTTCTATTTCATTTATTTCTGCTCTGATTTTTATGATTTCCTTCCTTTTGCTAACTTTGGGTTTTGTTTGGTCTTCTTTCTCTAGTTCCTTTAGGTGTAAGGTTAGATTGTTTATTTGAGATTTTTCTTCTTTCTTGAGGTAGGCTTGTATATCTATACATTTCCCTCTTAGAACTGCTTTTGCCGAATCCCATAGGGTTTGGATCATCGTGTTTTCATTGTCATTTTTCTCTAGGCATGTTTTAATTTCCTTTTTGATTTCTTCAGTGATCACTCGGTTATTTAGTAAAGTATTGTTTAGCCTCCATGGGTTTGTGTTTTTTACGTTTTTTTCCCTGTAACTGAATTCTAATCTCATAGCACTGTGGTCAGAAAAGATGCTTGATATGATTTCAGTTTTCTTAAATTTACTGAGGCTTGATTTGTGACCCAAGATGTGATCTATTCTGGAGAAGGTTCCTTATGCACTTGAGAAGAAAGTGTAATCTGCTGTTTTCGGATGGAATGTCCTATAAATATCAATTAAATCTATCTGGTCTATTGTGTCCTTTAACGCTTCTGTTTCCTTATTAATTTTCTGTTTGGATGATCTGTCCATTGGTATAACTGAGGTGTTAAAGTCCCCCAGTATTATTGTGTTACTGTCAATTTCCTCTTTTATAGCTGTTAGCAGTTGCCTTATGTATTGAGGTGCTCCTATGTTGGGTGCATATATATTTATAATTGTTATATCTTCTTCTTGGATTGATCCCTTGATCATTATGTAGTGTTCTTGTCTCTTGTAACATATTTTATTTTAAAGTCTATTTTATCTGCTATGAGTATTGCTACTCCAGCTTTCTTTTGATTTCCATTTGCATTGAATATCATTTTCCATCCCCTCACTTTCAGTCTGTATGTGTCCTTAGGTCTGAAGTGGGTCTCTTGTAGACACCATATATATGGGTCTTGTTTTGTATCCATTCAGCAAACCTGTGTCTTTTGGTTGGAGTCTTTAATCCATTCACGTTTAAGGTAATTATTGATATGTATGTTCCTATTACCATTTTCTTAATTGTTTTGGGTTTGTTTTTGTAGGTCCTTCTCTTGTGTTTCCCATTTAGAGAAGTTCCTTTAGCATTTGTTGTAGAGCTGGTTTGGTGGTGCTGAATTCTCTTAGCTTTTGCTTGTCTGTAAAGCTTTTGATTTCTCCATCGAATCTGAATGAGATAATCTTGGTTGTAGGTTGTAGGTTGGTTGTAAAGTAATCTTGGTTGTAGGTTCTTCCCTTTCATCACTTTAAGTATATCATGCCACTCCCTTCTGGCTTGTAGAGTTTCCGCTGAGAAATCAGCTGTTAATCTTATGGGAGTTCCCTTGTATGTTATTTGTCATTTTTCCCTTGCTGCTTTCAATAATTTTCTTTGTCTTTAATTTTTTCCAATTTGATTACTATGTGTCTCGGCATGCTTTTACTTGGGTTTGTCCTGTATGGGACTCTCTGTGCTTCCTGGATTTGGGTGGCTATTTCCTTTCCCATGTTAGGGAACTTTTCGACTATAATCTCTTCAAATATTTTCTCAGGTCCTTTCTCTCTCTCTTCTCCTTCTGGGACCCCTATATTGCGAATGTTATTGCCTTTAATGTTGTCCCAGAGGTCTGTTAGGCTGTCTTCATTTCTTTTCATTCTTTTTTCTTTATTCTGTTGCGCAGTGGTGAATTCCACCATTCTGTCTTCCAGGTCACTTATCCTTTCTTTTGCCTCAGTTATTCTGCTATTGATTCCTTCTAGTGTACTTCTCAATTCAGTTACTGTATTCTTCATCTCTGTTTGTTTGTTCTTTAATTCTTCTAGATCTTTGTTAAACACTTCTTGCATCTTCTTGATCTTTGCCTCCATTCTTTTTCCGAGGTCCTGGATCACCTTCACTATCATTATTCTGAATTCTTTTTCTGGAAGGTTGTCTATCTGCACTTCATTTAGTTGTTTTTCTGGGGTTTTATCTTGTTCCTTTATCTGGTACACAGCCCTCTGCCTTTTCATCTTGTCTATCTTTCTGTGAATGTGCTTTTTGTTCCACAGGCTGCAGGACTGTAGTTCTTCTTGCTTCTGCTGTCTGCTCCTGTGGACGAGGCTGTCTAAGAGGCTTCTGCAAGTTTCCTGATGGGAGGGACTGGTGGTGGGTTGATCTGGCTGCTGCTCAGGTGGGCAGAGTTCAGTAAAACTTTAATCCACTTGTCTGCTGATGGGTGGGGCTGGGTCCCCTCCCTGTTGGTTGTTTGGCCTGAGGCCACCCCAACCCGGAGCCTACCCAGGCTCTTTGGTGGGGCTAACGGCAGACTCTGGGAGGGCTCACACCAAGGAGTACTGCCCAGAACTTCTGCTGCCAGTGTCCTTGTCCTCACGGTGAGACAGAGCCACCTCCCGCCTCTGCAGGAGACCCTCCAACACTAGCAGGTAGCTCTGGTTCAGTCTCTATGGGGTCACTGTTCCTTCCCCTGGGTACCGATGCCCACACTACTTTGTGTGTGCCCTCCAAGACTGCAGTCTCTGTTTCCCCCAGTCCTGTCAAAGTCCTTCAATCAAATCTCACCAGCCTTTGAAGTCTGATTCTCCAGGAAGTCCTCCCCCTGTTGCCAGACCCCCAGGTTCGGAAGCCTGACGTGGGGCTCAGAACCTTCACTCCAGTTGGTGGACTTCTGTGGAATAAGTGTTCTCCAGTTTGTGAGTCACCCACCAGCAGTTATGGGATTTGATTTTATTGTGATTGCACCCCTCCTACCATCTCATTGTGGCTTCTCCTTTGTCTTTGGATGTGGGGTATCTTTTTTGGTGAGTTCCAGTGTTTTCCTGTTGATGATTGTTCAGCAGTTAGTTGTGATTCTGGTGTTCTCACAAGAGGGAGTAAGAGCACATCTTTCTACTCCACGAACTTGAACCAATAGCTATCATCTTTCTTAATGAAGAAATATTTAATGTTAATGTCACTAGATGTGACATTTCCCTTTTATTGTACAGCTTGGTAAAGAGAATAAATATCATTAAATAAGAAAAAAAAAATCTGGATGAAGACCAGCATGTCTGCTTTCATCTTTTCTGTTCAACACTGTACTGGTAGTACTAGCCAGTTCAATAAGAAGACAAGAAAATGAAATGAAAAGAATAGATTGGAAAGAAAGAAATGAAGCTGTTTTACTTGCAGACAATATAATCATGTGCATACAAGGTACCAAGAAAGCTACTAAATAACTACTTAAAAACAAATTTGGAAAAATTATGAATACAAGTTTAATATACAAAAATCAATAGTATATGTACTATGTGCTAACTGTAAACAATTTGAAACTAAACACACAAAAAAATTCCATTTACAATATCATCAAAGAAAACTAAAACACTTAAGATAAATCTAACAAATGAATTACAAGACCTATAAACTGAAAACTATATAATATTACTCCAAGAAATTAAAGAAAATCTAAATAAATGTAGAAACATACCATGCTCAGGGTTAGAAGACTCAATGTTGTCAGGATCTCGATTCACCCAAAACTGATCTATACTGATAGTTCGATACTATCCTAATGAAAATACCAACATGCTTTTCTACACAAATTGGTAAGTTGAATATAAAATTTATACAGAAATGTAAAAGAACCTAGAATAGTCAAAACAATCTTAAGAAAGAACAAAGTTGGAGGACTCTCACTTTCTGATATTAACCCTTCTATACAGCTTCAATCATCAAGACAGTATGGTTCTACTTTAAGGATTAAACTATTCATGGAACACAACACAGTGTCCAGAGATAGACCCATACACATATGCTTAATTGATTTTTGTCTAATGTATCAATTCAATTCAATAGGGAAAGGGAAGTCTTTTAAACAAAGTGCTAGAACAATTAGATAAACTATTATAATGTGTGTTTTCCAACACCGCCAAGCAATTAAGTCAATTCTGACAGTATCTACCTGGAGAGAGCATCAGATCCCATAGGTTAAGGGCTTAGTCCCGAAAGACTGCACCCAATTCAGATGCCAATCAGAAGTTCAGGCTATTACATGTGCTTCTGGGCTGACTGGCTATAAATGTGAGGTTCGCATGACCCCCTCCTCAGGTTCAGTTAAAAGCGTACCTCATTGTATCACACTTCACAGATATTGCATCTTTTACAAATTGAAAGTTTGTGGCAACCCTGCATCAAGCAAGTCTATCAGGACCATTTTTCCAAGTGAGCATTTACTCACTCTGTGTCTCTGTGTCACATTTTGGTAATCCTTGCAATATTTCAAACTTTTTCATTATTATCATATTTGTTATTGTGATCTGTGATCACTGATCTTTCATGTTACTATTGCAAAAAGATTACGACTTGCTGAAGGCTCAGCTGATGGTTAACACTTTTTAGCAATAAAGTATATTTTAATTAAGGTATGCACTTTTTTCTTTTTAGACATAATGCTATTGCACACTTAATAGACTAAAGTATAATGGAAACGTAACTCTCATGTGCACTTGGAAACAAAAAAGTTTATGCAACTGCTTTATTGTGATATCCCCTTCACTGCAGTGGTCTGGAACCAAACCCACAATATCTGAGGTTGCCTGTATTTCACTAGAGCAGCTCACAGAACTCAGAGAAATGTTTACTTACGTTTACCAGTTTATTATAAAGGGTATTATAAAGGATACAGATGAACGGCCAGATGAAGAGGTAAATACAAGGTTCAGAAGGGCCCTGAGCACAGGAGCTTCTGTCCCCATGGAACTAGAGTACACAACCCACCCAGCATGTGTGTCTGTTTTACAACCCAGAAGCTCATCGAATCTTGTTGTTCAAGAATTTTCATAGAGCTTAATCTGCAGCCCACCCCACTTCCCCTTCCCAGAGGTCAGTAGGAGAGGCTGAAAGTTCTAACCCTCTAAATACTCGGCCTTGCTGGTGACCAGTCCCATCCTGAGGCTATCTAGGGGTCCTACCCCAAGTCACCTCACTAGCATGAACTAGCAGGTGTGCTCAAAAAGAGGCTCCTTATGAATGACAAAGGACAATCCTATCACTCAGGAAATTCCAAGGGTTTTAGGAGCTTTGTGTCAGGACCCAAGGACAAAGAATAAATATATTTCCTATTATGACACAATATGAAAAAATATAAACCTTGATCATTATTATCTCACTTCATACAAAAAAATTAATTCCAGATATACAAGCCAGACCTGTAAATTTTAAAGGTAAAAATATACACGAGAATATCTTTACAACCTTGGGGTAGACAAAGGCAAAGATTTCTTAGAGAGGGCAGAAAAAGCACTAAGCATTAAGAAAAAAAAAATTGGGGGGGGCGGATAAATTGGATTTCACGAAAATTTAAAACTTCAGCTCATCACAAGGCAAGCCACAGACTGGGAGAAATATTCCCAATACATGTATCTGACAATGGACTCATAACCAGAATATATTAAAACTCTTGCAACTCAATTACAAGAAGAAAAATGAGCCAAAAACAAAAGAGTGAAAGACTTGAACATACACTTCATGAAAGAAGATACAGCAATATCTAACATGCACATGAACAGGGGCTTAACATCACTGACCATCAGGGAAGCACAAATTAAAACCATCAGAAGATATCATTTTATACCCACAAGTGAACAGAATGACCACACCAAACACTGACAAAGATGTGAACAACTGGAACTCTTATGAACACTTGTACAAGTATTTATAGCAGCATTATTCATAATGGCCAAAAACTGGAGACTACCTAAATGTCTATCAACAGAAGAATAGCTAAAACAATATTGGGTTATATTCATGCAAAGGAATACTACTCAGCAATAAAAAGGACTCAGCTACTGATACATGCAACAAGGATGACTTCAAAAGCATTAGACTAAGAAAAAGAAACCAGATACAAAAGGCTATATACTATAAGGTTCCCTTTATATGAAGTATAGGAACATGTAAAACTCATTTTGGTGATAGAAATCACAACAATCATGGCCTATGGGTGTGGGACTGACTACAAGAGAGCCCAAGGAAACTTTCTAGGGGAATAGAAATGTCCTCTATCTTGATTGGGGTACGGTTACACAGTCATATATGTTTATCAAAAATCACTGAACTCCACATATAAGATCTGTGAATCCTATTATAAGTTTAACTCAGTAAATTAAAAGAAAGAGGGAAAAAAACTTTAAAAAAGATTCCAGTTCAAGATGGCAGACCTATCACAAGTATTTATCATCTCCCCACAAAATAGTAACTGGGAAGGGACAGGAGAAGAGCTTCTGGAACATTGGTATTCTATTTATCTTGTCCTGAATGAGTATAAAGGTGTTTTCACTTTGGGATAATCCATCTATCTGGACACTTATGATCTGTACCTTCTTCTACATATGTGTTATATTCAATTTTTTTAATCAGCCAATGAACCAGGTACCCTCCACAATCCACTGCTATATAGAGCATCTATCCAGCTACTATATTTTCAACAAAGGATGTTAAATTTACCAAATGCTGGTCTGCTTTCTAAAGCAAAACAAAAACAAAACACTCCTTAATTAATAGCTCAGATGATTAGCACTGGTCACGGTATGATCCGAAAATGTCAGCTTTCAGCTCTTATTAAAATGTGCAGATGACAAAAGCAGCTTTACAAAAGACTGTACGGCAAACATGCAGTCCAATATCCTAATATCCTAGAGGATGCTCTAGGTATCCTCTAAGTATCCCAATAAAATAAGTAATGGGGGGCTTCCCTGGTGGCGCAGTTGTTGGAGAGTCCGCCTGCCGATGCAGGGGACACGGGTTCGTGCCCCGGTCCGGGAAGATCCCACGTGCCGCGGAGCGGCTGGGCCCGTGAGCCATGGCCGCTGAGCCTGCGCGTCCGGAGCCTGTGCTCCACAACGGGGGAGGCCACAACAGTGAGAGGCCCGCGTACCGCAAAAAAAAAAAAAAGTAATGGGGCTTCCCTGGTGGCGCAGTGGTTGAGGGTCCGCCTGCCGATGCAGGGGACACGGGTTCGTGCCCCGGTCCGGGAAGATCCCACATGCCGCGGAGCAGCTGGGCCCGTGAGCCATGGCCGTTGAGCCTGCGTGTCCGGAGCCTGTGCTCCCCAACGGGGGAGGCCGCAACAGTGAGAGGCCCACATACCGCAAAAAAAAAAAAAAAAAAAGTAATGGATTCATTTTCTCGCCCCTGATATTCATTCTGATATTTTGTAGTATGTTTGCTAAAAATGTATCTTCAGCATTTTTCAGAATAAACTGTGACTTTTATACGATTTATGTGCCAGCAAGTCAAACTGCCACATCTCCAGTAGGTCCTCTGCCAAACTACCAAATTCCCTAAAATTTTTTTTTTTTTTTTTTTGCGGTACGCGGGCCTCTCAGTGTTGGGGCCTCTCCCATTGCAGAGCACAGGCTCCGGACGCGCAGGCTCAGTGGCCATGGCTCACGGGCCCAGCCACTCTGCGGCATGTGGGATCTTCCCGGACTGGGGCACGAACCCGCGTCCCCTGCATCGGCAGGTGGACTCTCAACCACTGCGCCACCAGGGAAGCCCCCTAAATATTTTTTAAGCTGAGCATTTAATAAATGTTGAGAAAAATAATGAATTAAATCAGACGATTGAAGTGTTGAGAGCCTGGTTAAACTCAGAAATCAAAAATGTATGATGCCAGAAATTAACACAAGTATTCTACATTCTCCAACAGTACTCAGCAGTAGATACAAAAGGCTGGGTTATGGTGGGACATTGAGAATACAGAATTGGCATCCTGCCTCCTCTTCCCTTCCCCAACACCCCACAAAATAAAAAAATAATATACTTCTGGTTCCTTCAGACTTTTGATCTTCTCACCTCTGGTCTCAAAAAGTTTTCTTTGTTTATAAAAGCAGGTACTAAATCTAAGTGTGAGCTTCAGGTGCAGTCTTTCTGTAGCCTAATTATTCGAACTGTCAGGTTTAATCTCATTCTGTGGGAAACTCCCTTTGTCCCTCTCCTGACGGCAGGTACACACTTGCTCTCTCTCTTCCAGGCTCAGGGGCTCATTTGCAGATGCTTTTGTCACCTGTTGGAATCTGAGATCTAAAAGGATCCCTGAGATTTAAAAAGGACAGAAAAGAGAGAACTTGCTCACCCCTTGCTGGGCACGGGCTATGGGGATTCTATATCTCTGAGCTAGGAACACCAACCCTTGGCCTGGACTTCTGTGTCTCTTCTCATTGACTTGGATCTCTAAGTGTCTGATCACTGTGGAAAGTGGAAGTACTTCCATCTTCTTGTGGCCATCCATAAAGACTTAGGAGGAATTCTGAATCATTTCCTGTTGAGAATTCTAACACTAACGTAGGACGGGGGAAATTAATATTGTCAATGAGAAAATGTTGCCTGCCATATCAGTAAACAAGGATGTTGCAGCCATCAAGCCATCACATTACCGCCTCCCTGACAGTTAGCCCTGAGGGAACTCAGGATAGAAACAGGATGCCCCCCATCTAGCAGTCAGCTGCTGCAGCCACCCCTGATGGTGCACCCTGAGGAAACTCAGGATGAGAAAGCACAGGATACTGGCCCCAGATAACCGAGGGCCCCAGATATCAAAGGAAGGATTTCAACAGGCCCAAACTCTTGCATCCTCCCATACATAGACAAGCGCTAAATTCCTTAATTTGAGATATATGATTTTCTTAAATTAAGAGTAATCTTTTGATGTTCTGACTACCTGCCTTTGCTGCAAAAACTCTTATATACCCTGGCCCCTCCCTTACCTCTTCGAAGCAGTCCCTTAGAGTTAACTGAGAGACTGCATCCTGGGATGAAGTCCTCAGTTTTGTCCGCCAAATAAAACATAATTCTCAACTTACAGGTTGCATAATTTTTTCAGCTGACAATATTAAAATCAAAATTCTCTTTCTGGTGTTTCCAAATTTCCACTGACTCTAACTTTAATTATAAACTGAATAAAGATTGTTTTAGAATTTCCTTAAAGAAAAAAACAAAAAAATCCTAGCTTAATCCACAGAAATAAAGGTCAAGATCACAAAGGAACTGGAATAGATGGGATCAGGAGTATAACTGAAATAACCAACTATGGGATCTGAGTGTGAAAGAGGAAGAAATGCAGCCAAGAGACTTAAATGTGCTGAGAAAATAGGAGGATTCTGGGACCAAAGATCAAAGAGCACATTTATCAGAACTCAAGCAGCAGAAAAAAGACAAGATGTTACCATGAAAAAAGAAGAGTTTCAGAGTTCAAGACATATTATATCTACTTACTTTCACAACTGGAAATGAATATAGGAATATCTATGATTAGAACTGCCAGCCTATGGCATGGTGCCTGACCCAGAGTAAAACATGAATAAATAAGGCGTAATTGTTATAAGTCAGTGGAGAAAATCCAAAGTACTTATAATATTTACCTAGAACATAATTAACTATAAATTCACAGTTACTAAGAAAAAATAAAATTTATTCCTATAAATAACATAGAGCTCATCTGATATTTTTAGATTATCCAGTCAACTGTTCTTTTCCTTAAGGACAAATTCAAGTTGATTGGACAGATACTATGTAAATAAATATGTAGCCATATGTACTCGGAGTAAAATAAAATTTCATTTTGTTCTGAAGCAATCTTAATCATAAGCACTGTGGTTTATAGAATTTTTTCTACATCTAAGGAATTTCTACACTGCCCTTATAACTCAGTATTGGCCACAATGAAATTAACCATAAATCTAAAAGCGGCAGATTACTTATAAAATAAATTTCCTTGCCTTGATGTAGACTCAAGAGTCTGAACAGAAAAACAGAATAATATAAAATAAGACATTAGATTTTAGTACTAATAAGCAACGGGAAAGATTCAATCATGTGACAGTGAAAGTTGGTCTTGGCGCCACACACCTCATTATAAATTCAGTATATCGACTGGGTTGTTTTGCAAAACATCTCAAACCTGACTGCAAATTTTAACGGCTCTCCAATCAGAAAATATTAACCACAGTGTGCCGATAATAAAATGATGCTTAATGCAATTTTCTTACCTGCCTCAACAGTTTCTCAATGGCTGACATTACCATAAGGCCTCTCCAAACAATGGGTGCAGTCTCTTCAATCAGGAAGCCCATGGACATACTGCAATGGGAAACCAAAAATACAACTAATTTATATAAGTTAATATTATTCTGAAAAGTAACATAAAGTAAAAAAGATATGCTCACCAAGCAATACCATAATTCAAAAGAGGCCGCATTAAGTTACCTGAAATAAGAAAAAAACATCTTTTAGAAGAGTAAGTCATTATACATAAACATATTGCCTGTTTTCTTATCAAAGAGTGTCAAATTAAAAATATAAATAAGCTACTCATATTGCTAGTCTTTCACTTCCAACTAATTCACCTCAATTTGCAACAGTTTAAACATTATACCAAGCATACAACTAATACACCTAATGGATGCAACATCTAAAAATAGATGGGATATAGTTTTATTAAGAAACACTTCATCTACTATTTTCAAATGTTCTAAAAAAATAACCTCAGTAAGTAATTTTGTCCACCAGCTTTATTCATATATATTGATAAATAAATTATATACATATGCTTATCTAGTATGTGCATACAATGTATATTTGCAAACACACACACACAGTTATTTCTTTTCTTTACTTGAAATTTTGGAAAAATATATAAGAATCCAAAAAAAGTAACAAACTCTATTTCGTATCTCAACATAATAAAAGTCAAATGTGAAAAACCCACAACAAGCATCATACTCAATAGTAAAAGACTGAACATTTTTCCTCTAAGATCAGGAACAAGATAAGGATGCCCACTTTTGCCACTTTTATTCAACATAATACTGAAAGTTATAGCCAGAGCAATGAGGCAAGAAAAAGAAATAAACAGCATCCAAATTGGAAAGGGAGAAGTAAAGTTTTCTCTTCTCACAGATGTTATGATCTTATAAATAAAACCCTGAAGGTTCCATAAAAAACTACTGGAGCTAATAAATAAATCTGGTAAAGTAGAGGATACAAAGTCAAAATACTTCATTTCTATACACTAACAATGAACAATCTGAAAAGGAAATTATGAAAATCCCATTTATAACAACATCAAAAAGAATAAATACTTTGGAATTTACTTAATCAAGGAGGTAAAAGACTTGCAAAATGAAAACTACAAAACATTGCTGAAAGAAATTAAAGAAGACATAAACAAATGAAAACATATGCATGTTCATTAACTGGAAGACTTAATATTAAGATGTCAATACTACCCAAAGCCACCTACAGATTCAATGCAATCCCTATCAAAATGCTGATAATATTTCTTGCAGAAATAAAAAATCCATCCTAAAATTCATATGGTATCTCAAAGGATCCCAAATATGCAAATCAATCTTGAAAGAGATGAACACAGCTTGAGGACTCATACTTCCTTATTTCAAAGCTTACTACAAAGCTACAGCAATCAAAACAATGTGGTACTGGCATAAAGGTAGACATATAGGCCAATGAAACAGAATAGAGAGCCCAGAAATAAACCCTCACACACACAGTCAAACGATTTTTTCACAGAGAGGCCAAGATCATTCACTGGGGGAAAAGCTGGGAAAACTGTATATCCACATGCAAAAGAATGAAGTTGGACCCTTACTTAACACCACAGACAAAAAATTAACTCAAAATGGATCAAAGGCCTAAATGTAAGAGCTAAAACTATAAAGCTCTTAGAAGAAAACACAGGGCAAGAGCTTCATGTCATTGGATTTGGCAAGGATTTGTTGGATACACACCAAAGACATAGGCAACAAAAGCAACAGTAGACAAATTAGAGTTCATGAAAGGTTTTAAACGTTGTGCATCAGGAGATAATATCAACAGAGTGAAAAGGCAACCCAAAGAATGGGAGAAAATATTTGTAAATCATATATCTTATAGAGATTAATACCCAGAATAGAATATAGAGAGAACTCTTAAAACTCAACAACAACAAAATTCAAAAATGGGCAAAGGAAGTGAATAGACATTTCTCCAAGGAAGATATACAAATGGCCAATAAACACATGAAAAAATGTTCAACATCAATGATCATTAGGGAAATGTGAATCAAAATGAGAGGCCACCTCACACTATTAGGATGGCTGCCATAAAAAAAAAAAACCACAGGAAATAACAACAGTTGGCAAGAATAGAGACAAATGGCAACCCTTGTGCACTGTCCATGGGAATGTAAAATGGAAATGTTATGGAAAATAATATGAGTTCCTCAAAAAATTAAAAATAGAATTACCATACAATCCAGCAATTCCACTTCTTGGTGGAACTGAAAGCAGGGATGAAAAAAGGATTGAAGGGTATCAGTGTCTTGAAGAGATATTTGTACACTCATGTTCACAGCAGCATTATTCACAATACCTAAGATGTGGAAACAACCCAAGTGTCCTTTAATGAATGAATGGATAAGCTAAACGTGGTATAGATATGCAATGGAATATTATTCAGCCTTAAAAAGGAAGAAAATTCTGACATATGCTACAACATGGATGAACCACGAGAACACTGCTAAGTAAAATAAGTCAGACACAAAAAGAGAAATACTGTATGATCCCCTTATATGAGATACTGAAAGTAGTCAAAATGATAGAGACAGAAAGTAGGATGGTGGTTGCCAGAGGCAGGGGAAAGTAGCAATGGAGAGCTACTGTTTAATGGATAGGGTGTTTTGGTTTTACAAGATGAAAAGAAGTATGGAGGTAGATAGTGGTGATGGCTGCACAACATTATGAATGTATTTAATACCACTGAATTGTACACTTAAAAATGGTTAAGAAGGTAAATTTATTTACTTATTATTTTTTTATTGCGGTATGTGGGCCTCTCACTGTTGTGGCCTCTCCCGTTGCGGAGCACAGGCTCTGGACGCGCAGGCTCAGCGGCCATGGCTCATGGGACCAGCCGCTCCGCGGCATGTGGGATCTTCCCAGAACGGGGCACAAACCCGTGTCCCCTCCATCGGCAGGTGGACTCTTAACCACTGTGCCACCAGGGAAGCCCAGAAGGTAAATTTTATGTTATGTTTTTTACCACAGTAAAAGAAAAAAAAAACTCTACTTTGTATTGAGACAGTAAATTGTATTAATCTCAAAAGAGAAAACCAATGTACTGCTTATGCTCAATACAAAACAAAGAAAATACACTCCATGTAGCAAAAGGTTATTATAAAATATAGTTTCTTTTATCAGACTATCTGTGTAGCCACGTCCCCAGTCATTCTTGCTACCATATCCTAGTTCTTCACCATAACAAAGTACACTAGAAGCCCTCTTACCTTACGTAACTTGGACTAGTATTAGGCTAAAGGTTTATGGCAAAATCATAAAAATCTAGCAGAATTACATATTCAGGTTTTATCATATGTTCTTTAGGTTCTCTCTCCTCTTTAAAGAAACTGAAATTTAAAATTATGATAAAGCATACAGGCATGGTGTATATAAGAAGTCCATTACTGAACTCTATTCACTGGATTCCCTACAGACAAAAAAAGCTATGGCCCTTCATTAAAAGATTGGTGAATAAGTATGCATTTTTATGTTCCAAGCTAAAATAAAATGTTTAAGAATATATATACTTTTTAATGGTTTCCCTCTTTAACTTCTGACTAAACTAACAAGCTCAACTCCCCCATAGATAATTTTTTTTTTTCCTGCGGTACGCGGGCCTCTTGCCGTTGTGGTCTCTCCCATCGCGGAGCACAGGCTCCAGACGCGCAGGCTGAGCGGCCATGGCTCATGGGCCCAGCCGCTCTGTGGCATGTGGGATCTTCCCAGACTGGGGCACGAACCCATGTCCCCTGCATTGGCAGGCGGATTCCCAACCACTGCGCGCACCAGGGAAGCCCCCCGATAGATAATTTGATACCAATATTCTTTTCCATGTAACTAACTGTCAATTCTTTCCAAAGCATCCAAGTTAAATTTACAGAGAAATAACTTTCCTCCATTGTGCTCTGCACAATTTTCTACTTTCCATCTTCTCCAATAACAAATGCATACCAATTAAAAAGTCAAGTAGTACTATAAAAATTATTACCAAATGTCAATAATCCCCCAGCACTGTCGCATTTCTTACTCCCCAGAGCCAACAACTATTAGTTGATTTTTTTAACTTCTTATGAATTAATCTTAGGCTTACAGAAAGTTGCAAGTATAGCCAGAGTCCTCATATACCCTTCACCTAGCTTTCCCTAATGTTAATATTTTATATAACCATAGTACAATTATCACAACCAGGAAATTAATGTTGATACAATACAATTAGCTAATCTACCAAACCAAGAGTTTGACAATTTTTAGTTATCTCATGACATATTAAAGTATTTAGCTCTTTTTCACAAACAAGGGCACGCTTTTCATGCACCCATCTTCCCAAATGCAATATCACTATTTTTATTAGATATCATGTAAATGTTATTAATAGCTGAGCAATATAGCACACAATATTATTTTTCCTTTCTCTCCCTGAACTGATAAGAAGATCTTTGTGCATGTGTGTATGTGTTTCCTTCATTTTCTATGTACTTATTAGCAATTTGTTCCTGTTTTCCAGTTGTGCAAATATCAAATACATTAATCAAATGCACTAGGCATTTGAGTTCATCATCTTGAACAAGGCTCTGCTGTTCTGTCCCTTTATAATGTCTTTTGAATAACAGAAGTTTTTACTTTTTATGTAATCAAATTAATCAGTTTTTTCCGTTATGGTCTATCCTTATTGGGTCTTGTTTAAGAAAGCCTTTACTAATACAGTCATTCAGATCGCATCTTATATTGTCGTCTAAACCTTCATAGTTTTGCATTTTACATCTAAGTCCTTAAACCATCTTAAATTAATTTGTGTGTGTAATGTGAGGATCCACTACTTTATTTCCACGTGGATAATAAATTGGCCTACCATCAATAGTCTGTAATGCTAGCCTTGTCATAAATCAGGTTTCCATATATATATGTCTGTTTCTGGACTATCTATTCGGTTCTACTAGTTTATCTGTCTATCCTTGAGCCAATACCAAATAGGGGGTATATACTGCAGTTTTATAATAAGTCCCCTTATATGGCAGCACAAGTCCCCTGTGTTTTCTCTCTCTTCAATAGTGTCTTACCTTTTCACAGGCCCTTTGCTAACCTTTATAATTTGTAAATTCAACTTGGTCATCACTTTCGACAAGTGGACTTCTGACTGGATTTGCAAGACTATTAGGAGGAACTAAGATTTTTACAAAATTTAGTCTTCCTATCCACGAACATCATTTGTTTTCCAATTATTGACATTTTGAAAATCTTTCAATAAAATTTTAGAATTCTTTTCCTCTTGAAAATTGTACATTTTCTTTGTTAGGTTTTTTCCGAGGTACCCTGTATTTCTTAAACTATTTGTATCTTTTTTTTATGATCTATATGAAGTTTATTATAAAATTAACATAAATATCAATCTATATTAAAATCTATAGTTGATATAAAATGTGATATCATCCAGTATACACTCACCAAGGATTTGGCAAAAAAAATTATCAATGTTGATAAATAATAATAGCAACAATCAAGTCTGTCCTGATTCCTTCTAAATTCTTCTTCCACTTTTTAAACCCAAGGATATTCTTCAAAGTTTACACCATATTACTCTTTGTCCATATTGGTATACACCAAAATTCCAATTCGTGAGAGTATTGATTCACACACTCATTAGACAAAAATTTACTTTATGACTCCTAGGTGCTACAGACTGGGATAGGCCCTGGTAAAACATCAGTGAATGTCAGAGATATGGTCTGATGGAGCTTAAACTCCAGCAGACAGGAGAGACAGTGGTCAAGTTTTAAAAAGGCTTATTCTGTCTGCACAGCCTATGAACGAAAATTTTTTTAACACTTTATTGGAGTATAATTGCTTTACATTGTTGTGTTAGTCTATGCTGTATAACAAAGTGAATCACCTATACATATACATATATCTCCATATCCAATCCCTCCTGTGTCTCCCTCCCACACTCCCTATCCCACCCCTCTAGGTGGTCAGAAAGCCCTGAGCTATGCAGCTGCTTCCCACTAGCTATCTATTTTACATTTGGTAGTGTATATATATCAATGATACTCTCTCACTTGGTCCTAGCTTACCCTTCCCCAACCCCATTTCCTCAAGTCCATTCTCTACATCTGCGTCTTTATTCCTGTCCTGCCCCTTGGTTCATCAGAACCATTTTTTTTTCTTTAGATTCCATATATATGTGTTAGCATACGGTATTTGTTGTTCTGACTTGCTTCACTCTGTACGACAAACTCTAGGTCCATCCACCTCACTACAAATAACTCAATTTCGTTTCCTTTTATGGCAGAGTAATATTCCATTGTGCATATGTGACACATCTTCTTTATACATTCATCTGTCAATGGACACTTAGGTTGATTCCATGTCCTGGCTATTGTAAATAGTGCTGCAATGAACACTGTGGCACATGACTCTTTGAATTGTGGTTTTCTCAAGGTATATGCCCAGTAGTGGGATTGCTGGGTCATAGGGTAGTTCTATTTTTAGTTTTTTAAGGAACCTCCATACTGTTCTCCATAATGGCTGTATGAATTTACATTCCCACCAACGGTGCAAGAGGGTTCCCTTTTTGCAACACACTCTCCAGCTTTATTGTTTGTAAATTTTTGATGATAGCCATTCTGACTGGTGTGAGATAATACCTCATTGTTGTTTTGATTTGCGTTTCTCTAATGATTAGTGATGCTGAGCATCCTTTCATGTATTTGTTGGCAATTTGTATATCTTCTTTGAAGAAATGTCTATTTAGGTCTTCTGCCCATTATTTGATTGGGTTGTTTGTTTTTTTCATATTCAGCTGCATGACCTGCATGAATATATTGGAGAGTAATCCTTTGTCAGTTGTTTTGTTTGCAAATATTTTCTCCCATTCTGAGGGCTGTCTTTTCATCTTGTTTGTAGTCTCCTTTGCTGTGCAAAAGCTTTTAAGTTTCATTAGGTCCTATTTATTTATTTGTTTTTATTTCCATTTCTCTAGGAGATGGGTCAAAAAGGGTCTTGCTGTGATATATGTCATACAGTGTACTGCCACTGATTTCCTCTAAGACTTGTATAGTGTCTGGCCTTACATTTAGCCCTTTAATCCATTTGAGTTTATTTTTGTGTATGGTGTTAGGGAGCGTTCTAATTTCATTCTTTTACATGTAGCTGTCCAGTTTTCCCGGCACCACTTATTGAAAAGGCTGTCTTTACTCCATTGTATATTCTTGCCTCCTTTATCAAAGATAAGGTGACCATAGATGTGTGGATTTATCTCTGGGATTTCTATCCTCTTCCATTGATCTATCTTTCTGTTTCAGGGCCAATAACATACTGTCTTGATTACTGTCCCTTTGTAGTATAGTCTTAACTCCAGGAGCCTGATTCCTCCAGCTCTGTTTTATGTTCTCAAGATTGCTTTGGCAATTTGGAGTCTTTTGTGTTTCCATACAAATTGTGAAATTTTTTGTTCTAGTTCTGTGAAAAATGCCATTGGTAGTTTGATAGGGATTGCATTGAATCTGTAGATTGCTTTGGGTAGAACAGTCATTTTTACAACGTTGATTCTGCCAATCTAAGGACATGGTACACCTCTCCACCTCTTTGTATCATCTTTAATTTCTTTCAAAGTGTCCTACAGGTTTCTCCATACAGGTCTTTTGTCTCCTTAGGTAGGTTTAGTGCTAGGTATTTTATTCTTTTTGTTGCAATGGTAAATGGGAGTGTTTCTTTAATTTCTCTTTCAGATTTTTCATCATTAGTGTATAGGAATGCAAGAGATTTCTGTGCCTTAATTTTGTATCCTGCTATTTTACCAAATTCAATGATTACCTCTAGTAGTTTTCTGGTGGCATCTTTAGGATTCTCTATGTATAGTATCATGTCACCTGCAGACAGTGACAGCTTTACTTCTTCTTTTCCAATTTGGATTCCTTCTATTTCTTTTTCATCTCTGATTGCTGTGGCTAAAACTTCCAAAACTAGGTTGAATAATAGTGGTGAGAGTGGGCAACCTTCTCTTGTTCCTGATCTTAGTGGAAATGATTTCACTTTTTCACCACTAAGAATGATGTTGGCTGTGGGTTTGTCATATATGGCCTTTATTATGTTAAGTTCCCTCTATGCCTACTTTCTGTACGATTTTTGTCATAAATGGGTGTTGAATTTTGTCACAAGCTTTTTCTGCATCTATTGAGATGATCATATGGTTTTTATCCTTCAATTTGTTAATATGGTGTATCACACTGATTGATTTCCATATATTGAAGAATCCTTGCATTCCTGGGATAAACCCCACTTGATCATGGTGTATGATTCTTTTAATGTGCTGTTGGATTCTGTTTGCTAGTATTTTGTTAAGGATTTTTGCATCTATGTTCATCAGTGATATTGGCCTGTAGTTTTTTTTGTTTGTGACATCTTTGTCTGGTTTTGGTATCAGGGTGATGGTGGCCTCGTAGGATGAGTTTGGGAGTGTTCCTCCCTCTGCTATATTTTGGAGGAGTTTGAGAAGGATAGGTGTTAGCGCTTCTCTAAATGTTTGATAGAATTTGCCAGTGAAGCCGTCTGGTCCTGGGCTTTTGTTTGTTGGAAGATTTTAAATCAGAGTTTCAGTTTCAGAGCTTGTGATTGGTCTGTTCATAATTTGTATTTCTTCCTAGTTCACTCTTGGAATGTTGTGCTTTTCTAAGAATTTGTTCACTTTTTCCAGGTTGTCCACTTTATTGGCATATACTTGCTTGTAGTAATCTCTCATGATCCTTTTTATTTCTGAAATGTCAGTTGTTACTTCTCCTTTTTCATTTCTAATCCTGTTGATTTGAGTCTTCTCCCTTTCTTTCTTGATGGCTAACAGTTTATCAATTTTCTTTATCTTCTCAAGGAAGCAGCTTTTAGGGGGATTTGAGAAGATGGTGGAAAAGTAAGATGCGGAGATCACCTTCCTCCCCACAAATACATCAGAAATACATCTACACGTGGAACTGCTCCTATACAACACCCACTGAACACTGGCAGAAGACCTCAGACATCCCAAAAGACAAGAAACTCACCACGTACGTGAGTAGGGCAAAAGAAAAAACAGAGACAAAAGAATAGGGACAGGACCTGCACCAGCAGGAGGGAGCTGTGAAGGAGGAAAGGTTTCCACGCACTAGGAAGCCCCTTTGCAGGCGGAAACAAAGGGTGGCAGGGGGGGGAGCTTCAGGGCCACGGAGGAGAGCACAGCAACATGGATGCAGAGGGCAAAGCGGAGAGATCCCCGCACAGAGGAGCGGTGCCAGGCAGCACTCACCAGCCAAAGAGGATTGTCTGCTCACCCGCTAAGGTGGGCGGAGGCTGGGAGCTGAGGCTCAGGCTTTGGTTGGATCGCGGGGAGAGGACTGTCGTTGGCTGCGTGAACACAGCCTAAAGGGGGCTAGTGTGCCACAGCTAGCCGGGAGGCAGTCCAGGAAAAAGTCAGGACCTGCCGAAGAGGCAAGAGGCTTTTTGTTCCCTCTTTGTTTCCTGGTGCATGAGGAGAGGGGAATAAGAGTGCTGCTTAAAGGAGCTCCGGAGATGGGTGCGAGCTGCAGCTATCAGCGTGGACCCCAGAGACGGGCATGAGACGCTAAGGCTGTGGCTGCAGCCACCAAATGCCTGTGTGCGAGCACAGGTCACTATCCACACCTCCCCTCCCAGGAGCCTCTGCAGCCCACCACTGCCAGGGTCGTGTGACCCAGGGACAACTTCCCGGGGAGAACACACAGCGCGCCTCAGGCTGCTACAATGTCACGCCAGCCTCTGCCGCTGCAGGCTTGCCCTGCATCCGCACCCATCCCTCCCCCCGGCCTGAGTGAGCCAGAGCCCCCGACTTAGCTGCTCCTTAAACCCTGTCCTCTCTGAGTGAAGAACAGATGCCCTCAGGCAACCTACAAGCAGAGGTGGGTCCAAATCCAAATCTGAACCCCGGGAGCTGTGCGAAAAAAGAAGAGAAAGGGAAATTTCTCCCAACAGCCTCAGAAGCAGCGGATTAAAGCTCTCAATCAACTTGATGTACCTGCATCTGTGGAATACCTGAATAGACAATGAATCATCCCAATCTGAGGAGGTGGACTTTGGTGGCAAGATATATTATTCTTTCCCCTTTTCCTCTTTTTGTGAGTGTGTATTTGTATGCTCCTGTGTGAGGTTTAGTCTGTATAGCTTTGCTTTCACCATTTGTCCTACAGTTCTGTCTGTCGGTTTCATTTTCTTTTTTTTGTTTGTTTTTTTACTTAAAGAATTTTTTTTTCTTCATAATTATTTTTTATTTTATTAACTTTATTTTATTTTATCTCACTTTATTTTATTTTATTCTCTTTGTTAATTTCTATTTTTTCTCCCTTTTATTCTGAGCCGTGTGGATGAAAGGCTCTTGGTGCTCCAACCAGGCGTCAGGGCCGTGCCACTGAGGTGGGAGAGCCAAGTTCAGGACACTGGTCCACAATAGACCTCTGAGCTCCACATAATATCAAATGGTGAAAATCTCCCAGAGATCTCAATCTCACACCAAGACCCACCATCACTCGACAACAAGCAAGCTACAGTGCTGGACGCCCTATGCCAAACAACTAGCAAGTCAGGAACACAGCCCCATCTATTAGCAGAGAGGCTGCCTAAAATCATAATAATGTGACAGACACCCCCAAAACACACCACCAGACGTGGACCTGCTCACCAGAAAGACAAGATCCAGCTTCATCCACCAGAACACAGGCACTAATCCCCTCCACCATGAAGCCTATACAACCCACTGAACCAACCTTAGCCACTGGGGACAAACACCAAAAACAAAGGGAACTACGAACCTGCAGCCTGTGAAAAGGAGACCCCAACACACTACTATAAGCAAAATGAGAAGACAGAAAAACACACAGCAGATGGAGCAAGGTAAAAACCCACCAGACGTAACAAACGAAGAGGAAATAGGCAGTCTACCTGAAAAGGAATTCAGAATAATGATAGTAAAGATGATCCACCATCTTGGAAATAGAGAAAATGCAAGAAACATATAACAAGGACCTAGAAGAACTAAAGAGGAAACAAGCAATGATGAACAACACAATAAATGAAATTAAAAATACTCTAGAAGGGATCAATAGTAAAATAACTGAGGCAGAAGAACAGATAAGTGACCTGGAAGATAAAATAGTGGAAATAACTACTGCAGAGCAGAATAAAGAAAAATGAATGAAAAGAACTGAGGACAGTCTCAGGGACCTCTGGGACAACATTAAATGCACCAACATTCGAATTATAGGGGTCCCAGAAGAAGAAGAGAAAAAGAAAGGGATTAAGAAAATATTTGAAGAGATTATAGTTGAAAACTTCCTTAATATGGGAAAGGAAATAGTTAATCAAGTCCTGGAAGCACAGAGAGTCCCATACAGCATAAATCCAAAGGAGAAACACGCCAAGACACATATTAATCAAACTATCAAAAAGTAAACATAAAGAAAACATATTAAAAGCAGCAAGGGAATAACAACAAATAACACACAAGGGAATCACCATAAGGTTAACAGCTGATCTTTCAGCAGAAACTCTGCAAGCCAGAAGGGAGTGGCAGGACATATTTAAAGTGATGAAGGAGAAAAACCTACAACGAATATTACTCTGCCCAGCAAGGATCTCATTGAGATTCCACAGAGAAATTAAAACCTTTACAGACAAGCAAAAGCTGAGAGAGTTCAGCACCACCAAACCAGCTCTACAACAAATGCTAAAGGAACTTCTCTAGGAAAGAAACACAAGAGAAGGAAAATACCTACAATAACAAATGCAAAACAATTAAGAAAATGGGAATAGGAACATACATATCAATAATTACCTTAAATGTAAATGGATTAAAGGCTCCCACCCAAAGAAACAGACTGGCTGAATGGATACAAAAACAAGACCCATATATATGTTCTCTACAAGAGACCCACTTCAGACCTAGGGACACATACAGACTGAAAGTGAGGGGATGGAAAAAGATATTCCATGCAAATGGAAATCAAAAAAAAGCTGGAGGAGCAATTCTCATATCAGACAAAACAGACTTTAAAATAAAGACTATTACAAGAGACAAAGAAGGACACTACATAATGATCAAGGGATTGATCCAATAAGAAGATATAACAATTGTAAATATTTATGCACCCAACATAGGAGCACCTCAATACATAAGGCAAATACTAACAGCCATAAAAGGGGAAATCGACAGTAACACAATCATAGTAGGGGACTTTAACACCCCACTTTCACCAATGGACAGATCATCCAAAATGAAAATAAATAAGGAAACACAAGCTTTAAATGATACATTAAACACGATAGACTTAATTGATATTTATAGGACATTCCACCCAAAAACAACAGAATACACATTTTTCTCAAGTGCTCATGGAACATTCTCCAGGATAGATCATACCTCGGGTCACAAATCAAGCCTTAGTAAATTTAAAAAAATTGAAATCATATCAAGTATCTTTTCCTACCACAATGCTATGAGACTAGATATCAATTACAGGAAAAGATCTGTAAAAAATACAAACACATGGAGGCTAAACAATACACTACTTAATAACCAAGTGATCAATGAAGAAATCACAGGGGAAATCAAAAAATACCTAGAAACAAATGACAGTGGAAACATGACAACACAAAACCTATGGGATGCAGGAAAAGCAGTTCTAAGAGGGAAGTTCGAAGCAATACAACCCTACCTTAAGAAACAGGACACATCTCAAATAAACAACCTAACCTTGCACCTAAAGCAGACAGAGAAAGAAGAACAAAAAAACCCCAAAGTTAGCAGAAGGAAAGAAATCATAAAGATCACATCAGATATAAATGAAAAAGAAATGAAGGAAACGATAGCAAAGATCATTATTGAAATTGAAAGCTGGTTCTTTTAGAGGATAAACAAAATTAATAAACCATTAGCCAGACTCATCAAGAAAAAAAGGAAGACTCAAATCAATAGAATTAGAAATGAAAAAGGAGAAGTAACAACTGACACTGCAGAAATATGAAGGATCATGAGAGACTACTAGAAGCAACTGTATGCCAATAAAATGGACAACCTGGAAGAACTGGGCAAATTCTTAGAAATGCACAACCTGCCGAGACTGAACCAGGAAGAAACAGAAAATACGAACAGACCAATTACAAGCAATGAAATTGAAACTGTGATTAAAAATCTCCCAACAAACAAAAGCCCAGGACCAGATGGCTTCACAGGCGGATTATATCAAACATTTAGAGAAGAGCTAACACCTATCCTTCTCAAACTCTTCCAAAATATAGCAGAGGGAGGAACACTCCCAAACTCTTTCTACGAGGCAACCATTACCCTGATACCAAAACCAGACAAAGATGTCACAATATCAATATCACTGATGAACATAGATGCAAAAATCCTCAACAAAATACTAACAAACAGAATCCAACAGCACTTTAAAACGATCATACACCATGATCAAGTGGGGTTTATCAAGGAATGCAAGGATTCTTCAATATACGCAAAACAATCAATGTGATAAACCATAGTGACAAATTGAAGGAGGAAAACCGTATGATCATCTCAATAGATGCAGAGAAAGCT